>NC_049173.1:23343975-24003725 GCF_009769625.2 Cygnus olor
ATGCAAAACCAGAAATATAGCCCGAAAGGCAAATGAAATTGCAGTACTCAGTACCAGTAAGGTCTCACCTAGATAATTGTAGTTAGCATCTACCATTACACTTTGCAAGGGAAGTGGGTTAACAAGTGAGTCCTAAGGAGAGCAACAAGAATGATCAGGACCTAAAACGTGATTTACGAGGAACTTTTGAAGAACTGGTGTTTTGTCTATAGGAAAAAAGTCTGAGGAGAAGCATGTTTTCAGATATGGCTTCTGGGCTACCCCAGAAATAAAGGGAGTGATTTTTCTCCACACTCAGCATGGATAGTACAAGAAACAAGAGGTTTAAAAGGCAACAAGAGAAATTCAGATTAGATGTTTTGAGGAATTTTCTAAAAGTAGGAATAATGAAGCACGGGAAGATGTTGCCAAGAGGTGATATCCAATCTCTATTATGGGAGTTCTTTATGTTGATATTGTTTGATTGTTGATATTTCATTGTTGATGTTCATTCATGTTGATATGCATTAGGACAGTAAATAGATGAGTTAAGCTTTCAAGGTCCTTTCCAGTGTCATTTTATGTCAGTCTGTGTCAGAAGTTTGCCCTTCTCCAAACTTGGCTGCCCCAATATTGTGGATATATCAAGCGCTTCAGGCAACAGTGATAGCAACCAAACATTTTTCACCACTATTCACTTAAAAAAAAATTATAAGAAGGAAACAGGGATTTTGATTTGTATAATACAACTGTTGGGAGGACTTTCTTTGTGTCTGTAAAATACTATGCAGAGATGGGGGCAGGACCAGTTAGACTTATACGTAGTAGATATTTAAACCAAAACCAACTTCCATATTTTCACTTTAAAAGTCACCATCATCTGTGATCCATCTTCATTTTTGCTTTCCCCCATGTCTTTCCTTCATTAGCTGTTTAAGGTACTGTATTCAGAGCTTTAAACTGGCTTCCAATTTAGTAAGAAAATCTTGGCTCCACCTAACAAACTTCTGAAAATCGTCAGTAGTCCGGGCAGAAATTGCAATTTTGGTGTAAAGCATCTTCTCACCAAAGGAGATCACAATGCCTTAGCACTGCACTCTACTTACAAAAAGAGAACTCAGAGCATTATTTTTATAGCCCAGTAGCATGGTGATAAGTCACAACACCAGGAATGTTGAACTTTTAAATAGAAAACAAGTTCCAGACCTCCAGTGACTTGGAAAAACAGGTTTCTTTTCTAGCAAAGAAACTCCCAAAGAATATACTCTTCCAGAAGTTGTCTCCTTTCACTTGTATTCCTGCCTCTGTTTTGTGCATGAAATCTTTGTCAAATATATATTTCAAAAGTACAAAATGCTTTTTATTTGTACTAAGCATTATCATAGTAACAGAAATGGAAACATTACAGGGAATACGTGATATTCTTAGTCATGGGAGAACAGGGAAGGAGCTAAATGATAGTTGTGAAGGAGAGATTGGATATGAACATCAAGTAATGAGGGATGGATTTGATCTGCTAGGAATTAATGAAAGGTAAAGCATTGGAGACCATGATTAGCACATCTCATTTTCATTCTTTACAGTGCTAAATTCAAGAAATGGTTATTTTTATGCTAATTACAGTAAATGTGAAAGCTTTTTTATTAATACCACAAATAGGTAATTTAGAAGTAGTTATTGCTAAACTTCCATGTATATTAGGCTGGGTTGAGAAAGAGAATACTAAAAAACTTAGTGGGAAAAAATGATTGCAAGGACTGAAGTTAGGAAAACAGCTAATTTTTCTGAAGTGAAATGTAAGCATTGTCAAGAGTTGTTAAATCACAAGATAAAAAGAATTCACACTTATTTCAAAAAGAAAATTAGTTTCTTCAGATTCTCCACATCAAATGAATGAAGCTTTGTCTGTTGAAGTGGAAGAGAAAACATGGGTTTGATGATCTTCCAAGTGAGACATCTTCAGTGTCATTGAAAGTTAGCCACAATGAAAATGTAATTCTCTACTCCAGGTCTTCCAGCAGCTCTTCAACAGCAACCTCCTTTCAGAGCATTCTCAGTTCATCTTTGAAAATCACAATATGACAGATCAATTGGCGACTGCACCTTAAAAAAAAAGGAAGAAAAGAAAGAAATGAAGGCAAAGGCTTGAACTTGATAGAAAGTTGCAACCTTCTTTTCTTCTAAAAACATCACCTTCAGTGTAGCACAAAATGAGCAATTTAAAAGTGATTGAAGCACTTTGCCCTGAATACACTCATTCAGACAGATTTAAATTTGTGGTTTCGTATTAGATAGTGCAAGTGAAGAGACAGAAGAAAAAAATTAAAGGAACAACTAAAAGAATCAACTTTGACGCTAAAGCAAATGGTTCATTGCACATGAGAAATGATCCAATAATGGATACAAGTATCCATAGAGAAAAATGAGTTCCTACTGAATGCTATCGATTTTATGTCTGAAAAGAAAAGCAAAGAATGTCGTGTCCAGGTTGGAATAGATATTGCCCACTAGTTCAAAAGAAAAACATGAAAGGGTTCTTTGCCTTTGTTATAATGATGGCAATAAAGAGATTAAAGCTATTTACATTTAAAATCACTTTAAATTTTTGCATGGTAGATGGTCAATACTCTTCAAAAATAGAATTGTGAAATTATGTAGCATCCAACACTGTCATATGGCACATTTCAGAAGTTCAAATACTCACCTGCAGCCATCAGTCTCATATTTACTTGATTAAAAGTAGGGGATTGATGCTTCATTTTCCCAACAGCATTCAGATGAACTCCATGGAAAATTGTTGGCCTGATTTTCATTTACAGTAAGATGATGTCTTGCATTGCATAAAGTGACCTAAGCACACCTGGAAATCCATTTTACACCATCCAAACAGTATTATGTCACCTTTTTGTCAAAGGAAGGAAGATCTGAAAGGTTTCTACACTTTCATCACAAATAACACAGGCATTCAAACTTGTATCGAGCCCAAAGGGAACTGTGATCAGAACGCAGCAGACATTACTGGTTTTGCTTTACAAAGACAATATTTACAAAAGCTATTACATAGCATTTTTGAGGGATAAAAGGTTTATAAACATACAAGTCTACTGTTACAGGCACAGTGAAAAAATGGCTTGTCTAAATATAAGCTAGAATCACATGGGGAAAAAAGTAGGTTTTGATTGTTATTGGTTTTTTTTATAATTAGAAATATTATTTAGCCAGCATCACTGATTGCTAATACAAATGTCAGATTTTGGTATAAATCAGAGAAAAGTAGCAGAAATTTGTTAAGTAGGCTTTAAGCCTATGTTTTTTTCCTTCCTTTAACACTTACAGACTTTGTATGTGACATTTGCAAAGAAGTTATGTCACACTTTGTGAAGGTTGGGAGTGGAATCACGGTGGATAGATACTTAAATCTGGGAAGATGTCAGTTTTGCAAAGTGTATGCAGTTCTGTTCAGCAAGCTTAGTATCCCTCTGTGGTAATTTAGATGAGCTTGGTTGAACTGTTAATCTCTGAAAATTACTGTTTTAAAATATTCTGGAACTGTTTGTCAGAATCTGGCAGCCAAGTTCGCTGAGCATTCTCTGTCTCTACTGATCGTCCTTCCCTCGTGTGGGCTCCTCCCTAAATGGAGTAAGAATGGTCCATTTCCAAACCCTCTCTGACCACACTCCAACATGGACCATGATTTTCCCAGACATTGTTCTTTTGGAGTGCTATGGCAGCAGAGAGGGAACTGGTAGACCTTTCTCCTTGTGCCTTAAAACTACCTCTTGCTAAGAGGGGGAATGGAGGAGAGGGAAAGCAAGCTACCTGGAATGCAAAGGAATAAATAGGAAAGGACAGTCAGGGGTCAGGTAGCGGCACAATATTTATTAACACGTGAGAATAACAGCACAAACCAGAAGTGGTAAACAAAAAGGGAGGATAAGAAATTCTCTAATTAACAGAACATACAACTAAACCTGAGACTCATTGTTCTTTTGAAATCAAAATAGGTTTGAAATCTAGTAGCAAAGTGCATTTCCTCACCTCTACCCTTTAGCCTACATTGCAGTTTACCATCATGACCAGTGATTTTGTTAGTGCAGCCTGACTCTGACAGTGGCATGTAATGTGAATTTTAAGGTTAAAACCCTTTATTATAGAATTATAGGGTCCAACCCCCTTTAACTTGGGATCAGAGGTCCCTTCCAGGCTAGACCATTCTGGGATTCTAGAGATCAACACAAGTCCATGTGATGTCATTTGCATTCGCCCTTAATTATTTATTCCATGAAACTGGAAAAGTAATAAGGTAATTCTAGAAGGTAAGCAGACTGACACAAGTAATTACAGATCTGTTAGCCTGGCATCAGTCCATGCCAAAATAATGGGAAGTTACTGAGGATTTATTAAAAAAGAATTAAAGAATGGGAACATAATGAATGCCAGTCAAAATGGTTTTACAGAAAATCAGTATAACTGAAGAACTATGATTGACATTTATATGTTTACTAATATATACAAGCAATATATACAGATTGTAAGTAGGTATTTGAATTGGTACTAAAAAAAATCCTGATTCAAGAAGGAACCCTATACAGAGTAAAAAAGGCACGTGGTACACTGGTTTAACAGCTTGGAACTCAAAAACGTAGTTGTCAACAGGGAGTCATCGTGATTGGAGTTTACTTTGCACAGGGACTGATACTAATGCTATCAGTAGGCTAGTGGAACTCTAATGCTATTCAATATTTTCCCCATTATTTTAATAAATAAATATTAATAAACATATTTGGTAAAATTTGTGGATAACATAAAGATGGGAGAAACAGTAAATACTTAATGAGGCCAGGGTATTCCTACAGGATCATGTGGACTGTTTGATTAAGTTGTGCGTGTTCAAAGTTTTAACGCTGCCAAAAGCAAGAGCGTATATTTAGGGACAGAGAACATACTGTCTGGTGGTCAGTTGGGAAAGGAATCGTTTCCTGGAAAACGATGATTCTAACAAGGTTTCAAAGTCACGGCGGACAAATGATTCAACATGAGTTCCCAGTATAATGATTTGGCAAAGTCGGGTCATTTGAATAGGAAATAGACCACTTGAGAGGTTACTTAAATTTTGGATACGGAATTGGCACAGAAAGCTTGAAAATGTTTCTGGGGCCTGCATTTTAAAAAGAACAGTGAGCACTTTGAGTGGATACAGAGCCACACAAATAATTCTGGAGAAGCGGTTTGTAGTTTGAAAACCGAAAGGCCCAGTCTGCTTAGTTCATCAAAAATAAGAGAAATGGTTATGTGATTACAATGTATAAATACTTCCCTATGGGAAAAATACCACATCCGAAAGGGCAGCTCATTTTAGGGGAGATAGGCACAACTTCCTTTTGTGCTGGAACCTGAGCCCGGATCAAGTCACATTAGAAACAAAACTCAATTTTGTTGAAGGAATGAATGAGGGAACAAACTGCAGAGGAACATGGAGATTCTTTATCACCTAAGAGAAAGGTTTGAAAGTTTCTCTGAAGAATTATGAATAACCTTCAAATCAAAACAGGATGGGTTTTTTGGATGTACTTTTGTGAAAATAAGGTAGTACCTTAGTATAGAGCGGAATTTAATAGATTGCGATATGTCTGAGATCCATTTAGAGGATTTAAATGTCTTTTCTGACCCACAAATTTATGGAAAAGTATATAATAATATCTTTAAAAGATGTTAAAGTTCTAAGTTATGCATTCAAGAAAGGGAATAACAATGTAAGTTTCCTGGGCAAACTTGACTAAAGTACTTTTTGTGTGTATTATGAAATAGTCCAATTACGTGTTCTTAGATGTTGGAGGTTATGTAGAAAATGGATAAGGTACAAAGGAGGGTAAAAGGCACCGTCTGGGTAGAGCAGTGGAATAGTACTATGGAAGTATTACGTGATCGTGTAATTATAAATTTATTCTAATGAATATGCATGAAAAAAAGCTACTGCTGGCATTTACCAGCTTGTGAATGCTTGTCTCTGCAACATCTGTGATCCTTTAATGAGAGCAGTGAGATTGACGAGGAATGAGAAAGAGGCTAAGGCAGTCAAATACAAAAAGGGAATCCTGAAGTCAAATCTCTCTGAGAAAGCTATAGAATGCTTTAAAAATATCGTGAAAGAAAAATACGGACAGTTTCTGCTTCCAAAAGAATTATTTAGAGCCAATTCTTCACTTGCTTTGTCCTATTGTAGATAACTTGGGACAAACCCGAAAGGCTGCTATGTTTAACAAATCGCGAGACTGATCAGTGACCATGTTTGTCCAAGCGTGGTAGGTTGGCTGAGCAGACCTCGATGGAAGCCTGCAGATGCTGGAATGAAAGGGAAGAGATGTCATTTCTGTAAAGCTTGTATATGGTTCTCCATTCTTAGGGATGATTGAAAACTACGATGAAAGAACTGTGAGAAGTCTATCTTTTATTTCACATATCTGTGTGCTGAAAAGGCAGACAGAGAAAAAAGTCATAACTGAATAAAAAGAGAACAAGAACTTATATTTAGTCGTTGCTCCTTGTTCTCAGCTGCATGTAATGGCATAGGGATGGCTTTTTCTGCCATATGCCACCTGAGGAAGAATTTAAATGTGCTCCTCATGGACTACTAATGGTAAAAAAAAAAAAAAAACAAGCTATACAGAATAATAAGAAGCAAATGTAGCAAGCCAGTGAATTTCTATGTTATTCTGTTTATACACCATAGACTTATGTTTTGCAAAATAAACATTTTTTGTTTTATAAAATTTCATTGCAAAAACTTAGCTGATTCCCCCGATCTTCATTTCCCTTTGCAACATCTTTCTTCTCATCCTCCTCTCATGAAATATGGAATTAAATCACTATAATAGATTTGTCTTCTCACTAAGGGGAAAAATTGCAACAGCCTTGGTGCCTCCAATAAGAAGTAGCAATGGGAATTATACCTTGTTGTGAATATGTTCTTCATTTCAGTGATGTTCTTCAAATGGTGAGAAGTGAGCCTAACAATGTTCACAGAGTTTCCTTTATACTGGCTTATACTATGTAGTCTAGTTCTTATTTCACATCAGCTGTAGCAATACCAGATAGGCACTTCTGTTAGTTTGATGAACTACTGCACTTATATATGAAAAGAGATTTTATAAGGAAGAAGTGTGATCTTCATGGTTTGTGAATCAGCTGAAGTTAAGGGTGATGACATACAAAGGTCAGTGGTAGTATACCCAATGGGAAGAGTGGTAGGTTACTAGAAATGGCCATCACCAACATGGGAGAACACATCAAGTATTGACTTCTTACTCTAAAAAAAACAGAACGACTGTACTGTGTGCCAGAAGGAACTGCCACGTGAAATTGCCGCTCTGCTAGCAAGGATTTTACACCTCTGCAAGGTCTTAGATACGATTTGAAAGGTTGGAGTAATCAAGATCATGTAGATGTAGGTAAACGGAAAATGGGACAGAATGTGAAGTGGCTTTATCAAAAGTCAGACAAACCTCATATCTTTTTTTGATGATATTGCCCTTCTTAAAGGGCAATGCAGTGGGCCTAATATATCTAGATTTAAACAAAACATGTGAAACAATTTTCATGGAAATCATTATTTAAGAGGAAGAGAACAGGAAATGAAATAACAAAAAAAAGTCTGAAGACTTACCATGGTGTATTTTGAAAGAGAGGTTGTAAAAATGCAGGGAGTTTGTTTATGGTATTTTTCAAAGATTCATCTTGGGACTGATTCTATTTAATATTTCCCATCAGTGACCTTGCTGCAAGGTGTGTGCATATGAAAGTTGCAGATAACCCAGAGCAGAGAGGTGTAACTGATATTAAGGTGAATCTGCCTGTCGGCTAGCTAGAACAAGACGACTGCCAATAGGAGGCATCACAATGAGGAAAAGAGTGATATCACAACGGCCTTCAGGTGGGAGCTAACAGTAAGAGCTTCTGCTGGGAACTGGAGGCTCACATCATCTGACAGGGATGCAGAGGTCAGACCTCTGAGTTTGTTAAGATAAATGCACTAATAGTATTTTTGGCTATGAGTAAGAGAACACTGTGAATGTCAAAAAGGTATTTTCTGTAGATATTGGAAAATCCTGATATGGTTAGGATGAAACACTTTCAAGATCTTGTCTGGATTACTGATATCAGTCTGACCATCTGTACTGGAAAAAAGGTGAGTTTAAACTGGAACCAATGCAGAGGAGGTCTCCAAGGATCATTAATGGAGTGGTTTTTACCATTTTTTTCAAAAAAGACGTCTTAAAAGAAGATGGATTCCTTTGGCTGACCAAGATGAAAATTCGAAGAGAATATGAGTACTTTCTAGAAATACATTTGGGGGGTAGATAGCAAGGATATGAATTAATGAATAATGCATTTAGACAGGAACTTATAAGAAATAACAGTCAAAAAATGAACTTCTGGAACTGTCTTCCGGACACTGTAATGGGTGCAAGGAATCTGAATGGCTTACAGGGTGAAGCTTGATACAGGCTAAGGGTAATCATGAAGTTGGAAGGTAAAGGTTGTGAAGTGACGCTTGCACAGTTGGTTTGCCATCGTTCTTACAAGAGCACTGAAGGAAGATTTGCTCTCCATGTGTGGCGGTGTCAGGAAGCGTTTGGTGTTGTGTTTTGTTTGCTGTAAAACTAGTAAGTGGAAAGAGTGAAGCTGAAGAAGTTGGTAATGAGATACAATGGCATGGAGACGGGAAGACTAAGTACTGGTGTGGTTTCTGTCTTTCTGGCGTTAGGCATGCCCATGGAAGCAGACTTTTCAGGAACACATTTCGATGTGGGATACAAGGGGTTCTGTGGCTGGTAAATGCAAGGACAGAAGATGGGCCAGACCAGCTCATTAGATTAGGTTAGATTAGATTAGATCCTTTGCTGGATCATGAGCTTCGAGTATTAGTTGTTGCGTTTAATTGTAGCATTTAATTAGTGTATCACATACTTCAGAGACACCATTGATTGGAAAAATGGAAAGAGAAGAACATTTTTCTCGGTTTCTTCTATCCTTCTGTTAGCATAATTTCTCTTTTGAGCTGTTTTTCACTCTCCCCTCTTTCTCTGATGAAATTGGCCACAGCTCTGATGGGATTTCAGATTTGGTGCATGACTTCAGGTCAAAAAGAAAATATTTTCACTGGTCAAGTTTTCATGATTTATCTCTTGAGGAGGATGGGGGAGAGGAAGCCTTTTCCCTATAGTTTGTAGGGTGGTTCGCTTTAGGATCATTTAAGTTCATTTCACCTAACAAATCACCTGTCATTATGGGGGCCCAAGGTTTGTAGACTTCCTTGATATCTTTCTGTGAAACTGTAGTTTTTGAGTAATGAAAATGCCTTTGTACTGTTGAAAGGTATTGGGGAGTGAATTTTAAAGCAGGAAAGTATGAATGTTCTTGTGGACCCTATTTGTTGCTTGTAGTGTCTTTCTAAGTTGTGTGTTTCAGGACTGAGCTGATGCATGATCCTGATGCTAGAGTTATGACTCAGAAGGTACTGTTTTATTGATGAGGTATAAACCTGAGTTCTTTGCTGTTTGATTTTATTGAAGATTGGTAGCATCTTTCTCAAGAATCGAGGTGCTAACTACAGCTTTGTGATTAGTTTCCAGCTGACTGATTATATTCCCTCTGAAGTTTGAACGAAGTATGATATCCTTCATCACTTCCCGAACTGTTGTGTAGTCGTGCTGCATACTTTTGTGCATTTGAGAGTTTAGATGCATTTAAATTATGGGACAGTTGAAATTTATAATCATCATCATGCCATCTTGCAGAGAGCCATTTCTAAGACACATTGTGCTGCAACATTAATATTTATCATCTTATGTTGTTATTAAATTATTATGACATATTTATACTTCTTTACTATTAAATATGTGATAAAGTTTAAAAGCATTCCCTACTTTAAAAGGGATTGTAATAATAAAACCACAAACCAGACAAATAATAAAGGAAAGCATTAAGTAAAGTAGTCCACATGGTAATTTAAGTCAAATGAGTATTTTAACCTCTAGAAAAGGAAAATACTGCCCAAATGCAGCTAGTGAGGTGTAAGGAATAATTTAAAACATATGAGAAATTCTAATGGGAAAAAAAACAGTATTATCTTCTATCCATTTTTAAGCTTTTGCAGAGTTCTTCAAGGAGCTGAGCTGCTAATAAAATATTCAGTGTACTTTTAAAAATCAGAAGTAAGTTACTGTGATGTTTTAAATATTTGCATAGAGGTAGTACCTATTTATGAACACTGCTGGGGAGGATACTGGATATACAACCTAAACTCAATGAAAGCAATGAGTTTTTTAAGGCAGTTTCTACAAGCTGCACTAGAAATTGGTGTTCAGAATCACATCTTTCTCTTTTATAGAAGAAAGTTCTGAAATGTAAGTTATTTTAAAAAATGTCTTAAAGGTAGGTGGGTGAGAGATATTTTAAAGAGATTATTTTTTAGCAGGTTATCAAATCTAGGGCACTTTTAGGCTCTTTGGACTTTGCCCAAAATAGCAGATTCATTCCAAGTGTTTGTCATTCCAGGGTACAAAAATTGCCTTTATGCTACTGCGAAACATGCTGTTATGGGGCATGGTGTTGAAAGCCCTTCCCTAAGGGGTCCAGAAGGGACACAGTTCTCAGCTTGAGAACTTAGACTTTCAAACCTTTCCACTAAAACCTAAAAAACTAGACCATCTCCTAAAAGGTCATCCTAAGCATGGCACGTACAGCTTCTTTACATTTGATCTTTTAACGGAGAAATTCTCTTAAAACCAGACTAGAAGAAACTGTTGGGAAACTGTGGTAGCCTCCTTGGTTTATGGGTTTTCTTTAGTTTCTTTCTCCCCCTGGAAGGAATGTACCTCCTTCTCCCATCTACCTCTGCTTTCTTATTTTATTGCCTCCCCTACTAAGAAGAGGGTTTTCATCTCTTCTTTCTAGCAGTCTAACAAGTCACAGCTGTTAGTTCAAGCAGCATGTAGGAACTACTTTCCTGTTTTCACACAGTGGGAGAATTTAAATGCAGAGTGAACCAGGAAGGAGTTTATGTGTGTTATCCCTGACACAGAACTGCTAAGTGGGTTTCACTGGGTAAAAGTTTAGAGTTTGTCGGATAAATGAAGAAAAGCAGCTCCTGTAATATGAGCAAAGAGAGGGAGAGAAGGTGCTCCAACGGCAAAAGGATCTGTTTAGTCACTGTTCTTGGATTCTATCTCAGGGATAAAAGCTTCTTGCATCTAGACTGATGGGATCACTCATCTATAGAAATGTGCTGCTCAAGTTGGCTTAGCCATGAACCATCACTCAGCATCACTGCAGGTGCTTATGAAGGGAATGTCAGATATTCAAACAGTTACTAATGCCAACGCCATCTTTAGGGCACTTTTTTTTCCAGGATTAAATGACAGTCCATGAAAATAGATTAAACGAGCTCTTTGTGAAAGGGGAGTCAAAGTTCGGAGACAACTTTATGTCAACAGATATATAAAATCTATAGATCCCATCTTGCTGTCATGGATCTCTCAGTCTAGGAGCTGGTTTCATATTATTCTTTTGAAACTCAACTTTATGAAAGTTGTGTTTAAGCAAGAGAACACCGTTGAATCTGTTGATTATATGATAGTTTAGGTAGCCCTAGAGTTTACCCTCTAACTCAGATTTTCTTCCAAGAGTTCTGTAGCGCAGGCTGTTGGTACTGAGGGTCTACTTATCTGTCACCAGGCTCTCTGGCAAGAAGCATTATTTCTATACCTGCCAGCATAATATTCAGGCATCACTCTCTTTCACAGGAATTCTTCAGATAGTTTCAGAGTGGCTTGTTGCATGCCTTGTAAGTACTCTTATATGCAAGTATGCTTCCTTTGCAAGTGATCACTTAAAACCATTTTATTTATTCTTAGGGAAAAAAAAGGGGCCAGGGAGGGGAGGTGGGAGAGAATGGGTTTTGGCATGGGGGTGAAAAAAAAAAGAAGCTAAGCAGGATTTTATTTTACTTGGGTTTGATATTCTACCAGAAGCCTTATAAGGTGGTATTAAGTGTCCTTGCTGTAAACAAGACAAAACAACAGCAAGAAAAGTGGAGGAGTAGAGAGAATTAGTTAGGTGGCATTGAGCTCGTGGTGCTGGATGCCAGTACTGGGTTGGTTTGTTCGCTAGTTTGTTTTATACAAGAAAAAAGGAGATGCACAGGAAGAAAAAATAGTATACAGGGTGAGAGTAGCTTTTACATGTATCGTAGCATACGGATTCAGGAGTGGCAGGTCTAGCATTCTTCTTACACACTTGAAGACATTTCCTAGTTTTGATTTGTTTAAGGCACCAGTCTCTGGTCACTGGCTCATGGAGCATTTTGCAAATTGGGAATCTTTGCGGCTGCCTGCACCAAACCAAAAGGAAAGACCAGAAAAGAATTTGTTGGAAGGCTAGGAACGCCACTACTCTGGGGAAGAAAATGTTAATAGGAATCGTAAGTTCATAGTCCAGATGTTAAAGATTCAGCTAAATACGGTTGGTACAGATATCACCCAGTACCGTCTCCTTATGAAATCACTTGTGTAGCCTTTCAGAGACAATTAAAAATGGCCTTAAAGGAGAGATAACAGATATTAAACTGTGTGGGAGAAGAGAGGCAGAAAGCCATAGCAACTCTCATGATGAAACTTGTGCCTTTCCCTGTCTCTTCAGTTGTTCAGTCTGACAATCTTCCGGTCCACAAACCTAAGAATGTTGCCAAAGAGCTGCAGAAAAATAATTTCCAGAAAAGGGTGGCATCTAATTTATTTCCTACATCCTACCCTGTCTTGTTGTGGTTTTGGCTGCAAGACTACAAGTCTAAAACCGAGAGAAGTGTCATCGGCCCCTAGAGACAGTGTCCAAACAATTGAACATGTTTGAAGGAAAGGTTTATTCTTTGGCTCTCTCAATACTTGTAGCTGCCAATTATTGAGTAGTTATGGCCAGACACAGATGCTCTGTTGTTCATGGCTGGCTTTTGGGTTCAGAAGTATCTGGAATTGTTCAAGGAAGGCTAAGGAGGTGTCCAAACATTTCCTCAAGGTTCCTTTGATGTTTTGTGCTGCTGACGGTCTTTAGGCATGAGGGGTTTCCTCAGGAGATATTACTGACTCATATCTCAGAGATGGGACTAGTATAGGAACTTAAATAGAGAGGTGAGAATTCCTTTTCTGTTCATCTGAGGAACTGGACTCACTGAGATCTCTTTAGCTGAAGGTAGACAAGGTTTTGGAAGAGCTGAAAGCGACAGAGTTCATGGCCAGTTTTCAGGCCTTGAATAAAACTCTGCTTTTGCAAGACATCTTTGCAGTTCTGTAAGCAACAGCAGTAGCAATCCTCTTTTAAACACTGGCTACCTGCAACGACCACAAGAATCTGACAGTTCTAATTAAAGGTGAATGCAAAAACAACATCCCTCTTTCCCTTCTCCCTCTTCTGCACCCTTCAAAAGAAATCCAAAGTTAAAACCAAAGCTGAATCTAAATATCAATTATGAATATGGCTGAGAGATCTAAAGCCAGAGAGGAGATGTTTTTCTTTCTTTCCTTATGATGATTCTTGTCTTGCATTTTCTTTGGATCTTTAGGTTTGAAAGGCTCAAAAGGGTGATGATTCTGACTAGAAACACAACCAAGACCTCTAGGTCTTGTCTCCTTCCGTTCCAGGTATCTACTCGTGAAATACAGCTGCAGAGTATTACTTGGTCATGGTGAAAAAGTGAATCTTAGAAGACATTACCAGGAGGAAGAATTTTGTTATTTATTTTTTTTTCTCTAACCACACACACACACTACATACTGGCTTTGGGTCTCTGCAATTTGGACAAATACTTCAGTAAAAGGAAATTCTACGTGCTTCGCTTGGGGAGAATAATCCATCCTTTCAACATTTGGGATGGATTTCGATCTCTAGGCCTTTGAATTATTTCCGTCTAGATTTCAGTAAGACAAGAAAGTACATGGTGTTCTTGGTGGGCTGTGACCATTGCCTTTCAAGTTGCTATCCTTCAGATCTTCATTAGTCCTTAGGCTATCATTAAATGCTTGGCAATGGTTGTATCTTGTTCTTTGTTGTTAGTGTCTGCAGGTGCATTAGTTATCTAGAGAACTTACTCATTAGAGATTTTTTCTTTTTTTTTTTTTACAGCAGGGTAGTCCATGCCTTCTGGGAAATTGACTACTTCATGAATTCCTGTCAAAATAAGACTTTCATTTGCCCAGTTTCAGGTTTTTCCCTTAACAGAAGCTACCCGGAGTCTCAAACAGGCTCTAGTTCATGTGTTCTTGGACAGCTCCAAGAATTATATGCAGTCAGGTGATTAGTTACATCCATGACAGAATACAGGTTATATTATTTTGTTAATTTTATACTAAAGAACGGTGTGCAGTCTGGATATGATCTATACCAGAGCAAGGAAGTTTAATGTACAAAATAAACACTTGAAGTTTGAACTTGGTGCATCAACAAATGAAAACCATGATGCAATACTTTGACAGAGATGCCCTTCTCTTATCCCGCTCCAAAAATTGTGATTGTTAAGGAGTCTCCAATCCAATAACAGAGGAATTCTGAAGTATTTCTTTGGAGATAATGCTAACACAGAGGAAACTTTACAGCAAGTACACTATAGTCTACCATTTACCAGCTCTCTTTTCTAGCAGCCATGCTATAATGCTCCTTTGTGCACCAGTCAAAGCTTCTTACAGCATCAGTTTCAAAGCGAAACATGTTCATTCTCGCAAAGAGTTTTTTACTTTGAAGAAGAAAACATGGGGGACATCTGATCCTATGCTTTAGGAATCAAGAATCAACAGAATAAGTTTATCCAGAAGGCATCCATGGTTCCAAAGCAGTCCACTTGCCAGGTTACTAGAAGAGCCCCTAGAAATGGTGAGGTCTGCAGCATCTTTCCAACAGAAGGAAGAGGGGGGTTCTACCCCGGCTCTGGTTGGTCATCGAAAGAGACATATTTCTTCTTCTAGATCTGAGGTAAACATTCACTTTAACAGAGTTCTTCCACATTCCTTGCCAGAAGGAAAGAAAATGTCAATTTTTCAAGAGAATCCTTGAATCACAAGCTGTTTTTGCTTGCAAATCAGAGCAGGTAGAGCTTATTCTTCAGGAGCAAGAGATAGACACAACTGAAGTAAAATGTAAATAACCAAGATGTCTCACCCCTTCTTGCATTCTAAACAATGAGACAAACTCACTTAGAGGTGACCACGTAGTACAGCATATGAAGGTAGTGCCTTACCTCTGCATGGCTGCATGCTTACTCTGCTCATCCAAACCTTCATCCTTGTCTTCCCCTAGCTATGCCTGAGCTTCTTACACAGAACTCTGCCAGGAACCCCTTAGTTGCCTGATGTTGTCACCTTCCCATCAGCTTTCTGTTCAGAGCATGAAGGGGTACTATAGAGAAAGGGAGTCACACTTCACTAATCATTAATCTCACAAGCAAAGCTTCAGACAAAACTATTAAAGTTACCAAAGCCGTAAGTATGAGGTAATACTTGTATGAATTCGACACTGATTAAAAGGCAGAACTGTTAGATTTTCCACATGACAAAAGGTTAATAGTGGGGTGCCACAAGGTCCAGTACTAACTGCTAATTTTGTGTGTAATACATTGAGCAGTTATTTAAAAAATGGTTGAACAATGAGATGGCAAATATTACAGGTGACATGAAAGCAAATAAGTGGCTGGAATTCAGACCCATGCCAGATCGCCTAAGAAATCCCCCTGATCTGGTGCATTTGCTATCACAGCAGATTCTGTTTGTCCTTTTCACTGTATTCATGAATGTAACTTGCACAATACAATATCCCAGCAACCTTATGCTTTCCATTCTGCTGAGTGAGGTTTATAGCTTTTCATTTTCAGCCTTGGGCTGACTTGAAAGACTGAATCCATGTCCCAGCCTGCAGACTGGAAGCACTTAATTAGTATGCAGGGCAGGTACTGAGGGAGGCTGTCTCTATGCGACAGCTCTCAATCCACTCCTGTGATTATTATGGCTCAGGCAAGAGAGAGTGCAGGGGAACCTGAAAAGAGTGAAAGAAAAAAAAAAGATTTTGCAGCCTTTTCATATTAAAAATAAAAATGTATCGGTATAAAGTATCTGGAAATATTAGCCAACGTAATGCATCTGTATTACCAACCAGTCATTCCTGTAGTAAATGTAAAAGCAGATATCTCTAAAAGATGGTCACAAGGAAAGTAGCCAAGCCTCAAATACTAATTACCTGTTGAATTTATTATTTCTGGACTCTTTTAAGGAAGAGCTTATGGCTTTAATATGAAACGCATCACAGCATCAAGTAAAAATCTGCTCTGCTACTAATTTTCTTGTTTTCTGCTTGGCCAGATGGCTCCCTATCAAGATTGTAAAGCTAAGCCCATTGTAAATGTGTGCGCTTGCTTGCAGGGGAAAGAACAAGGAAGATAGGGGAATGGAAGATATCATGATTTATCTGTTTTGTTTTAGCAAGGTGTAAAACTATGAGGAAAAAAAATACTGTCTTTGTCTGTTGTCATTCATCCTGAAGGATAGAAAAAAGTGTTTCATAGATAATCGGATCCTCTCCCTTTTTCTTTTTCCAATTACATGTATCCCAGGTGGCTGCTCATTCATGGCTAAAATACTGCCACTTCTGTGTTGGAATATAGTGGCTGTTTAACCATGGATTGTAATACTACACAGTACTTTGAGGACAAAAAGTTACGTAAGGAGTCATAAATATTTTTTTTCCTAAAATGAGGTTATGGGAATCACTTTTTATATGGTAGTTACCTTACCTTACGCTACAGCTCTTGACTCACCCTCCAAGCCAGTGGTGAGAGCACTTACCAAGGAAGTCCTTGTGGTCCTGAGCTTGGTTTGATTGAGGAGGTTCATTATGCCACCTTCTTCATCCCTAGGAGGCTGCCCTAACAGTTTGCAGACTGGTTGAGGTAGGGGCAGCATTTATCTTCCTGTTGGCTCTGTGCTGAAAGGAGCAAAGGCTTCATGGTTCCGTAAGAATGGCAGACAAGAAGGGGCATGACTTGCTAGCCTGGTACTCAAGAGTGCTCACCCTGAAGATGGGGTTCCTGGGTTCAACAGCATTTCATATTTCTCTTCCTTTATGCATCTTTGCACAGCTCACCACTCATCCTTTTCACTTGGCTGATTGGGGCATCTCATTTTCTTCTGATGTGGTATAGAAAGTCAAGATGCCTAATATTCTTGGGGTCAGGCAAATAAAGTGAGCTGTTAAAGCACCTATTTTTTTATCAGCAGCCTGTAGGTGTTTCAAAGAGTGCCTGTTTTATCACAAGCAGAACCCAGGATTTTGATCTTGGGAAAATTTACTGGGATATTCAATTGTTTCACAGCCCACCTTCTTCTCTAGGGAGGGGACCGATTATTTACATAACACAAAAATTATAAGTTATTACTAGCTTCGATGGGGCAAAACACACCTAGAAACATGAGCTCATTTTCTGCCTTTTGAGATAGAAAGAAGAGAAGAAAAGAGGCCTGAATTCACTCATCATGAAGCACCTTTGGTGCTGAAAAGATTTGCATCACTTATGAAACTAGGCTTTATTTTTCCATATATTTACGTGGTACGTGAATGGCTGATAAAACATCACTCATAAAACATTAATGTAATTGTCCTCATTTTGTGCTGTAGGGTTCTCTTCAGCACAACAACTAGGTATGTATGTGCTCTCTGCTAAGTACAGGGTAGTGCAACTGAGTTCCTGGGGCCTGCTCATTAACCACAGTGCTCAGCTGGTGTGCTCTGTGCACAACAAGAAAAGAATGAATGAAGATTTCAGGGCAATGTAAATTTTGGTATTTAAAATTTTGGAATGTTTGACTTAATATTATAATATTCCTCAGCCATAATATTCTTCTAGCGTAATCTCTTTATGTGTAATTTCCTGTGTTAATTCCATCATGCGGAACCACATTAGCTCTCCCATGGATCATTAGGAGAGCTGGAACTTAGACGTGCTTGTACAGACCTGTACCATTTGAGTTAACTGACCTTAACAACAGGCTGCTGTCCTTTATGTGAACCAGCCTCTAAAGGCAAAATGAAACAAACACTTTGCAAAGGGATTTCATGGCTATTTGCTGTCAATAGAGGAGTGACAGACTCAGGAAGCCTTGTCCTGGTACTGTACATGCAATAATGATGAAAGATCCTCTGATCTTACTCCCTGCAGTCTGTCTCCTTCTATATTGTAGAAAGAAACTCCCTGTCAGCTCAGCTCAGCCTGTAGTAGATGTGCTCAATACGGATGAAATAACAAACAAATTTACCTACTAGCCTCTTGTATGGCCTGAGTGTACAAGGTAGCCATTGCAGACTTAAAACCTCAGGCTGGTTTCCGTCTTACCAGCATGAATTACATAGGGAACAAAAAAAAGTTTCTCTCTGCACCCAGGGCTGCCCTAGCATTTTGTCTGTTCTGAAGCATCAAGGTATGGAGCCTTCCAAAAACAAGTGCAAGAAATTTTTATCATTGACAAAACAATATAACTTTCTATAGGTTATTCATCAGCAAAGACAGAGATATTTATACTGACATTATACAAAGTATCAGCCTGAGGCAGGCAGTGCAGAAAATTTCAATTGAAATGATGAAAGTTTGGCAGTTACAAGCGACTAAAACAAGGCCATGTAATGGCAAGTGCTCGGTAACTGTTACTGTCTTGTATCTGGTCTTGATGAACACAAAACTTCCCTAGGAAGATCTGAAACCTTAATGGAGGAAGCACATTAAGGTACACGGGACTCACCAAGTGCAACAACCCCAAAACAGACCAGATTTGTTTCACTGCCAATGTTTAGGGAAATCAAAAAACAAACAAACCAGCCTAATAGTTGTAAAATAACATTTTGAAAGGCTTTTGGATTCAATATCATAGATTTTGTTAGCAGGGGAGGTTCAAAAAATTGTATTGATTATCTCTATTCAGTATTTTTAGTCAGTATAAACTGTGTGAGTTATGAAGACCGTGGTATGAAATACAGACCTGTAACAAAACAATTTGCTTATTTGGTTGTTGGCTGGAAACAAAACCACACAGGCCAACTATAAAATCAAATCATTTTATCTGCAATTTCCATCAGTTTGTGTCTTCTGTAATTTACTAGCATTTGTGCAGTGCTGTTGATCATGAAGTGATTTATCATCGGTGTATTCAAGGACATTTTAATAACTGAATTTTAAAAATAGATATGTCCTCAGCGCTTTTTTCTTCAAACAGCTAATTAGAATTACTGCTGCAGTGCGTGGTGTTAATACCCATATTAGGTGGGATTTTCAGAAGTTCCAACTTTTGAGCAGAAGATCTACCTCAGTTTGCTCTGCTCCATCTGAGAACAAAATTCTAACTGGCCGTGGTTGGCCTGCGTTCCCACTAATATCGTTAGAAGTATGCTGATTGATTTTCTGGCTTATCGACACTGGACTGTTTCAATCTGAAATCGATGATCTGCCAGTTCATGTGATAGCAGTTTGAAGAGGCAAATTTGGCCATTTCTCAATGTTTTGGGGAGTACTGGCCTTAAACTTAGACCTTTCCTTGTACGTTTATCCTTCCTAGTTTACCTGATGAAGGTAACAGCATAGTTTACCTGACCCATTCTAAAACTGGAGCTGCTGTGCTCTACTTTGCGTGTATCTGTACCATGCACCCATTTCACACTGGTGCCCCCATCCTAGATTTTACTAAAGGGCAAACAAAACAGGCCTTAGGGAATAAAATATTGCTTCAGTTCATAGGCAAACAGTACAAGTTCAGCCTGTGCCAGACCTGGCTTTCCAATCACCCCGCATGTCCCCAGAAATATTCTGACAAGGCGTTCTGGCCTTGCTAGTCCAGACGCTTCCCAGTAAACTTGGCATCCTGCTGGTGGGCAGTGAGAACCAAAACTTGATGGGAGAAGAGATGGCAAAATGTGAGGGTATTTATGTCCCTTTTCGTCATGGTAAGGTCTTCCTACACAACTCCCAAACCTTCTGCTGTATTCCTATTAGTGCCCCAATCCCCAGTTACTTGCTGAGAATAGTTTTGTTGCTCTGTTCTGTGCTTTTTTTTTTTTTTTTTTTTTTGAAAAATAAGGAGCTAGTTGTGAAATAAATAGGACAATAAGATAATGGGGCTGGACTGGGGGGATGAATGCCCCCCAAGAGGCACTGTAGTTCAGAGAGAAGCTTTCCTGGAAGAACAGCGGAGAGCCCCTACCAAGTGCATATGATCCAGTGACTGGAAAGTAGTGCTAACTAGCTTGGGCTTCCTTTTAGGAACTGAAGCCCATGGAGATTCCTGGGAGTAAGACATCTGTCATGAGGAACTGGAGGCTTGGGTCATGAGGGAAGAAAGAGTGGTTAAGGGAAATGGAGAATGGAGCACTGATAGTGGCCATTTACCCATACGCTTGCATTTCATGAGTGTGCTGTGAGTTCTGTTGCAAAATTAATTCTGAAGGCTTCTCAGGCGTGTCTCCCCAGCGAGGAGCCAGACCCACTGCCTACGCTGGTGCTAGCTTTGAGAAGTTGTTATGAAGGGTTCTATTTGCAGCATCTTTTCTGGGTGGAAAGGCTCTCAGGGACCCCGGTAAATGCTTTGGAGGACATGGTAGCCTCGTTTAGTTGATCAAAAGCTCATTCATCCCCTGATACCCACAGGGCAGCTCTTGCTCTGCTGTTCTTACCTGCTTGTTCAGTATGTGCTCAGGGAGGATGGGCACAGCGCGACTCCTCCAAAGGTCCTCAGACTTGAGTAGTGTGTGTAGCCCATGTCGCAGTGTAGTCATTGGCAATGGAAGCAGAGGAAATGAAATTCTAACTTAAAATAGCCTCTGCGTGCTGTTTATTTTTACTACGTTTTTCAAGGTGGAAAACCAGGATAAAGAGAAATAATTGCAAGTGGAGAGAGAATGTATTACTGCATACGTGCGTCTCCGTGTGCGTTTGCTTGTGAGACAAACTGAGTCGTATTCAACATCTAATTACTCAAATTCATTAATGTCTTAATAAGATATAGCGATAGCAATTTGTGTGAATTGAGCAAAAAGAAGAACACAATCTAAGACTGTAGATGTAATCCTAACTGACATGGAGTATGTGGCATTCCTTTCTCTCCCCTGGCCTGTGCTAGAGGCTTTGTCCTGGTAAAGGGAGGTCTTGTAAAGGAGGTCCTCCTTTATCCTACCTGGTCTCTCCTAATGCATAAAGTTGAAAAACCACATGGCAAAAAATACACAAGCAAAATTATAGCAAAACAAATCCCAATGATAAAAGCACGTCTTACACATCTTAAATACATTTAAATAGGAAAGGAAGGCATTCATATTAATGAAGCTATTAGAAAACATCTTTAGTTCTTGATTTTATAAGGAATGCAACAAAATTCTGAATCCATCATTTTAGGAAACTCTTGTTATCTCCAAACACATCTTTACTTTGGCCCAGGTTCAGCAAAGCATTTGAATACAGACTTGAAATTATTCATATGCTAATTGCCTTGATTTGATTGGGTCATAAAGGAGCAAAATGCTCACTGTTTATCGAAAGGACTTGGGAAACTATAACTTCCTGCATTGCATAAACTTCCAAATTTAAAAAAAAAAAATTAGAAACTGAGACAGGTTTGGGTCATGTTCCTCCAGTATATGAGGCCTGTTAATGCAGAGCAATTGGCACAGAAGGACTGAGTCCACTGGAGGCACAGTATGGGGCCGTTGTAAGTGCTTCTCCTGCAAGTGCAGGAGGTGGAGGGATGGTGGAGTCACCCTGGAAGTAGAACCTGCAATGCTAGGACTCCTGGCTGGCTGCAGCGCAGAGGCAGCCTGAGGCTGACTGGCCATCATTATCTGAGCAGCAAGTGTTGGTTTGCTGAAAAAACAGACTTCCATATTCTGGAAAGTTCCCTTCCTACTGTTCTGTGAGCTCTGTGTAGCTTTGCCAGCAGGAGCTGTGCAGACTCAGAAATTCCCCCTCTTTTGTTTAAATACAGGAAGAATTAAAGTAGATTCAAAGGGGACCAGCCTGCAAAACTGTCAAATCCAAATGAAACCCGCAACCTGGCAGATAACTGGCTGTAGTTGTAGTTAGTGTAGGTCCCAGGTATGCTGTTGGAAGTGTGGTTATTAATTCTTACTGTCCTGGCCAAAATCCAATGTACTTTATTATTTTCTATCTCCTGGAAGCTTTTCTTTGCACTTACAGCAACGTGTAGAAATTTTATTCATCCCCTAGCCTAAGCTCGTGCAGTGGTTGCTTGTATGATGCCCGAGGAGATGACAAACTGATGGTAAGCAATGTGATTCAAATGTTTACACCTGGGGGTAAGACTTACACCCCTGAGCTCCTGCACAGGGCGTACTTACAACTGCTATACTTAGAGCAGAAGGAGCTGAACAAGGTTAAAGCTGAAATGGTGTTACTCTCTGTATGGACAAAAAAGGATACTGTGCAAGCAGAATTTTCTTCTGACTCAGCCTATGGGGTGGATCTAGCACACAAATGAGCACGTATTACAACATTTTAGAAGTACAGCAAGGCCCATCTCTGCATTCTTGGGTGCCTCTGCTAGGTCCAAAGGGCAAACTTGCTTCAGCAGAGCCCATTGTTTGCTTTGGAATCTGAAGGATTAAAGGTGTCTGTAAGTGTCAGTAATTCTCTTGGTTATTGTTAAATATTTCCTTTTATTATCTGTATAATAGGAGTTAGAGATTAGAAAAAACAAGGTAAGTTCTCAAGCGCACCCTCACCGTTTCCTGTCTGCGAGCACAAGAATGTTCTGTGCGTGAGGAGGCTCCGACTCACACGTCCCAGGAGAGCGGCCTGACCACCAGACTGCAGGCTGTTTTGAAGGCAGGCACTCTCCACCCTTCCTATTGAAACCGTGCCATGTTGCAGAAAATAATTTAAGTTCATTGGGCCAGAGAGAGAGAGAGAATGGGAGACGCGGAGAGCAAAGACAACGTAAGAGAAAGCATGACTGTACTAGTTAAGGCACCCATCTGGCAGAGAGATTCTTAGATTCCCTTCCCAGCTTTCACAACTGTTTCTTAAATATTTCATATAAATAGTCACTGGATAAAATACAGAAACAGATGTTTTGGATACCATATTCAAAGGTGTCTAATTTTTCCCATGCTCTATATAGGAAATCTAGACAGAACAAGAGGTTCTGAATTCCCCTCTAGGAGCCCAGTACCTTTCGCTTTGGCTCTACAAGGTGTAAGTCCTGGGTAACTGAGCGCCTTATCGGACACGATCCTCATGCTGTCACCTCAAAAATGTATTTTAGAGATGTACTTTCTCCATCACATTTCCATTCCCACTGTATTTAGCACTGACTTTTTCATATCCCTTGCTACAAGTGCCCATTATTGCTTTGGCTCTTCCAGACAACTAAAATTAAAAGCTGCAAAAATCAGGTCAGATTTTATCTTCGACTGGGGTAAATTTTTTATTTTGTATTTTACTTGCGAGAGAATGCAGCCATTTTCCCACTACAGAAGCTTGACTAAGCTTATTTCCAGATAACTTTAACAAGCTAGATTGAAATTGTTTTTCTAATCAGAAATGCTTGTGATACAGTGCCGTGTTTACGTATTTCTCCAGAAGACAGCCTGGACTGAAATAAACATGCACCTTCCAGCTGAAGTTTTCGTTTATATTCGGAGAAAAACTGACTTCGGAAAACATTTGGGGAAGTCACAGGAATTTTTTCCTTTTTTTTTTTTTTTGGCACACCAGAAGGGTTTTCAATACGTTTGACTTCTTGGGGAGTTCAGTTTCTACTGTCGTTGTGAAGCTTTGCAGTCATTCCCTTAAGCTCGACCAGTTCATCAGGGGGTGCTAGGAGGTAGCTTACGGTGTGAGGGACGTTTGGAAGTGGGCTATGGCAGGGATAACGTCAGTCGCAGGGCAGCAGTGAGGGCCAGAAAGGAACGACTGATTTTCAGATGTAGTGTCTTATTTAAGAAGAGAGACTGTTCTGAGAAATTGAGGAATGGATGTAATAAAAATAGTATTTATAGTTTGGATTGTCTGTTACCAGAGGCCAGGCGCTCTAGGAGTCCCAAATACCTTGAAAGTCCTTCTTTTAAAATGGAGGGGAAATGGTGTGAGCTTGTGCCGTTATCAAGGTGATGATGAGTTTGCCCATTTCATCTGCTTTTGGGTCAACAACAGTCTGCATCTGGCGGGTTTGTAGACAAGAATGGCTGCTAGCTGAGATTAGTAAATGGGAACAGACGAGACCGAATGTGTCATCTTACAGGGATGTTTAATGGGGAATTTCAATACAAAATCCAAACTTTGTTCAATGTTCCTGATATTCTCAGCGAGCTTTCTGGAGCCTTTCAGAATTCCTGTGCCCCGAGGTGGCTGCCTCGACGTGTGCTGCCAGCCTAGAGCGGGCTGCTCTCCGCTCACGCGATGCTGTGAGGTTGTCGTAGCCCAGCGGGGTGCCGCCGTGGCTCTGCTGGTGGTGACCGCAGCCGGGGCTGCTGTCCCAGGGAGCATTTATGGGGGTGGAGAGGAGAAGAGCTGCTGTCACAGGAAGAACCAGCTGCAGAGGAGATTTCTGTAGGGCACAAAGAAGTATCTCTTTTGGCCGGGCCACAGCATCTCATCTGGTCTCCAGCCTTGCCAGGACAGAGAGGAAAAGAATTTGACTGCAGCGGTTCAGAAATTGCGCAGGTGCCAGTATTTCTTTTCCAGTCCCTGTTCTGGAAGCAGCTCCTCCACTCCAGTGTACACACGAGCACTGTAACATGCTTTATACTTTCTCAAGCTGCAGCTTATTTCCCAGGTTCACTTGTATCATTTTTCCTGGATGAAAGCTGGTTTCCAAACGTAACAGTGTGCTGGCTTTAACCCCATTCAGCATTCAGCTTGAGAAGAAATTATAGGCATGGGCAGTGGAAGGGGAGAAGATGGGGCCTTGTTTTAATCTAGGCAAACAACTGAACAGGTTTTCTGCACATTTGTTCAATAAAAAGTATGACTAGGGGAAAGGCAGCTCACAATAGATGTGATTTCAGAGCTCTGAAATCCTGTCAGAGGGAAGGAAAGAAGGAGAGAGATGTTTCCAGGTGCATTCAAAGCCTTAATTATCACACATAGAATGGTAAAACTTTAATTGGAGATTTGAACATGCCTGGGGTCAGGATAACTGGCACTCGGTATATTTTTGTGTTTTTTTTCACTATATATAGGAATGCAGGAGAACCAATATTTACAGCTTACCGGGTAGACAAACTTTTATGTTGCTCCATCCCAAAACTTCAGAAGAAATCACAATCTGAAGAAACACAGCCAGTCTGTAGGAGGAAGACAGTACCTGGGCAATTCCACAAACAGATTAACACCATAAAACAGGACAGAGACAAAAAACCTCCCCACATTCTGCATGAACACAAACAGTTTGAGATAAAATCCAGTTAACTAGCTCTGAATTTTAGAGGGATGCTAAATTCGATACTTCTATATTAGTGGGGAATGCTGTGGGACTCTAAAAAGGTCAGATGTCCAATCGGTTCGGTTCAGTTCTCCTTCAGAGGGGTCCACATCCAACAGCAGGAGCACAACTTTGAGATTTTCATTGGAAGCGATGAATTTTAACAAGCCTATCTGGACCCCAAGTTTCCCTTGGTCTTTTATCAAAGGGCTGACCAGGGTTTACGCTACTTAGCCTGTGAACCATAATAATAATAAATGGGGAAGATAGTCAGGATTTATATAGCCTTATATTTAATATGGGGAGTTTCTGGAAGGAGTCTGTAAGTAGGGACTGCTGCCCAGACCCCTAGCTTTGGCCAAGCTGTTCTTGGCAGGCCTCAAAGAGGGTGGTGAAAGCGCAGCTTTAAGCCATCCTTGCATCATCCTGGGGTTGTCTCCCTGCCAGCGTGGTCCCTCATGTGAACTGTAACACCACCAGCGCTACTGTATTTTGCACCGGCTACCAGTGGACCCAAGAAACTAGTCTGGTAGCTGGGGATCCGTGAGTGAGAGGTTCGTTTCAGCCATTTCTAAACCCTGTTATGTCTTTCACTAGGTCTCGGGCAATGAAGAGCCATTGCAGTCCTTACAGTGGCTGCAAACTAGCTGAGGCTTTTTTCCTTCTATGCTGGTTGATCCGCAAGGAGCTGGCTGAACTGCCTTGCAGACTCCATAGCATTGATAATGTGGCAAAGGGGAAAAAAAAAGAAAAAGCAACAGCTCTCAGTGTCTGGAGGAGCTGGCCCAGATGACTGTGTGTGTATATGCAGATGTTTGTGATCCCAGCGAACGCCCCCAGTTGCTGCAAAGGTCACTTTGAGATTTTTCACTTGCTTCAGAATAAAGGAACCTGGAGAATGTAATGAGGGAAATGAGGTCTGAAAATTGTTTCCTAACGTCCAGGAATTGCAGCACCAAGCTAGAGGGAAAGCATTCAACTCCCTCTCTGCCCTCTTGGATAGGATTCTGTTTGTAGCTCTGCAGTAATCAGCAGACATCAGTGTCTGCTACAACTGAGTATTTTGGTATCTAATTGGCACTTAGATACCAACGTGATATGAGCTTTAGAAATAGCTAAGGCAGATAAATATTGCTGCTTCTTTTCCTGTGTGTGTCTGTATCAGCCGTGTGAAGCTGTGTATTAATGTGAAAAATTCCCGGCTGATTTTAATGGGATGCATCTCTGTGCAGAGAATTTGCTTCATTCAAAGCTGCAGTAACGTATAGAAGGGATAATTTTTTTTCCTTGTGCTGCGAACATCTAGATCAAATTCCCAAAGTATTATTTGTGCAAAAACTGTGAATGCTCCCAGCTTGCAAATGAAGTCAAAGCCTTGTTAATGTTTACAGTAAAACAGCTGTTCTCAGCATTTCTCCCCGAGCCTCAGCTACTTCAGCTCTGCCATACTCAGCCTTACATCAGCAGCTGCAATAATAAGAGGCTGAAAGAGGTCAGAAGCAGCCAGTCCTGCTAAACCACACCTTTGTTTAAAAGAGATTTTGGATTGTAAAACGTCTCAACTGCTAAATTTTTCAGCCTGACTGGACTCCATACATGGGCTAGGTCTTCAAAGACCTAGCTCACCGAAGGCGCGCAGGCACAGCCAGCACGGAGTAAATCAGAACACAGGCTCTTTATACATTTTCCCAGGAAACATTCTATAGATCCAGCCTGGGAAAGGTTCCAAAGCTTCACAGAACTAAAGATAACAGTAATAAAAAAATGGACTAGAGCACGCTGACTTGTAGAAGAAATTGCTGAGCCTATTATATTTGCGTGGCAAAGCCTTGGTAATTTGTGTGGCAAGGCTTTGCTAATTTATCCTGATAACAGTAAGATTGCTACAGATTACGGAATTTTTCCAATTAGCAGGTATGTAAACAAAAATCTAAGAAAAGAAAAGCATCAGTTGTGTAGGCTGCTTTCAAGGCTGTAATTTCTTTGTAAACATTTATGGTCGCTCAAGTAAGAAATGCTACTGCATATATTTTGTAAAAGTAATTGGGTGTTAGCAGAATGTAACACAGAGTATTCCACTGCTCAGCCTCTTTTGAGAGGAGAGAGGCCATCATTTTTCTGCTAGCAATGAAGCGTAGGATCGGCCGAGGTTCTGCAGTTGTCTGCATTGTAGAAATGAATAAAAATAGTTTAGAGTCAATTTAAGACCATTGTAACATTAGATCATACATGTGATTTACTGAAACCCTTTGTTCTGTTGCATAGTGGTGGGGGATACATTTTTTTAGCACATACGAGAAAATGTGTTTGGTGATTTATTACACTGTCTAGGAACTGAATTAAAGTTGTCATTTTTATTTTACTGAAAATGAACATTTGAAAATTGAAGTAGAAAGAAAGTGAGATTTGTATGACTGAAAAGTTTCCAACCAGGTTTATAGGCCCTTTATTCTTTGTACAAGTACTTTGTACTGTGTTTTATTTTAGCAGAAGCTTCACAGTTAAAATCAAGTATGAACGTTGCAGTCACCTCCCAGATACTGCCTGTGATGCCTTCTAAATGCTTGGCGGCTGAGACACAGCCGCCTTTTGGGGCCTGGCAATTCACGGGGTGATGTCACACTCTGTCAGATGATGTCACAGCTGTCCTGGGTTGATGTCACACGCTGTCAGATGATGTCACAGATATCCTGGGTTAGGGCAGTAGGCTGGGGCAGGGCAGGCTGTTGCAGCTGGAGTGCTCACTGAGCTTCGCAGGCACCACAGCATGACTGATTGCAGCAAAATGACTTAGAAAGAAATCCCAAATGTGCTTTTCAGTAAAAGAAAGGGAAGAAGAAAGCAATAGAGGCCAAAGAAGAGACAGGAGAATTTGTAGATTCCGTTAGTACTGCTATTTCTGCAAAGACAGTAAGTATATAGTGGAAATTATTGGGTCCAAATAGTAATAAAGCAGAATACAGTTTCAGTTATGACACAAGCTTGCCTTGAAAGAATCCTTTGAGATCCTGATGATGTCAGGGTGTAGCTGTGTGAGGCATCGACCAGCACAGTAAAGTACGTACCCTTTCTTGAAGTGTGTAGAGGCTAAAGGTACAAGGACCAGGCAAAGGCAATGATGTGAAGTAGAATGGTCAAGTAAATTGTTCAAAGTAATCATACATACAGCAACTCTGTACTCCCCCCAGAAAAATGTCTGGGGGAACAATCGCCAAGAAAAGATAGCTTATGTACTTTGAGATCTCTCTATAATGCACACATACCTAATAATTACGTGTGCATTTTGTGTATGTAATCTAACACTGAGTACTTTTAAAAATGCACACGTCAATGACATGAACCTTTTGTAACTCTACACCCGAGCTAAAGATGACTTCACAGTGTGCATTTTTCTCTGGGTTTCACGAGTACATTCAAAGCATGATCAGCTTGTTTCTTCTGGCATAAATCGTCAGCTGAAGCCCTGAATAAAAATATTGCTTCTTCTCTGTCATTTTGAGAGAACATATTCTAACTCTCTCACTCTAGGTACAAATGTGTCTGTCACGTTTGAAAAGGTAACAGTTAAATACATGTTTCTGCTGTCAGAAATGCAGCAGTTAAACCCTAAATAATATCTATAGGATTAAGATCCAAGAACCTTACAAGAAATCTATATGTAGTTATCTTTCCACATTTCCTCCCTATCCCCTGTCACAGACCATGAAAGAAAATACAAGAAGTGCTCTAGCATGTATGCTTATCTCATTATCTCCATTTTCGGGTAAGTGGAGCGAACAGTTTCACCTCAGTAGGTTTGTAGCAAAATAATACACATTCCTCTGTGCTAGAGGAATGACAAAAGCAGGATTGAGCCCAGAACGGGGGCAGGAGGGGAGAGACGGGAAGGTTTTTTAAAAGAGTTTCCTGAATAATCAGGAAATCCAGTGAGACAAACAGAATGTGTGGAGAGCAAGCCAGAATTATCAAATTACCATGACAACCGTAGGCAAGAACCCAGGGAGAATCAGGTAAAGAAATTACAGTAGAATTACAGTTAACTTCATATTTATTTATTTTAAAAAAAAAAAAAAAACACCCAGGCAGTCAAGAAGAAATATTTCCTTTGGCCTAGCTCAGTCTGGTGCAGAAGCTTGTGAAACGCAGCCTTGTTTGCGATTTTGGAATTGCTTTGCAAATGTATACAAGTAGCTTTTATCTGGATTTGCATATGCAGATTGTTTTAACCAGCAGGGCTTGATGGCAGATACAAAACTCACAATGACAGATGCCTTAATTTGTTTGGAAACAGAAACTAAAGGAGGATTCAAAAAAGGTGAAGAGTTTGTGTGTGTACACGTAAACCTGTGCGGTTGTGTTATTTCTGCAACTCCCTCATCTGACATTTCCCTCGTACGTTTTTCGAGTGGCCACTTTCTTCGGTCCAAACTCAGCTTAACACGTTCACAACCAAGAGCCTCGTGAACAAAGAATCCACTAAAGAACAAGTGAAACTAAAGTGAAGTGAAACTAAAATAAGTGAGAGTGGCGGCGCTCATTGAAAAAAGCTACAGGTTAACCATCAACTGGCGAAGCAGATTATCTGTTGGGTTTCACCTGAAAGCTTGTGGGGTGGAGGTTGACTTCCTTCTGTTTGTTCAGCTTTCATGTGCCGTCTCACATAATACTGTTCACATATATTGGAAAGGTAAAAGTATGCGGTTTGAAGGGCAGACATCCATGTTTAGAGAAAAAGGGGGAATTTGTTCATTTGGGGGGCTGTTGATTTTTTCCTAGTTTTAAACAAAGCCCTCAAAACCGATAACGTTCCAGTATATAAATAACGTTCCCCCAATGCTTTATCTTTCTTGTTTTCTGCCAATACGTGACTGCTTATTGCTTTTATATCTGCTCCGAGGACGCAGCTGTGTGCCCGCCTCGCTCTCTTGCAGCGCTTGCAGGGCAGGGATGCGCCCATTGTGTCCGCCCTGATGGCGTGCCCAGGCTTCGCCTCGTCACAGCGGCGCTCCGCTGCAGCAAGGCGTCTTCAGGGAACCCAGATTTATTGCTGTAGCGCTGACAGAGAGAAATTACTTGTGAAAAAGAGAAAGAGGAGAGCAAGTATGAATTCTGGCTAAAATATTTGCCACCTGTGTTTTTATCTGTACTTGTTCAGAAGTAGATATGCACACTCATTTATGTACACAGGCTGTGCATAGCTCAAGGGTGCATTTATTTTAATCTTGGGAACGGGAATGAGCTGAGATTCACTCTCAGGACTTGCATTGTCACCGAGATCTCTTTTAAGCATGCAGTTTTATGTCACACCGTTCATTCCCTTTACTCACGTTAACCACACACGGAGTCCACATAATGCGTCTAATCCCGCTAGCTGTCCAGCGCCGTTAATGAGAGCTAAAGGCACTGGGCTTGTCTCAAGAGCCAGTGGCAAATTAATTCATTGCCACCATCTGAAAACTGTACGTGGGGCTACTGCGGGGAAGAAAGGGGAGGGCCCTGTAATTATGCTGGGAGATCCTGAACTGGGAGGGAATTCTGAAGAGACCGAGCGGGGAGAAGGTCTCTCCTCCTCCTTCTCCTCCTCCTCCTCCCTCCTGGCCTTGCCCGCCAAGGCCAGTGCTCCCCAGGTGGGGCGGGAACGTGCTCATCTCCTTCCCAGCAGGCTGGGGGAGCCACGCACAGAGGCTCGCCCTGTCCTTTCAAACCAGTGCTTCCTGCCCGTCCTTCAAGAGTTAACCTTTTCTAGAACATTTATTTCACCATCTCAGGGAAAGAAAAAAAAAAAAGGAAAAAGAAAAAAAAAACCAACCCTGCAGAGCTGAGAGGCTGCAGATCACAAGGCCATTCTGATAGCCTCCTGTCCCCATGGCAACAGCAACGGCATTTATCAGTTCCTTATGAGAGCAGGCACAGCAAATCTGCATTGCACATGGCAGCCTTCCAGCCTTTCAAATGAAAGAGCACTTTGAACTGCTGCCAAGTGTGGAAGGAGCAGAGCTGTCAGGACTGCTTAATGCTGGCAGTTTGTACTTGGGAGCCGTTCAGTTCCCAGAATCCTTGGGCCGTGGCAGCCTGCCAGGTACTTAGCGGAAGCTCGAAACTAACCCCCCCGACCATTCACTGCGGCGCACTCAAAATTTTCCACATGTACCATGTCACAAGTGCAGACTGTACAATGAAAGCAAACGCCTTCTGCTCGGGATCCTAATTTTATTAATAATCTAGGAAAAAGCAATCGGAGATTAGTTGGCTGACAGCAGTACAGTATAGCCACTGTTTATAACTCCGGGTGTGTGTGTCAAATGTGGATTTCATCCTTCAGAAATAGAATTAGCTCTGACAACAGGGGCTGCGCAGCCCCAGATTTGCATGCAGAACCTGAGAGCAGGGCGATCGGTGGCAGCAGAAGGGAGAGCGCGGTAATTTACAGTGGAATATTTTTTAGCAGTCATCATCAAATGCATAGCAGCGAGGCGTGGAATAGAAAAAGAAGACGGTATTGCTGGCTGGTAAATATTTTCTGCCCTTACCCTCTGCGTTTTGCTGACATTGTGAGAATCTCGGAAGCTGGCTGATGAATGTAGCAGAGATACATGGCTCTTGGTGGGTTTCCTTTCAATGGAGAGTTTTCATGTGAACTTTTTATTGTTTTGCATTACCCAATGCACAAGGGCTTCTATTGGCAGAGGAAACAAATTGGCACAGTTCTGCTTGTTTTTTTTTTTTTTTAATCTGCACTGAGATCAAGGGCAAGGGCTTCATTTTCAAGCACTAGTCATAAGCCTTTAGCACAAATAGAATGAAAATTGTCTGTCGCTCAGGCAGTTGTACAGGGTTCAGGAAAACTATGTCTGGCACTAATTCCAAAGGGAAGGTTTGGTTCAATCCAGCATCATTAATTTCAGTAAACTGTTTTCACTAGTCTATATCCCACTGTTCAAGAGCTGTTTATTATCTTTTACTAAATAATGCCTTTTGGAGGACGGAGTAATGAAAAATACCTTACACGATGTGTGTGTATGGGTACTCTTGGATGTACGTATCTGTATAAATAGATACAGTACACATGGATGCACCTCTATTTTTTAACTTTTCCTGTTTTTCTTAACAATTGCTTGCTTCTTACCTTGCCTTCCCGTTGCAAAACACATTTATAATGCCAAACATAAAATAGTAAAAATAGCCCAGGAGGGGAGAGAGAGAGAGAGATGAAAAACCCTGGAGCAAAGACAATCTCCACAAATTTGTGAGATTCACCTCAAAACAAGGAAATGTAGTGCCTCTTTTTCAGCTTGCAGCTATCTTTGTCGGCTGCTTAAAGACTTGACTTAATTCACCCAGGCAGTAGTGTCTAAAAGTAATATGCCAAGACAGTTAATTTTGGCACTTAGTCTCCCTCAGGAATTTTACCAACAGTCTTTGAAAAGAAAGTAAATGATCTTTTTTCCTCCCCGTTTCCCCCCATAGCTCATCTTGATATGTCCTAATAAAAGGAACTGCCTTCCCCTCCCTTCTGTTCTCACCCTCATCCTGCGTCCGTAACATACTTCGTTCAGTAGCAATGGTAATCAGCATTTATAACGTGCTCCTGGAGAAAAAGTGGTTCAGGTCTTTTCAGATGGCCTAGTTACAGAGGAAAAGCAGGTTGTGCCCTGTGAAATAACTTTGCAGAGTTTGGCTTCTCCTCCTCCTTCCCTCCCTTCCTCCCTCTTCCTTCCTTCCTTCTTCTTTCCTTCCTTTCCTTTTTCTTCTTTCCTTTTCTTTCCTTTTTCTTTCTTTCTTTTCCTTTTCTCTTCCTCTCTTTCTTTCTTTCTCTTTCTCTCTTTCTCTTTCTCTCTTCTCTTTTTCTCTCTCTCTTTCCTCTCTCTTTCCTCGTCTCTTTCCCCTCTCTTTCTCTTTCCCCTTCCCCTTCCCTCTTCTCTTTCCTCCCCTCTTTCTTCCTCTCTTTCCCCTCTTCTCCTTTCCCTCTTTCTTTCTTTCTCCTCTTTCCTTTTTTCTCTTTCTCTTTTCTTTTTCTTTTCTTTCCCTCTCCTCTTTCTCTTCTTTCTTTCTTCTTTTTCTTCTCCCTCTTTTCTCTTTCTTTCTTTCTTTCTCTTTCTTTCTCTCGCTCCTTTCCTTCTTTCTTTTCTTTTCCTCTCTTCTTTCCCTCTTTCTCCTCTTCTCTCTTTCTTCTCTCTCTCTTCCTTTTTTCTTCTCTTCGTTCTTTCTTTCTCTTTTTTCTTTCTTTCTTTCCTTCTTTCTTTTTTTCTTTCTTCCGTTCTTCTTTTTCCTTCTTTTTCCTTTTTTTCTTCCTTTCTTCTTTTCTTCCTCTTCTCTCTCTCTTTCTCCTCCCCCCCACCTTCTTCTCTTTTTTAATTGCTTCCCCTCCTTCCCACCTCCCCCATTTTTGGAAAACACAGTAAAGTTTTGTTCAGTTCTCAAGTGTTATTAATCACTGGTGGAGGCCAAAAGCAGGGATATTTTTCTTGGCAGCACGTTTTGATAAACAATCTGTGTATGGGGTGAAGGGAGGGGGGAGCCTGTCTTGCTGGTAACTAATCTAATGTTTGGCAGATTCTTAACTGTCACGAAAGTGCAAGTGGCTCTCAGTGGGAATAGCTTTAAAAAAATGTACCGATTCAGTTGATTCATTATTGTTGATTGTTTACTACGTCCACAGGATGTAAGATGAAAACAGTCCAGGGATAAAGTAAAAAATAACAACAGCGGAGGACCCAGCCTCTACGTATCCAGGCACAAAACGCGCTACCCAGTCCTTAGTCCCTCGTGGAGCAAGCAAAATTAATTATAGGTGTCTTACTTTGCACTGTAAGATTTGGCAAAGGTTAGCTTACAGAAATCTGGGCTCGTAGACAGGTTTTAAAACCATAGAGACAGCTGTATGAAAATCCATTTGGGCTGGGTCTCAAGGAGAAGCCGTAACTGCTTTCTGGGGCAAAAATGGGGCATTTGGGTGGCTGTGGGGTTGCGAAGTTACCTTGGTGTGCAGCCACGGGGGGCAGGCACGCCGGGAAGAGTGGAAGCAAAATTGTGGCAACAGCCACAGCAAAACTGGATGGTATGGCAGGCAGCGTCCTTTGAGAAATGTGTTGGTGCTGCAGAGTGAAGGGAGAATGACAAATGAGGGAGGGAGGGAGGGAGGAAGAAAGGAAGGAAGGGAGGAAGGGAGGAAGGAAGGAAGGAAGGAAGGAAGGAAGGAAGGAAGGAGAAGGGAGAGAGGAAGGAAGGCAGTGGGGACAGGAGGAAGGAAGGGAGGGAGGGAGGAAGGAAGGAAGGAGGAATTCCTAGGTAGGCAAGCAATAGGCTCTGTGTATGTCAACAAGGCTCACTACCTGAAGAATGGTAGGAAAAAACAGAATTATAATGAGACGAGAACTGAAACGATAAACAGAAACACGTAATTACACTCCTATTCTTTGTAACTAGGTGTTTTGACACTTGCTGGCAGCTCCTAGTAGAAGACAATGTTGTTTAACTTTTAATTTGACAAAATTCTGCAACTCCTTCCTGAAGTGTTTGTGTTTTCATTTGCTGAACACACTCCCTTTACCACCAAGTGCTCTGCTCATTGCTAATCTCTACGTTGTTTTGAAGCCAGTAATTTGATTGTGACGGATTTTATTTTATTTGCTGTACTGAGGTACATCCATGTAAATCACACTCTTGGGAGTGCTCTTCCCTTCTGGTTCTTGCATTTTTTCCAGCCGTAGCTGCTGTTTTGACCGCTGAGGAAGGAGCCATTTCTGTAGGTGAGCGCATCCAGACGGACCAGCTGCTGTGCCCGCTGCCCACATCAGCGCCACGGCTTCACAAGGCGAGCAGGAAGGAGTTAAGCTGGGAGCATTTAGGGCAAGACCCAAACTGCCCAGATCATGGGCTCCTAATTATTTCTGCTTGCACACTTTAGGGCTGTCCTATATTCCGCGTAATTAACACTGGGCTGCTGATCGATAGCCAGCAATACTCTCGCATCGAGGTCAACGGCAATCCCAGCGTTTTGGGACGCTTGTGCGCGGTGGCACGGAGCAGAGCCTGGCAGACCTGGGGTTTAGTCAGGCACGTGGATTTTGGCCCTTTTTCCTTCATGGTGCATTGCACCCTCTGCTAGTTGCACTACAAAAGGTGCTGGCTGGCTTATACGCTCCATGTTTCCTATGATCATTCTGACTCCTTTGGTTAAATCGAAGCTTCACCTGATGTTCTGTCATTACGCGGATGTGTGTGCGCGGGTAGTTTGTAATAAAGCGGGTAAGGGGAATCAAGGGAAGGGGATTATCGGATGGCAGTCTTTATCCTAGCACTGAAAGGAAGGAGTTAGTAGATGTTACTTCTGATAGTGAAAATTAGATTCCCGGTCCATTGGGACTCCTGGCAGGTCGTAAACTTTGGGCACTCCACGCAGGATCGCCATCCAAAGTGCTGACTCGCCTTTCTGTGCAAAAAGCAATACGTATGCATCAATTGTTCGCTGCTCCAGCTCCGTCTCTCCTTGTGCTCCCCTCCCTCTTATTAAACAAGCTACTGTCTTTTTTTTTCTTTTTCTCCCCTCCCAATGCTATTTTTTGTTTGCCTGCTTCTTTCTTTCATTTAGCCAGATCAGGCACCTGAATGGCTTCATTGTTTGGGCTTCCTCTTTCCCTCCTCCAAACGTAATTTTAATTCCTGGATTATTTCAAAGCTAAATCAACACCAGCCACATTCGGTATAAATCCAGCGAGACTGATCTGGATTGCCCCTGCCCCGCCGCTGGCGTGGTGATGGACGGGGAAGAGGGAAGGTGAGCAGCGGAGCACGCCGCTACCCCGCAGGAACAGCGCTGCCGTGGGTTTTAGCTCCGTCACGTTGCCACCGTTCAATCTATTTTCCCCTAACAGATGCGATTGATCCTGACAACTCGTTCCCTGTGAAGGTGCCACGGCGTGGAATTTATTTGCATTTACATTGCAGTTCTCTTCATCAATCAGCTTGCAGAGATTGCCGCCGCTGCTAGCCGTATTGTTGCTATGCTGACACTTCAGCCTTAAGTGCTGCTTGCGTAATGGCACGGTACGTGCCCAGGACCAAAGTTTAAATCGAGGTTTAATCATTACGGAAAAACAAACATATTTCCACGACTGTGTATCCTGCAAGTAAAAGTAAAGGCAGTTTGGTCGGGTCACAGATGCTAATCTCTGCTCTTTTTCTATTCACAAACTATAAAGGGAGTTGACAGCACCTGTAAATGGTTTGCTGAGGCTAGATTATATCTAAGGTGATTATTATTTACACCCACTATAAAGACTGCTCTTGTGAGCCAAGAAGTCTGTTCCTGTGAGGTGAGTGTTACCAAAAAAGGGCTTTCTTGCAGGAGGATTCAGTGGAGCGAGGAGCCAGGGTGAGGGGCGGCCGGAGCACACAGAGCTCCTTGTCGTTCGCTGGGTTTGTGCAACCCGCGGACTGAAACGCAGGCGGGATGGGATGTTCTGCGATCCCGCACCTCCGGCGCTCAGGACGAAGCCCCGGCTCTCACAACCCGAGTTTTTAGAGCAGGGCTGTCCTTTTCCACAGCCCACTTCTGCTTCTCCCATGAAGCTCAACGCAGGGCAGCGAGAGGAGGTGACCTTCCCCTGTGGACCACAGCCAACATGTGCCTGCTTGGTCAGGTCAAGCCACCCGGCGTAGAAATCCTGCGGCCACGGCTAGGTCGCTGTGGCTGGAAGCGAAGGCGTTTCCTTGGCCAGCCTTCACCTGGCCAGAGGCGCCTCCGCGATGCCCGCAGCCGGGGTGTCGCCGCGAAATCCCCCTCCTTCGCTCCTCTTCCTCACCCACGGCGGGCCCTCGGCTAACTCCGAGCATTGTCTCTCCCTGCTCGCTGCTTCCCCGAGTCTCCTGCAAGAGTAAATCGCTTTGTCAGGGCCGGTCTCCGAGCTGCGCTGTAGCAGCGCCTGCCCCTCTACCACCTCACCGCGCGCCTCTCACCGCCTTCCCCTTAAAGCCCTCGGGGTTTTACAATCCACCGAGGCCGGCCCGGCCCGCGGGGGTGCTGCGGGGCGCCCCCGGCCCCTGCCCGGCCGCCACCGCCCGAGACCCCCGGGGGCGCCGCGGCCGGCAGCGGAGGCGCGGCGCAGGCGCTACGGCGGGGAGGCGGCGGCGGCGCGCGCAGGGCGTGCACGGCGCGCGCGGCCCCGTGCCAGCTCGGGGGCGCGCCCGTGACGCAACGGCAACCCCGTGCCAGGCCGGGCCGCCCCGCAGGGCGGTGGCTGCGGCTGGGGGGGGGGGGGGAGGAGGAAGAGGAGGAGGAAGGCTGCGCCTTTTGTTTTTGGAGCGGGGCTGCCGGGGGGGGGGGTTAAAGGAGCCATTTAAAGGGGGGGGAGGGGGGAAGCCGTGTGCGCGCACAGCGCCGGGGAAACCCTGTGTCCCCCCGCCGCTCAGACAGACCCCGCCCGGCCGGGGGGGGGGGGGACACCACCACCCCCCCTCACCCACACACACACAGAGGCACGCCGGCGGGGCCGTGCACGTGCTGCCCGGGCGCGGAGAGGCGGGGGCGCGCACGGCGGGCACGCGCCCCGCGCAACAAGTGGGCCGGGGGAAGGGAGAGGGGGGCGGGCGCTCGGCGCTGACGCGGGGGCCCCGCCCGGGTGCAGCCGAGCCGGGAGAGCGGCGGGGAGGAGGAGGAGGAGGAGGAGGGAGGAGGAATGGGGGGTGAGGGAGGAGGAGGAGGGGGCGGCGCGGGGGGAGCGCGGCGCGGAGGAGGGGGCGCGCAGGCACACGCGGCGGCGCGCAGCAGCAGCACCCCGCGCTCGGACCGCGAGCAGCGGCGAGGATGTGAGTGCGGAGCAGGCGGCGCCGCCCGGCACGCTGCTGCCGCCGCTGCCCCCCGGCCGCCCCCGCTCCGGGTCGGCGCTCGGACCAGGAGGAGCCGCCCGAGCCGCCGCAGCGCTCGGCGCCGGCGGAGCGCGAGCTCGCCGGGCAGCCGCGGCGGGTGGAAGGTGACCCCCCCCCGCCTCCCTCCGCCTCCTCCCGGAGGAGGAGCAGCGGCGGCGGAGAGCTAGAGAGCGCAGGGAAGCAGCCGCGGCTGGAAGGCGCCCCCCAGCCCAGCCCAGCCCAGCCCAGCCCAGCCCCCCCGGAGGAGCCGGCCGAGCCCTTCCCCAGCCCGGCGGCGGGACCCGGCGGGAGAAGCCGACCGCGGCGGCGGCGGGAGCCGGTTCGGAGCGGGCGAGCCCCCCGCCCCCCCCCCTCCGTCCCTTCCAGCGCCGCCAGGGGCACCGGGAGCAGGTACGGAGCCCCCCCCCCGCCGCAGCCCGGGGGGGACGAGCGAGCCAGCCCCTTCGCCGGCGGCAGCGGCAGCAGCGCCCCGGCCAGCGGCACCATGTCCGCCGCGCAGGTGTCGTCGTCCCGGCGGCAGTCGTGCTACCTGTGCGACCTGCCCCGCATGCCCTGGGCCATGATCTGGGACTTCACCGAGCCCGTGTGCCGGGGCGTCAACTACGAGGGCGCCGACCGCATCGAGTGTCATCGAGACGGCCCGGCAGCTGAAGCGGGCGCACGGCTGCTTCCAGGACGGCCGCTCCCCGGGGCCCCCGCCGCCGGTCGGCGTCAAGGCAGTGCCCCTCTCCGCCAAGGAAGGCGGCGGCGGCGGCGGCGGCCCAGCAGCAGCTCAACCATGTGGACGCCTCCTCCAAGGCGGCCTCGGCGGGGCTCGCCCAGTCCAGCCTGGATCGCTACGGGCTCACGCCGCGGCGGCCGAGCAGCGCAGCCGCTTCGAGTACCCGCCGCCGCCCGGCAGCCTGGGCGGCAGCCACGGAGCCCGCCTGCCCAACGGGCTGGGGGCCCCAACGGCTTCCCCAAGCCGCCCGAGGACGGGCCCCCGGAGCTCAACCGGCAGAGCCCCAACTCCTCGTCGTCCTCCTCCTCCTCGCGCCGCGGCACGCACGGCGGGCTGGTGTCCGGCCTGCCCCCGGGGGCTGCCGGCGCCCAGCTGAACGTGCCCCCCAACCTGCTGCCGCAGACCCTGCTCAACGGGCCCGCCGCCTCCGGCGTGGCGCTGCCCCCGCCGCACGGGGGTCTGGGTGGCCGTGGCGGCGGCGGGCCCCCAGCCCCTTCTGCTTCCTCCCAGGGGGGCACCTGCGGCGGTGGCGGCAGCGGTGCCGGGGGCAGCGGCGGCTCCTCGTCGGAGGCCTGCGGCAAGCGGCCGGGCTCGGTGTCCAGCAGTGACCAAGAGCGGGAGCTGAAGGAGAAGCAGCGCAACGCCGAGGCGCTGGCCGAGCTGAGCGAGAGCCTGCGGAACCGGGCCGAGGAGTGGGCCAGCAAGCCCAAGATCGTGCGGGACACGCTGCTGACGCTGGCCGGCTGCACCCCCTATGAGGTGCGCTTCAAGAAGGATCATGCCCTGCTCGGCCGCGTCTTTGCCTTCGACGCAGTCTCCAAGCCGGGCATGGACTATGAGCTGAAGCTCTTCATCGAGTACCCCAGCGGCTCCGGCACCGTCTTCTCCAGCGCCTCTGGCGTGGCCAAGCAGATGTACCAGGACTGCATGAAGGACTTCGGCCGCGGCCTCTCCTCGGGCTTCAAGTACCTGGAGTATGAGAAGAAGCACGGCTCTGGAGACTGGCGGCTGTTGGGGGACCTGCTGCCCGAGTCGGTGCGCTTCTTCAAGGAGCTGGTGGGTGCAGACATGCTGCCGCAGCCCTACCTGGATGCCAGCTGCCCCATGCTGCCCACGGCCCTGGTAAGCCTTCCGCGACCCGGGGCTGGGCTGGCGGGCTCAGGGCACAGCCGCCGCCTCCAGGGGCCCAGGCGGTGGTGGCGGTGGCGGTGGCGGGGCCATGCGCAAGAGGAAAGCGTCTCCTGAGCCCTCGGACTCGGCCGAGGGGGCCCTGAAGCTGAGCGACGAGCAGCAGCGGCAGCAGTGGATGGCCAGCCAGAGCGAAGCGCTCAAGCTCACCATGTCGGCCGGGGCTTCGGGGCGGTGCACGGCGGGGGCCCCCCGCCGCCACCGCCGCCGCCCCTTGGGCCCCACTCCAACCGGACCACGCCGCCCGAGTCCGCCCCCCAGAACGGACAGTCCCCCATGGCTGCGCTCATGTCGGTGGCCGACACGCTGGGCAATGCCCACTCGCCCAAGGACGGCAGCTCGGTGCACTCCACCACGTCCACCCGCAGGAACAGCAGCAGCCCCGTGTCGCCGGCCTCCGTGCCGGGCCAGCGCCGCCTGGCCTCCCGCAACGGGGACATGAACCTGCAAGTGGCCCCTCCTCCCCCCAGCGCCCACCCCGCCATGGACCAAGTGCACCCCCAAAACATTCCGGACTCCCCCATGGCCAACAGCGGGCCCCTGTGCTGCACCATTTGCCACGAACGCTTGGAGGACACCCACTTTGTTCAGTGCCCCTCTGTGCCCAGCCACAAGTTCTGCTTCCCTTGTTCCAGAGAGAGCATCAAGGCCCAAGGGGCGACGGGCGAGGTCTACTGCCCCAGCGGAGAGAAATGCCCCCTGGTAGGTTCCAATGTGCCTTGGGCCTTCATGCAGGGCGAGATCGCTACCATTTTAGCTGGGGACGTTAAAGTGAAAAAGGAGAGAGACCCTTGAATAGGAAATCCAATCCCTTCAGACTCCTGAAGATGTAGAATTGTGAATATAACAAACTGCAAAAGTTAGTCTTATGTATAGACATTATTTTCGTCGTATGTTTCTATATTTTGAAACAAAGGTATGTACTCTTCTTCATTTGAAGGATAGAGCTGGTTTTTGTTAAACAGAATATAATATGTTTGGTTACTACATAATACCTGTTCTCATTTCTTTGGCAGTGTGTTGGCTAGGTACAAAGTTAATAGCCCTTAGCGATTACCTGCTGCTGGTGTGTATTTTTAAATGTATGCACTTCTCTGAAAGAAGAAGAAAAACACAAAAAAAAAAAAATACAAAAAAAAAAATTTTTTTTTTTGCCAAGGCCAGTGTTGATGCCTAAAAAATTGCTACAAAAAATGGTGACAGCTTATGTTTTACAAGCCCTGAGTGTTAGTCTCTCACTTTATTTTTTTTTTGTTTTCGTTTTTTGTTTGCAAAACGGTGGGGTGGCTCTGGGGGGAGGGTGTTTTTTGTTGCAAGTTTGTAAGGAAAATGTTTCAGTTTGTTTCTATTGATCTGAACGTTTTTAATCTTCATGTGTTTTTTGTTTTTGCTTTTATTGATGCACGGATGCTTTTGAACAGTAGAGCAAAATGCTGTACATGAGAAACATGCTCTGTTTGTCCTTTATACATTTCTGTAGTTAACAGAACACTGTAATGTGCCTTGGAGCTTAGTAAATTGTAATAAATTCAATTGATATTAATACTTCTCGAGTAGCAAGCTTTATTTTTCTCGGAGCTCAGGCAGCGTGAGCATGCCATGCTGCCTTTTTAAAAGTCTCCATTATATCGAGAGCCTTTGGTTCCTTGTGATAATTGTGGCACTTGTACGCACACTTTCGCATACGTGTAGTAAGCCGATGATGTTGATGGTGTTATCAAACTTATCTAAATCTTGGCACGGTGCCTATTTGCATTTCACCTTTAATGTTGCAGTAACAGTTGCTGACTAAGCATTTTCTATTTACTGTTTCTGCATCTCATTTCCTCCTCCCTTCTCCCCCCCCCCCACCCCCAGCTCTCCAGCTGCAAACAGCGTTTGCAATGCAGCCTGCGTCCATTGCCTGTGCCCTTCGGTAAGGCTCGAGATTTGAAAGGAAGCCCTCTTTCACAAAAACAAAACGACAGAAAAAGCAAAACAAAAAACCCCAGCATCACGTGGTTAATACTTTTAGCTGAATTTAGAAGTGGCTGTCGAAGCTCGACGCTGGCCGTAGGCTTGGTGAGGCAGGGCTGTAGCCGAGCAGGGCGCAAAAAGGGGTAGTGGGAAGTGCCAGCCCCCGCGGCTGGTGGTGCAGCTGCTGGGCAGCTACCTACCCCGCTTGGGCAGTGGCTTTTGCTTTTGGGAACTGGGTTGGTGATCTGAGCTGTCGTCTGTTGTGTTTTCAGGTGAGAAAGCTGCCTGTAAAGCACTGAATTGAAATGCTTTCCCTCTGGCGAGGATCGTTTGTGATTCTTGGTGTAATTAACTGTTTTATGTGACACTGGCGTTTTGTGGGGACTGGGGAGCAGCGCAATACCTGTGAGGTGATCAACAGGCAAAGTAAATACGCGGGCCTCACACTAGCTAGAAAATGCAAACAACCTAATGTGAACTTTGTCCTTTCCAATGAGTCAAATGGAGGAAAGATTTAAAAAAAAAAAAAAACAAAAAACAACAACAACCTCGAAACAAACCCAGCAGCACTGCTTTGCAGTTTGACCAGCAGAACGCAGAGATCTTCCAACTGTAAGAGTGTCTGAGTGATGAGCTCTGAGTTTTATTGAACTGTAAAGATTCCTCCACCCTCAAAATATATATATATATATATATATATACACACACAAGAGGTACTTTTCAAAAGTCTGGATGGCATTTGGTATCCAGTTGCTCTTTTTGCGTTTTTTCCTGGTGGAAAGGCTAACTGGAATGGTGGAAGCCTTGAGAACTATATGCTTAGTGTGCATATGGATCTTTGCTTTCTTGTGTAGCTGCATACTCCTACTTTGTATATGGGGGGTTATGTTCTCAGATTAATTCTTCTGCATCACAATATTTGTTATTTCAGACCATAACTTTGTGTATCTGTGTCATTTTTTTTCCGCCTAGTGATATACTGGTGCTTAAAAATCTCAGAACATCCTGTTCTTATGTAGTGAATTTAGGTGAATAATGCAGAGCAAAAATGTTTTGAGTTAATTATTGGATCCAACCTACACATTAGTTAGAGTATGGATTTGTACTGAACCTGCTTTAAATTATTTTTAAGCATGCAGTTACCACCCAGCAGTTTATGACCAGATCAAGAGATAGGGGGATTTACATTGTGGGTTAAGGACTGGCAGAGAAAAGAATCGTAGACATGCAAGAAATTCAAGTTAAACCTAACAAGGAGAGAAGTAATATTCGTGTGTGAATCGCAACTGCCATCAAGAGAGAAAAACTACTGGCTATTCAACATTTAGTTCTGTCACAGGAGCGTGAATACCCCGATTTATACAAACAGAGCCACTCTTGTAATCTGGAAATCAGTCATCAGTAGTTAGAGTTACGAAGAGCTCAGTTTGGTGGATTTCTTTAATTGAAGAGCAGTCGTGAGAAGCTTTTATCAGGCAGGATTTCTGAAGCGTAAGGCCACTTAGGAGCCCCATCAGTTCGATTTTTAGCAGGCAAAGGAAAGGTAAGGGCAGTGGACAAAGGTGGCAAATAAGCTTGAAGAGAATTGTAATACCGCAGTTAATTAAAGTTAACCATAGCTACGGGGCATTTGTTGTATGGAGGTTTTTGGAGCCATGTGACCTTTTCTTTTACTCTGGCTCATTAGGCAGCCAGTCTGGGCATATTAGCCAGCGTTTCTTTGAACCCACTCCATAGGTTTTTCACTTTCTGCAGACGACCACAGCTGACAAACAGGCTGGAACCGTTTTTCGAGGAGGGGAAAGGGGAGCCGCCGCGAGGCTCACGTGCAGCGATTCGGCCGGTTTCTGCATTGCACAGTAGCGCTCCCCTCCCCCAGGTTTGCCAGTTATTTAAGGTAAAGCCCAATGTTTGCCTGAATAAACGGTGTACGTGAATTTATTTGTCCAGGTGGTCATTTGTTGTGCTCTCATTCCTTCTTGTAAAGGGGAAGTATTTAAATGGTTTATTTTCCCAAAGTTTTTTTCTTTTTTTTTTTTTCCAGTGAGATTATTCTTGATGTTTCTTTTAATAGCCTCGCAGCCTTATTTTCTAAGAAATGGGCTAGAACATGTGTGTCACTGGATGTTTGTTTTTTAAGCGTTGGCAGCTCTGTGTGAGTTGGAGATGGAAGTGTTTGTGCAGCGAGGAGATGTTATGTCCATTTGGGGGAAATACTACACAGCTCCATCAGGAGCCTCCTTCCGTACAAATCCTGTTATCTTTCCTATTTGCTTAGCAATGTTGTGCACATAAGCACGCTCTTCCTCTTCCCCCCCCCCCCCCCTTCAGCATTTGAGCTCCAAACTAGTCAGGGCTAACATTGTTTTGAAACTGCAATCTCTTCAAATCGGCTGGCTGCCAGCAGAGCTTTGCGAAGCTGCAGTAGTCACTGGAAAAAGGGTTGTCTTTGCTTCTTTACGTGTCTTGCGAGCTGAGTTTTTCTTCCCCTCAAGGGAAAAAGCTTTGTCTCCTCCGAGCTCTCAGGTTCCCAGCTTACTATGCAGTAGTTGCTTTGCAGCTTCCCTCTTCTCCCCGTTCTTGCCTTTCTTTCTTTCTTTTCTTCTTTCTTTCTTTCTTTTCTTTTTCTTTCTTTTTTTCTTTCTTTTCTTTTCTTTCTTTTCTTTTCTTTCTTTCTTCTTTCTTTTTTCTTTCTTCTTCTTTCTTCTTTCTTCTTTCTTTCTTTCTTTCTGTGTGTATGCGGCCATTCTCCATTCATATAGGGTGGTATGTGTTGTGCATTAGCAGCCTCTTTCTCTGCCAAAGTGACACATCCTGTAGATTTGCAGCAGAGTACTGAACTGTCACTGTATGCTGACTCTTGTAAGGCTATTCTTGAAGCAGAACAGCTTCCCCCTTGGCGTTCAGCCACCAGAATCCATTACAGCATGCATTTTCTACCCAAAACATCGCTCTGTACCTACATAGCTGTCCTTACAATCATCCCTGGAAGACGCGAGGGCATGCTTACACCCTCCCCGTGTAGAAACAGGCACCGTGTGAAACTGCTGGGTTTATTTTCATAGCATCTGAAAAGCGTGTACTGAGCTTTTGTTGTTTCAGTCCCTGCCTTAAAACCCGGAATACAGACTGGGAAACGGCAATGCCTCCGCTGATGGGGTGATAGGGAAAGCGCTGCAGACAAGATCTTTTCCCCTGTGCGTGTCTTAAAGAAGGATTAGGTGCGTGCTCTTGGAGTGGGGCTATTCCCGGGCTCCTCGGCGAGCCGGCCCCGCGCCCGCAGCTCCAGCTCCCTGGGAGCAGGCTGGCCCCACCAGAAGCCCGGGAGGTTACGCGCGGCTTCAGCTTTCTGCCAGCAAACCCAGCTCCTTCCAGCCGCTCGGGGAACCGGCGAGGGAGAAGCAGAAGGGAGCAGCCAGACGAGCGAACGGGCCGGGAGGATGCTTGCCGCCGGTCTGGCCGGCCAGTACGGCCCCCCAGCTGGTTGGACTGGGCTGCTGGGGCTGGGTGGGTTCCGCGTGGCACGGCCCCGCTGCTCTTGCTGTGCCCGCCCGGCGCTGCGGGCCCTGCGCTGGTGGCGGTGCCGCTGCCCCGAGGTGGCTGTGCCTGCTCCGCGCGCACGTGCGCGCGCACACGCCCGCACACTGGCCGTGCCTGCTGACGGCCGCGGCCGCATTCCCCCGCTGACGGGCCTTCCCGATGCGCCCTTGTAGGGCTGTTCGGAGGAGGTGGGAGCAGGGGTGGAGGTGAGGAAGGTCAGCTTCTTAGGTTTCAGCTGATTTGGCATCCGCTCGCAGCCCTTCCCCCTGGAGCCCGCTCGGCCATATGCACTCGCTGCTGCTTTTATGACCCTTTGCAAAGAAATCCCAGAGATGTGAGCTGCTGCTGGCCACGAAGAACAGCTTACCTTCGGGAAAACAACCCCTTCCCACACCGGGCAGCCCTACAGCAAGAAGTCTGTGGTTTCCCCTTCCCCAAACCACAAGACCGATCCTAGGGAGCTGCCGCTGCTCTCTGGGCATACGTTGGGCATAGTGGGGCAAGCGCTGCCTCTAAGCTGGCTTTACAGGGGGGAACCCATTTTTTAAATTATTTTTTCCATCGTGAAGGCCCGCTGCTTTGTTCGGTGCCCTGGGAGTGAGAGCTGAGGCTGGCGGTGCCGGGCCCGAGCCGTGCCACGCCGTGCCGTGCGATCCCCGCCCGCCCGGCTGCCTCGGCGCTGGGGCTGGGAACGGGGACACGAAACATGTCTGTGCAGCTTCAAGGAGCCGAGCAGAATTCCCCACTGTCATCATCCTCCTCCCCTCCCTCGCTGCGGGCTGCCAGAGGGGGGGCTGATCACAGCGCTGCCATTGTTCAAGTAACCTACAAATGGATTGCATGGAGGCAGGTTGGGAGGGGCGGAGGGGGGGATTTATTAGCAGCGGCTGAATTCGTCGGGATTACTACTAGGCTGAGAGCTTCTCAATGGGCATGATCCCTGGGTGAGCGGTGGGGCGGAGGGAGGGCCTGGAAAGCTCCTTTGCTGCCCATGGGTGACGGGGTGGCCGGCGGGCCGAGCAGGGGAGGCAGGCAGGCGCAGCCGGCTGCTTCACCTCGGCTTAAACCGCAGCCCTGTATGCCGAGCACGCAGCTCCTGGCAGCGCCGCTCATACCAGAGCCTTGACTCAGGGTTATCTGCATGCTGGGTAACGAGCGGCGTCACCAGAATGTGCAGAGAAAGCAGCCATGCTGCTGCAAGCCTCCGCTCGCTCCTCGGGCCGGCCGCCGCCGCAGCGGCCTGCTTTTGCCTCCCGGCCGCCGATGAGCGGCGCGAGGTGGGGGCTTCGCCCTGGGGGCCAGCCCCGAGCCCACGTCGAAGCCACAACGGCGTTTTGCCCTTCCATGAGTAAGTGCTTGGTGCTCAAAGCCGGACAGGGCTCTGCTAGCCGTAACTGAGGACTGCAGCAAGGAAAGGGCGACGCCACTCTCCAGTCGCTGTGTGTTTTATCCCTTTCCCAGCGGGCAAGCTGGAGTGTTTCAGCCGAGTCACCTGTCAGAGCAAGAGCGATGGCGGCCTTTGGTTACTGCCCAGCTGCCGCTCTGCCTTCCCCCGGGATAAAAGGGGCTGGCACTAACAACTGTGCACAGCTGAACCCCAAAGCACCTGTGCGACACAGGTGTCTGGGACCAGCTTCCAGCGCCATGCCACGTGCCCACAGCCTGCGTCCTTCCCCCAGACAGCTCCGAGGCTGGAGCCGGTCTTGCTGATGCAACCCCGCGAGGGCCGGGGTGAAGGAGAGTGCAGAGCTGTGTGTCAGAGGTAGGAGCTCCCCTTTGGCGATGATGGAAAGCACAGCGCATTCAAATCAAAGACAGGACGGGGGTTGCTTTGAATCGCTGTGTTCCAGAGCTATCTGAGGCAATCTTCCTTCGCTGCACACAGCGAGGTAGCGAGGGAAAAGATCATAGTGCAGCCCAGGTTTTTTGTGTGAACATGTCCAGGCTGGCACGCAGCTGGGGTAAGGACAAGGTGCTTCTGTAGGTTTGATTCGTGTCAGAGCTAGGGGCAGAACTAGGGAGGGAGTGGGAAGCCTGAATATCTGGTCTGCTGCTGGAAAATATAGGCCACTGAGTAAGATGGGGCAGGCTTGTTTGATCTAGCTTGATATGCTAGGCGTTTGTGCTTAGAGCTCTCTTTCCCAGTGTCTGCTGCTTATTCCTGTTAAAGGCAAAAAAAAGGTACAAAACATAAAGGATTAAAACAAGTGAAAGAGCTCTCACCTTCCTGCAGGAGTAAATTTTGGAGTATTTTTTATTATTCGCTCAGCGTTGTTGATATGCTTGACTCTCTGTTACATGTAAAGATAATCCCGCCATGAAGAACTCAGACTGCAGTGATAAGGGAGGCCAGTTGGTGCATCTCTTTTGTCCCACCCCTTCAGTGAAAGATTATTCCTTGTACCTTATCAAAAGGAAGCAGCCTTTCATGTGCTGTACCTTGGTAAGTGTCCATACTCAATTTTGGCAAACATTTATTGTGCCTTTGAGTGGTTGCTCTCCCCTCCTCCCCCTTTGCAGTCAGCTCTTCTCCTGCTCATCGCTGTGCTCGCTCAGCTGTGCTCATTGCATCACTTGTGCTGGAGGGGAGGCAGCAAGAGGTGGAACCGTCGGGGACAGCAGCAGTCGTGTGATCCGTGGCCCTCTAGTCACATCGTCCTAACCAGGACCTGCAACCTAAGGTAGATCCATTACTCAGCATCCTCGATAGGACGCCTAGTGCCTTGTGTGACAGTTAAGTACCAGGAAATGGCACGGAAATGCTCATGCTCTTGTACCTGTCTTTTCCGCTAGAAGAGACGCCAGCATTCCTTGAGGACTGCACTGCACATGCTGAGGACAAAGAGCAGCTCCTTCTGGCTTTTTGCATGATTAGTTGCAGCTCTCCGCCTGGATCTTCCTTGTTCCGATGGTTTGATTTTTACAGTAGTGTGCTGTGCATATTTTGCAAGTTACAGCTTGAAACTTCCTCCTAGCAGCAGGCCTGTCATTTGAAGGAACCCCACCCTGCTCTCCCTTGAAGATGTGCAATCCAGGCTGTGTCTGAGCATGCCTGGGGAGGCAGGTGCAGCCTGGCTGGATCCTCCACACTGCCTACAAATAAACACTACTTAAACAAATTGGACTAATAACATTCAAGACTCAAGTAATAAGCAGGGCAGTTTCTGCTCTGTAGTCTTTATTCCGTGCTTCTCCCATCCCCTCTCCCTCTGCTTTATATTCTGAAATATGTGCCACGATCACATTGCTGTGGCAATTAATTACAGCACAACTTTATAGCACTGGATAACAATAGCAGTAGATAATACGTAGCACCTTCATTGAAAGCAACAACGCCAGATTAAAGTTGCTTTAAAAAAAAAAGCACGTTTCCTTCCTGCTGTTGCAAATAAAGAGCTACATGAAATTAAGTATTTATTTCTAATATTTTAAGGGGGAAAAAATCTTTCGGCACACAGCCTGTAAATGCACTTGTATAGCTGTCAGGTCCTTCCTCCAGCCCGGAACAGATGACAAATGTTTAAAGGCCGTAAGAGTTCTTCAAACTAGGACCAAAGGACAGGAGCAGAGCAGGGCTGTTCCTCTGATCAAAGCAAGCCCTTTGTGCGCAGCTCAGTCCGGCGCTGTGGGAACTACGGTGTCACCTGCTCCACAGTTTCCTCCTCAGATGAGCTCTTTGTAGGATCACCTGATTCCTTTTCCAGCACCATATTATTTGCTGCAAGCGTTTAAGGATCAGTCGCCAGCAGCGCACACGCAATTGCCCTTAGGGTCTTGTCCAACGAGTTCTGCAGTTTGGTGGGACCTATCTCATGACCACACAGGATTCTCCGTGATGTTCTTTTCAAGACTGTCAAGTCTGCAGACCGATCCACCAGCTCTCCTTACGCTTAAGGATGGCTGGGCCTGGTGTAGCTATTTCTACTAAGCTTCCTTAAGCCTTTCTGGCTGTTGTTCCCTGAGGAAGCCCGACGGTGTAGTCACCAGACTTCTCTTGATTTTTCATTTGAGCAACGGTGGAGTTCCCATACAATTTGAGGACCATTTGGTCTCAATTCAAGCTTTTACCCCTCGGTCTCCACTCAAGACCTTCTCTGGCTGCCTGGTCCAGAGAGCCGCCGTGTTGAACAGAGACCTCCACATGTGGCTCAAATGGCACGTGGCAGAGATATGCTCCAGCGAGCAATCCCTTCATGTGCACGTTGGCGTGCCAGCTGCGTATTACTAGAATTCCCTGCTCTCAGGAGGACCCTTCTGTAAGGCTGATGCAGGACTAAAATATTCTTCTAAAGCTTTTTGGCACGCTGCAAGTCTTCCTTGCTTTTTGTAGCAGAATGCTCCAGTCTGTCACATGAATTCATTCCCTCCACCTCTGTTTCCTCCATCACTTCACTTGCAGAAGAGTGCCCGGAATGGCAATCAGTTCCAGCTCTGTAGCAGACCCTGCAGACGTCACTCCGAGGCTACACTTCTCGCCTCTGAACACATGGCTGGTGATGTTCCCCTGGCTGTGCGCTTGCTATAAATGAGCACGCTCCCCGTGATGCAGTTTCAGCCCAGATGCAATGACTGTGCCTCTGGAGCCAGGCTCGGCATGGGCAGGATAAGAGCCAAACAGCGCTCCGTGCCGCATAGCCCCTCTTGCTGGGGAGCTGCTCTGCAGCTCCTCAGTTTTAATCCTCCACACTAGCAGCACTCGCACCCACAGATGCAGTTGGAGGGTGATTTTTAGCTCCATCAGCGTGGGGCTAAGCCTGCCCAAAGTGCCTTTTACAGCCCAACAACACTCCCACCAGCCCACGGGTCAGCAAATGCTGCAGGAATCTCTCTCCTGCTGAGGTGCAAGCTGCAGTTCCTGTTGCTTTTGTTGACTCTGCAGGAGGAGTGCCTGTTCTGCTGGCTGTTGTTTTTTTTTTTTCAGCATCAGACAAACAGCATTTCCATCTTTCCTCCTCACAGCAGAAGAATCCATGGAGATATATGTAACTATTGGCTTTGCCATTATCTTTTATGTAGCTTGCTCCAGTTTTCCTCTTAGTCCATTTGCCTGTCAACGTGCTTCGTGCTTCACAGGCTTCTGTTTACTTTCCCCAAGTATTATTCTGTCTCAGCATCCCAAATCCATTCAGAGAGCAGTTTGTCCTCCTTTGAGCACCTAGGTAGAGGGGGAGAAGCTAGAGGGGCCTGTTTGCTCCAGCAAGACAAACCGTACAAGCTCACCTATTTCATTTGCTGCCACTACTAAGTCCTTTCTGTAATTCCTCTGCCTCCTTCCCTGCTGGGTCTGATAATCTTACGTAGCTGGCTTGTTCCACATCCCCTTAAAGCGGTCCTTAAAGAGGGAGGTTACACTTACCACTTTGTTTACAAATACTCAAGGAAGATTTGTATATGGCATAAGCACAGGATCTCCTACAAAAACACTTTTTTTTCCTGTTTGGGAATTTGTGAGGGTAAACTAGACATGTGCGAAGAGCAAACTCCGCAAGGCCCCGAGTCCTCTAAATACCATTGTTTATTTGGAAGCGTGATAGATGTTGGGATTAGAATGAAGTACGCATTACCTGGAACAGAGGAACCACTGTCATTTTTCACCTTCGTAGTTCAAATATACATCACTTGCAGATGTTCTTATATCATTGGCCTGCGTGGCGTTCCAGTGCCTCTTATGAATTCTTGAGCGTACAAAGGTGGTGCTGACTGGCCATGGTATTCATTTCCTTAATAAAAGTGAAATTGCTGAGTGTGGGAGGGGGGGATGGCTTCTGTCAGGAAAGATCAAGAAATGGAAATGTGCCTCTTCTGGGACATGCGTCAAGGTGATCCGGGGTCAGTCTGAAACAGGGGCTGGGGGAAGACAAGTGCCAGAGGCAAAGGCCAGAAAGGAAAACCCGGCGAGCTCTATCCTTCAGCAGGCGGGGATGAAAAGAGAGGGAGAGAGGCAGAGGTTTCTGTTTTTAAATGCCAGGGAGATGCTCAGAAACTGTTGTGACAGGGGTCATTTATAAACCTGGACAGATAAATAAGATTCAGATGGCTGCGTAGTTAGGAGCAGCAGAACTTTACAGAGCAGCAAAGGCACTGCGAGTACAGTACATGAGATAGTTGGTAGCAGGTCATGTGCTGAAGAGTCCCTCGCAACCAGTCCATCCATGAGTAAGAAATAATGAGAGTCTTGAAGTCAGAGGCAACAGATACTCAAAGGCAATGCTGTTACTACGTGACGGCTCTTAAATGTTGAGTTTGCAATATCTCGATGGTCGTAATTGTTATTTCCTTATCAGTCAAGATGTGCGACAGAGCTTTTAGAAGACGAAGACATGGTCTTGTCCAAAATGCTTGCAATTTAAATGTTAAGGGAGAAGGAACAAAAAGGATGTTGAAAAGTTAGAAAGCGCTGTTTGAGCATGAAAAGAAATCAAAATAGCAGGGACTTGGCACGCTGGTTGGTGATAGGTGAAGGAGCCAGGTAGTAGCAGGTGAAATTTAGGGCACAAGCACTTGCTCAGGTTTTGCCTAGTTGAAATTAATATACCAAAATGTTTGGGGGAAGACCTGGCTGTCACTGGGTAACTTACTGGAAGCTCACCTCTGTAAAATCGGCATGTTGGGTCAGAAAACAACCTCAGGATGTGTGAGGAATGGGAGCACCTTGTGCCACGGTATGGAGCTGTGTAACGCCGTGACAGCAACCAAAGGACTGCCCTCATCTGGAAGAGCACGGGTGACCCCATCTTAAAAATGGTAACGAACCGTTTCAAGAGGTTTGGAGGTAAGCCCATGAGAACAGTTAGAGGCATGCAAAGTGTCTCTGCGCCCCGGCAGAAGTGCAGTTACTGTTTATTTATTCTACAGCTAAAGCACCTCAGTATGCATAAGACTTTGTAGACAAATAGGACAGGTCTGTGCCTGAGGAGCTTGCCTTCCCAGCAAGACAGGGCACAGCCAAGGGAGGCCGACCGAAGGAGGTGTGCTGGTGCCTGTGCACTGCAGCAGAGGCAGCGATGGGGAGGTCAGGGTCGGGGGTGTCACCGGCGCCCTCCCAGGGTGTGCACTCACCTTCCAGTAAGCCAGGCCCCCTCCGGTGCTGGTGTGCCGAGGGAAAGCTTCTTGTTTCATTATCTATGAGGCGTGACGTATCTACTTACAGCTACGCTCCTGCGGGAGATATCCTCCAGACTCCACAGACTGGGTTTCCACCGGCTTCTTTTCCTATGTGTGCAGCTGGTTTTACGAGCAAACTGCGTGTTTGCGTGCACAGAAAAGCAGCTGGATTGCACAAACAGCAGCAACAAAAACCTCAATGAATGTTTGAATTCAAAAGCAAATTTGGGGGGCATCTGTGCTGTGGTGCTTTAATACTCATATGCTCAAAACGTATTTGTGTAAATGGATTTTAAGATGAATTCTAACCATAAAAAAGGTGGAATTGCACATTTTATTGTAAATTCAGGATTGGTTACCAAGCATGGCACAAACCTCGTATCATTTGATATATGTAATTAGCTAGTACATCAGTAGACCGAGAAATGTTCATCAAATGGACTAGTCATTTTGGGCCATGAAAAACTTGGTATATCCTAATCCAGTTGCTGATAATTTCAGAACAGAAGAAAATAATATTAATAGAATATGTTTTTGTTGCATATTACGTGCTCGGTTCTAGCATTATGTATGCAAATTGGGTAATTTTGTACCTAATTGCCTGATTTGCATGCATAAATGTAGGTTGCACATGTGCAAATGATTTTATTCAAATTTAGTATATGCCTAATATGTAGAGTGGCTGAAAACTCGACTCTGTGTATGGTTTGAATCACTCCTCATTTTCACTTAAGGAAAAAGCAAAATTTATCACTGGTTTTGGAGGTCAGATGAAATGCGGGTGAGCTTCTGTGGGTGGTTTCGCAGGGGCAGTAACCCTGGGGCTGTGCACTTGTCCCGAGAAATTAGCAGTGGTGTGAATGCCCAGAGAGATCCGTAAATAAGAGGGATCCTGTTGCTTTAAATGCCAGAAGAAAATCGCAGGAAAATGTGACACTCGCCAAGTGGAAAAAGACAGAATCACTCAGAAAGAAATGTAGGTCTCAAAGTCGAAGGTGGTTTAACAGACAATGAAACATAAGACGAAAAGTGTAAAAATATCTTACTAAAATCCAAGTGCATTAAAAATTCTTTCAGATGATTTCCTGGCTAGGAAAGGGAATGGGACTGACAGGTCTTGTGAATGAAGTTATCTAACCTTAGGAGAAGGAGATCGTGGGCAAAGGATGTAAAAGCTCCGTTTGTTCTGCCCTGTCATGTGCTTCACCTCCAGGGGAGGAAGACCTGGAAGATCACTGGAAAAAGAAAAGCTCAGGCTCAAGGGCCTGCTTGGTTCTGGGTCTCTGGAGTTCCCGGCACGGGGATGCGATGCTTTGTCACCGGCGGTTTTGTAACCGTGTGGAAGGACAGGAAGCGTCCAGGAGGAAGTGAGCTGAAATCTCCCAACAGCATTTTTCTCTGCGGTGTCAGCTGCAGCCTAATAAACAGCGGTAGGCTGTTTTCTCCCTATTACTCAGAACTCCTCTGCAAGCTTTATTTGCATACACACGGGTGACAAATCCTTCCAAAATAAGCAGGGAGAAAAATTAGAAGCAATTTGGAGGCAGATCTGGACACACAGTACCAAATTCTCCTTTAGGCATGAAGCACAAGCAGGGTTAAATAGGTTGATGGACGCCCCTGCTACCCTTCCTTTCTGCTGGCAAGACCTGTAAAGTAAGTAAAATGGGTGTAAGGCAGGATTTGGCACAAAATACCTCTGTGTCCACCTAAGGCCAGGTCTGTCACAGCTCTGCTGACATGGGTACTGTATCAGATCACCTCTGAGCAGCGTAGCCTCACTAGTAAGGAGCCCTAGCATGGATGTGTTTGTAATGGCAAACCTGTGCTTGTCTTGGAATAGATTCTTTCCCTGCAGACAGGGAGACAAGCTGCAGTGAATGTTACTTTCCATAGGAAGATAGAGCTGCAGCTGGAGGAGGGGGAGGTGAGCAGGGCTGCGTGTCACCGCTGCAGCGTGTGGATGGAGCCCCTGCTCCGCGTGGGGAGCGTGGGAGAGCCTCAGCTCCTTCTCTCCCCACCCGGGAGCCCGCCCTGCTACCGCAGAAGCTTTGCTGTGCGAGCCCTGCCTGCATCTGCAGTGCTTTACCAGGTTACCTACCCTAGAGCGGTGCTCCCTGATGCAGATTTGACTTTGAGCTGCCTTTTTTTTTTTTTTTTTCCTTCTCTCCCAGGAGAACAAAACAGTTTTGATGTAAATGAGACTCAAACTCACCTTCTTTTTCCTACTGTTCTATCACTGAGAGAGATAATACAACTTGACTAACACCGTGTCTTGCCTCTTTGTTTGTGTGCTAACCTCATCAGAGCAGCACACGCAGAGCTCTGAACAAAATAAATAAACCAAAACCCTGGGCTCTATTCCCAACTCGCTATCTGAGTGTTTAGCTAAAGCACAACTTCTATTACATTGGAGAGATGCTCTGTTATTTGACTCAATACTGTTATTTCTTCTTATTTTTATTTCATCATAGAGTAAAAAGACACTTCCCATTTTCCAATTTTTCAGTAGGAGTGAAAAACACTGCCTGATAGTTGTGGAGATTGAAGGTTTCTTGTTTTTCACAGAATGTATATAGCTTGGGTAGTATTAACTTCCTACTCTCTATAGCTTCCCGTTCCTCCCCAGTTTAGTGCTCAGGATTGATTCCATTTTTGATCTCTTCGCCGAGCCTTTTACTTAGGGTGTTTTCTGCAATTTGGGCAATTACTGCCTGCTGCAATGGAGGCTTTTGTGGTGGGCGGCACTTCTGGGAAAATGAACTGAAACTACAAGCCCATCTCGCCAGCACAGAGCATGCAGAACAGGCAGCGTGCTTCAGCGGCCGTCAGCCCAGACAGAATTAAGATCTGGGGACGGGGAGAGTGTCTGCATAACACGTACACCATGACCAGCACCATCGCTCTTCCCAATGCAGAAACCCCACGAAGGGGAGGACGCCGTAACCACACCATGGCCAAACTGGCGCCAGAATCCCAGCATCTTTGTGTTGTCGCTTTGGAGGCTACTGCAGTTCCTTGACTCAGATCTTTCATTGTTCCATCCTGCATTTTTGCAGAGGGTACAGTTTTCTCCTGGTTGCCTTTTTTCCCTCTTTTTGTAATCCCCGGTTGACAACTGGAGTGGTCTGACATTTCTGTTCAACTGATAAGAGAAACGATTGCCAAAGAGAGAATTCTTTCTGGAGTACATCCCTCCCCTTGGGTTAAATGTAGGTTGCAGCATCCCCGTGTAATGAAAAGATCAGAAAGCATTTACGTGCTGGTATAGTTTATGCTTCGTAATAATTGAGTAAAACATTCACAATTGTGAAAATCATACCTGCAAAGACACGCTTAGTCACTTTCTGGTTAATGAGTCTGTATTTTCAGTCAGCCTCTCCCTTACTGTATTCGGTCCATGCACTGAAATATTTCCCATATAAACCAAATCCTTCAGCCTTTGTATTTTATTGCCTTGTGATTTGCTGTTGGCTACAGCATCCTGGTTTATTATCTTACCATGTGCACTGCGGTACTCGCCTTAGTGTTGTACTGTAGGATTGCACAGCGTGCCGGACTGGGGATGTCCAATCCTTTTGATTATAAAAATGAAAGCTAATCTGGAGAGGTTTTACCGCTGTGTAAAACTAGATCTGTATTGTATTGCTGTCATCAAAGATGCACAATTTAGAACACATTTACAGTTGCCATAAACTCTTTGCTTTGTAACCTGAAATCATCCGTAAAGCTGGGCTGAAAATCGTTAGATTCAGAAAGGTGCTGAAATTCGAGCTGTCCAATAAAGCCTGAGAAACATTTAGCCTTTCTAATTCAAAGGCAATCTCCATATCTTTTCTACATATGCACATGTATGCACATGCATTCTGATCTTGCATATACATTCGCAAGCTCACACGTTCGCAAGCTCGCACACACATTCACAGGCTCTCTCACCCAGGGAACGTGTTCTGTAATATAGATGGTACACGGGGTATTTTTGAAGGCAGAACAAGATGACTGTAAATCGACACTTCCACCCACTAATGAAAAAAAGCCAAGAAAACCTCAGTAGAGAATGAGTTTTATAATTAATGCTGAACAATTTTCATTGACAAAGCAAAAAGAAGCAAGTGGATGGCTGATTTAAATGTTGAATGATTAATGCACGGCGAGGCGGCTGAGGAAAAAGACAAATTCAGGAGCAACTATGGAAATTTATGTATGAGAGAGTCAGCACCATATTCTGATCTCAGTTACACAGTTGTAAATCTGTTATCTTAATGGAAGGATTCAGCTTTTACATTTGCATACCATAAGTGAAAATAGAATTTAACCCAGAATGTGTTTGCAGTCGTGTATTTGCGGGACCGAAAGGGAAGAGATGTGTATGTTTGCATGCGATAAACTGCAAATGCATGAGACTTTTTGTATCTCGCAGGGAGAAACGGAGAGCCAGAATGCATGTGTGAGTGTGTACGTGCGTGCCAGCTGTGGGGCTGTCTGACAGGGAGTGGGAGGGTGAGAACGTGTTTGTTCCTAGACTCCGTGGTCGAGTGAAAATGGCTCCTGGAAATGCCGCTTCAGATTAGAGAGTGACGGCTGGAGAGGTGGAGATTTCATTACCTTCCTCTTTGTGCGATGCTTTGGACTTGGTAATGTAAAAGCAGAGCTATAAATAATCCAGTCACAGCTGTGGTGTCCTCGAGATTTATAGTGCCCGCTAATGCCAGAATCTTTGGGGTGTTTCACTACGTACAGCAAAATGAGGAATAATCGCCCCTCAAACAACGGGGCAACACGGACCCCACCTGTCATTTCTCACGTGCCAGGCGAGGAGAAATTCTCCATCCTCCCAGACACCCATGTTTGTTCCTACGTTTGTGTGCAAAGCCCATCGTCACGTATGGTGCTGGCTCTCCCCTTTGCCTTGAGGGCTGAGGCTGATCCCCACCACCCTCATTGCCTGCGCTGGAGAGGAGGGTGTGGAGGTCACAAGCAGCAGTCTGCCGTGTGCAGGCTTTTGAGAAGCAGGCACTGTATTTTTAGCTGCTCCAGATTCTCTCATGGCTGGGATATGATGCTGAGGAGTTTATTGCCGTAAGGATGTGCCTAGAATACCAGGCAGCCTCAGAAATTTACTGTGCCGCAGAGCCCTGACTCAGTGCCGTGCTGTGACTTTCCTGTGTTGCTTCCATGCTAGAAAGGGAGAAAAAATGGTTCCTTGTGTTCCCGGCTGCTGCTGGCGCTGGAGGGACAGCTGCTGTGATTTACTGAGAAGCCCTGTTGTGGGGAAGGACAGAGGCTCGAGCTCTGGCCAAACGGAGGCCTGACCAGTGAAGCTGCCCTCAGATTTCTTCTCAAATATTGCTCTACATTTTTGTCTAAACAGCAGGACTAAACACGTGCTGCGCTTCCTTAGTGCATTTCCCAAGCACGTCTGCAGTGCCCCTCCAAGTTGAATTTTTGCAGCTATGCACACCAAGCACTTCCAAACCTCCAGGGACGTGTCACGGGGAGCTCCTCTGAGTGGCCTTTCAGGGCAGGTGAGTGACGAGTGCCCACCGAGCATGGCCGGGAGGAGGTGGGCAGCCAGCACCCGAAGCAAGAGGGACGGGAGCTGGCTCAGGGCACTACGCTCCCCGCAGCGAATCCCGCAGGAAATGAAATGGAATTTGGGGTTCTTCTGCCGAATGGTGCAGGTGCACCCGCAGGCTGGTTTCTACCCAAAACCCCGCTTGAATTGTGCGAGCCAGTATAATTGCAAAGTCAATTCCTCTATGTAAAAGCTGCAGATGACTTCCTGGCAATTTAAATCCCGTGGAGGGTAGCTTGCCCCTTACGAGTCAAGTGAAACAGCAGAAGTACTAGCTGAGGAGAGGCGATTCGTATCCTAAGATTTTTTAGGAACGAGTGCGAGGCAGACTGTAGGGACCTGGTAGGACACTGACTGGCTGCTGGAGAAGCACTGAAGACGCCGTGTGTTCTCCTGGGCTTTGGCTGTATCAGACTCTTCAAGGAATGGGCTTTCCTCCATCATTGCCTAGAGGAGGCTGTAAATAAGTCGCTGAACCCCGTCAGCGCCTGCCCGAGTCCAAAGGCTCATCGAGGCTCCCTGCTGCCCCCTTGTTGCTGGAAGTAACAGTGGAAATAACACGGGTTACTATTTTCTCACTGGGATGTGAGCTTGACTAATGTCCTCACATTTGGGGGAAAGTCGTAGACCTCGCACAGGAATGTCTGTCTCATTGCTGTGGTATCCGGAATAATAAATACAGCAATTACAGCTGCAATGCCGAGCATTTGCCTGAACTGCTGCGTTCTGGGAAGCACGCACGTGAACGAGGGGCAAGTTCTGGGGAGGGAGGTTTGTAGGCAGAGGCAGGATCTGCTTTCGACTTTTAATTCTTGCACAATACAGATGAGCTTTCAGACGTACGTACACATTCTCCCTTCAGAAGCTCACTTTCCTTGCATGCTTAGGTCACCACAGCTACAAAAACGCACAGCTCTTAGCAATGCTAGAGAAGAAGGCTGCAACAGCAAAAGTATTTCCTTTCCAAAGTGGCCCTGCATAACACACACAGCATGGAGCAGCCCCGTGTGGGTACAGGATATGCCACATTTTAATTTTGTGTTATTTATTCTAAGCTTTCCCTGGATCAGCAGCGCTCAAAAGCGGCTGCCATCCATGTCGCATAGAGGAAATCTATTTGAAGTTATGTGAGTGGATCACAGCTCAGTTCCTGCTTGGTTTGTTGGTTGGTTTCTCTTCTGAAAAAAAATAATCAAATCAGATTTTAAATTCCTCCTCGTTTGCAAAGGCCAGCAACTATGAATGGGATACAGAGAATGAACTCTACTCTGTCCAGCCATGAATGGTAGCCAGGTCAGGACTGAGCCGCATTGGCAGGAGGCAGTGATGTGGGAAGCGTGCCCTGCCATTATCTATTCTGTAGACAAGCAGCAGATTTAATTCTCTGAGGATCTCAAGCCTATAATAACATCTCAATGGGAATACAAAATCCTGACCCAGAAGGCAGTGGCATGTTCTACTCGTGCTCGGTAGTCGTGACTGCGAGCGTGGCTGTGCACCGAGGGAGCCGGGCGGCAGCTCTGCGGCGCCCCGCTGGCAGAGGACACCCACCCACCATGTTCTGCTCAGCCCCCAGGGCGGCACGGCACGCACTTGTACTGCTGGTGGAAAACAGAAGGAAAAGGCTGAGCGCCTCTAGCACATGTAATCTGCAGGAAGAAACACACATTTGCATGTCTGTTTTAAGCAAGAAGTCCTTGCTGCTAGGAGAACAGCGGTGCGCCTGCTTTCTCCCTCTTCTTGCTGCTCCCTAGGCCCATGTCCACAGGCAAGCACTGAAAACCCGCAATTTTTCCTGAGCTGGCATCGCTGGGTGACCTCATGCACCTACTTGTCACCTCAGCAGTTCCAGCTTCAATGTTCCTCCTTCGATTCATTATGAAAATATTTAACATGGGAAGAAAGGAAGGTGCCCCGTGGCCTGCGAGGCCCCTCCTGCTGCGCTCCCCACAGCCAGGCCAACGCAAACAGAGCCCAGCGCGCCTCCCAATGTGGCGAGGACACCGAGGGTGCGAGGGTGAGGTCAGGGCACTGCTGCCTCTTGGAAACGCGAGAAAAGGCTCACAAAGTGACAAAACCCGACCGTGGTGACCTTCTGCATCTGAGGATGTTTAGAAGGATCTTTGCAAGGTGATTCACTTACAGTAATAATCTTGATTTCTCACAAACCAGGGCTTTTAGAGAATTGTGGGATGCTGAGGTGAAAATCTGCTTTCTGTCTAGTTTTTGGTTTTGTTCCGCTTTGTTTTTTAATTCTGCAAATTGCTTTTATTCACACATGCACAAGGTTGTCACTGGAAAAGCTGTTGGGGTCTCCTGAACCTTTTAGCACCGACGCTGCATGTGCCTATATATTTATAAAGGAAAACGCAATCAAAGCTTTCATCTGAAGGGCGCTTTCCTCGCAGCAGCGAGGCAGGGAACTGCTCAAACCTACCAACACAAAATGCGAGACATACGCTGCCTCCTCCACGCCAGCTCCCGACCTCGCTGGTGAGCACTCTGAGCCGAGCCGGCTGCGCGCAGCCCCCGCTCCGGCTGCTCCGGCGTCCATCTTGGTGCCTGCGGGATGCAGCTTCGCTCCCGTCCCTCTGTCCGCCGGAGCGCCAGCACCAGATATCCCCCTGCCTGCAGCCCCCCCAGGGATGCTGACATCTTGTGTTTTACACCCGCTTCTCACAGCTCAGCCAGAAAGCCAGGAGAGGGATTTAAACAGCACGAGGGGGCCTGGAGCCGGGGAGCTGCGGCGGCGCCTTCACGTGCTGCCTGAGGAAAGCTACATTTGGGAAGTGGGGTTTCTCCTTTCCATATCGCCAGGCCAAGGTGGGCAGCACCGTCTCCCTGTGCCTGTGCAAAGCAAAGCACCCCGGTACTGTGTGTCCTCCAGCTCTTCTTCCCTGACTCCCTGGCAAAGGGAAAAACGCAGCAAGTGCTGCAGCAGGGGCTGCTTCGGGCTGCTGGTGCTCAGCCCTTGCACAAAATGGGGCTGGGAGGGATGGTGGAGGAGGGGCTGCGGAGCGTGCTGCTGACCTGCTGAATTATGACTTTAATGCAGTCGCTTTAATAACTTGCTGTAGCTCCAACCACCAGATGCAATTTATGGCAAAGCAGGCGCCCAAGCATTTTTCTTTCTATGAAGACTAAGCAGATCTCTGATTACCACCCCCTCCCCCCAGCCCATTACCTTCCCCCGCTTGCTCTGCTAATGGAAAAATGTTATGTGTCTGTGTGCTTTTTCCCCAAGCCCTGTTTTCAGGAAATGGTGGAGAATGAGAAACTAACACACGCGCACACACGCGTTTGAACGAAAGATGGCTTTTATTCTCCCTTCTTCAACCACACAAAATTCCTCCTGCTAGCACAATAGCTTCTTCTCTTCCTAAAACCGTACAATCTCAGCCAGAAGCAAGGCAAAATCCATGATTTATTTGCAGGGAAAAAGAAAGGCATTCCCCCCCCCCCTCCTTCCATCTGACCAAAATCATCTAAGTCTGACTGTTTTCACTGCACAATGCAAAGCCCACTGCTGCTCGGAAGTCTCCCTACTGTAACAAAGGCTTTAATACAACCTCTGAACAAACAGACAAAAAAGCCGAACCTGGGAATGATGGATGGACAAACTGAATTGAAGTTTTAATTTTTTATTTGATGCTTGTATGCAATAGTGATGGGTGCATTAAAAAAGCAATCTATAGATAGGCAGACAGATACCCCGCCAGTGCTCCTATTTTAAAGACCCATTCATTTTGCATCTAAAGGATGAATTCTTCCTCCCACTCTCCTCCTCTCGCTCCTTTGCTGTGATTTGCGTGATCATTTGCTACATATATTATGAATTACTGTTTATCTTAGTCCGGGGCTTCAAAGCCATTTTCCAAATAAATTTCACTGGATCAATAAACTCAGATTCTGTTTTCTTTTCTAAATTGAGGGGAAGTGAAATAATAAGAAAAAGTAAATGTTTTCTTTTTAGCCAAATGGAACAAAATTCCGAGTTAAACAGATGTGCCATTTCTGAATTCTGACGGTTCACACAGAAGCCCTGTGATTCAGCTGTTTTGTATCTTATTTTTGCTTTCCCTTTCCGAAAAAGTGCACATTTGGAACCCTGAAAAATGGCGTGTACTGCTCTGAACCCATTGAAAGGGTGCCCATACAAGGCGTCACAGATTCCTCCTTTGTGACTGCTAAATATTTATCAGCAAGGCAAATTCCTCCTGGCTTACAGCAAGTACAGTTTGCAGTGACCTGCCTCTGTACTTTCAAAAATAAGTAGCAGACTCCTTCAAAATGTTCAGCATTGCGTTCAGCTGGAAGCGTGTTTTCCTCCCAAGCTGTGAGATAGCTAGATTAATATGTAGCAACACTGCAAATTTCTTAGTGAAGAAGTAGCAGCATATGGGAGCATTCAAGATCCAGAAAGACGGATGTAATTGGACATTTCCATGTGAATTCAATCCTATGTGTTTGTCTTGCTGTGTTTACAGTGAACTGTCCTCAGCCCATACCAGGATCACGTTACTGGCCTCAGGACTGCAAGATGCACCTGCATGCACACACTGAGCCGGGCAGGTAGCTCTTTTAGGTGTGATAAATTGTCTTTGAGCAATTGAATTTATCTCTACTGACTACAGAGGGAGCCGAGGCCAGATTCCTGACTTTCAGAGGGTTAGAGTTAGGTGAAATGAATCTTTGCTCAAGCATTCAACCACAGCTCCTTGGCTTGTGCCGTTAGCTTCCTGAATTCCCAGATGATCTCCCCGCACCGTTTAGCCAGGCCTGGAACTGCTTATTTTCTCAGAACCGATGGGATGAGACGCAGCGAGTTCAGCAAAGCCGTCGGCATTTCAGAATTATACACGGACACATGTATGCACTGCCTTGTTTTTCAACCGACACCGTGAATATACCTCATACTTAAAGCACCCTGCTCTAGTCATGACCATTAAGAAAAATCCGATTTGAATGTTTCATGACAAACATCCTCGCGGCGATCCGTACGGACGGGCCACGGGGAGGCCAGGCAGTGCCGGGGCGAGGAGGGCGGCTGCAGACCCTGGGTGGCTGCAGGCCCTGGGCAACATGGCCGCGGGCTGCGGCCCTGCCCGGCCTGTGGCAGGCCTGGGGCTGGGGACCTGGCCGTGGAATGGGGGCAGGCAGTTAATGGCGGCAGCGGGGGGACACAGGTATGCTTCGTGCTAGTACGGCTCATTCCGGAGGCTCCTCTGATCCCGCACTGTTTTTCTGTTTTGAACCGGTCCTTTGATTAAAAACGCCTTGCTTCCAGCTCGCGTTGCCTTTTAAATGGCTCTGCAAAGCCCTCTCGCGGTTCCCAGCTCACATCAGAAGCGGGAGCTGGAAGTGTTTCACTGCAGAATAAACATATGGGCTGTAAATCCTGTGATTCAGAAGATTCGCCTGCAATATTCCTCTCTGCTGTTGCCATAGGTAACCGGGCTCTGCAAAACACCATTTACCCTGGAATGCAGGGAGACATGGAGCTCAGCAAGGGCACTCCGGTTAACCCTTTCCTAGCAAAAAAACCCATCTGCTGATTCCAAACCACACTGTTCCTTGCTCTCAGGCATGTATATTTGCACACAAATAAACCCACAACCGTATAAATTAAGGCAGACTTCCTAAAGGTTCTCATAAGCCCCAGGCACATGCACACCCACCCCGTGAGAGCAGCGGCTTTCCTTTCATACCCCCAAAGCTGGGGAGACAGCAAACACATCAGGGTGCTGTTTTAGCGGCTGGTGACTCAGTGTGGCTGTGGGCTCCCTGCCCTCTGCCCTGAGCTCCAGGGAATGGGTTAAACTCCTCTGCTGGAAGCGGATAAAGGAAGGAACAGAATCCGGCTGGCCTGCTCTGGACTCCAAAACTAAGGTTTGTGGAGCAGTATTTGTCAAATTACTTCTTGTTAATAAGACAGGAGCTTACAGAGGAAGACTTTTGATTTCCCAGTCACCACAGAGCTTTTTTTTATTTTGTAGCTGACAGGGGATGCTTAAAGTTTACACAGATTTACCACATAATGGAGACCTATCAAGTCATACACTGAATGTAAGACTAACACTGCTGTTTCCTGTCCCACTGTTTTGCAGCCAAGGCACTCTTAACATCTCCTAATGGCCTGTCTTCTGCTCCATCACCTGAGGCGCTGGGTGCAGACCATCAGTAGTTACCTTCATGGGCTGCACCCCAGCCCATGTGTGGGTGTGGAGGGTGGCCATGGAGCTGTGCTTCAGGCAGAGGACGTGCAGGCTGGCGGGGCCTCGTGTTCAAAGCAGCCTTTCTCAGGCAGAGCCCTGGTCCCAGCTTGAGTCCCTCCTATGTTATGGACCCAGTCACCCTCAGAGAAGGTGTCTGGACATACATCTGTTATTTAATCGAACCACAGCCATGCTCAATGCACATATATCACCTATGTGGAAATACCTGTACAAGCATCTGACATGTACAACTGTGTCACCAAACTGGGTGTTATACAACACTCTGGATTCATTCATTAGATACAGTCATATAAATGCCACTCTCCAACAAATTAAACAGAGGGGAACAGAGTTCAAGATGAGCTAAATTTGCATTTGCTGCAGCTTAGGAAAATAGCAGGAATTGGCTCCCAATTTACTTTTGTGTTCCTCTGATTCTGACCCACTTGTGGGCTGATGTGGACCCCAGCAGAACTGAAGGAGCCAAAGCGATGTACCGCACCTGAACAGCATTTGTTGCTGCTGTCCCAGCAGCAGCACGGGCTCTGCCTTTGCCCTTCTTCCCACATGGAGCAGAGGGAGATGCATGTGTGAGGAATATACTCACAGCCCTGAGTTCGGGTGGTGGCTAATTTATACTGCAGAGGAGCTGCAAGTGAGACTGAGGATCTGTCTCTTCTCCCATGTTCAGGATTTCTTAAGAAGGGAAATCTTTCTTATAATTCTTATATTTCTTCTTTCTTCTTTCGGATTTCTTATAAAAATCCTAAAGATGTATTTCAAACCACTGTTGTCTTTCTCTTCATACTCCCCTCTACAGTTCAATGCACGCACACATACACACCGCCAAATTACCAATTCTTTTATAACATAGTATTGCCTTAGGGTCATCTATAGATAGAGAAAATGCCGAGTTCCTGCCCCAAAGGGTTAACCACTGTGTTAGTTACTTTTACATCAAAGGTAAGATGGGAATGCAGAAAAGTCAGGAAATGTGGATAAGGCTGAAATTACGTTCATAAAAGATCTTGCAGTGGTTGGGAATCGCAGCCCATGCATGGACAAGCCTGTATTGAGACTGCTGTAATCCCTTAGTGAAACGGGGGAGTGAAGGAGAGGTCAGTGCTCTTTGTGGGATTCTCTGGCATTACTGGGGCAAGGCGAGTTAGTCCCTCTCTGTTATTTGAACAGTGAACAAGTATTTTTTTAGGATCTTTTATAAGATGCCAGAGTAAAAAGGAATAGGCAAGAGAAAACGATCCCAGACCTTTAGGGGATTGCTGACTGTGGAAAAGTGCAAATACAGATTCAAATTGTTTTCCTGCAAAATCCTTTTTTTTTTTTTTCTTTTCGTGGCTTGTTTCCATGCCACCACAGAGAAGAATGGCAAAGGCAAGGGCTGATGTACACGCAAAAGAGGCTTTTAAAGATTCCCAAGACTTATTCAGTGGGTGCTGCCCGTTCAAATCCTCCCAGGTGCTGTTACGCTGGACTGGCATGTGCAGATAAACCGTCACGGAGCCCGAAAGCCACGGAGCAATGCGCAGAAACACAGCGACATTTATACCTGCTCTGACCTTTCTGGATTTGTAGTGGATGGCAGATGAAGGCTGACTTGTGCTCTGCCCCCTGCTCCCCTGTCACGGCCCGAGCCGTGGAGCCCTAACTGCAGGTGCTGCGTGATGGGGCAGCCGAGCAGGGCAGCACCCAGAGGTGGGAGCGCTGGGAAGGCAGAGCTTGGAGCCTTCCTTTTCTCAAGGCTACACATCTGCCTTGAGACAAGGGTATTTAAATGTCAGGTTTTAGACAGTTCCTACATTTACTTAGGTTTGAATGTTTATAGCAGGAGGTCTGTGTCCTTGCGCACTCCTATCTGCGTATTTGCATGATAAATGCCAAGGCTTTCTTCTGGGGCTTGTGTTTTTCCACAGCTGAGGTGACACACTCCCACCACGGTTAACCTTCTCCCGCCAGAGCTGATACAATTTTATTTCTTTTGGAAAGGAAATATCAGAGCCTGAGCAGGCCCAAAGCGATTTTCTTTGAAGGCTGCGTTGGCTGGGGCTGCGGGAAGAGCGACAAAGGGGACATTGTGGAGACGGGCTCGCCCGGAGCGGAGGCAGGAAGGGGTTACTGCTCGCAGCTTTCCGCCCCAGCTCCGGGCCAGACCCGGGAGAGACGGAGCTGTGATGTCAGCCTCAGCGCTGCCTCCATCCCCAGCATTCCCATCTGCCACAACAAGGGCATTCGTGCTCCGATTTCCTGACCCCTCCGGATTAAAACATGTGGAGTTAAATATACATCCAGCGCGATGCTCACACGCTCGCCCTGCACCAGAAATAGACTTATGGGAACCCGTCTGCAGCTTTTGCCACCCGACACGCGGGATCTGTGTCAGCGTTGTCACTGAGAGAAACACATGTTGGGAGAACGCACGGGCGTGTACGCAGAGCCAAAATCCAGCTCGCCTTTGTGCACCGCCGACCGTACGTGATCAGCAGAGAGGCTGGGGGAAGGGGAGCTGGAACAGAGAATGCACATTAGGCGGAGGGAGTGATTTCAGCCTTTTAACTACACAAAACTTGCTGAGTTTTCAGCGCCGTGTGAGAAGTTCCCACAGCAGGGCCGGGGCCGGTGTCGGCGCTGGGAGGATGGGCTGGTAGCGGGAGCACCCGTCGGAGGAGGATTTTGCTGCTGCCTTTATTCACGGTGCTGGCGGCGGGGCCGCAGCACGCACATGTGTGTCGTGGTGGGGTTTTTTCACCCCCGTGTGTGCTGCCTGTGACTATCCGCCCACATGGATCTGTGTCTCCATATTTATCTGTCATCCCGTGGCCGCATTGCTCAGTCTTTTTCCCTTTTAAGTGCATGGGTTGCATTTCTTTCTGTGCCCAGATGGATTTTCTTTTACTATACACTGAGGGGAAAGGAAACGTGAGGATAGCAGACATTTCAATTATGTCTTGCTCGAAAAGGGGCTTCACAATTTGGAGATATGAACAAAGGAGAAGAAAATGAGAATACTTCTTGTTCTTCCTCTTTTGTCTGCAGTCTTCCCGTCTTCTCTCCCAGTCTTTTCTTTTCCCTACCTCTTCCCCCATCAGACTGTAAATTGTTGCTCAAATAAAAATGTTTCAAACGTGATCTATTCTGCCCGTACATGGATTCAGGCTCCTTTTCACAGACTGTTTCCTGCACACTCTTCTCATTCCTTTCTTCCCTTCTCTTAGCTCACAGTGGACCTCGACATTGCAGATGTTGAGCTGTGGGCTGTTTGGTTTTGTGTCTCCCCCCTTCATTGGGCCCCTGCCTATAGTGCTCAAAATCTTAGAGAGCAAAACACAGGGAAGCAGAACAAAAAGAAGCCCCCCAAAATCTGTAGTTTCCCAGTGGCTAACAAGGGTCTTGGAGGAAGGTTTAGCCAGGAAAATCCTAATTGGGCGCCTGGAGAGGTGAGCCCAAATGGTTAATGTAGGATAAAAACTGCAAACCTCTTAATTCTCTTAGTGTTTGGCTTAACCTTGCCTTGACTCTGAAGAGATGGCAGTAAGTAAGGATGAGCTCTTATTAGAAATAGGATTCGCTCTGCCCAGCCTTTGCTGTGCCAGTTCCAGTACAACAGGGCATGGGTAGTACAAACCTCTGCTATCTGCTGCTTTGGAACCACCTCACTTCCCAATTAGTATAATCAAGGCCAAGACCCTGGCATCTTTCCCCAAATTTCCTTTTTTTTTTTTTCCTTTTTTATTTTCATTTTTCTGCTAAGATGACTTTCTGCCTGCCCTGATACGCAGCCGTTCAGCCCCTGTGAGACAGGGAATACTGAAAAACAGTCGGGAGAAGCGGAGCCAGCCTGTAGCGAGGCTCGTGTGCGTGTCACCGGTGGCACAATAAGGAAACTGCCTCCCGTCAGCCACCTTGCGTGAGGCTTACAGGCAAGCTGCAGTGGTAATGTGCATAATGTCTGTCATCCATATATTTCAGAGCATATCACAAGCTGTAATTAAGTCATTAAACAAAAGAACTTCAAAGGAGTCTGTCTGTGCAGACGGAGGATGTACATGCAAGAAATCCCCAGTCCTTTTCCACCTTGGTACCTGATCTGCCCCTGGTATCTCTGCTTTAAACCAGTCGCTTCCCACTGTTCTTTAATTTCCCCATCAGCAACACCAGGGGTTAATAATACTTAAGTGCCTCTCACTGAGTTGTTTTGAAGGAAATGGGGACTTTATTGAAGGAGTCTCTGTACGAAGACTCATTGGGTAGGAACTTGCCTGCCTGTCTGAGGATCTTCAGGAGCAAAGGGGAGGAAGTGTGTGCAGCGTGAGATCAGCACCGGGCTCCTCAGATCCATAAAGCCTGAGGGTCTGTAAGCACCTGGGGAAATACAATGGTAAAGACAAGAGCCCTGCAAAGTTTCTGTGGACACTAAACCAGGCTGCTGAACCTAGGAAGCGTGTTAGGCGTGTGTTTTGGGGCTGGGACACGCACATCATGCTGATGATCCATTCTTGGTGCCTAATGAGTCTGTTCTTGTCCTGACTTCATGCAAAAAGGCAACGAAATAAATGAGAGTAGAGTCTGTCCCATCTCTTGCAGTGAACACCTGACTAGGCACCAGAAATGTGGAGAATGTGTTCCAGGTTCCGCTGCTTTGGTTAGGAACATTATTTGAGTGAGGAGCTTCCCTTTTTCAAAAGAAATCAAGCAGGTTCCCTGTGCTTATGGCCACATGTAGACCTAACGTGGCTCCCTTACCCCAGACGCAAGCGGCCTCGTGAAAAGTGCCCAGCACCCCGGCTGGGAGAGGGGCAGAGGAAGAGGGGAAGCTGCAAGTCACATCCTCCTGACTGCCTTCCCCTTGTGGTGCATGGGGTCACGCCGCCCACAGGAGCTGTTTGGGGAGCATCGTGAACGTCTCGAGCAAGTGCGAGTTGTCGTTTACGGCGAAGATAAACAAGGGTGGCAGCTGAAGCAGAGCTGCTGAGGTGTTCGGTGTGCTTCAGTGCCAGGCAGGAGTGCTGCTGCTTAGGAGACGGATTTATTAAGATTATTAGTAAGTGTTATTTGGAGGTGACTGAAATCGCTGGGTAACTCCAGAGGATTAGCTTTCCAAAAATAGCAAATGCAAAAAAAAAAAAAAAAAAAGCAACCCCAAACAAACAAGCCACCAGTACCAGTTGTGTTCATTTAATAAAGTCTCTGCACAGGATTAGCTCGCAAGCATTTGCTTGGGTTTTGTGGCTGGAGATATGGGGGAGGGGAAGGAGGAACCATCTTAGCGTGTAATTCCCCGAGCAAAAGCAAAGCTGCAGCACGGCGCCTGGCCCAGTTCGCGGAGGAGGTGACGGGCTGCTCCGGGCAGGGTGGGCAGAGGAGGAATCACCTCTTCCTGGATTGCAGCGGATTTAGGGAGCCTAGCATGCAGCAACCGTGATGCAAAAATAACCCGCGCAAGGCAGCTCTGCCCCTGTCCCTGCAGAAAGGGCGCGAGCCTTAGGCAGGGCACTGACCCGAGACAGAGCGGCGGCCTGGGGGAAAAAGAGCAGCAATGGAAACGGGCAGCTCCTGTTCTCCAGCAAGAAGATCCCTAAGAGGATCTCCAAGTGCTTGCAGACGTGGACGTGCCACCCGCCGCCCCCACGGACCCATCCCGTGGGATGGAGGTGCTGTTCCTGACCCCGCCGGCAGGCCCGAGGCAGCGAGAAGTTGTCCGAATTTACAGGGGGCCAGCCAGATGGGAGCGGGGGGAAGGTGCGAAGAGGGGAAGGCAAAATCTGGAGGAAAAAGCCTTCCAAAATCTGGAGGAAAGAGCTGTAGGGACCAACATAGCCTATGCTTGAATGTTGTTTTCCTGCCCAGATTCTGTCCCTACAGGAGTTCCTCCCAAACGCTGCTGGTCCGTGGCACAGAACAGAGGGGGCCACATGGGAGCTCCACGCTGACCCTCGGCCTTCCCCAGAGCTGCACTACCAGAGGAACAGTCACCCAGAGGAGAAGTGGCTTGTGTTGCTCCTCGGTGATTCACTGGGGCCCCTTTGGGAAGTGGCAAGAGAGGCTGAGGGACTCTCTGGTCAAGCCAAGGTAATAAGAGCGGGTAAGATGAGGAGAAGGGGACCATGAAAGCCAGTTTCCAGTGAAATCACTTGTTTTCTTTGATGGGAAGCTGCTTTCTTATCTCCTAAATCCACATTCCTTTTCTGAAGGACAGAAAGGTTCCTTTTCTGTCCTTCAGAAAAGTTCCTTATGCAGAGCTGGGATCTCATTCCTCAGCCAGGGGAAGAGGACAAGGCACTAAACTTTTTGGGGATAAGCTGTCACACATAGAAGAAGGATCAGGGGAATCCCGCAACTCGCCCAAGTGGAAGGGAAGGGGTAGGAACCCAGTGGTACAGTTTTATATCGAGTGGACAGGTCTGTCTGGTAACCCGTGGGCTTAATCCCGTGCAGAGACTGAAGGATATGTCAGCAGTAACTGAAATAGAAGCTAAGTGGGAGGTACAGAGCCCTGGATCCAGAGTAGCTAGCTTTTACAGGAGATGTCTTTGGTGCTAAAATTTGTATCACTAAAATTCTTGATTCCTATGAAAGAGAAAGTACAAGAATATTGGACTAAGAAGGAGGGCAAAAGAGAAGAAAAAAATGAAGAAAAAAGAAAGGGAGAAGGAGGGAGAGATTGCAGAATTTCAGGGTCATGTCCTCATCTCTTTCTGTTGGGCTCCAACTTTTTGATAGCAGTCATAATTTCCACATGAGAAGCTGATAGTTGAAGAAGCTATTTTGTTTCGTAGGTAAAATGAAAGTATCCACATGAAAATAAAAGAACCAGGGTTTTCCTTTTCTGTGACTTCTTCATGCATTAGAGAAACATCCCCAGCTCTCAGGAAACAAAAGCTAACATTTCTTTACAAAACTGGAAGGCACTTTGCAGTGGGAATAAAACCACTTCCTGAGGAGGGGACGCAGAGCGGGAGGCACTGATTTCTTCTCCCTGGTCGCCAATGGCAGGATGCGTGGGAACAGCACCAAGCTGTGCCAGGGGAGGCGCAGACTGGACGTCAGGAAACATTTCTTTACCAGCAGAGTGGTCAAACACTGCGACAGGCTGCCTAGAGGTGGCTGATGCCCCACGGCTGTCAGTGTTCAAGAGGCATTTGGAGAATGCCCTCAGTAATCTGCTTGAACTTCTGGTCAGCCCTGAAGTGGTCAGGCAGCTAGAGGACATGATTTTGGAGGTCCCTTCCAACTGGGCTGTGCTGCTCTCTGTTCTGTTCTGTTATGTTCTGTTCTGTCCTGTGGTCTCGGTCTGATCTGCTTTAACCCTCAATTTACTCTAAGGAGCTTATTGCTTTCATTCTCTGAAGCTGGTCGAGCAGGTGCAGCTCGCAATGCTGTGGCTGTGAATATACGGGGCCCTAGCCTAGGCCCTAGGCTGACTGCTGGAGGATCTCACCAGGACAGAGAGAAATGCTGTGCATATGTCTACTGCCGGGCTATGTATGCCCTTTAGTCTGACAGAAAGGGGAAAACAGGTAAAGGGCCTCGATTCTGTATCCCCGTGTGGGACTGATTCACAACACCTCCAGAAATAATCTAGCCCCATTAGTGAGGATCATTGGGTAGCTCTAATTTACATCAGAGAACCCAGTGCCCCATGACTGGTGACACCAAAGGTGCTTTAAGGCCACCTCTGTCCTTGGACTTAATACGTACACAGAACATAGCCGAGATTAAGGGTCTGTCTCTCTCTGTGATAAATATCCACTTTCATGGGACTGTGGCCACGAGTCCAATTTAACACTATAAAGTAATTTTCTGTGACAATTCATATTCCAGCATCGTCACTCTCGTCTTCCTCTCTATCTGATATTTTTTAGTGTTTGGTATCATGCCTAATACAGAGAGATTGCAATGATCTGGATGAGACATTTAATAAAGGAGATGTCTGGAAAATGAGAAGGTTTTTTATCTCTGAAAAAGTCTTCCAGTGATTTGTTGGAACATCCTATTTCAGAATGGGTTTGGCTTAGAAGGGCCACAGTTGTATGATTTGTCCTCAGTAGAAGTTAGAGCCTCTCCGTATTTTTATGAGGCTGAATGATTAGTTTTTGAGTTATTCATTATGGACTGCTGAACCTCTCAGGACTCCATGAGCTCTTTATGAGCCATATAAAAGGATGCAGACTCTCTAGCAGAGATGAGAAATTCCCAGGAGAAGAGAGATTTGGAACAAAAGTGAGATGGACAGAAAGAGATGGAGAAGGTAAACTTCTAAAGCCTGGAACAAAAGCAGGTTCTTTAACAGCCTGACAGCTATCTAGACTCCTGCAAGTGAGGAGCCGAGCGGGCTGTACTGAGAATGTTTAGAAGAAAGCACAAGACTATCCTGCAGAGTTTTATTTCGTATCTGATTTGAAAAGCTTTATGTCAGCAGGACAAGCCTGGAAGGTTTGTTTTCTAGGGCTTTCTCCAACCAGTGACCCTGAAAGAAATATGCCTGCTACCTTCAGTGGACCCATGCATGTTATTGACTTGCAGGATGCTCTCCAAAAGAAGAGTCATTTGTTCAAAATAGCCTGTTTACAACCGGCAGGACATAAAGATCAAACTGAAAAAAGCACAAAATCACTCTTTCTGCAAAGCTACAAAACAATGAATTTAAAGAAAATGCACGAACAGAAACTGTATGTACTGTAACTGCCTCGGTAAATGCCTGGGTCTCTCAATAAATGCCTTTAAGATTTCAAGACTGGTTAGGAAAGGCATTGCATAGCAAAGCTCTTTCTTACAGAGAGACAATTTCATAAATGCCACCTGCTGATTGGGAACTTGGCTAAAACTTCCTGGGCTCCACGTGTCTTACAGGATGCAGCTTATTTTCCTACCTGGAAGCAAAGTCTGGTAGAGCTGCACGTTAAATGGAATGGAACAGGGCCAAAGCTGGCTAAATAATGGAAATGTATTTGCGAATATTTATTCAGGGAAAATATTGCCAAAATTCACAATATTATTGATAATTAATTATTTAACCGGCTCCAGACAAATACTCCGACAGGATCCCTGGCTGTGCCGTTCTGCCAACGCGCATCATGCGCACACAAGTGCTCCCTCCGCAGTCAGTGCCGAAGCTCGCTCAGCTTGCCAGTATCCGAGCAAGGAGCGGGCTCTGCTGCTGTCAGCTGGGTCAAAGTTTCGAAGGACTGATAATGGCAGCTCAGGCAGGGACGGGCTGAGGCAGGGATGCAGGCAGAGCTGGGTACATCGGTGGGGATGCACGGTTCGCCGTCTGGGACAAAGCCAACTCCAAAGGGCTGTGTCTGTGGTCTCTCCAGTCCATCTCCTGTTTTCAGGCAAGCTTTCCACAAACACAAGTTCAGGCCTCCTCGACATCTAAAATTTTTCCTTCGGCTTCGGATCCCGGCGCTGCCCGCTGGGGTACCTGCAGCGTTACAGGCGGCAGGCCCGCCGTGCGGCTGTGCAGACACACGCGGTGCCGCGCGTAGTGGCCGCAGGTGCTCGTGCTCCTGCACGCAGCGTCAGCCCGGCGTGCGTGCGTCTCCTCCCCATGTCAGTGGCAGTTCACCAGCCGTGTTTTCTCCCTTTGGCCGGAGGACGTCTGCCTGGGCTCCCGCCCAGATCTGCTCTTTAAGGGCAGAGGCAGTGCTAAGTGAGGAAGTTGTGCATATTTCAGGCAGGTTTAGGGACGTTTGTTCCAGACAGAGCCTGCTTGTTGATCTCACTTGTCGTTCTTCCACATAACGCACACAGCTCAGGTCAGCCCTCTCCTCTCGGCCCTGGCCTGCTTGTGCAGAGGGTGCTTCCAGCCCGGGTCATGCATTCCCCCCTCTCCCTCCTACCACTGCCAAGCCTGTTCCTTCCATGCGGGTTTAATGAGAGGCCCACCATGGCAATCAGAGCCCTCCAGTCACCACTGAAGCCAAGGTCAAGCCCGGGGCAGGAATTGTCCACAAATACAGACACCAGAGCGAGGGGAAGGAAAGAACAATAAGAGGCATTTACTTGCAATGTACTTGAGTGCTTGAGAGAAGCTGTCCCCCCAGATTGCTGAGTCAGCAGCGGCTGACAAATTAGTCAACAGGATGACTGGGCCTCAGCTCCTGGCAATTAGCATCGACAAAGCTTTGTGTGTGCCTCTGTGTTTTCCCATTAGCTGTGGCTTGCACGCCCGCGGAGGGAGGAGGGATTGGGGAAGGAAATGGCTTGCTTTGACTTCGCAAACACATGGAATTTGCATTCCCAAGGTCGCGCAGCAGTCATTTGGCTTCCTGTTTCAGCATCTTTGCAGGCTGTAGCCGTTATGAATAAAGTCTGCCGAGAGCCTCTGAGGAGGGAGGTGCATCAACACAGCTGGAGGAAGGGTGGGCCCTGAATGGCAGCAGCAGAGGCGCTTTCGGTTAGGAAGGGTGTAGTTTAACTGACCTGCTTGGCCAGCAAAACCAAGCAATATTGGCAACGGTCAGGTAGAGGAGTTTACTGGGGAGAATGGGATAGCTAATACCCATATTCAGTGTTAGAATAAGAAGGGTGTCACAGATCCAGAGTGAGCGGATTTGGCAGAGCTCAGTGATGAAATGATAGATGGAGACAGAGGGGGATCAGCACTGGAATAAAAAGGGATTCTGCAGGTCAGGAGTTCAGTGTCTTGTCAAAGGGATTCGGGAAGCCAGGGGCTAAAAGGTGGGGCTGCAGGTCAGGATTAAGCTGAACCTAAGAGCTGAATTCTGTCACCGCTTGGCAGAGGTCACTGCCTCCAAAGCAGGCTGCAGGGGTCACGGCCCACGCTGTGAACAATGACATTTCCTGGATTCAGCTCCACTGGAACTACAAACACACTTTGTTGTTAAAATCCTGTGAACCTCCTCTTGCCTTTCCAATCTTCCATGCCAGGTCACCAGTGCTCTCAGACAGGGTGTGAGTTAAAAGTATGCAGAAGGCCCCGGAGGAGAGGTCAAGTCCATCTGCTTTTTTAACCTCCCCTTCATCCACTGCATATATCCCTCCCTGGAAAGTCCAACTCTGCCATACCATCATCCTCATTCTCAGTGGGCTGGTCACTGTGGTTTAGGGAAAGTCCAGCTGTGCTCCCAGCTCTGAAAGGCCCACCTTTGACTTAGGAGGGCTTGGTGGACATCTTTCTGGGTGCTGGGAGACCTGCCGGTCTGCACTGAGGCTCTCTCAAAAGCTGAGCTCAGCTGAGAGCAGCAGAAGCGTCCCAGCTCTCAGTCCTCCTGTTCACAAGGGTATATAAAATACGAGGCAGTCTTTATATCCACAGCATGCTCCTGTGCTGAGTGCAGCTGGAATCCCGGGACTGCAAATCCTGCTGCTGAGAGCCTAGCAACAAGTGGATGTACCTGCTTAAGCCTTTAAAGATGGGTTAATGGAGGTGAAAGTCGGTCAGAGTGTTTTATTTTCCGAGTTCGCTGGGTTTCTTTCTAGGAACCGTAATGCTCGGTTTGTAAGCCTTTGTATCCACAGTTGAGCAGAGCCATATCCCTTTACACTCCCGTGTGCCGTGCTGACCCTGAGACGGGTCATTCCTGCTTCGCTAGCAGACGAGCGGCCTCGGCCTGCCTCCTGTTATCGTCGTCCCATACCAAGCTTTCTGGAAATACCAGCTGGCATCTCACTGCATCATTAGGTGTCTGAATAGCTTCTGAATCTGGGTCTTTCTTCCTCCGTGCTTCAATTCTTCCCCCACAAGAGGGTCTAACTGTGGTTTGTGTCAGGGTGGGCTCTGCTGTAGGCCCTCACAGGCTCCAGGCACGAATGTGGCCGCTGAGGAGCTGTGGCCACCCGGTGCTCTGGCCGAGGTGTGGGGCCGGGCCTTCCTTCTGCGCCTCGGACACGGCGGAATCACACACCACTGGGTTGTGCCTGACCATTGCCGCTGGGTCCGAGCTTCAAAACCGTAACCTGTGACTTTCGCCACCCTGCCAGCCCACAGGAAGCAAATCCACTTCATCCAGGGCTTGAAGCACTGCAGACGCACAGAAAGGACAGTGAATTGTGTGGGCCTGGAGTTCTGTGGTACCAAGAAATGTCACAGAGGCCTTGTTGCTGTGGCCTTGCACCTTGCAGAAAAAATCAGGGCTGTCTAACCTTGTTTATACATGTAATTTGTCAGATATGGATGCCATGAGGAACCATGGACAAAGATCAGCTGAGTTCTCTCTCATTTAACCTTCCCGGTGAATGTCAAAAAGTGGGTTGGTTATTGCTTCATGACAGGCACTGGAGTTCAAGGCAGATTCACTGCCAATTCAGGCCCTCAGTTTTCGTTACAGCATTGTGCAACTCTTACCTCTGGTCTTTCAACAACAGATCTCAGGGATGGCCTTGTCTAGTGGCAGGATGGAACGGGAGGAGAGGGACTGCGTGTTTCTAGGACATGCCACTGTTTGCATTCTGGGGCGCTGGTTCATGGGAAATCTGCTTACCTTTTCTCAGCATCGTGCTTTGGATCTAGCTGCCAGAGCCAATTCCATTTCTGGGAGAGAGGCATCCAGGTCTCAGCGCGAGTGATACCACCAATACTGCTTCTCGTTGTGCTAAGCAGTGCCTGCATTCCCACCAGAAACAGAAGAAACGACATACCCAATGATAACTGTGATTCTCTGAGATGCTCTACTTCACGTGGGCCTTGTGACTGTGTTGCCAGAACCCCCAGCCAACGCAGCCACCAAGCTATAGGGGAACACAAAGTTTCGACTGCTCTGCTTTTTCTTCCCAACTTCGGAGTACCAGAACCACACGGATCTTGCACAGCGCTGCCAAACATAGTTGTTTAAAACATCCAGACGTGTTCACAGGAGGTACACGTGTAACTGCAGCAAGATCCAGAGTTACTGCAGCATTTGAAAGAACAACTGAAGGGTTGCCTCATCAGGACATCATAAGGAAAAATACATCAAAGACCAGGCAGTGCTCAGGTGTCATAAGGAGGACAAGGGTATCTAAGATACTATAACTTTGGGAGTTCTGCTGCCTCTGTCTAGCTGTGTTTTATTCCAAATGAGCTATGCTTCATGCAGGGAACAAGCTAAGGATGGGTACAGCGCCAGGGTACAGAATAATTTTAGTAATGCTGAGTTATGACAGATTTTTACTAGCAGTAATTCACATTGCTGTCCTGAGGCACGCTCCTAAAGGCAGCTGCTTTCAGGAAATGGCCTACAAATAACACTCTCCCTGTCTGGCTGGTACCCACTCTCTCTCCTCTGCTCTTCAAAGTGAATAGTTTTCTGATGGAAGGCACTAAGTTAATTTTGGAGTCTAAAAGGTACATGCAGGACAGGGCAAGTTGCTTTAACATAGCTCTGACATTATTCCTCCTGCCCTCCTGGAAGTAATGTGTCTGAGGAATGCAATGGCCTCTTTTCGGAGCTGGCAAGCAGTGCCATTCGTAGTGTTGATACTTGTCCCAGTGGGACTCAGGCTGAGAATTTTCCATCCTTCCCTTGCCCAGTTCATTTTGTCCAGAGTGCCAAAAAGCTGTCAAATGGCATTTTTGTAACTATCAATCTAGACTGGGCTGGACCTGGTGACACAGAGGTGAAAGGATCTGGAGTCTGTTTTCCTGTCCTGCTAAGCTAGCCAATATCTCCTTGTGCTTCGTCGGGGGGTTAGCTCTGATAATGTCAGTATGAATATTTTGCTGCCGTTTAGCTAATAGCTACATTTCCTGTTGCAAAATCATGTAAAGAGAAATAAGGGGAAAAAGCTGCCGTGCCAGGAGCCAAAGGCACAGCTCTGTCTGTTTTAAGGTGTGCTCGTTCCACAGCCCGGCTCCTCTTTAACGTCAGGTCTGACATAAGGTTGTCTGACTGTGTCAAACAAACGTGTCCCTGAAAAATATGTTTTTACAAACCAAATTCTTGAGATTATCATTTCACCATTTTTGTCCAGCTGTTTTTTGGTCTCGGATGCCATACGCAGAGCAGATCCAACTCAAAAAGAACACAAGGACTGTAGTATCTCAATGAGAAGCAGTTAACCCCCCTAATATCAATGGTAAAAATAATTAAGTCTTTCTACTTCTCTAGTGTGTTCCATGTGAGGGTCTCAAAGCATTTTAACAAGCATTAATTAATTACATTTTTCATCTCCTCCCTGAGGCTTTTTCTGTGCTGGAGGTGGTTCAGTCCAGTTTGGTAGATGTGGTTGTTGAAATCACAACTGATTCTCTAACCAGCAGTTAAAAACTGCCTCCAGAAATCTTCCTTTCTTACAACTGCTGCCCTTTCATCCCACAAGTGTGCTTCCCAGGCTTAGTTTGCTGGATGATTTCTCTTCCTCTGGCCTGTGCAGGCTTAGATCTGCAGGTCCCATCTCCTCGCTGTGCCCTGTGCTGGGTGGGCTGTGACCCTGGCACGACGCCCAGCAGCCGAACTGACCCGAGCCCCAGAACCACTGAAGTGTTAAAGAAGCTTAAAGCCACTTTTGGCTTCCACAGCCTCCCCCCACCCCCAGTTTGACCGGGGGATCTGGGCTAGGAAGAAATGGAAAGAGAAGGGGTAAGGATCACTAAGTGCAAATATTTGAAAAGTAAATATTTGGGTGAGCATTTTAATTTGAAATATGCCAAGTGTTTATGAAGAAAATACAGAAATTGCTTCTCCCATTGCTGAAATCCAGTCATTCTTAGAGTTGAGTAGGACAAATATTTAACAGCACAGGGCAGCACTTGGACCGTCTTTTAAGGAAGGGAGGAATCAGATTATATCCAGCTGAAACTGGACAGGAAACTGAAGAAAGTAGAAATTAGCTATCCAAACTGGAAGGCAGTCATTGGGATTCATTTCCTATTTGAATGGAAATATATCAAATAATCTTTAATCATAATTAATATGTTGTATTATTTGACTTTTTAGAAACAGTGACAATAAAAATAGTAAAAGTAATAAATAAACAGCTATGCTCAGTATGCAGCAAGCCTTGGGGCTTTTGTTGGCAAGGGAAACTGTTGAAATACTTTTGAATTGATATTTATGTAACATCTTTTGTCTTGGGGATCCCAAACTATATCACCAACTGCAGCAATGAAAAGCTTGTGAGCAAGGCAAGCCATATGTTGTTTTGTTAACAATATCGTTTTGGAAATCATCTGTAGCATTTCTAATTAGAAGTATGTAGCGGAAAGTATTTGATTTCATTAATTAGAGTTCAATACTGTGCATTCCTCACGTAGAAACCAAAGCAACTGGCACGTTATAAATATGCTGGCATATAGAATAATAGGATGAATTAATAATTGAATAACGTGTACTGCTAACTGTGTATCACATGCTTCTTCCAGAGCAAAGTACTTTACAAAGGCTGGTGGTAATAAAGAATGATCCTTTCAGTTAATTAGAAATGTACGCTTTGTTCCTGAGATACACAATTATCATTCTTCGAATCCTACGGTTTCTTTGCGTTTAATGCATTTTACTGTCTGCATATTACAGGTAACGTAACAAAAGGGATAAATTCAACTGTACACAGTCAGCGGCAACTTAGGGACAAATTCAAGTCTCTTGATCCTGTCTCTCCACATTGGAAACAGTGCTCCTCTCTGTTTCACTGGACAAGGAACACAGGGCTGGAAGAAAGGCTTATAGAGGATGACCTTCAGGGTCATCCTCTCCTGTCCCCTGCCATCAGGGGAAACGTGTCCGATCGCGGCTTTTGTGCCCGTGACAAAGAAAGCATGAGTCACACTTCCCTGCTGGACACCAGGCTGCTCATTGATACAGTTCAGGTCGCCTTGGAGAAAAAAGGAAAGGGTGGGCTCTTAATGCAGTTTGCAGTGGGAAAAGGCTGGCGTGGTTTGTGCTCTGGGATTAGAGGAGGATGGCAGCCTTCCAGGCTCAGGTGCTGGGAGTTTAAAATCCTGTTGCTGCTGAGTAGGGTTTTGCTCACAGACTTGGCTTCAGCTCTGTGCTTCCCGGCCATGTCAAACAGTACTTTGTGAAGGCTAGAAGGCTCCCTTTGTACACAGCAAAAGGTAAATTCAGCAAGCATCTTGTAAGAGTATCATGCAGATCACCTTTTAAACTGGTGCCTGACTTTAGTTAGGGTGAGGACAGGATTGGAAGATCATCCAGTTCATCCCTTGTTCCCAGAGAGGATAGCATTCCTGGCAGATGCTAGCTGAAATGTTCCTGAGGCTTTCTGATGAGAGACTCCACATCCTTCTCTTCCTCTTCATCAAAACAGCTATCGCCCCCCCAGCCATGGTGTTGGGCCATCGTGTCCCACCTCTGTGCTCTGTATGAGCTAGCCCTACCTGAAAGGTGTCCACGGGTCCCTGCGTGGGCTTGGTCCAACTTGCCACAGCTTTATATCATATTAGTGGGTATGCACAGCCATTAGCAAGGCCACAGTGGCAAAGTCCTCGCTCTGAGGGCTGGGCAGTCTCCTCGGTTTGTACCGACTCCCTGTGCAGATGTTTTCCTGCATGATGGCGCAGTGCTCAGCAGGCAGCCAGCGCACAGAAAGTAATTGATTCTGTAGGCACTTTTATTCTTTCTCGTTTTACTGTCGAGGGGATGGGAATACACAAAACTTGTGAGGATCTCACCCCCTTCTCACTGCCCACTGCAGAGCTGCTATCTACTAATCTATTTTCTCTTCATCATATAAATAGTTACAGAGCTAAAGCTCCCCAAACCTTGAAATGAATCACAGCGTGTAGCAGCATCGCTGATCGTGCTTCTCATCGCTTTCGCTTCGATCCTCCCCACCTGGGTTCCTGGCTGCAAACTTTCAGAGCACGAGAGGAGCTGGAGCTGGATGGCAGGGACAGGCAAGAAGAGGGGGCAGCAGGGACGGGGAAGCGGCTGAGTGACACCAAAAGGATTATAGGGACACTGATGAAGCTGGGAAAAGCACATGCAGTCACAGAAGCACTCTCCTACGGAATCTGGATCAGAATAATTATTTCTGCATACCGACATTTCTCAGCTGTCAGCTTACAGCTGTGAAATCCATTGGCAAGGTGTACGTCACTGTTTGTCTTCAGCAGTACAAGCATCTGAAAAAACATTGAGCCTTCTAATGGTGCTAAATCCCTTGTCCATAAGCTTAGGCTAAGGAAGACTGGAGAGGGAAGGTAGGGGATGAAGTCTGGGTTTGGGTTCAAGTCAGGCTGAAAGAAAGGCCGATGCTGTCCTCATTCACTGGGCACCGCTCAGTGCACCAGAGTAGCAGGGGGCTGAGGAGGGAATGAGAGTGAAGGATTGTGTTGCTGCATTCCTCACATCTTTAGTTTGGAGTGCTGGCCTCTGCAATATTTATACTTAAATGCAGGTTTTTAAAATGCTGTTTATAAGAGGTGCTGGAATTAGTGATGTTACTGTCGTTTCCCCAGCCGTGTTAGGAACACCTGCCTCTGCTTTGTGTTGCCCAATGCGAGCTGGTGAAACTCTTACTCACCCGAGTGAGCGGTTAGGGCAATCAAAGTATATTGAGTCTTTATTTTCCTTTCTAAAGTTAGATCTTATCAAACGTCAGATGTGATGTCATGGTGCTCTGTGATCTTCCTCGCTTCATCCCTGCATGTGCTCAGACACAGATGGAGCCCCGAGGGGCTGCCCCAGCCCTGCTGCTGCGTCAGAGCTGTTCTGAGAGAGCTGGGTCTGTCTGTGGGGCCCGAGGAGGATTCCCTGTCTGAAGATGCTTGACCGAAACAGGCTGGAGGGGATAATCGGGCACTAACCTCTCCTTCTCCCATCCCCCTGCTTGGACAGCCATGGGAACTAATAGGCCTTTTCCTGCCTAACATCTCTGATTCACAAAACTTTCTGTGGCGGATGCGGTGCCAGGAGGCGGAGGGGTTATTCTGGGGCAGATTCCTTTTCATTTGTTTTGTTTTCCTCTTTCTATAGCAGTGTGGCAATCCCGGTCCTGGCAGCAGCGATGCCCCGAGGGCAGGGAGAGGAGCGGCTGCAGAGGCCAGAGAGGATTCATCTGGCTGTGCGTCCTCTCCGGCTGCGCACCAGCTGGGGCTGGGGCAGGAGAAGTGCCTCCGGCTCATTCAGAGTTGACCCACGGTTATTTTTAGCTCCTTAATGCTCTTTCGAAGCCCCCCGGAGCGTATTTCTCTCCGCCTAGCAAATGGCACTTTGTGAGCTACTCAGCCACAGGTTAGAAAGCGCTGAAAAAAGAGTCAAAGGGCAGCCAGCGGAGGTACTCCTAGGAGAGAGGCACTTGAGAGGTCAGGAAATGCCTGGGACGGGGGTAGGAGCCCCTCCGTGTGGCTGGGTGGTGGGGCTCGGGGCTGGGAGAGCGTGTGGAGGAGGCAGAGGAAGAAAGAGGACAGGGTAAAGGAAGAGTAGGAAAAGCGATGGGGAGAAAGGATAAGAAGAGATGTTGTGGTACACCAAAGGAGCTAAGTGAGGTGAAGGAGGATGTGCGCTGCTGGAGCATGGCTGAGAAAAAGAGGGAAGAGGAATGGAGAGCGTTTTGTACTTCCCTCACACTGTGAATCTGGGCATCTCTCACCAGAGGGCTGTGGGCTCCCTCACCCGCGGGGATGCCTCCTTGTCAGAGGCAGGGCCACAACTACCTACTGCCTTCTCTTCGGGGTGGGAGCTCCCCTGTGTAACATGCTCCAGGTGACCCTGCTTGAGCAGGGGGTTGGATTAGATATCTCTGGAGGCCCCTTCCAACCCCAGCCATTCTGTGATTCCCGTGAAAGGTGACCAAGAGGAGGAGGATGCTTCTTGGAGAAAGGCAGCTCTCAGTTGCAGAAAGAGAATCAAGGCAGCCAGCGTGGAGAGGCCTTCCTGGGGAGCTGTGCACAACCTGTGCTGGCTCCTGCCTGGGAGAGAATCAGGTGAGGTCTTAAGCTGGGACCAAATCCTAGGAATATGGCCAAAACAGGAGCTTAGGATCTAAAACTCACCCATACCCCGCACTGGTAGAAAGCGCTGCGACTATCGCTCAGGCAGTAAGTAGAGTAACAACTGCTGAGGTGCTCAGCTGCTGAGGACCTGAGTACGGGGGACCCTGAGGGCCCGTGTCATCTCTGCCTGCACGTGGCAGTGTGTCTGCCTGTGCATTTGTGGGTTTGGCACTTTCACGTGCTGGATTTGAGCTTTCCAAGCCGTACAGAACATATCCTCACTGTGCCCCCAGGAGGAGGGGTTGTGCCTCACCGTCCTCCTTCCCCAGCTGGGGAACCGACCTGCTCCTGTGCGAGGCATGGCGAGCCTTTCCCCATTGCCCTTCCATGGGGTGAGGAACCTGCTCGCGCTTCCCTCCTCTTGGCGGGGACCCGGAGAGGAGCATTTGGGTGGCTCCGTTGGTTACTGTAGCAGCCTGGATGCCCTGCTGATGCCAGGGCAGAAATAACCTGCCCAAAATAACACGGCTCCCTCTCCGCGCCGTCCCCACCTCCTCCCCGTAGCTGCTCTTTACAGTAGCTCCTTCTCAGCTTTCCGAAGCCCCAGCTGCGGGTGCCCGTCTCAGGCAGGGGAAGCGGGTTGCCTGGATACAGTCCCTTTGATGAGCAGTGCAGTCCCCCTGGAAATCAGGCTGCAGCCCGCCCTCCCCCTTCCTTCCCTTCCCCAGCACTGCTGCTGAGTGTGGAAGATGGATTTGGGTCCCTCGAGGGCTTTCGGATGCAAAAAAAGGGAGAGGGGGAAAGGAGGCGAAGCGTGGAAGATGTCAGCATTCCCCCTCTCCAAAAAAGAACAGAAGGAGGGCCAGGAAACTGCCCTGCCCTGGGCTGGAGGCTGGAGGCATGAAGCTGGTGCAATCCCGTGGAAGTGGATCCCACACCTGAACTGAGCCAAGAAGCCACTGCGAAACGTGCGTCACGAGCAGTGATGTTGGCTCTAATTGATACAGTCCAGCAAGGGCAAGCCCAGTGAGGTTACCCAGCTGTCAGGGTAATCATCGCTCTGAAAATGAAGTTGCACAGAGAGGGGCAGAGTTGGGGAGGGATAAAATGATTCCCATTCCTCCTGGCCTGCCTTGCTGCACAGTTTCACAATTACACAGCTTCCTTTGCAGCAGACAGCTTCCTTTGGCTGGTGCTGCTAGAAAAATTGGCTAATGGGGAAAGGCACCGTGATGTACCTACAGGTGTCTAAGCCATAAGCACCACAGGGAAGTGTTCAGATTGCTTCAGAGGGTCTAACCAGGACAAATATGAGAAAGATGAAAGAACATTTACTATCAAAATCAGGAGAAATATTAATGTCAGTCTTTTTTTGCTTGTTTTATTTCATTTTTCTCAATGCAAAAGGCCACGCTCGTTCCATTTCTGGATAACAAGTACGCACACTGAAAATCCTTACGAAGGAGAATTCCTCAGCAACATTACAAACATTACAAAGGAAAATTCTGTACTTGAAAGCTATATTACAAAAAGCACTCTCATACTCAACCCATCTGTCTTCAGTGCTGTGTCCACCTTCCCCGTAAGCATCCGACAGGAGCCAATTCCAGGGAAAGGTAACAGATTAAAAGTAAAATACAAATGTTATTTCAGAACCAGAAGGAGAAAAACAAATCCCTACACTAGGGCTCGTTTTCTGGGGGTGCCCTGCCAGGAGCTCTGTGTCCCCTCGCTCGGGCAGGGAGGCGCGGTGGCAATGCCTCTGCCGGGGCTGGCGCTGCAGGGTCTCGGTGGGAGGTGGGTGTCTCTCAGTTTCACAAGCCTCACTCAGGGCTCTGTCGAACCAAAGGAGCATTTCACATTCCCCAAGAAAAGCAGTGGCCACCCACTGCAGTTTGGCTGGCACTGGTGGTTCCCAGTGAGAAAGTCTCTTTCACTGGCAGTCATCTGCATTCTGCACTGCTTTCAGCTTCCCCGTGCACTCAGAGCACGGCCCCTGGTGCAGAGCTTTGGGGTGAGCAGAGCACGACACAATGCGCGGATGACAGCAGGGCTTGCTGCTCTGAGAGGGATGGTTGCAACCTTTCAGCCACGTTAAGATAGAAAAATGCATTCCTGGACACCGTCATGCCACGGTAATCTAAAGTCATCCTGGGCTTTGACAGCTTCCCTGTGGTGCAAACTGATGTGCCAGTGAAAACAGGTCCCAGCCATCAGGGAGACTTCTGTCAGGCCTGCCATTCTCCCAGGTCGCTCCCTTCAACCCATCATCAGCACCTCGGTCTTCTCTTGATGCAGTGCTGGAGAGTCACAGGCGGGCAACTGTGGGTTAAGGCATTCAGCTGCATCATGCAAGTCAAAAAAAGATAAACCACAAAGCTGGGATTCATCCCTGTATAACAAATGCCGCAAGCCATGCCTTCTTGCTCGTCCTTCTATTAATCCCATATGAATATCAAGTAATGAAAGTGGCAAGGCAGAACTTCACAGCACCCAGCAAGTGAAAAGCCCTGGAGCAATTGCCACTAAGATCTCTAAGATGCTCCTAGGATATGTGGGGAGGCTTCTCAGGGCAAAAATCCTGAGGGAAGGGAAGGGAAGGGAAGGGAAGGCAAGGCAAGGCAAGGCAAGGCAAGGCAAGGCAAGGCAAGGGAAAAAGGAGATAGTACAGATCTCTGACAGGGGCAAAGAGGATACATAGACGGGAGTTTCTTTCTTTAATTTCAGAAATTAGGATTAATCAGTGCATAACTGGATGATACTGATGGGACTTTTTAACAGTGACATCTCCTCTGCTCCATTTTCCTCTGCATCAGACAGTGAAGTCAAGAGGGCAGATATAGATCTTGTTGAGAATTGGGGTCTGACTGAGGAGGGGAAAGGAAAAAGAGAGAGAGGAGTCTAACCGCAGGTTCTTTTTTTGCATTTTTCTCTCATTCGTATTTCAAAGACAGAGAAAAAGAGAAAGACACATATAGAGAAAGAGAGCGTGAATCATTTAACATGAATTTTGCCTGAATGAGGACTGACATAAGTGTGTGAAACGGGAAGGAAATGTATGAATAATGCAGAGCAAGGCTCTGTGCAGACGGAAGACTGTTATTGTGTCCCTGTTTACAGCTTCTGAAAGCACAATCAAATAGATATGGAAAGAGTGCAGAAAGCCTGCATGGTCACCTCACGTTGAAAAGGTGTTAAAATACATTGCAGATCACGAAGTAGCACCTTTCAATCACTGCACCAAATTCACTCCTCTGCTCACAAAGGAGAGACAAAGGAGAGGAGCTGGCGTTCCTTTAAGTCAGGAGCGAGTGGCAGTTGGCTTTGTTCCCTGCGCAGGTTGGGCTCCTCTCCTCCTGCCCGGGCTGCAGTGGCTGCTGGCGTAGGCTGATGCAGAATCACGGACCGCAGGGGGAGATCGTACCCCGAGCAGCTCTGCCTGGGAGAAGGGTTGCCAAAACTAGAGAAAACAGATAAATATATATATATATACTTAATGAGGGGGACCCCTGCAACAATTCATACCTGCCCTCCCGCTCCTTTACACAGTGCAGTTGGTGCGAGGAGCAGGACTCATTTCTTATGCCTTTTATGGGAGGAAGCATGGCTAGAAACTAGCGTGTTCTCCTGGGACGCTAGGGACAGCTGGTTTCCATTTGTGGTCCTGCCACTGGCTGGCTTTGGCCAAGCATCGTCATTTTTGTGCCACTGGTGAAGCATTTTGAAATCTAACAAAAAGCAGCATGTAAGAGCTGGATATTAATACTGATTATTCTAAGAAGCCCATCATCATACCGTGTGGTCTCTTGCATTCTGTAATTAAGGCACACTTCTGCCCTAAGGAGGGCATTCTTATTCCTTCCCATGCTTTAGACCACTTCTGGATGGAATTTGCAATAATTTCCGAGGTAGCCTGTTGGATCTCCTCCATGCGCTTGGTGCTTGTCCAAATCACAGTCCGTGAGTTCATCTAAGCGGCGATGGGAGATTCTGGCCGTGCCGTGGGCCTCAAGAATTCAGTAGCAGCACAACTCGCGCAGTCACCCATAGCTGCTGAAGGTTTCCCAGAAAGCTTTAAGGAAAAAGGCTGACCTACTGAATGACTCTTTCTCTAATTTATGGCTCTGTTAGACTAGCAAGGGATAGAATACGGCATTACATGGGTCTGTGGAGGTGACTGAGCTTGGAGGATGTTCAAATTTTTGGACAAAAGACAGAAGCTTACCTGGAGGTCTAAGGAAGGGCGTTGTAAAGAAGGAATCTGGGGAGAGATAGAAAGGAGATAGGCGGCAAAGCCTGGGCACTGGGGAATAAAGAAAGGGAGATTCAGAAAGCCTAACGTTAAAATTAGAATTAAAAAAAAAAAAAAGAAGAGGGAAGAGGCAGGGTATTTGAGGACAAGAATGTAAGAGACATGAGAGGGCTTGGAACAGAATGAAACTCTTTGTGGAATTAACCTATTTGTCATAGAAATACTCTGCGTGCAAATAGGCATTCTCGTATTCAGCCTATCTATCTAGCTGACCCAGTATGATATAAAAGGACAGCCTGTGAAAAGCCCTACTTGACACAGAGACATGCACAGTTCTAAGTACAGCGCTACAAGCAGCCAGCGTGGAGAAGTAGCGATGCAGATACGCTGCAGTGATGAAAACAAATGTGCCTGCAACTTCAGGGATGGAAAATGCACATTCCACCTTCTGCCTCCTAGAAATCTGCTGCAGGCTTTCATCAGCCAAAAGAAGCAGCGGGTCTGAGTCAAAACCTGTCTGCTGTTGGTTCCTCACCTCACCCTTACCCATTTCCCCTGGGTGTGCAGGAAAAAGGAGAGGGCAGCAGGGACTGCCATATTTTCAACACAGTGTGTTTCAGTGGTGTTATTAAAGCGTCCTCCATTTGCTTTTTGTCTTTTCACCTTGAAATGGGAGCTGCAGGTGCTGTGTGCTGTGCAGCTGCTGCACATGATGAGAAGTGACAGGGCAGTTCAGTCTCTGGGGTCCTTTCAGTCCACGGGCTCCCTGCTGAGAAACCCAGCAAGGTGGGCAGTTGGGCTGACATTTTTCCCTAAGTAGTTCTGACATATCTCCCCCAGGAAACGTACCGGTGCCCCCTAACAGGTATCATGCAACCCCCCTGGCTGCGTCAAGTAGCATTTACTTCTGGTCACTGATAATCTGAGCTGCAAACAAATCAGGAGCCGAAATAAGAAAGGCTCCCCGCCGCGGCCTGCTCAGCACTCCCGACAGGCCTGGGGAGGTGGGTGTGTAGCAGGTGATGGGAGAACAGGCCACGCTCTTTTCAGCTGGGCTTTGAGCTCTTTTGAGGGAGGATGGTAGGAAAAAATGGCAATTAGTGTCTTTTGGAGAGAAAGACAGCAAGATTTAGGCCTGAATTAGCAGCTCTAAAATGCAGTGAGATCAGCTACTTCCACAGAGACCGTGCGATGCTGCAAAGACAAATCATGCCAGCAGCAGTCTTTGTGTAAAAGTAGCTTAGGAGCCTCTTGCCATCTTCCCCTTTCTTCATACCTATATACTCAATTCCTCTGCTTCACTGTGCTCTGAGGAGCTGTAGAGAAGCATTTCCTTCCCCGACATTGAGTTAGACTGCCATAATGTGGGCCTGGAATACATCATGGCCATTTCTCTACTCCTACAATTAATTTACAGTTCATATTAGCTACCTATAAAAGAAGATGAGGAACAGTGAATCCGGCTTTTGAAAATGAAGAACATCACTGAATCTACCTCTGCATAAATGAAGAACTATCTTGAGACCGTCTCCTGTAAAGGAAGATATATTACACCGAATCCAGGCTCCCACATGCTTTAATAGAGTCAAATTGTATTGAACCTGCCCCTCTCATGCATGGGAAAGCACAGACAGACTTCTGGGGCAGGAAGGCCTGCCACGCAGGGTCCCCACTGTATCGAACCTGCCCCTGACTTTCCAGGCCTAACAGTGAGCAGAATTGTGTACAAACCTGTATTAGCTGGCGAGCCACACGGTGTCCAACCCTCATATACATGAAGGCCGTCACTGAATCACCTCCACGTACATGGCGAGCCAGGTTCAGTCAGTCTGCTCTTCCAGAAGGTGAGCCTTATTCAGTCCAACACACCACCCATTTTAATGAAGGTTGAGGTATTGATCTCCCCAGTAAATCAAGGTGAGATCTGTGGATTCCTCCCAATAAATGATGGTGGCTGTATCGATTCTCTCCTTCCCACCCCCCATAAGCGAAAGCAAGACATATTAGTTCCTCCCCATTAAATGAAAGCGAACTGTATTGAGGCCGCCCCCATAAATAAAAGGTGGGCCATGCTGACTTAGACCTTAACCACATAAATGGAGGTGAAATGTATTGATTCCATCTCCTGTAATTGAAGGAGAGCTGTATTATGGTCCTCCTTCCAACATAACTGATGGCAAAGCATATTGATTTCATCATTCTGAAGCGAAAGGTTAGTTTTGTTGAATATCCCCAAAATATCTGAGGGAAAGCCACACAGAACTTAGTACCTTATCCAGAAATTTCTCAAGATCTGTTAGTTACACATTGAGGCTTTTACTGCAGTTGGATGGCAGAGGTGTTTTGCTGCTTGAAAGCTCTGGGCACAAGATGAAGTGATGAGACACCAGGGTTTCTGTGAAGGGACGCGATGGCTAAGCAGAAGGCCTCCTAATTCCAGCGCTTGTGTTTGTGTGGACAACTTGCATTTAGGCAAGTTCCCCATCCTTCACATGCCTCTGCTCCACAGTAAGGATAATGATCTTCCTCTGACACTCGGTGGTAGAATAGATTTATTTGTGCCTGTCTACAATGTTCTCTTTGCTAATGGGACCAAATAAGTCCTGGAGACAGCAGTGGAAGTGGATGGAGCTCTATAGGGCAAAATGGTTCAAAAATAAGGTGCGCTGTCCGTGCCCTGTGACACAGGAGAGGCTAGGCCTACACACTGCAGATAAATAATTAGCAGTAGCTGCCTGGAGCCTGTGGTGATCTTTGCTCTTAATTATTCTTGCTCCTTCCTACTCCTCTCTACTAACAGCACTGCTTTTAATTGGTCTTTGCTGATGGGAAAGATACCAAAGGTGCCTCACCTCAGAGCCATGCAGTGGTTCAGGAATTCAGTGGTTCAGGTAGTGGCTGTTTTAAAGGAAGGCAGCAGGGATGGCGCACATCTGCAGGGCAAAACAGCCAGGCTCTGCTGCACCCCTCTAGCAGATCACGTCCTGCCCAGCACAATGATAAAAAACAGGACAGGGCAGGGCTGGCTGCTGGTGATATGAAATACAGGGGACGACTCCTTGTTTCCCCAAGGAAATACTCTCATTTCTCCACAGTACTCCGTTGCACAGTTGTTGTCTTTTGGTATCTGTTGTGAACGCCACAGTCCTTGGGGAAGCTGCTGAAGACAACTGCAGAGGACGGGGCTAGCCTCGCACAGAAACCTCTCTGTGTCTTCCTTTCCCACCCGTCCCAGCAGTAGCAACAAGACCAAAGAAAGAGAAACAAACAAGAAGACAAAGAACAAAGCGCAGCCTGGCACATGTAGATGACACAAGGAAGTTAAATTCAAGAATAAAGGCATTAGACATCCCACAAAACAAATCACACGACTGCCCGGTGCCACTGCAAAGGAATACCCCTCTGGTACCACGCTGTGTGACACGCGGGCTGAGTCAGGGCTTCTTGAGGCTTGTGGCTGAGCTGTTTTGTTGTGCCAGGGCCTGGCACTGCACCTCCTCCTCCTCCTCTTCCTCTTCCTTCTCCTCTACCTCTTCCTCCTCCTCCTCCTCCTCCTCAGCTGGGTGGGTACGTGTGTGGACAGGGTGGTGGGAGACGGACAGCGTGGAAGATCAAACAGTTACAGGGAATATTGATCCTTCTGTGAGTCTGCAGCAGTATTTGTCTAAGAGGGACGCAGGCAACTTGTGCTGACCATATCCCAGCACACAACCACGCGTAATGCAAGCTCTGATCTGTTCTCCGGGATGAAATACCAAGGTGTATCTTACCGTGCATTTCTTAACAGATAACAATTTCCCCAAAGATCTTACAGAAAATGTGTTAGTTTTTACATGAATTAGCTGTTCCTGGCAAATCTCGTGTTCTTCCCACATGGGTGATTTCTAAGGGGTATTTCCAAGTGTACTGCTTTGCCCAGAACAGCCTCTGAAAATGCCAGACAAGTGCCAGTTCACCCCCAAGCCCAATTTCTTTGCAGCTCTCTCATATCACCAGCTGTCTAAAACCCTCTCCGAGAGGATTTAGATTGGATTTTGTGCTGATTTTATACAGTTGTCTTATGTCTTCCCCAGGAGTGGTGAAAGAGATTTGTTCTGTGCAGCATTGGGGATGCAAATATCATTCCTGTCTCGCTGCATCCTTTGAAAGGAGGACCAGACAGTTGCCATGGCAGCAGCACATCTGAGCCAGCTGTAGTTGCCTTGGCAACAGAAACGATGGAAGCCAGGAAAAATAGTCCCAGAGGACAAACCATTTTAACACACACACACAAAAATTCCCTTAAACTGAAATCAAATCTTGCTTTGAAATTCTAGGACTTCAGAAACAAGGGGCAAAGCAGGGGGAGAATACAAACAGCCTCTCATGGTCCTGGTGCTTTCCTTCCTTACTTTTTTTTGGGAGACAAAGGAGAAGGAGTTGGAAGTAATCCAGTGATGGCTAGAAAGGGTGCGAAAGTAAACTCCACGATACCTTTGGCTTGGTCCGCTGGCCCTGCGGGAATGCTCTGCGCTGATAACTCTGTGCCAGGAAGGCACAAATCAGTACTCGAGTCAGGTAGCCCTCTCGTCCGCAGCAGGCTCCACACACCCATTCCCCATACAAGTGCTTTCAAATAATGAGATTATAGCTTTGGAGACTCCTCAGTCCCTGCAAGAGGTGCAGTTTTTATTATTAAGCAGGGGACAAGAGGCACTAAGATGTCCAGGGCTGGAGCTCAAGCAACTGCTGGCTGCCTGGCAGCATTGCTGCCTGCGCTCTGGTCTGCAGGCAGGGGCCAGTCTGTTTGATATGTGCCAAGGAGAGGAACCCACAGCATCCTGAATCTCATCTGGGTGTTTTGTTAGTGTTTTCTGTAACTCTTTTCTTAGCTTTAACTCTACAGATAATCAGAGAGAACGATTAAAATACAGAAAGAAGTGATGCTGTAGAAGGGAGGGAGGCAAATAGCTTCAGCATCTGCACAGAGATGGAAAGATTTGGGGGTCTCTTGAGAATGCACTAAGTCAAACATGAAGTTTGAGGTTGGGAGTGGGGGAAGAGAGCAGATGGAGGCAGAAGCTGATGGGAATAGTTGGAGTAATAGTGGAAGCCTCAAATTGGGAAATGGTAGGGAAGAGGGTGGATGCTGGAGCTTAGTGTGAGTGGTGAAATGAAAAGCAGTGAGAAGGCAGGCAGGAAAGCAGGCAAAGCCTGAAGCAGAGGACAAGGATGGAAGCAGGCAGAAATGAGAGGAGAAATGGGAGCAGGGTGGCAGACCATGGGAGATGAGGGCACAGCAGCATGGGACGGTACGGGGAGGGGTATGAAGCCTGGCTCACCAAGTACAGGGCAGGGAGAGTCACAGAGAAGCAGTAGGTCTGAAGGCCAGATAAGGTACACGATGCTTCGTAGAATAACATACTTTTTGACATTGTTTGTAATATTGCCATATTTCAGCACATTTCCCTGACTTTTCGAGGATCACTGCACGCGTAAATGGCTTTGTTAGCTCGTTCACTCATCACACTGTTGTGAGGGCTGCTTACTCCAATATATCAGTGTATTAAATTTTCCTAGTATTTCTTTCCTCTGTATCAACAGCTAACGTTGTCCAATTTTTCTGTGCTTTCAAGGTACAGACCTTCACTATTTTCTTACTAAAAGCAGATTTAGAAAAGCAGTTCAGCATCTCAGGTGCCTTTGAATTGTCACTGTATCTTCTGCCTTCTCATTTTGCGATCTCCCTTCCTGCCCTTTTGTCTCAGCCTCACCCCTCTCTTTCTGTCTAAAAGCAGGGAGGCTGATGCTGCAGGCTGCACACACCTGTAATTTCTGTCGAAGCCCAGGGAATCTGCATGTAACTAATGGGACTGGAGAACTCGGCTAAAGATTCCTGTTTAAAGGAATAATAAACTGCTCACGTTTACTGAGAAGGGGAAGGAAAAAGTCTTTATTCAAAATGTAAATCTCTTCCTGCTGAGGAGCGAACCTAAAAGTCAGCCTTCAGGATATAAATATTTATGCCTTTTGCATAAACAGCAGATGTAACATTTCCAATTAACTGTCGATCTTTCCATTTCTCTGGCTGCTGCTGCTTTCTCTCACAATATCGGAATGAAATATGGATAGTGGTCCGCTTGATTTGCCTGAGCTCAGATCTGTCACACATTTCCACAGTCAGTAAGATGAAATTGTTCCTGAAAATGTTTATTTCTCGGAGCCTAACAATTTCCCTGTATTTTTTTTCCTTGCATTCAACGTCAAATGAATTCTGCTGAAAGATGTGAGATTCTCAGCCCCGATAAGAGGATGATAGAGAAGGAGTAGAAGCAGGCACAGGTGAGAGCGTGCACTCAGCCACTGCAGCACGCTTCAGCCCAGCCGTAGAAGAACCCCTCGGGACAACAGAGACTTCACTCTCTGTGACCCATTTGGCCCCTGGCCTTTCCACCAAGGCTGCCAGGCTCGGCTGGTTAGCATCAAGTGTAAGAGGTTTTATGATGTAGCCACCTGTTTGCTAGGAGCTGCCTCCATCACTTCTTCAGTGTCAGCTTTCTCAGGTGTCTGACATTCAATCCTGCTAATGGCAGCCTCTCACTTCTTTCTCTCTGGGAGAAGGTGTGAATTGTGCAAGTGAGAAAGTGAACCCTACTAGAGCTGGTAAACATCAGCCTGAACTGGCCTCATGCCTACAAAGCAGAAGATTTTGCTAGAGCACAGAAAGGAGGGTGAGAACAAAAATCAGCAGCAGAGAAGCTGTAGTAGGTAAAAAGACGAGCCAGAAAGCAGGCGCAAGGGGAAGGAAAAGCACTTGTTTGGTAATATGTCAGAGAGTGAGGATCCCTCTGCACCCTTCTGCTGAGGATGTTCGCTGGCCCTTTCACCTGTCCTGCCAGACACTGAGGTTTAGCTCAGCCTCTCTCTTCTTCTCTTGGGAATCCAAAAATTGACTGGGGCACTGCTGCAAAGCAGGAGCTGCTTTTCAGCTGATCTGTCTTTCATAGTGGGGGCTGAGGTGAAGGGATCTCTGCCTTCCTGCTTAAGGAGGGAGCCCAGGCTGGGGACTGCACAGCTGCCCTGGGACAGGGGCTTTGAGCTGCCGCTGGCAGGGCTGGGGCAGGCAGCCAGCTTGGCTCCTCTCCTCCACGGGAGCTGCATCCCGACCCTCAGCTCTGCCAGGTGCTGCTGCTATGGGAACTGGAGCTGCTTTAAAGCCATCCCTGTGGCACCACGGGCATTGAGGCAGCTGCAGTCCTCACTGCTTAGGGGTGTACCCTCCCCACAGGCTTTTGCTGCCTGGCCCCTGCTTTTCCCCAGCCTCCTCGTGCTTTGAGCTGCTTTTCTTTGTCTTCTCCCCAGGCTCTTCTGCCTGCCACATTGCTAGTGTGAGCAGTTGGCCTCTCACAGAGCATGAGAAATCATCCTTGTCACTAACCTGGAAAAAAAAAAGGTCCAAATTCACAAGTGACTGGAAATCTAAGTGTTTAATCAGCACATTTTTCACTTTCTGCTCTGCTATGCCCCCAAAGCCTATATAGCAGTTCTTGTCTATATTCAAGCATAGTCTCGACTCAACCATCTGTGACCACTGATGAGGTTATCTGCGCTGTAAAGCCCCAAATAATCACCAGCATTCACTGCAGGTGAGCTAACTGAAGTGCACTTTGATTACAAGCAGCTAACTTTGCTTAGCTCAGCACAAAGCCTTGCATGTGTGGGATTACATCGACAGTAGAGCACACTAATACGTGGCTAAGCTGGAGTTACCGCTGGCTGCATGCTTCCTTCCCCTTCCTTATATTAACCTGTCTGTTTGATCAGTTGTATCTAAATGAACCTGAGGCAGTGTCAGCAAAACGTCCAGGCTTTGCTTTCCTGCCAGGAACAGGAGGCAGGTTAGCACCAGTGTTGAGGACCAGAGACTCCAGTGGTGCCCTGTCCCTGCTTGGCTTCTCCTGCTTGGGGAGCTGCACAGGCAGAAGGCAGCCCTGCGAACTTTCTGAAAGCAGATCAATGTGGATTAACAATTTAGGATGGAGCAATCTTGAAAGGAGACTGAAAGTCAGATTTCTTAAACCACAAGCACTTATTTCTCTTCTTGGTTCAGCCCCCTTGACTGTGGCTGACTCTGGTATTTCTCCTGAGTTTTCACTGCTGGATGAAGAGGCTTTCTGGTTTAATGGCATTCATTAATCATAAAACAATGCATCATTGCAGCACCAGAGTTTAGGATTTAAATTATATTGCTGATAGGCATTGGCCTGGGTTCTCAGGTTGAAGGTGCTCTAAGGTCAAGTCGGTGACTGGAGGCTGTGTGCGCGTTTTGTTGTAAAGGAGGACTCCCAGGATGAGGCGGCTGTGTGTTCTGGCACTGGAACAGACCTTCTGCTGGGCGTGCTGAGTACTCACAGGTCACCCCTGGGGCTGAATTAAGCCACTGTCACAATTCCTAGATTTGCTTTTGATTTTGGGAGTGGCAGCGACCCTCCCAAGCGTTGTCCTGATTTCTATGAATTCTAGCAGGTCTTTGCAAAGCCCAGAATCTCAGTCTCGCCTGCCCACTGGCTGCTCTTGCAGAAGCAGATCTTCCTCTGCGCTCTTTGTTCTCTGTGTTTTCCCTAGAAAAGTTTCTCAGGTTATTAAGGTATCCAGTTTTTCCAGTACTAAAGGACCTACTGTTGGTACAGTGGTGGCGTGCCCTGTGGATGCTGAGATGACCAGCAGGCACAGGCAGAAGCAAGCTTCCAGTCTGTCCTCCCACCTCCTCACTGGACACGAAGGCAATTGCAGAGCCTGTGGCTAGAGAAATGCACTAACAAATGGCCTTCAAGGGCTTCCTGAATCACCTTTCCTCAGCTCCTGTGTTGCAAAGATGGTGTTCAAAGGAAATTGTCAGTGTGATCCCAGCCCACAGATTGCCAGTCAGACAACTCAGTTAAACACTCCCAGATTTGCTTCATGACCCCTGTTTTGAGGCCTTAGGTAAGCATTACGGTATGCAGCGCAGAACTGAAGCATCGATGCCATTCGTAGCGTAGGACTGCAGTTGTTTTTCTTGCTTTTTAGGATTCAGGAGCCCTTGTGTTATCAAAATCTTGTGCTTTACTATTGATAGAGATTGAGTTAACCCTACTGGTCTTGCTTTCCGAAGGCGTCAGTTCCCTGCCAGGAATGCTTCTGGGCAAATTCCTAGAAAGTGGCATTTTAGTAGGCGACCAGAAATTTAAAGGGACCCTGTTTTTGAGGCCTGTGTATACAGCTGTGAAAGTGCACCAGCGCAGAGGCAGGTGAGATGCCCTCCTACAGCTCCTACGTAGCCCGAGAGACCTTCAAGGTCCCTTTCAAGAAAGACGTGGGCTGTTTGTGCATTGCATCATTCCCCTTGCGAATATATGCTTCCAGCATGTTTGGGTTACCTCATTCTTGCCAGAATGTAGACTATGTTTCAGTGGTCAGGCCCCTGAATTTGCTCTCTAGCCAGCCTGACTCGCCGCGCTGACTCTCTGGGATCGTACCGACGCGTAAGAGACCCATCCCGTTCTTCCCGTGTCTTCCCCCTTTCTTTGCTCATCCGTGTTGTGCGGAGGGGTTCAGCAAATAGTTGTTCTTGTTGGCAGGTAGCCCAGGCATTTAGCTTGATAGCAACGTAGAATAATATATGTCCTTTTATTTATTTTGCCTGAGCACAAATTTGACGACAGGCTGTTTCATTGCTTGTTTAATATTTTGTGCAACCTTCCAGCTTCCTTCTTGAGAGGAAACAGTCTGCAGGTGCAGCAAACACTTTTTGTTCCTTTATGACTAGAAGATACTACTATTCCTCTAAGGCTTTTAGTCTGACTTGATTCTGGCTCACCCACCTGCCTGCTCTCTCTGGAGGTGAACGTTTTCAATAATGTACTTTAGAGCTGTTCTATCATCTTGCTATTTATTTCTGCCATAAATTATGCCCAGAGGTTAGGAAGCTCTTATCTTCCCACTCACAAAGGAACTGAAGGAAAATATTCTACAGGGCACAGAGGCATCTTTGGGTGGTTTGTAAATATTTCCAGTGGCAGACGTACTGGGGAATGAAAAGAGCTGCAGTCCCTACCCTGTTAGCATCGCCTGACGTAGCCTGCATCTTGCAGGTTATGCAATGGGGAGCAGTTGTGCGCACGCAGCCCCCCTCTTCCCACTGTGATTTACATCCAGCTTCTGTGAGATACACCTGCTAGTGCTTCAAAGCATGAAAAGGAAATAATAATAAAAAGAAAAGCATAGAGAGATGGCAGTTTACTCCTCATGCGGTAGTTTGACTCACTAAAATCGGTGGAGAGATTTTCAGTGACTTCTCTGGGATTTGGATCAGACCCGAAAAGCACAAGCCCTGAGAGCTGGACTGCTGCCAGCTAAGAGATGCCGAATTCCAAGCAAATGAGTTTTCATTTTTAATTCAGAAGCTAAATAAAATTGCATTTGCAGAGCATTTGGATGGGATAGCTCCAAGAAAAATCTAGAGAACTGAAGGAAGTGATACTTCTGGTGTGCCTCTTCTTAGCAGTACCCTAAGGGGCTCATTGCTCCACAAAGCAGTACCAATTATCCAGCAATGTTTGCTACTACTCTTATTATTACCATAGTGCCTAAATGCTCATTGTAGACCAGGACTCCAGCAAGCTGGACAATAGACGAGCATAGAACAAACAGATGGTCCCTGCCACCCAGAGCATCTCGGAGTGGAGATGGACCGCTCTGTGCCGACGGGCGTCGCACCACACAGAGGGGCAGCGCTTTGTTCCTGCTTAAGTCAATTAGGTTCCTAGTGCCCCGGGGAGGTGACAGGGAGTCTTGGGCTGCTTGTTTTGATAGAAGATAGAAAACACAAGTCCTGTTTTTACCACCCAAATTCCACTATGTTTTGTTGGGAAATGCCTGCAGAAGCTTAATCAGCATGAGGGTGAGCTTGGTTTATTGTACGGGCTTGTTTATAAATGCAGCACTGCCTGCCTGAAGGTCAGGCGGGTGCTTTGCGCCAGGGCTCCGTGCCCAGGTCTAGATAGAAGGGGAGAATCAGCCTACGTTATCTCAGTGCTTCACGAGTACATGCTTTTCTCTCAGAGATCTCTTTTTCTGCATCCTACTGTTTTTTTTTGTATGTGTTTCTTAAAAATTATTTTAATTTTTGTTATTTTTTCCTCTCAGCATGCCCTGATTTCCCTCCCCTTCCTCTGATACACCTCTCTCCGATGTTGTTTGCTTTTTTTTTTCGTCTTTGATAGCAACACCTGGTCACCCTCAGCAGTAACTCCTCTGGACAATGGCAGACTTACAAGACTGACAGTTGCATATCTCTGCCTGTGCTTCACCTGGTCTGCGAAGTGCAGAAGTAGAACGATTTAATTTCTTTAGGGGCTACTGTGCTTCTAGAGCTCAGGTAGACCATCCCTGGAGGAGCTGTACTTAAGTGCTCCCAGACCCAGGCAGAAAAGGAAGCTCTAGAAATCCTGAAAGAAAAGATTGTCCTTGTTTCCAGCTTCCCCCATCAAAATCTCTGTCAGTGTGCAATTAGAAAACCAACAGGACCAAAGGAAGGACGGGAGAGGGAAAGTGACTGAGAAACTGGAGGGCGGTGCTGGCTCCGGTCCAGCTGTGCTTGCCTTTGACAGGTACAGTGAGAAATCCGACTGAAGAGGGGATCTCGAGCAAACAAACAAATCAGCTAAATGAACAAACCGGCCGATAAAGTAGAGCTGCGAATCAGTAGCTAACAAACACACCTCTGTCTCCGCGTCGCTTTCTGCTGGCAGAACGGGAGTCAATTACCCGCCTTCCAACAAGCTATCGACCGGGCTGCTGCCGGGTATCGAATCCGCGGCCCTGTCTGCCCCGTGTGTGGCTCTTTGATTTTCTCCCCCTCTGTAGCTGCACGTGGATGGAAGCCAGATGAGCCAGCGCAGGCCTATCGATCAGCCCGCATCCCGCCTCCTCCTCCTCCTCTTCTTCACCCCGGTCGCCATGACAACCCGGCTGCAGCAGCGGCGGCAGCGCTGTTTACCTGGCCCATTTATTTTCCTTTTCAATATCTTTCCCTTCCCCCCGCCACTCTCACCTTGGCATGATATTGGCAAAGCACTCAGCAGTTGTAAAAGAGATGAGTTTTTATGACTCTGAGGACAATGCAGTTCTCTGCTCTGCTTTATCACCCACTCGGTTCACTTAGTTGATTTGTTTGTGAGGAGCCAGTGCCTGTAAACAACAGATAGCTCAGGCACTGACCAGGCCGTGCTCCAGCAGGACCCGTCGTCCCAAAAGACAGGTCTCCTGCCTATGGCCTAAGCATGCCTGTAGCAAGACCCACATTCTTCTTATATATTGCCCTAGAGCGGTGATATAGAACCGATGGCAGCTCTGACATCATTTCCCAGCTGTTAATTTCACGCAGCCCCTGAGGCAGCACGTACGGTGGACTGGACTTTCTCTAGGGTCTTCAGTCCCTCATAACTTCTATTGGGGTTGCGGTGCCCAACGGGGGCCAGCTGCTGTGACAGGAGCAGCGGGGCAGGCCCGGTGCCACCTCCCGGTAGAAGGCCTTTGCAGTATGTTCACCACGGCCTCCAGCTGCATATCCTGAGCGGTTCCTGGCTTCGCCCAGCTATGGCGAGCTTTCCATTTTCCCAGCAACCCTCCCACATGCCGATGCATTCATGTCCCATCTCTTTCCCCATGCTGCTTCCGTTGTCTGAAATTGCCTTCCCGTTCCTCAGCAGGATGACAGGCGTGCTTCCAAGACCAAGCAGTAGATATATGAACAATGTTTAAGGAGAAGCCCATCTCTTCCCTTCTGAATGGTTCATTTGTTGTACCAAATCATCCATCTGCAGCTTCTAAGTGTAGGATTCTCTGCTGAAATATAAGACATAAAGGGTTTGTGCAGGGATATGGGGTATAAGATACATAAATAAAAGATATCTCTTAAAATATAATGCAGGTGTCCACCTTGTCTCAAAGGTCTTCCTGGCTTCCTTTTAATTGAAATTCTTCACCCAAGTCTCACATTCCTGATTCTTTCCACAGCAAAGCCGTCAAACCCTTCCAGGAGGCTCCTAGTTTTCCTTGCAATTCAATATGATTGACACAGGATGTGAAAGATCACTTGATGTTATCCACTACAGATTCTCTCTCCTTGAAGCAGCAAGCTGCAGGATAAATTGTGGAATTTGCTACTGCACAGTATTATTGAAGAAACTATTATATTTTGAAGAAGAAACAGATTCTGTAAGAAAGATAAAGGTACTAGCAATTGTAACCACTGCAGGAAAGTTTCCTGTGTGATGTGCTGTGAGGCCCATGAGGACTGGGGTCAGTGCGGGTTCTTGCTTCATCCTTCTATTTTGCCTGTCCCAGAATAGTGCGATGCTGGGAGTATTGCAGAGCCCTCATCCCTTGACGAGTCTCACTTCATCGCATGTGTTACTGGGCTGCATTAGCCAGTACAGTAAGAGCTCAGATACTGTAGAGGATGAATTTAGAAGGAGAAAATCTTAGACAGATTGTGTGAAATGAGACTGGGACGGTGGCACTGACCACTACCAGACACCAGGCCCTGGCCTTGCTACAGTGACAATTAAGTCAGGGCACCAAGAGAAAGGGGGAAATGTTTGACTGGCTGGAGCAGTAGTCTGATGTGACATGGCAGGAAGCATGATACTAATGCAAATTGTTAGTACTTATTAACTAATTAAATTGTTATAATGCCCGTAAGGCACTTAACACTTTCCAGGCATAGAGGAGAGACCAGTCCCTGCCCTTAGGAGTAGAAGGTCTAAAAAGGCAAACATGGAGGAACGGTGGAAGAAAAACAATTAACATAGAGCACAAGGGGTGTAATGAGAAGCACAGGGCTTTGCAGCTACAATTTATGTCTGGTTTTGGAAAGAAAGAAGGCTTATGTGATTACAAGATCTTTGTGTATGGGGGAGCATGTGTGTATGATAACATATGTCTGTCTGATGCGTGTGTAATTTTCAACTTCAAGCAAATTCAAGCTGTTTCAGAAATAATTTTGTTAAAATATGAAGCCAAATGAAAAGAAAACCCTTTTCTTCAGCTCAGGAGAAGGTTGCAGTAGGAGGAGCTCATATATTCTCAGACTTCAGAGGATTTGCATGGGCTACATCTCTTAAAAATACCCAGCAGGAAGAAAAGGCTTTCAGGGGTGCTTAGATTCAGTGAAGCACAAACCTGTAGGAAATCGGACTACCCTAGTTGCAGAGAGCTGACCCAGGTAGAGATGTTGCTGCAAAAAGAGGAGCAAAAGGAGGTATGTAGTGGGGAGGTGGCATGAAAGAGTGTGAGGAGACTGACAGGGCAGGCAAGGACATATCTTGTTAGTGGAGGAGACAGGCAGAAACATACTGGAAAAGATGGATGAGCAGTCTTGCACAGGTGACCTTTGATATAACAAGTTCCTTAAGCTCAGAGTTAAGAAGGAAGTAGTGGATAAATTCAAGAGAGGAATGAGACGATATGGTATGCTGCAGCGATGACCTTTGCGGCTGCATGCGCTGTGTCCTGGCAGGGAGGAGTGGTGTGCAGCAGACCTGGGAAGTGAATGTTATAATACTAGAGATGAGAGATACAGAGGCCATAGATAGGATGGCTGTAGGAGAAAGATCTTGTGACTGCTGAGTGTGAAGAAAAATTAAAACCTGTCCACAGGTGGGATGGATGGAGTAAGAAAGACTGAGGAACTGTAGTGTCTGAGCCACACACAGGCTGGCCATGGAGTCTGCTGTAAGAAAAAGGAGGGCAGTGAGAAACGAGCATAAAGGAAGATTAAGATTTCAGTTTTATCCAGAATTTTTAATTAATGGCAAGAAGTGCAAGAGGGAGCATGCATTCAAGACACCAAATGACAGTCTGACCCAGCCAAGCCCGTCTATTCTGTGAAGCATCAGAGTTTCAGTAAAAACACATTGCTCTGTTGTTTCATCAGTCACACCACTGTTGTGTATCATATGATATGGCAGCCGTTCAGCCAGGCTCAGAGCCGCACAGGCTATAATTTCCTGGTCATATGTAACAGGGTGGGGAAGAGGCTGAGTCCTGGGGGTGAGTAATGCTGGAATCGCACCATGTGGCACGGCGCTCCTTGCTGCGCGAGGCAGTTTAGGTGCTGCTCGGATATTCAGGCAGACATTCCCCAGGGCATCTGAACGCTCGTACGCTCTCCTACACTTAAAATACCCTCCTGTAACCTGTTTTGCTGGGCACCCAGATCGCTTTCCCACGTTCCCAGCATTTTGCTGAGTCTCCCTGCTCGGAAGAGCGTGGATTTTTAGGCGGCAGGAGGCCCTGACCACACCGACTTTGCACCACCACCACGAGCAGGCTGCTGCGACGGCGCCAAGCCTCCACGGATGCTTGGCGGGACCCTCCCTCGCCCCCCACCTGGTGCAATAAATGTGCCGCGTGGCATTTATTTTAAAAACACTCGGGGCAATTTGCTGCAAGGAGAGGGCCTTGCCCGGACAGCTGCGGGGGCCTGCACGGGGAGCTGCGCTGCGTCCAGGCCTGCTCATGGCCCCCCTCCCTCTGGCCGTCTTTCCCTTCCTGAGGTATTTTCCTGCGCCTGTGATCTGTGTTCCCCCTCTGGAGCCGGTGTCCTCGCTGGGTTTTGTCAAGCCTCGGGCTGCCAGCCCCAGCTCAGGGGTGGGGAGCGCGGGGGGGGGGCCCAGGGCTCCCGCTGGGCTCCCCAGACAGGGAAACGCACGTCTCCTCTCGCACAACATGAGCTGTAATTTCCGGCAGACATTTGAGGTCCCCGACATCTGCATAATGTGTGCCAGTCTCCTAGCAACCCCAACAGCTGTCTGGCATTTCCAAGATTAAACTGTAATGATAGGCGGCCATTGCCAGGGAGCGGGGGAGAGAAGCGGCCCCTCCTGGCTCCTTCCAAGCCATTTATGTTTTACTCATTTCCTGCTCCGAGTAATGAGGCCAGCGATGCCGGGGTGGTGGCGGTGCTGCTGAGAAGGCAGATTGTTACACACACATGCATGTTTTTGTTTCAGGGCGAATTTTTAGTGCTCGTGAAAGGGAGGGACCAGCAGAGCTCGCCGGAGCCTGGCAGCAGACCAGCAAGCTTCCCGGCAGCCCTTTGCCAAAAAAACCCAGACATGCAGCCCCTGCTCCCGCCACCCCTCCTTGCCCGCCCTCTCCCCCCAGAACTCAGGCAGGGGCCTCACGCCCGCCGGCAGCGTGGCCCGCAGCCCCTCGCCAGCCCCTCGCCGTCCCCTCACAGTCCCCTCGCTGTCCCCTCACTGTCCCCTCGCCGTCCCCTCGCCATGTTCCTCCCGCCGCTCACAGACACGCTGTGTTCCCGACCCATGACTCTTTAATCCCCATCTCCCTCCATGTCCGCCCCGGGGAGTTACGGCGGGAGGGTGGGGAGGCTGCGCCGTGCAAACCTATTTTCCTCGGAGGCAAAAACAACTCGAGGCCAAATGGATTCGTTGCACTAGTGGCTGAAACTAGGTGAAATGTCAGCGGAGTTACTCAACCTTGCATTCCCAAACTCTTGTTACATAAAAAAACAAGCCTTCTAGTGATGCTCGGGGCAGTCTGTAGCCCAGCCCCAAGCCCACCCCTCTGTGTTGTTCTGTGAGGGGCGGCAGGGTTGCGGGTCTCCTGGCTTGTGGCCATCTTCCCCTACACAGCTAAGCTCTGTCATTTGCCTCCTCCGTTATAACTTACTAGCAGGATTCTGTGGGGTTTATACTTTTTCTTTTTTTTTTTTTAATTTGTCATTAAAGAAAAAAGAGAACAAAATTTTTTTTTTTTTTTTTTTTGGCTGCAGCTCTCGGCTCATTTTTGGTTGCTTTCTAACGCCAAGGCCAGCAGGATCCAGGAATTCATCTGCTGGTGCCAGCGAGAAAGCACTGACCCAAACAAGGGAGCCAGGGCTCGGGGCTGCCGTCCTTGCCAGGGATCAGCGAGAGGCCAGAGAGCCCATGCTGCTGAGTCATCAGCGCTCCAGCTGCTGCAAGCCTTTTCTGGGGACGCGGCTGTTGCTAAGATTCCTGGGAGCTGACTGATTGCTCCTTCTATAGTCATGTAACACACACACACACACACACACGTCAAAGGAGCGGGGAACAGCGGCTGGTCCAGCTCAGACCAAGAACACAGCCTGCTGGCCGCGAGCAGCCAGACTGTTCGGCTGTGGCGTGCACGGGGCGGCCGAAGTGCCCGGTCCCATGGGACGAGCTCCAGCAGGAGCTGCTCTCCGTGTCTCTGCATTTGCAGGGCTAAAGCCACCTCGCTGCCGGGAAGCTGCTCCATCACCCACTCATGGAGGTGTTGCTTACAGCGAGCCCCGCTGGTGGTTGCGTACAAGGTTTTCTGGTTGTGCTTGCACGTTTCATCCCATTTTTTTTCCGATCAGAGAGACATTAGGAAGTCGGAGCATGCTTAAAATCTATCTGTTGCATTCCTTGCAGGGCTAGTCTTGGATCGTGCCCTTTAAACAGTAAATAAATGTGCTCAGACAGCAGTCTCGAGCAATTTCCATTTCTGAGGCCCAGGATTACCTGAAATTAAGGACATTTCTAATTAGGCCCCGTCACGTCTGAGACTGTTCTGCAGCCTGCCAGACTGCAGAGGGAGGGACTGCTGCTTCGTGTGCATCCTGTGTTTTCCTTCGCCCAATTTTTATCTATTAAATCTTTTTATTCTCCTGCCTTTTATCTGCCTTAGGTACTCGCCTCCCACAGATGCTGCAGTTACCCTTGTTTCCTGCTCCTTGTTTGACACTTAACAAACTAGATGTACTCAGGCTTTCAGATCTCTCTGCTCAGATCTAGGTTGTTAGAGCCTTAGGGTATGGGACCTGTCTTCTTCTCTCTCCTACATTAAACACATCTCTGTGTTTAATGGAATAACTAGTTTAAAGGAATAACTAGTCATAATAGCATTTAATAATGAAATCAGTAAGTCCAGAGTCCAGTGTCCCTACTCCTCTTTCTTTGCTGTCTGTTGGGATGCAAAACTTGGAGTTACAAATTGCCAAATGAGGTTTCAGAGCACTTGAGCAGCACCATGACTTGTTTCCTAGTAGCACCTCAGAGTCCTAACCAGGGACTAAGAGCGCAGAATACCGTGGTACTGAAAAAGGGTTTCTGACCCAAAGTGCTCGTGGTCTAACTCTAAGAGAAGAGGCAAGCAATGGGCAGAGATAGAGGAGGCCCAGCAGGCAGGGAAGTGGTTTTGGCCAGCGTGGCAGAAGGTGGTCTTCACAAACAAGCAACCTCATGGAATTTTTAGGGCAGATTCAGGTCAGGAAGGGGGGATTCTCTGACATCCTCAAAAAACACAGTTTTCAACTCAGTAAGACCTTTTCCAGGGAGAGACCATTTCCCCAGAGTCATAAGCAGTGTAAGGTCAGTAGCAGATTTAAATCCGATTCTGTCCAAGTGAGCACAGAAACATTCTCTCAGCATATGAAGTCCGCTCATGTAGACAGATGTAGGCGTAGACAAACGGATGTATAGTCAAATACAGATATGGATAAACACGTTAAGTGTTTTGAGAAAGCTGATAAGAAACCCCATGTGCACCAATGGAGAAATAAGTAAATTTTAAATTGCTCAGAGTGGATGGGGTTATTCTCCATTACACCACGTGTAAGCAAAGCTTGAAGGACACAACGAACGTGCTACTGGAGAAGTGCTTGGAGGCTTCGCTGCAAGAAGCCACTCTGTACTGGCTGTAAAGGGACAGATTTAAGTGGGATCAAGTAAAATTTTTCTAACTTTAATTTATAACGTTTTAGGTACTGTAGAAAACAGAGGGAAAAAAGCACTGCACACATGGAGTTTCCTAATTACTTGCATATGCAGACTTGGAAGCTGCGTTTGGCTTGCAGTAAGGCATTATAGTGCTCTGACAGTGTGCCTGCATGGATGGTGAAAGCCGTGTATGGTGATGGATGATTCCATCCACTACTTTCAGCTACAGGCATGCTGTCCTTAAAAATACTGAGTTACAACATCTGAATCATGCTTTTTGGTTAATCAAGAGTATTTTTATGCCCCTAGAGTGTGTTGTTCTTCATATTGTGTGGAAATTCATGGGGTATTTCTTGCAAAAGTTCAACATTGACAAAACTGAAGAAAGTACACCCGGAACTAAAGATGCTGTGCAGCATCCCCCCACTCTCCAATTTAAGGCATTTTGGTATCACAGGACCCCTTAGACATGTTGTAAAGCACCTGTAAGTCAGGCCCATGTGTGCTATGGCTGGGCTGGCTGGTAAGGGGAGCCTGGTAGCGGCTGCAGCTGACCAGAGATGTTAGCAGTGTGTTTGAAGAGGTCAGGCTCTGCTCTGCTCTGAGCAGTGCTGTTGTTCAGCCAGTCCGACCGATACCACCTCCGGAGCGACCAGACCTTCCAAGCTACCGCTTGCTGTCGAACCTTCCGTACACAAACAAGGTAGCAGAGTGGCCCACAAAGAACTGCTTCTCCTGCACCTACCCATCTCTGAGATCTCAGGCGTGGTTGTTGGATGGAGGTGCTGGCAGCACAGACACACGGCCTTCTCCAAACCCACAGACAGGGAGAGGACTTCTGTGTTCATCCTTCTGGATCTGTCTACAGTGTTTGCTACAACTCACCTCAGCGTAACTTTCTTAGCTCAGACACTGGTGATATTCAGAGAGCCTTTGAAATGGATCCTTTCTGTTGGTAAAAATGTTTGTTCACATGAAACGGTCAAGGATTGCTGCTTCCTCAGCCTTCAAAGAAGTCATCTGAAGAGGCCCAAAAGGCTTCAGCCTTCCCCCCAGTACTGTCTACATCAATTCTAGGTCTTGACATTTATTTTCAAGGCCTTCTGTGAAACTGTCCAAGAATGTCTTAGAAAAGCCTCTTTCTTTGCATGTTGATAGCACTGTTCCTCTGAACCCTGGGATAATGAAAGACAAGGCGTTCTCCACTGCAGGGTCATGGCTTTACAGATCACTCTGCTTGAAGATACAGATCTCCTTTCTCTGGCTTTTCTGAAGACAGATCTGAAAACAGCAAAGAAAAACCAAGAAGGTGAAAAGAAAAAAAAAAAAGATAAAAAGCACGAGTGAAAAGAGCTAAAGCAGTGAGAGAGAGGGAGTGAGGAAAGAAACAGCTTGAAAATGACAATTAAATCAGTTGTTATGAAGAAAAAAAAATTTACCTTTCCTGAGACATGGGAAATAAAATCTGGCTGTGATGCATCACTCTGCTCTCAGATACTCTGCTGGGAGAGTTTATGAGCACACGGAAAAGGGAATAGCGGTGCAGTACAACCAGAGATGCTTATATAGGTAATGTCCCTGCTTATACAGCTTCAGCCCATCTAGCTCTGTGCAGGCTTCCCACCCAATATATAAGCAAAATAAAGCCCTGTGCTGCAGGGTTCACAGCTGTTTTCTAATGGCATTCAAAAGAGCATTTGACTTGATGGCAGCAGTGATCCATGTGGCATCACACCCCAAATCACGAGACTTTTATGTCATGTAGTCTTTAGCCTTTCTCATGTTTCCATCTGGCAACTTTAAAAGGATGTTTTCTCTGGTGCACTGCAGTGGTGTTCTCATTCCAAGGGCGTGCCACAGCTCACAGGGTACCAGCAGGAACAGTACTGGTATCTGCAGATCCCAGGCAGACCCCACGTCCACTGCGAGCCTATATTAATGGCAGAGTAGGGGGTCTGGCAAGGAGAGCAATATCTCCGCTCCCTTGCACAACCTTTTGAAGCCCCACAAACCTTTTGTCCAAGAGGCTTAATAGGATTGTAATAGGATTGTAATTCTTGGAAGTGTCATGGCACTGCTTTAGTGTCAGTGTCATAAAGGTTTCTAAAAGGGTAGTTAATCATTAATTGGTTCATGATACTAGAAAACACTGTAGATTAAAATTAAGACATAAAAATCTAAATAAAGCATACATTGGAACCAGCATTTTACAGTGCAGGCCATTAAACAGTAGCTCAGTGACTGCTCAGCCTTCTTGCCCAGCTTTCTTCCAACACAGTGCCAGCCAGGCAGTGCCGTTTGCAGCACTTTAGACTTATCAATGGACAAAATACTTCTCTAAATTTTCTTTGCATAAACTATTAGTGGATTTTGTTTCACCTATGGTAGGACCACCTGTTTTTATTTTTGCTATTAGAATCCACCTCAAACTTCTTCCCCTGTTCCGTACATGAAGTCTGATGAAGATTTGCAAAATCGTGGCGTGTCCCCATTCCTCGTCAGGGATTCGACTGAAAAAATGCTTTGGTGAATTTTCATGTTAGCAAGATCCAGTTTCACAGGCTATATTGCACTACACTTAGAGAGCACTTTGAAGTAGTGAAATCGAGTCTGTAAGCTGTATGCTCTGAAGAAGTGAAATAAGAAACTAAATCCTAACTATTGTTCTGAAATAAATGAGCAAAAGCTGTTTCAGAAGGCATGGCAATTCACGGCACTCAGTAATACACAAAAGGCCTCTACGTCAGGAGTGAATTGACAAGGGATGCCTCGCAGTGGAGTATGAGATACTGGTTGATCACAGCATCACTGCTGAGCAAAGTACTTAATCACTTGCTCGGTATATACATGCGTGAAGAGGTTAAAGAGAATTAATAGAGGGCAGGGAAGCACCCGGCTTAAAAAGGGGCAAAAGCTGCCTTTGACATTGTAAGCAAGTCAGAGAGCTTGAGTATCTGAAAGAATACCAGAATAAATTATCAAATAATCAATTCATGAGCACCTAGAGGGTATCAAGGTAATCTAGGACAGCCTGAGTTCATTTGTTAAGAACAAATAATGTCAAAGCAATTTAAATCCTTTTATGACAATGTAACTGCCTAACAGTGAATGGCAAAATAATAGGTGTTTATGTCTGGATTTCTGTAGGATTTCAACAATGTCTCATCTGACCTTCGTCTAGGCATATGGCAGGAAAGCAATGTAAATTAAATCATTATGAAATAGGAGCATAATTTGTGGAAAATACATTTTTAAGGAGGAGTTCTCAGTAAGTAGTTTGCTGTCGGATGGGTGGCTAGCATTTCAAAGGGAGCCTCCATGCAGGTCTGTGCTGGTCCTATTCAAAGACGAGAATTTGGAAGGTTCTGATTAACAGAGAAATGGCCAAAAACTGAGTCAGTAAAGGCAAGCAGCATCCTTTTCTTTCTTTATTTATTTTTTCAGCATAGATCAGACAGAGCTCTATATTTGTTAAGATATACTGCTTTAGAACAAGAGCAATTTCTTAGAGTCCTTCCAGCCCTACAATCTTTACCTTCTATTTACTTAACTATTTGACCAAGAGGAGATTTTTCTGCTTGATGTTCTTATTAAACAGCAGTTTTGTAAGGCTGTTTTTGTTTCAATAGCCCTATATAACATTTCTTACTATCTTAGTGTAGGTGTACATGAACAGGTTAAGCTGAGGCTGTTGATTTGTCTCTCAAGATGATGTAGCCCCTCTCCCCCACTGACCAGAGGTGACTTTCTCCTGCTTTCATGTGGATGGGGTCAGGACAGAGCCTGCTTGGGCTTCCAAATTCCTGAGCTGCCCACTTTTGTGCAGCTACTGTGCTGAGATTTGTGCATCAAGCTTTGCCTTTCCAACACTGTGGAAAGAAAGATGTTCAAGAAAATGTTTAATACATTATATATAGGAACTGATATGCAAATATAATATTTCTGGAGGAGGAAATATATTGTTGTCTGTGGCACCAGATTTTTAATCTGACCTTTGTGCATATCAGGAGACACAAAGATAAGACAGGAGTCTGCGCAACTGAAGGGAAGATGGGTCAAGAAAGTTTTCAGGGGAAAAGGGATTAAGCACTTTTGAAGCAGCAGCTATCAGGTTTTCTGCTGCAGCCAGTCTTAGGGATGAAAGATTGATTCTTGCCTTGGTGTGTGTTCCAGTTCTTGTTGGCAAAATGTGTAGCCACAAACTCATCATTTTGAGTGGCATGTGTCACACCGACAGCGGAGACTAAACTGAAGTGTGTGCGCTGGAGCTTGTGACATCGACAGCAATAACAACTTAAAAAAAAGCAACCCATATCAAATCCCAGAATCAGAATAATGCAACGATGAATTTATTTCAAAGGGCTGCTTGGTGTCTGACTTGGGGTCACTTCAAATCAGCAGTCACAGCTGTCACAGTCAGCCTCTATAAAATATAAAAGGAGCAGAAGAAATCCCTGCATACACACACACACACACACTTCATGTCGTGCTCATTGGGTATTCAGAGAGAAAAGAGAGATACACAAGTATATGCAAATATTTTCCCCTGGACACAAGAAATGCTAACACCCTTAAAAGCAAGTAGACACACAAACATACAGAGTTACTTTCAAGTGCTCGATGCATTCCTATATAGCAATTTTATTATTTTCTCTCCTAAATAGCTTCTCTGTGACTCCATGGGGCAGCTGTCACTGTGTTATCATCCCAACAAGTAAGGGAAGGGCACAAGTCGTGGCTGTGAGAAAGCTCCAAGCCTTTGCACTTCTGGCACCCTGCTCCCTGGCCAAATAGGGCAGTGAGGGGCACGCAGGGCCTGCTTCTGGCACGGGTGGTTGAGGTAGATGTTGCTACCGAAGTAGCTATTGATGTATTAAAGTAGGAGAACTCCATATCTCAGATTACTGTGGTCAATATCTGTGACCTAACATGAGGATCCTAAAGCCATGTCTGCACCTCTGGACAAAGATGTAAGGTGCCTTTGGCATGGGGCATGGCTACGAAAGGGTAATGCTCAGCCCTAAGGTATGGGTCTTTATTCACTTACTCCAGAAGCTCTTGTTGAAAGACTCAGAAAAATTCTTAGAAATTCTCTCTCTCTACTGAACACGGAGTTGGTCTGAGTGACTTTCCTGATGCACATAACTGCCAGCTCCAACCAGCCAGTGCAGGGAAGGGAATGGGCTGGGTGTTGCTCTGCTATGTACGCCCATCACGTCCATGGCAGCTGGGTTGGGGTTGTGGTTCAAGATAGGCAGCGCCTCATCAGGCTGGGCAGAGGTTGTGTGGTGAAGCCCAAGAAGGGAAAGGGAAATCAGTCTGTTTTCTGACCATTACTCCTTGTTTAGTGAATTGGCGGCATGAGGACACTTGGTTCCCCAAGTCCTGTAGCACTAACTACTGTCCCACTACTGGCCAGCTGAAGAAAATGAAGATTTCAGAGGACATTTTGTGCTGTGTGTATCACAAACCACTGATCCTCACCAGGTGTTCCCAGGTCAGTCATGCAACAGATAATCCAGGGTTGAGGGAAAGCTTATTTTTAAGTTCTCTCGAGTTAAAGGACGGCAGAAAATCTGCTGCAGCCTAGACAAGAAAATTGATCTCACTGTTGTTAAAGTCTTTTTGTGTTTTTATCTAAACCTGCCTAGTGCCTGATTCAAAACTCCAAATATTGTTATGCCTTTTTCTTACAAATAATATAGTCAAGTACCATCAAAACTTTCCTATATGCCCCCTTAGAGACTGCAATCAAGTTACCCCAAATAAATACATTAACCATCCCAATCTGTCCTAGAGGAATGTGTTTTACAGCTCTCACGTTATTCCTGTGTTATGCTTCAGAAATCTTTCCAGCTGATCAACATCCTTCCTGAAATGTGTGTATTTGGTTACCTCTTGTAATCTCTAAATATTTTTCCAGGTCCCTGCATTCCTGGAGACTGTCCCGTTCTGGAAGTTCTGGTGCTAGATAGATGACTTTGCACGTGACTGTAGCCAGACACCCACTCAGAGAAGCCCACCTTACCAAGCTCTCCAGATGGAGCTACCATGTCCTATTGTTATTTACTTCTCTGCCGATTCTTCTGTCACGCACATTGATTCTCTGTTTTTCTTTTAGTTAATTGATAGAGATATTGAGTAGTTTTATGCCCAAAACAGATTTCTTAGGTGCTCAGTAGGATAACTTACATAAGACGTTGATTCCTTAATTACCATTACTTTTTTAATGATATATCAGTTGAGTGGGAATTTAATTTGTTTGGTAAGGGCAACATTGATTTGTGTAGTGCTATTTTTTTATCTTATGCCAGAAAGGACAAAGTCAGCTACCTTACAGAAACCAAAGTATGTAATATCAGTACCAGTTACTTTATCAACCATATCTGTAAGCTCATCAAGAATAATGTTAAGGTTCTTAGACGAGACATTCCACAATGTCGTGTTGTTTGGTATCAATCGTGCCACCATCTTTTCATACTTCATTGACTGATTCCCAGTTTGCCCAGCACTAACGTGAGGCTAAGCAGCCACATAGCATGCCATCTAGCCTTGTAAACATTCGCCCACACAGGGTTATTTTCTCCTGTGTGCTGGACTTTTGTGGTATTTTGAAGTTTATTAAACAGAAATCAAAATTAAAAATTCAGAGTGGCATACCCCTCACCTGGCATCAGCTTTCCTAACCCTAGGACCTTATGTAAATTTGTCACCTAGGCGTCTTCCGTAGTCTGTGCTGAGGGCAGTTTGCCTGTTTCTAAGCTACTTTCTGAGATAGGTGGGGTGAAACGCCTTGGGATGAAATGTCCTTTGGGGTGCCATTCTGTTTCTTTGACTCTGAAGTGCTTTAGGTGAGCAGTTTAGTTCATCTTTTGATGTTAGTCAGCTGAGGTGCTTGCCAGCCTCAGAAAGTTCCTCATTCCTTCTTTTAATAGTCTTGTTCCCAGAGATGCACAATCATTTGAACTCATATGATCATGTGGGCTCTAAATACTTCTTTATCTAGGCATCCAGCTTTGATTTTTATCCCATAAACCGACTCAGATACAGAGATCTACATACCACTGCTGAGGTAGTTTGGTGTCCAGGCACGACAGTTAATCACTTAGGGACAGAGCCTGCAGCCTTTGACTAAGAGAGGGAAATTATACGGCCCTTCATTTGGGACCATTCAGATGGAGACTGGCTGCAGACTTGTGGTCTGTATTCATTACACACCATGCAGTGCCTGTGTTATGACCAAAAATGACATATCCTTTCATCTGGATTTGAAGTTCCCCGTGTTAAACAAATCCAGTAGCAGTGGATTTAGTACATATAAGGGATTTTACTGTTTTCGCAAACTATATAAGAGTATAGGCAGTGTCCTACTGGGTCAGACCAATGGTCTAGCTAACTTAATTATTCTGCTTCTAGCAGTGCCAAGTGGAGATTGTATTTAGGGAGAGCACATGAGCATTTGATTAAAAAAAAAAAAAAAAAAAAGCAGTATCATGCAAATCAGCATTTCTCTTATTAAATAAATCCGGTTCCTTTTGGGCCACTGTGTGGAGGGAGCTACCAAGACAGTAGCACTCCTTGCTGCTGTTGGGATATCTCCTTGTGGTCATGTTGGAAGGCACAGTATAGTCTCTTTTTTGTGCAGGTCTTCAAGCCATTGATCCTGGAGTCATGAGACTTTCAGGATTCATTAAATGAACACACTTATATCCTCATGACAGCAGATAAAAGCTGGGGAAAAAAATTGACCCCCGAACAATTTCAGAAATCCAACTGAGAAAACTGACAGCAATGTTAGTGTTTAAAAATGTCTCATTATTTCAACCCTTAACTTTTGGAGCATGAATGCTCAGCTAAGGCAACATTATGGTCAGTCCCTCTGTGTTTCCACTTCCTGGCTGTAAAATGGGGAGTGTAAAATTTGCCTACTTCATAGAGTATCGTCGTCATAAGTACTTTAAAGATTATGAGGTGTTCAGGTACTGAGGAATAAACTTTCTCCAATGACCTGATACAGAGATATATAAGATAAAGAGATTTCCAAGAAGTGGCTGGAGCCTCTTAACGATGAAAGAAATCACTGTCTGAGGAGGTTGTTAGAGCACTGGGAAAGTGAGCAAAATATAAATTTGCCATACAAGATAAGAATATTGAGAGATCAGAAGGATTAAAAGGAAGCTTTAAGCAGGACTTCTGCACAGATGTGGTTAGAAGGGAATCACATGAAAGCAGGAGAACTCTGCCCAGTGCCAGAAGACCCAACGTTGTTGGGTCGTGTCGTTTTTGATTTCAAGTTCCAGTGCCACTGCTGGCTGTGTGGCTTGGGGTAAGTCTCACTGTGTTTGAGGCATCACCCTCTCCACTGGTGATACAGCCTCAGACCAGTTCTGGGGCCGTCAGAGGCTGTAGAGTTCTCCCCGGCCACCGACAGAACAAACAGAAAAGCACCCAGCTGTGCCAGAGGAGCTTCGGACTGGACATCAGGAAATATTTACCATGAGGGTGTTCAAACACTGGGACAGGCTGCTTAGAGGTGGTTGATGCTCCACACCTGTCAGTGTTCATTTGGAGAATGCCCTCAGTAATCTGTTTTAACTTCTGGTCAGCTCTGAAGTGGTCAGGTAGCTGCAGTGGATGATCTTTGGAGGTCCCTTCCAACTGAATTATTTTAATTTCAAATGTCTGATTTCTAGTTTATTCAGTCTTCAGTCGCTCCTTGGAGAGCAAGTAGTGCCAGGTGTGGTGTGACTTTTGGAACATGGGAACAATGGGGGCTACTCTGAGAGCAAATAACGTGTTTCACCCCAGTCAGCGGGGAGGAATTGTGTGTAGCCTCTGCTGGCCTGGGCAGCGTTAGAGCAGGAAACTTGCTGGGAGCTGTGGCAAGGGCATTGCAGGGTGCCTGCACTGTCCAGACATTAACTAGCCCTTTTTCCAGGTGGAGAGCTCTCTTTGAATAACTTAAATGTGTCTTTGGCTGGTATGCTTCAAAAGACAGCCCGCGGATATGTAGCACTTGTATGAACCACCTCAGTAAAGATATTTAGGCAACCCTGGCTGTTGCCAGATAATTCAGTAGCTGCCCTGGTGATACACAGCAATTGGTCTGGATTCCTTTGCCTGTGACACTCTTGCTTCTTTGTTCCTTCCATTCCCATTGTTGCCATCTCATGTTTAATATTTAAGCTCTGCATTCCCTGGGCAGGGCCCATTCTTTTCATCTGTGTTTGCACACTGGCTAAGATGGTGGGGTACTGGTCCATGACCAGAACTACTGGGTACTTTGCTAATGATTATAATGGCAGTAATTAATAATGCTTTGTTCTTTGATCTCTGGGCTTGCCGAGGCAGTCGCTGCTGCAATTGTTCTTTGCCCTAGGGCTAAGTGTGTAGCCAGGTTGTTTTTTTAGCTATCTGGTGGTTTGATCTCTGTGCCCCCACCTGTATGCTGACCCTGCCTTCAGACTGGCAGACTGGAGACTCCTAAGATGGTTTTGAGGGCAGTTGGCAAGGCTGCCTTTGGATCCGCTCCTTCCATTGGGACTAGCTTGTATTCCCTTGAGTGCTCCACTCTTCTCAGTAGTCCACAACAGGGCATCCAAATTTCTCTGCTATGCTGCTGCCCTGTCATGACACAGCAGTGTTTTTTACAGTGATAAATAAATGGATTGTTCATGGGTCACTTTAGCTTCCGAGTCCTTATATCCATACACAGCTTCTGTTGGTTGATTGGAGATTTAAAGAAGAGAAATCAGAAGCAAGAGATCTTTTAAAATATGAATGACTAACCTGAGCATCTCAGGAGAGCCAAGTAAGAAATCTGAGAGGATAAAACAATGGATTCGTGTACTGTGTCATAAATCATACATGTCAGTGTATTGGGTTTGGATGCACAACCAGGAAAAGTTGTATATCAGTCCTGGAAATGTTGACAGAAATGGCATGAGCTCCTTGTGCAGACATGAGGGACAGAGAGAGATTCCCCTGAACCTGAGCACATCACTTCTCCGTTTATGCCTTGTTTCCCTAACAGCAGAAGTCATGAAAAGAGTAACTGCGATGAGAATGAGTGAGAATGAGATTATTTGCCTTTTTCCCCCTTGTTTCCTTTTCAAAGTCATTCTAAGGCTGGTCCCTCACCTGTTGAAAAGGCTCTTACCTAACAAACCTGGTAGGTAGCTGACCTGCGTCCTGCTGACACCAGCCATGCTGCTGGGGGCTCAGAGGAGTCACTGGGACAAGCCAGATAAAGACACTGTGGTTATCTGAGGTCCTAAAGAGAGGCTCGACATAGCTGGCCTCTTCTCCCCAGCAAGACCCCTAACACTTTCTCTAGAAGCAGAATGATACCATCATCCTGGGAGATTTCTGCAGCTGTGATACTGTTTAGATTCCCTTACACCACAGTGATGCTGGGAGGCAGACTGTGAGGAGGTAAGAGTCTGAAAAAATGGGAACTGACCCCCCTGGCCCTTATTCCAGGCTCAGTCAGAATCATTTCCAAGCCCCCCAGAACATCCTATGTACTGCACGGGTCTAAATCTAAAGGGAAAACTAAAACAGTCGCTCTGCGAGGGTTGGACTAAAGCAGCAAAGTTGGAAACTTCATCCCCTCACTGAGGCCACAGGAGGCCAGGGGATGGCCTGGGCAGACAGGATTAGAAACACAAGGGTGTTAGAGAATACAGCAGGAGAGCTAACCCAGCTTTTGGTGACCTGCCTAAACAAACAGCTTCAACAGAGAGCTCAGAAATGTGATATTTGTGCTTGTGTGAGAACCAGCTCAGTGGTATGGTTATTATCATCTGCGGAGTTGGACAGAGCACGGTGGAAAGTCGGGACTGATCTCTTCTAGCAGGAGCATGTGACCTACCTAAAAATGATTGATTATTCCTGAGGATTTGCTGAGTTTTCCAGGTTACTCAACATCATTTCAGCTGCAGCAGTGGAGAGGACAAAAGCACTATTGCAGCAAACCCATCTGTTTGCCTTGGAGTTCCAGAACAGGTCAGATCTGCCACTAAGCTTCCATTTTCTTGTGAGGTCTTTTGAAGCGTTTGCAAGTACTTTGTCGCATCCAGGTCCCAATTTTGCTTGGGGAAAATGTTTCATGCAATGGAGACAATCAAAGGTTTCCTCTCTGAATTCTCATAGTCCCATCCCCTCCTCTTGGCAAAGCAATCAGTACCTCTAGCGGCGGGTTCAGCCTTTTGCTTTGCAGATGAACTGTGGGAAGAGAGCTGAGGCCCAAACATCTCACCCTGCCAGATCCTTCCTGGCTGGACTCCCTTCAGTCTACAAAAGAAGGAAGATCAACATAAAACATCTGAAAAGCAGAACTTGGAACAGTCAATTTCATCTGAATACTAAACTCCAGAGAGTTTCTTTTCCAAGCAAGATGGGGCAGTGCAGTGGTGAGCCAGAAATCTTAAGTTCCATTTTATTAGTGTATTAGCAAGAATCATCCATTAGCTCATTCTCATCATGCTGCTTCACTTAATGATTTGAGATACACTCTGATGTCTACCCTGAGACTAACTCTGACCCCTTCTGATCCCATGCCTGTCCTCCAGATCCGCTCCTTGCAACTAGGATAAGAGAGAGGTCTTCCTGCCGGCCTGGAAGAACTGAGGTATCCGAGTGCATTCAAATGCTAGCAGGGAAATGTCTTAAAAGGTCAGAATAGTCCCCAATGCAGGGTTACACGATAGTATGTAGAGCTGTTTGTTCTTGTGCTATATTGATGTTTCACTCCCATTTTCTTTTGTTTAATGAAGGGTTCGCAGTCCTTCCCTTTTCATAAAGGGACTGCGGTATTTGTTATGAACCCTCGGACTCCCTGCTCAGGGGGCAGTTTACGAGCCTGTAGTAAACAAGCAAGAGCCTGTGTAAGCAAGAAACGAAGATAATTCTTTATTCACCTCAACCACAGAGCCCTGAGTCTCAGAAATCTTGGCAACCCCCAAACCCCGAGTTCCTCCCTCCACCGGGATGAGACATTAGCTAGTGTATCAAGCAATTACATAGGGTATTTTTTTCTGCAGAGCTGTGACATCATGCCTGGCAGCTCCCCAAGGCACCAGATCCAATTACCTGAGTCACCAGCAAAGGGAAATTGCCAAGGGGCTGTCACTGAATTCAGCTCTGGTGAATGCAAGAGCAGAAAAAGCCAAGTGAAATGGCTGACAGCAGACAAGGGGGAGGGAGAGGGGAGGGAAGGAGCAGCAGCAGCAGTTCCTCGTCAGAGGGATGGAAGGAGAAATCGGTACGGAAAGGAAAAAAGAAATCCAGGGAGAAGCTGCAAAGAAAGAACCATAGGGGAAACTCTGTGAGGGGAATTTCCAAGTATTCCCCGTGTCCCACATAAGAGATGATCAGGGCCACTAGACTGATATAGGTCAAATGCTTTTTGAGTTATTTTTTGGCGTGTAATTTAAAAATTAATCACTGTAGATGGAGCTGATGCCCTTTTCTTTTGCGATCCCATCTGGAACCTCGTTTTCTAATTTGCTGCATTTTCCAGCTTTCTGCTAAAGCTGTTTTCAAGGACTGAGAAACCGACCTCGGTGCTCGCCATTCCCTGCCCTGGGTTGTTTCCCTTTGCAGCTGCAATATCTTCCTTGCCTGGAGGAGTTTGCAAGGAGTACAAGGTTCCTCTGAAGCAGGCACGTGGAGCCTTGTTTTCATAACCGGGCCTCTGGAGGCTCCTGTTAATTACTTCACCAGAATTCTTATATATAGCAGCAAAATGAAATTCCGCCAGCACAGGGCTGAAATATGGGCCTCCGTTGCCTAAGGAGCCAGCACCGAAGTGGTGGCTTTAACTCACAGACAAGCATACCAGTCGATCCTGATACCAAAACTCAGGCGTACATAGATGCCGTACACAGAATGCATTTGCAAAACCAGAGATACTCACAGGGAGGATTTCACTTGTGTGTGGCATGAGCAGTTACAGACACAGAAGGAGATTTTCTGTGCTGCGCACAGAAAACAGAATGAGAGAGAAACACGAGCACATGCAGATACACCGGGTAAGAGGAGTAAGTGGAGCCCATGAAGCACAGAAATACACATTGCGCACGAATGCATGTAGAAGTACTGTGCACACACAAAAGCTATTAAGATGTAGATGCAGCCTCATTAATCTGGGCTGTTTTACAAACCTTATTCCCTAGCTTTCATAGGGGATTTAGGTGATAAATGAGGCCATTTTGAAATCTGGCAAAATGCCGCCTTCCTCAGAGCATACTACAGAATAAAATTCTTCTATAATGTGTAAAGCGCAAGGGAGAGGGGGCGCCACCGGGAGGGAACACGTCTGGGCATGTGTCGCATGTAAACTATCAGCTTTATCTCCGCCGCCCTGCGTTTGTGCAAGTATTCTGCGTGCCTGTGCCGTGGGGGGTACGGATGCACCGCTGAGGCCATCTGAACTGCTTTGTACGTCAGGCAGGAAGGAAAGGGACCGTTGAATGAGGATCTCTTACCTGCCCCCAGCCCCAGGTTGGAAAACTTGAAATGGATGACCTTCAGGGTCTACTACAAAGGTTATGGGTTAAGCAGGAATAAGGGCCTTAATTTATCACGGGTGGGTTGGGGAGTTGTCTAGCAATAAAGATACTCTGTCAGCATCATGACCTTTGCTTTGTTTTTGTGAACTTCTGCTGCCGGTACCCTAGAGGGTTAGCAGAAATGTGAGGTATGAGCAGATACATGGGTATGTGTATTATATTGCTATCGTGTTCATTAACTGTAGAGCCATGTGCTCAAAACATTTACATACAGCTTTTCCTTCCCCTTCCTGCAGTAATTTTCAGGAAGGTGCCACTGACAAAAGGATCTTCCATAATCAAGTGGTGCTTGATTTCCCAGAGACTTCTCCCCAAACTGGACAGTAGCCCTGTTACCTGTACACCTCTGTAACACCCCATTTGGGTAGGAAACTGCACATATGTGAGCTGCCTGTGTGCTGACTGGGCAGCAGTGCAGGCGGGCTGGTCAGCTGCCTGCAACCAGCCTGTAACACTGCGGATGTCTGCCCTCCTGCCCCTCCGTGCAGGCACTAATTTGGGTTGCACCAGTTTATCCAGCCATTCCTTTTCATGAAATGTATTACCTGAGATTTTGCCTGAGATTTCATGAATGCTGCGAATTGGACTGCAACTCATCACAGGGTTAAAAAGGTGTCAAGGGAGAGGTGTGTAGGTAGCAGAATCGCCTCAGCTTTCGTTCCTTGGGAGCAGTCTGAGAAAGAATATTGATATCTCTCACCAAGCAGAATTTACCTGGCCTAAGACTGCAGTGAGGCAAGAATCAGACCTGAATCAATGCAGTGTTAGACTCTGGTATCTCCCTGCGGAGTAAAAAACCGACAGCTTTATCCCACTGGAAAGCTGTCGCGAAGGAATTACGGCGAGGGAGAGGGTTGATTTATTTCTTTAAGATTACTTGCCCCCACCCCAGTTTCTGGTAATCACTTCCATGTCTGAAGTAAGTGACCTGTGTAATACCACAGTGTGCCTTTCCCCAGTTTTCTCCAGGCATGCTATCCGAGCTGGATTTGTGGAGTGCATTTGCAGAACACGGAGGCACACCCAAGCTCGCTTTCCCTGGGTGAATTCAGGTTAACCAGGGCTGCTAGAGAAACGCGATCCATAGGTAGCTGCCCGAGCAACCACCCAGTTCCCAGGAATTCACGCTGCCCCTGCAGAAACCCGTCTGGCAGAAACCCGTGAGCGAGGTTACCGGCAGGGCTCCTGCATTTCTGCCACGCAGGAACGTGCTCGCCTGCAGCTGCAGTCCCAGGGACAGGAGGCTGTGCAAGCAGCCCGGCCGCAGCAGCACAGAGCTCACCTCACAAGGATTTTCTGTGCCTGTTTTGTCACATTTCGGGGTGGTTTTGTTGCACATTAGATGGTGTTCAGCACACGTCTCTCCATTTGAATTCTGCGTCCCCAACATAATGGCAGCTGGATCGTGAATAGGTCCTTGAGGTGTCGCTACTGCAACAATAATGCCAATAATGATAATAACAGCAAAGGGGAGATCACAAGTGCAGCTCAAAGTACGTGCTTCTAGCCTCCGCATGGATCAATACTCTGACCTTCAAAGTCAAGGCATATTTATCTACTGAAGATCTTTTAAATACTGATTTGGAATTTTAATGTATTTTCATACCGCCCCTCTGCAGCTTGAGCAATTAGGTTTGTGGCACCAGGGTATCCGCCTGGTTTGGCAATAGAGGGATTCAAAACAGCCTCTGTAAGAGGCTTTGGGAAGCTTCTCACTATTTCTAAAATGGCTGCTCTGTAGCATACATATCACGGAAGGGACAAACAGTGCTAGGTGGCTAGAGAGGTGTCTGCAGCGGCCTGCGTGATCCATTAACAGGGGTGTGAGTGGCTGTGCAGCCAGCAGAAGGAAAGGCTCAGCCCGCACAGGACCCTGCTGGTCCCAGAGCACTGTGCCATCCCCAGACCGAGCCTGCTGAAGCCCCAGCGCCCGGCTGTGCATCCTCAGGAGGCCATCCCTCTTCATCCCTGCCCACCCTAGGTGCCGGCCAGCTTGGTGGAGCTCCCCCAAGCAGAGCAGAGCCTGGGGTGCAGAGCGCTGCAAATGTGACGGCGTGGCACGAGCTGCCTCCTTGGGGTGCCTGCTCTGCACGCTGGGCTCAATCCTCTGTGTGCTCCTTCATCTCAAGCAGCTTTGGAGGCTCGTATCTTACATTTTGGAGATAGGCACTGTGGTCCCGAGGGGAACACAAAATGGCTGTCGTGGGTATTTGCATATATCCCTATTTATACACAGCGTGTTAGGCACCGATACAGTGCAGCGCAACCTGTACGTGCATAGACGGAGCCAGCTCTATGTTGCAGCGCACACAGCACGGCTGTGTGTGCAGGGACAGGGAGGGAGCAGGGCACGGGGAAAAATTCCCTTCCTGCCATACAAAACTTGTCCCCCTTCCTCCTCCCCCTCTGTCCTCCCCCCTTCCCTCATATTTTGGTTTCTCCACATCTGTGCAGAATTTCAGGCACTTGGGGCTCCCAGGAGATAGCGTCATTTTTTGTGTTAAAGATGCTTATTGAATTTGACAAACGATGATTTATGACAGGGCAACCCGCACGGGGCGCAGTGAGGAATCTCAGCTCCTCGTCACGGCCCGGGAATCTGTTTTGTTCCCGTCTCAGCTCCTCGCCCGCCTCTCGTTGGAGCTCTGAGCAGATCAGACGCGACAGATGCTGGGGATGCATTGCTTCGCTGAGAGAAGGAGAGGCAGAAACAAAGAGAGCAGGGCGAGGGGCTGATCTCCCGGTGTCTCTCCCTGTAACCCACGACCACACCTCCAACACCTAGCGGGACACTCACAATAATAAATTAGCTGTAACTGGCTCGGAAGCCTGGGTCTGAATCCAGCTTCACTGAATTTTCTGCACAGTCATGACAGTCTGAATTCAGGTTTCAGGCCTCGTTTGCTGACCTCTGGGCCAGCTGAGGGCTGGATCTTCTGGATGCGATTTATCCAGCTCTGCAGCAGCCCCTCCTTGCTACTGTCTCTGGCTAGTCCACTTCCATGGTGCAAAGACACCTGAGAGTTTTCGCACACATCCTGCTGGATCCAGCAGGGCCCATTAAGCCCAGCTTAGCACCGACATGGCCAGACCTGGTGGGGCTCCTTTGGAGCCAAGCAGGTGTCTTCCCCCTGTGCTGTGAGTGCTGTGAGGCTCTCTTAGCCCCAGCACTATCGAGATGCACGAAAGGCAGCTCACGTCTGGCACGGCGCCCAAGCTAATAAACCCTCCCAAACCCAGAGTGCTGGGACGCGCGATGTGGAGACACTCGAGTGGTCCTGTTGGGAAGCAGCCCAGGTCCAGCAGGGCTGATGCTGCGCCAGAGCTAATAATCCTTGCTGGACTCCGGCTGGGCTCGTGCAGAACGGCTGGGTGTCCCTGCATCGGGTTCCACGTGCATCCCGCGGGCCCCACATTAACAGGGCCTTCCACTCCCCGAGGTCTATCCCAGCCCCCTTCTCTTGGGTCACGGAGACTTGACAGCAGCGTCTTGGGGAGAGACAGCGCATGCACCAATCCTCCCAGTGATAGCAGCAGGCAAGGCGGGAGGGTGGGAAGGTCTGGAGGGAGACACTCCTCTGCTGGCAGGGACCCCAGCGCAGCGAGGGGGAGGCTGGGCAGCACATGGCTGCTCCATATGGAAGCCATTAGCCGGGAATGTCTGTGATGTGGTCTGGAGCAGTGTAAACAAGAGCCATGAATTATCCAGCACCTTGTAAGCAGGGCTGGAAAGGATCCCCTGCCATCCTCGCCTTCCCTCCCTCTCTTCCTATCTCCCTCCTTCCTTTCACCTCCTTTCCCTTGATTCCCCTCATTACTGTAGATGTTTCTTTATTTCCATGTGTGGCTGAGCAAGGCTGTGCTTTCCTCGGTCCTCCTGCTTTTAACCCGTGATGCAATTCGGGAAGGCTGGAGCTGGAGAGGGGCCAAGGCCTCCCGTACCACCTCTGAGCTAAATCAGCCCCAGGGCGAGTGAGCACGCTCACCGCCTTGCCGCGTGCATCCACCTCCCCAGACACCCTGCCAGCAGCGATTCCCTCCCGATAGCCCTGCCAGCAGCTCTGACTGTTCTCCTCGCCTCCCTTATGGTCCAGAAGGCTGACTCCAGGTGAAGGGGGACATCAGCACCCAGCTGAAAGTCTGAAACAGCTCAGTGCTCAGTCACAGGGTCTAAAACATGGCTTACAACGGTGCTAAAGAAGTACCCTGTCTTCTTCAGCCTCCAAAATTCTGTCTCGCAGGCTGTCTGAATGCAAAGACCTGCAGGAAGGGCAGAGGAGACAGTGGTTGGGCAGAAATCTCCTTTTCCTGGTAGGTACTGGTGGACTGGCTAAACTGGCCGTACTGGATGCTACTCCCTATTAACTGCTTCTTCTCCAGACAGCAAAATCAAACCATCGATTTATGTTGATATATCCCAGCGATCCCAACATCAAGCTCTAGAAACTATAAATACTAGTATCTCTTCACTTGCTATTGAAAAGTAGCTATTTCTGGCAAGGAAGGAGGAAGTTATTTAACAGAGCATAGCAACACTGTGCAACATTTGAAGTAGCGGGATGCTGCATCCAGCCATGTATGATATGGAAAATTTAGGAAGCAAAATGAAATTGCTCAAATTGGAGTATAAATTAACACCACGGTTCTCCAGCAGGGCTACACGTTCTTTCAGGACCAGGAAGGGAATTTCCATTTTTAAAACAAGACGAGTCTTCTAGCTAAGCCACGTGCCCAACACAGCCCTGGCTTGTGGGATCGTGCCCCACCACCTGCTGAACTCTCAGCACCCCATCCTGTAGCATCTCCTTACCTTGCCGTCCTCTGAGCAGGTACCACCCATCAGACAGCTCTGAGTCTGAGCTCTGATGGGAACACTGTCTGGAGTTAGACAGCTTCAGAGCAAATGTCACCAGTAACAGCAAATTATGAGTTTGTTTCATTTTAACCAGCCAAATGCAGCATATCTCCGCGGCGGGGGAGACCTCTCATGTTTCTGAACAAAGGCTCTGTAACTCCCCTGTCTCTGTTGTTGGGGTGGATGTTGTCTCTTCAGGATGTTGAATGGGGCATGGTGGTCTGTCCCCCTGCAGCGACACATGTCCCAGGAAGTGATGCAGCTTGGTGGCAAAATGGCTTTTGACGGAATCTAATATGGATGGTAGTACCTCTGAAAGCAGATGTCACGAGGAATAAGCCCCGGCCAGCTGGACTGGTGCATGAGTTAGACAGCAGCCTAATGTCTGTTCCTCACCACCTCCAGGAGGGTGTCTCTGCTAATAGGGATTCTTCCTGTCAACAGCCGTTCTCAGTTTCTTGAGCAGTAATGAAGCAAAACTGCTTTGGGGAAAAAAAATGTAGAGGAGAGTGGGCAACCGTCCAGACCTTTCCCAGGGCTCTGGTGAGCACATCTAGAAGGTTGCGCATCTACGTCTGCTCCATGGGATAACCCAGCATATGGCTCTTCTGGAAACCCCACAATCTAACCTTTATTAGTGGGGTTACTGTGTGCACTTTGTGAATCCCTGTCCTGCCGCTCGCTGCAGAGCCAAAGAGTCAGAAGTAACATTACAATTCTGGTGATTTCTGTGGTTTTGATTAGGATGTACCATCTTATACCAGGATTGAAACTGGATCTGATAATTAAGTCTGAGCTGTGAAATGGTCTGGATGATCCCTGATCACTAATGTTATTTACCTGGGAAAGTAGTGATGGTCAGATATGGTGAATACAAAGCACAGTTAAAACAGGTAGGAGTTTCATGCTTTAGGGTCACTCCCCTGGTTTGAGAAAATTCCTGCAGTGTGCCCTGCCAGGTGGGTTACCTGGGATTCTCCTGGCATCTGAGGCTTCATCAGGTGGGCACCGTTAAGGCTGGACTTCACGGACAGATATTTCCCCTTCATCTGGTAACCCTGTGCTCGTGTTTTCCGAAATTTTAAGGACAGAGTAGATCATCTTCTCTAGCTTTTACATAATGCAAGCCCTGATTTTTATTCAGCTGGGACACACCCTATTCATTTTCACTTTCAAAGATAATAAGGATAAAGTATGTCTTTGCACAGTCCTAGTATTTAGAGCTGGAGAAGCCCTAATTGGTCTCATTTCATGTGTCTCCTGGGGACCAGCAGCGGATTGTTTCCTTTACAAAGTAAGCTAGAAGTTCTAAATGATTCAAAAGATGGCATTTCCGCTGCTTTCCTGGAAAAAACTTCTCCTTCTGCATAAAGGTCTTGCTTAGTTTCTCCACTGTTCCTAGTATTAGCTCTGTAACCACAATCATTAACTCCTCTGAAAATGTTTTCACCTCAGCAGCAGCTACCAGCTTCCTTCACGCAGACTCTCAGCATTTGGTGCAGCTTTTGCGTGCCTCCAAATTCACCTCAGTCTGCCTTTAACGTACCTTTCCGGGAACCAGATCTTGAACCCAGACCCTTGGGTCCACCACTGCCTTGTTCCTTGGGCGTCCTGGCATGTCCTGGCCCCTCTGAGCCCCGTGGTTCAGGGCCTGCGTGGCAGCGAGAAGCCGGCACAGGCCCAGGCCTCGGCACTGCGACAGCCACAGGCTGCTGCCGCCCGCTGGGCCCATCGGAGCTGGAGATACAGTCTCCATAGCGACACAGGGTTTTTGTTTTTCTGGTGAACAGTCGCAAAGAATAGGCAGAGCACATCTGGAGCTGCGGTATCCGACTGCCCCCCCAGCCTGCTGGAGCCAGCAAGAGGCAATGCCTTGGCTTCAGCAGGCTGAGGGCCAGGAGACAGGAGGGATGCATGGGAGAGAGGAGCAGTGCTGCGGGGTGTGCTATTTACCTGTGGGCTGCCGTACTACTGTCATGTGAAGGGTTTTACAATGGGAATACCTAAACCTCATCAGCCTGCTATCTTCTCTGCCTGCTATATGCCTTGGCGAACATTTGAATGACGAATTTTTCTATCCCTCATTTGTAAAGCCAGAGTTTCTGTGTGCCCCTAGCTCAACTGCACATCTGAGAGGGTACAGAGCGATCACCTCATCTTTTCTGGTCAGTGCTTTGAAGAGGTTCTTTACGTATGTCACTGTTTTATTTTTCAATGTCTAGTGCTAGCAGCAAGTGCCTTGCTGCTGTTGTGCACTAAGCACTAAAGCCTCTCGTTGCAGCACTTTGGGCTTATGAGATATCGTGTAGGAGGGCTGTTTCTGCCATGGGGCTGTACATAACACATTCTGGGCTGTACTTGGTTACTTTAGCTTATTTGCTTCCTTACGGCATCTTCTGTCAGGTAATTTTTGGCTCTGTTCTCGGAAAGCAGAGCAGATTATGCTGTTCCTCTCTGCCCCATTCCAGCTGTTGCATACAGCCATTTCAGCAGACAATTTAAAAAAGAGATGATACTGGCTGCATGCGTCCGTCGCAGGAAGAGGCAGAGGGATCAGGCTGCATGCCATCAACCTCTAACTTCAGCAGGCGGGATGTGGGAAAAAGCAAAGCCCAACCTCAGCCAAATAAAGCTGGCCTGCAAAAGACCTTCATTCCTGAGGAATTTTTGAATTAAATACTGGCTAGAGCCGGCCAGATTCCATTGAAAATGACTATGTCAACTGGTTTTAAATAACAGTCTTTCATGTATATGTTTTTTATGTTGCTTCCCATTGTCTGTTGATTTCCCTGTAGACACTGGGAAATTAAATCTTTTGCTCAACACATTTTTGTTCCTTCTTGCTTGGCAAACGTAGCGTTCTGAGCCTGACTTGGAGCAAGATGGCTGGCCGGGCACCGCTCCCAGACGGCGGCCCGAGCGGTCGGCGGGAGGAGATGGCACCTGGCCTTCCCGGGCATCTGACACCACTGGTGCCTCTCTCACTTTTTCTGGATGTCCGCGGCTGGTTCCTGTAGCAGCCCATGGCACCACTCCTGCTGTGTTAGTGGGACTGCTGGAGCCCCGCTGTACTTCACGTGGGGCAGACCAGTCCTGACTTCACTGAACTTCCTTTGTAAACAGAGGTTCATTGCTTAGCCTTCTCCTAAGAATGCCATTTCCAGTGTGCAACGGTAGCCACAGATTGCAGAATTGTTTTGGTAACTTACCTACTTCAAGCACTGGGCCAGGAAATGAGAATTAGTCCCTCCTGGGGACACAGTGCCCTTATTACACTGTGTTAGAAGAACTCAAATTTCTTTGAAAAAAAAATGGAACAACTAAAGCCACCTGAATCCCTCTGTCTGGAAGAAAGCCTGACAGAGACTTGGACAGGGTAGCTGCAGTATTCCTTGAAATTACTAAAAGCAAATGGTAATGAGGAGCAGCTGGAAGGAAAGAAATCTTCCACATGGCTATATGTGCCATCCATACTGACCCAGATTGTATCGCTGTGGCCAGAAAGTAAAAACAGATCCCTTACAAGCACCCTACATTCTGTACCACTGTTACACTGGGGATTTATTTTTAATTGTACCCAGAAGTGCCATGAGAAGCACAAAAGGCTGCCTCTATACGGGACAAGTCTGTTGCTGTTGATGTTACTGCAGCACTTGAGAGACCTGGAGCAGACTCCTGCTCCTGGAGCAGATTTCTCGGGGTCACTAGCACATGATGCTGTTCAACCATTTTTGTGATACTGGAGGCCTTGAATATGGTTGACTGTCTTCTGTCTGTGTCACTGCTTTGATATGTAACATTAGGTGAGCAGCATGTCCCTCTAGATGTGGCTGGCAAAGCTAAAATCATCTTCCTCAGCCCAGCATGGGATGGGAGGATCTATAGGGCAAATCTGAAGCCCCCTGCAGCCCAGCGCAGCCTCTGGTTAGCAGTTTTGGCCATGGACCAACTTTGCTTGGTGAAAGCACCTCAGTTGTGACCTACTGCTTGATCTGATGATTCATTTCAGCAACTTGGACTGAAGTGAGCAAATGGGGAGGAAAGAGCCAGAGCCCATCCCAACACCCCCACCAGGTGTAGGGCAGCTGGGGTCAGCCAGAGCAGCCCAACCCCAGGCACTGGGCACCTCCACGGGGATAGGGACGGTAACGAGTTGAGGGTGGGCAGGCAGGGCAAGGCTGTGGGAGCTGGAGACCAGCATCCTATGGCATTGCTGGGGCAGGGACTGGTGGCCCCGGGGGATGAAATGGGGTCCTGGGCCATGCGCAGGGTGGGGGGAGCCCCAGGTGGGGGATCAGGGCCCCGACTGTTTGGACTAAAGCACCACGAGCCGTTTATAACTGCATCAGGATCCTTTGCCTGGTGTGGGGATGTCAAGTGCCTGGGACTGGAGCTGGGTTCACTGAGAATGCTCCCACTCTTCCTTCATGCTGAGTGAGTTTGGTCTGAGTTAGTTAATTACATTTAAATCTTTTATGCACCAGCTTTGTGTAACTTCTTAGTAAATCCAGAAGGAATTTAGCCTCTTCTAAGTGATTGCCATCCATCCATAAAACGTGCTCCTGGCACCCTTCCAGTGGAGAGATCCACTGGTGATGCCTGGGTAGCAGCAAGCAGTATCATCCAGAGATGTTCAAATTAGACAGGAGAGCTGATTTGGGTCAGGAAAGAAATGTACCAATGGTAGGTGCGTGTGTTTAAAAGAGAGCGTAAGTAGTCCAGTGAGAGAGCTACATGAATGCAGCTATATTGCTTTGGGTACTAAGGCAGATTTAGATGTCTCTTAACTGCACGATATGGTGGACATCCCTCAGAGGCTTCAGTTTACTCTCCTAGCTGCATGACCCCCCCAGGGTGCTTTAAAGTGCTTCTGACACAGAAGAAATATTCCCTTCTGAGTCACCCCTTTCACTTCAACAGTGCCACAACCTCGAGCCCTGCATGGGGACACTGGGGACTAGCACAGACTCTTTAGCAACAGCCCCCCAGTGAATCATTCCTGTGGAAATAGCCAGAAATTTTGTGTGACATTTGCAGAGCTTCAAAAGATGTATCCTGAACTACATCGGGCATGCACAGATCTGAGTTTTCCACTGTCTTCTGCCCAGGGTGCCATGTCTGTGAAACTGGTCAGCCTCTTGTTTTGACTGGAGGAGGCTTAGCCAGCTGAAACTAAAAATTGCCAAAATTTAACTGTCAGCATAAATATATATATATACACATAAAAAAAAAAATAACCGCTAGTAAAAGAATATAAAAAATGGAGCATGTCAGTAAAATATTTTGGCATTTCATTGGTACAAATACCCAGACTCCCTAAGCACTTTCAATACCTAATCTAGATTTACTGCCTTTTTGAGATGGCTGAAGTGGTAGATTCTTTAAAGCTTGACATGAGTGACCATAAGCATGAATTGTACAAATCCAGAGTTACAATTTTACAGCCTGTGTGAACACTTTTAGCCATGTGCTTTCGAGATTTATTGAGGTTCTCAATGTTTGAAGTGCTTTTGTGAAGAAAATTAGAATGTCAGTTAAAAATGTGAAAATGACCCATAAATTCTCTTTGGTTTTGGGAGGTCGAAGGAAAAAACCTGTTGGTTTGTATCTCAAAGAAAGAAAGGAAGAAAGAAAGAAAAGATAGGAAGGAAGGAAGGAAGGAAGGAAGGAAGGAAGGGAAAAAGCCCCCCTCAAAGGAAAATCATTTTTCCCCTCATCTTCTCTCGTCTTTTTTAAAGTTGATTCACTTGATGAAGTTTACCAGGCCAAGAAGTTGAGACCTGGAGGATGAAAAATGCCTAAGCTTCACACAGCCAGGAAAATGCAAGTAGCGGCAGGACAGGCTTCCCATGTGCGCTGCTCCCCAGCCAGTGTGTTGTTGCTTTCATTCATGCAGTTCTCAGTTTCCTAGGCTACTACCCAGAGTTAGCTAGCAGCTGGATGGAAACCCTGCAGCTGATGTCAAGAGCCACGGTGTGTCACGAAGACCTGAACCAGTGACTTAAATAGAAGCCACGTCTACGTCCTTCCAGTGCAAAGAACCATATTTCAGACCTGACTCAGCTCATCACTTCCCACCCTCTTTGTCTCGGATTCCTGCTGAGGCTGACTGCAGTATTATGAAAACAGCAAGACAAGGCATTTCGTGTTGTATTTCTGATATGTGAGGGAAAGCAAAGAATGAGAAATGTCAGGAGTAAAGCCAGCCTTAGGAGATATCCTCTTCCCAGACAAAAGAGATTTGGAAGTACAACCACCTTTATTTTAATGCTTTTCTGAATAAAACCTCTGAATCTCTTGATGCATGGGCCATCACTAATGTGATCAAATCATATTCAGTTTGTCTGTGGATTTCTAAAGCACCTATCACTGTCGTAGCTGGGTGACAGATTACAAGAATTAGAAGAGACATCACTGCAGTTCCATTTATACCCTATTCTCTGTCCCCCCTAAGGCATTTTGAGATAGATTCTCTGGTCTCTGCTAAATTTGCTTTGCAGTGCTTATGGAGCATAGAGAGAACTCAAACAGGCAGGAGATTCCCACAGGAAAACTCCCCCAATACAAGGGAGATATGTGCCACTTGTATAGCTGTCTTGTCTCTGCAGGCTGTCCCTCATCCCTCTTCTCCCAGCAGGAATAGGATGAAACAAAGCGCTATATTACAACACATCTTCCTCTGGTATAAGGTCCATTACCTTGTTTATGCTGCTGGTGTAAACTGGAGTATGTGATTTATTGTTATAGCTTCCAGTTGGATAAGGCAGGTAGGATTTGGACATCTGCCTCTCTGGCATGCCTTAGTCAAGGGTCAACGTCTCCTATTCTGGCTGTTTTGCAGGACAGCCACAGGGAAAACACCCACACAGTGTCTGTGTGACACTGGCTTTATAGCGAAGGATTCCTGCGTGCAGGGCACCACATATTGGTCTCAGCCTGAGGTCAGACTGAGCTGTTATTCCACCAGAGAACACGACAAGGCATTCCCATGGCTGCTGTCCCTGGCTCATGAAATCTTTTTGCCTCTGAGAATGGCAGAAGAGAACTGTGGGCTTCCCAGCCTCAACCTGCTTGCAGCAAAATCAATCATCAATTCTTTTCTTCTTTTCCCTTGTGTATGTCTTCACGCAAACTAATCACAGACTCTTTTCCTGACTGTTGTTGATTCTCTCCTCCTGCCCCCACAACCCTCCCTAAGCAAAGCCAGCCAGCACGGCCATTGGAGAGGGGTTAGTATCAGGTTCCAGCTTGACCTGGATTCATAATCTGCCCAAAATACGATGAAGATTGAGTTTAAATTTCTCACGTTTATTAGTCTTCCAGTTCTTCCCCACCTTGCTCCTACCAGGCCGTGCAGCTGGTTAGCCAAAACTCCTCCCGTACTTGGAGCAGCCCGCAGAACCTCAGGGCATTCCTTCTGGGCTTCTGGTCCAGCTCCTTGCTTGCCCAGGCAGCCATATCATACAATCATTGCAGTAAATGCGTATATTTCTTAAAGTCAGCATGGTTTTTGGCCTCCCTAAACCCATTGGGAGGCCTTCACAGAGCTTCAGTGCTCTGAGCGCTAGAAACCTGACAATCCTCAGCCTAAATGTATGCATGGCTAGTTTACACCCATTTGTTCTTATGCCAGCATTGTCCTTTATCTTTAAATAGCTCTTTCCTCCTCCCCATGTGTTCACCCCCTGAAGTATTTATTTATAGATAGCAATTATATCCCCCTTTGCTAGGCTAAACAAGCCAGGCTCCTTCGTTAATTAAGCTCTGGTGAATGATGCAAGGCCAAGCATCATGGATGCCCAAAATCTGCCTCAGTCTGGGCTGTATTAACAGAGCGGCGGGAGCCAAAAAGGACACGCCTAATTTTACAGGAGCTGATTCTAACTGCCCTCCTACTTAATGCGAGGCTTCTTAGTTCAAGCTGCGATCAAGTCCTCCATTTTGTCTTTAAGGTAAGGCAGATGTGGGCTGCCTTTGATGCACTCTGTTCCGTCCTGCTTGACATATCCAAGCAGCTGGGTAACCCATACTACATTAATCACATCGGGCGTTATTTTTAAAGCAGAATTAAGAAGTGGAAAAATTGGGAACCTCAGTTGCTTGCTTGTTCAAAACATGTCCAGACAGAAACTGAGGAAATGTGTGAGAGGCAGCAGTCCTGCATCAGCTCCGGGAGATGGACTGGAGGAGTTAACAGGGCTTTTCCATCTCTAGCCCGTAGCACTGCTGTAATTCATCATTTCTATAGCACCATAAATTAGGTGGCACTTTGCAAACACAGAGGCAGTTCTTGCTTCCCTGAAATCTATAGCAGGACTCTCAGGATGGGGTGCCTGGCTGAGGCACGCTCTTGCCCAGAAAGGCTTCCACTGTAAATACTGTGCCTACGGGACTGTGACAATGCTGCGCCATTGTCCCGTTTGGAGTGGGAGTAAAAAGGCTGGGGAAGGCAGAGAGCTTTTTTCCCAACTCCCCCATATCACAGCTGGACTTCTTGTCTCTCCATGGCCTGTTTTAGCATTGCCCGGATGGAGAATAGGCTGCTTGGGGCTTTGATTCAGCCTGGCTGCTCTCCAGCAATATCCACAGTGCTCCCTCCCCTCCCATATGCTCTCCATTAACATCCTCCTGTCTGCTGAATAAGGAAAGAAGAACTCTCCCAGCCCCAGCCAGAGCCCCTGAGCCAGGGGAGTTCATCAGTCAGACTGGTTTCTCCTGAACCCAGAATAGGCCTCGTTAATGGGCCAGGAGGGGATTTTATTTTGCCTTTCAGCTAGTGGCTGCCCTGAGCCAGGAGCAGAGTCAAGTTACTGTGTCCGGGAATCTCAGCTATTCCAAGAGTAGGAGCAAGTGAGCTGCTGACTCAGGAGGTTTCCTCGTATTTTTAAGCAGGGCTCAGGCCTGTCAGAGTGAACTGAACTGTTGGTCTTACTTTCTTCTAGCCCCAGGACTGGAATTAGCAAAAGTCACAGCTTATGGGAACAAGGCTGGGGAATGGACCTGGAGCAGGACTCTGCATCACACCCTTTTCTGGCATGGACACAAGTCCTTGCAAATACGTATATTAGTCCTTTACCCTTTTTTACTCCTCTCCTGGGAGTGCTGTACAGTATAGTACAGGCATTCGCAAGCTACAAGGCAGCTCAGCTTTATTTGCACCGTTTTCTGAAGGCAAGGAAAGAATAAGAGGGAGAAACAGACTTGCTAGACAAAATGTTTCCTTGCGAATCAGTGTCAAGAGGGAGGCTGCTGTTCAGAAATCCCTGCCTCCCTGCACCCTGCCGTCATCCAGAGACCACCCTGCTTCCATTTTGTGCAGGGATACAGGAAGATACCTCCTGTATCCCTTCATTTTTGGGCTTTCCAGAGCCTGGAACAGAGTCACAGGCTGTGTTTGGGACAAGCAGCTAGAAGTCATACTGAGTTCAGGAGTCTCATCCTCATTTCAGGTTTGCTTATGTGCTCTTCTCTCTTCAACAGGATCCAGTTGCTAGAGGTTAGCAGAGAAGATGAGGCTACTAAAGCAGTCCTCCGTGCTCACCTCATGTGAAGCAGCTCACACTGCTTTTCACGGAGAGTGAAGTCATGGAGAGCATATGTTTGCACGTTTGCACCCCTCCATCTCCCAGCACTGCTATGACTCCATTCAGCCTGTTATAAAGTGTCTCCTCTCAGCCTCTACAAAATTCTGTCAACAGAGACAGGTACAGCTCTCTTCTTCCAAGTCCTGTTAGTCCTTTCTTCTTCTCTGCCCCTGTGTGTGGGCTGTTTTCTCTTGCCGTCTTTGTCCCATCCTCAAACTCACCTCAGCAATGAATAACCAGCCCAATAGGGAATGGGCAACTGGATTCAAGCTGATATTTATAAAACAGAAGGTTTCTGTCTGCCTGCTGATATTCCCAGCCACATCCCCTGAGACTAGGGCCTGATACAGGGGCAAAGATGGGTAAAAGCTTCTCTTACTTTCCTTTACTCTTGAAGACATGAAGGTCCCCGGTTTGAACAGCTAAGGAGCTCTTGGCCTGTGGCCCAAATGCCACCTGTCCCTGCAGCATGGCCAGATGGGTAGGATGCCTCCCTTAGCTTAGCATCTTACGGAGATTTCCCTATGTAAGGGGAATTTTCAGCTACCTTTGTGAAGCACTTAATATCCCTTTAGAGATGCCTATCATTGCGAAGGCTACAAGCTGCAGGCTGGCTCTGGCCCACATACCTTTGGCATGCTGCGTGCTTTAGATCATGAGCCCTGTAGAGGTCCACATATGGTGCCCAGGAGTTGTGACGAGTACAGGGAAGCAGCAGGGGAGGAAGGGCATGGGCTGGGACATTTTCCTTTCTGGTGAGCTGACAAGTGCTGATATTTCACCATCACCTCTTAACACACTATCTGGCTTGGGATAGGAGCTCTGTCTACAGAGTTCGTCCATTAACAATGTCCACAAGAAGTCCAGGTGTCGTCCTCCAAAATCTTTCAGCTGGGGGGACCGAACAGTTTTGTTTCAGCTATTTGGACATGACTTAACTGTGTGGGACTAGGATAGAGTAAAAACTAGCAGGAGAGAGCAATCCTTATAGGGACAGATTTCATTTGGCTCGTGTGCCACCTGTGAGACAGGGTTCACTGTAAAGAGGGCAGGAGAAACCTGCTGTTAAAAACTTGACCAGGAAAAAGAACTCGTTACTTAGTCTGTCATCTAGTTCAGTGAGTCACATGTATCTCTAGAATGTCACCCCAAAGCAATTAACTTAGCATAATACATGTTTAACTGAAGTTTTGTTTCATATTAACAGCAACTGCAACTAGGCTTGCATGACAGTAAAGAGAAGGGGGCAATTGCCAACAGGTGCCTGAGAACAGAGCACTAATAACCCCTTGGTATCCAAGATGTCTAGGAAAAAGTCAGAGCCTTTGTATTTGTATCAAGGGCTTATATTCCAAAAAGTGATAGAGATGTGATAAAGAGGACACCATGTTACATTGTATTGGCTAGAAAAAGCAGCAATCCAGGCTGAGGGCAAAGGATGGACACAGAGACAATGGGGGTGCCCTGAGCAGGATGGCTCCTTTCTGCGGACAACGTTCAAAAAACGGGATGATGCAGTGAGCTCCAACTCTCCAGCTTCAGAGACAAAGACTGTCCTGAGGGTGTCTGGATAAACACAGCTAAGCTATCAAGATGCTTTATCTCCTCAGAGGGAGGGAGTCCAAATGCTGCAGTGTTGCAGGCAGCCAGAATAACGTGCTGTGTGATGTGAAATATTTAAGCACACATGGGCTTTGTGGTGTCTCCTGCCAATCTGCAGAGTATCAGTGACTTGTACTGCAAGGAGCTGGGTTAAGGAGACGAGTTCCTTGCATAACCTACAGCCATCCTACAAGGGGCATGTGGCTAAAAGGCCCAATTTGGCTGTGGGGAAACCCTGAAGTGTCTCTCTGTCCCTTCCAAAAAGATAAAAGTATCTGCCCCATCCCCACCTTCCACAGAGTCCTGGTCCTTCTCCTCCAGCTGTACACCTGAGGAAACAGAAATGTCTGGGCTGTGCAGAGCAGTGGCTGTGACAGGGAGGAGTACAGCAGGTTGGGGCTGTGTCCTGCGCTGAGTCCCTGCCCTTCCCTCTGGATGACTTCTCCCCCACGCACAGAGGTGACTCCCGGCTCGGCAGTCATCCAGCTGCCTCCGGTGATGCACATGTGCCCGCTTGACTCTCTCCTGGAAAACCTCACGCCTTCTTTAAGGGTTGCTCACACCCATCCATATACATACACATGTAAACAACATGATACCGCATTAACACAGTCAAGACCTATGATAATGGCAAAGAAACATGAAAGCTTCTCCCCTCTGCTTTGTTTTTCTAGTTTGAAAGGGCGGGATGCAGGTCCTTCTGTGGGACGGGAGCGGGGTAGGCGCTGCTGCTGCCCACCTAGCGGCCCTGCTCCAGCACTGCCCGGCCCAGCGCTGGCACGGCAGCTGCACTGCAACTGCTGGTGTGCCAGCAGCAGCTTCAGGACACTTCTGACCTGGGGTGGTGTTTGGTGTCCCTGGTAATCGTTGCTTCCTTACACAAAGCAAACACAAAGCCCTGCTGCACCAGCACGATCACCTGCTGTGGTTTACCCAGGGGGAAAGGAGTGGGTCCCACGGCCTGGCTGATGCAAGAAGAGCGCCGCACGCTGCTTCGTGCCATTTGGGGAGATTAGTGACATCCAAAGTCTTTCACAGCGTGCGTCAGCTCAGCTTTCCTCTCCCATATGTGCACACCCCACCCTAAACATGGGAACCGTCTCCCTGCCGCAGTAGCTGGGGGCCTTGAAGCCCACAGCAGAGGGGTGCTGAGCCCTTTCCCTGGGGCAAACCAGGGGGTGGCTGGAAGGGGCTGGCCTGGGCAGGAAAGCCAGGGGAGGCGATCCCCCCCTGAAGGTTAGCAGGCACAAATCAGTGCCCAGCTCACGGCTCCTTCTCCTCACAGCACCGAGATCTGCTGAAGCAGGAGGAGGTAGCTGCCATTTGCAGAGCAGACAGGATTTGGTCGCCTGGTTTCGGGCAGGACCAGCTGCCGCAGCCGTGACCCTGCCACGGAAACCTGAGCCCGCCAGCAGTTGTGCTGGGGAGGGCTGAGCTCTCACGTTTCTGTTTTGTTTTGGAGCCTCCGATAAGCAGTGGCCTTGCTTTTCTTTTTTTTTTTTTCCTTTCTTTTCTTTCTCTCCCTCACCCTCCCTCTCTCTTTTTTTTTTCCTGAACGTATTTCCACAGCCTCAAGGAAGGAATTTAAAAAAAAAAAAAAAAAAAAGGGTTCTGGAATGGGAACAAGTATGTTTCAAATTACAGAAAGGATGTTAAAGGTTCAAGAATTTGCGATCTGACTCCGCCTGTGTCTGTCTCCACCCCCCCAGAGAGCAGCTCGCCTTGTGGCTTTTCCACCGCGCTGCGCCCCGCTGGGGCCGCGCTGCGGGGGCCGGGGGCGGCGGGGGCCTGCGGCGGGCAGCGGCCCCACGGCGGGGCGGGGGCCCTGTCGGGACCGGGTCCCTGTCGGGACAGCGGCCTTCGAAGCCTGCGCCATGCCTGGCCGCCGCCCCCGGGCCGGAGGCACCCTCAGCAGCCTGCTGTCTGGCGGCATTTCCAAGGGGTTCAGAGCAGCTTTCCTCAGCGCACAGTTTGTTTTCGTCTTTTTACTTATTTATTTATTTTTGTCTCAGGGTGTGTGTGCGGGACTTTTTTCCTTCCAGCGGTTGGGCTCCATCCCGGGAATGCGCTGGGCAGCCACTGCTGAGGGCGCAGCGCCCTCTGCGCGGTGGAAGCGGGGGAAGAGCCGGCGAGGTGCCTGGGGCGCGGGGCCGCATCCTGCGCCTGCACTGCCACAGCATCGGCACCTCCAGGGCCGAGCCCCGAGGCCTGGGGAGGCCTGGGGGCTGCTCCATGTGCTGTACAGCAGCGGTAAGGCTCTGATCGTAGAGTCGTGGTCTGGGTTGGAAGGGACCTTAAAGATCATCCAGTTCCAGCCCCCACCTCTCACCAGAGCAGGTTGCCCAAGGCCCCATCCAGCCTGGCCTTGAGCACCTCCAGGGATGGAGCATCCACAGCTTCTATGGGCAGCCTGTGCCAGTGCCTCACCACCCTCTGAATGAAGAATTTCTTCCTAACATCCAATCTAAATCTACCCTTTTTTAGTTCAAAACCGTCACTCCTTGTCCTATCGCTCCATTCCCTGACAAAGAGTCCCTCCACAGCTTTCCTGTAGGCCACCTTTAGGTACTGGAAGGCCACAATGAGGTCCCCCCAAAGCCTTTGCTTCTCCAGGCTGAACAACTCCAGCTCTCTCAGCCTGTCTTCATAGGAGAGGTGCTCCAGCCCCTTGATCATCCTCATGGCCCTCCTCTGATCCCATTCTAATAGGTCCATGTCTTTCTTATTCTGAGGGCCCCAGAGCTGAAGGCAGTGCTCCAGGTGGTGTCTCACAAGAGCAGAGCAGAGGGGGAGAATCACCTCCCTCGCCCAGCAGGCCATGCTTCTTTTCATGCAGCCCAGGATACGGTTGACTTTCTGGGCTGCAAGTGCATGTTGCCAGCTAATGTCAAGCTTCTCGGCAACCAACAGCCCCAGGTCCTTCTCCTCAGGGCTGCTCCCAATCCATTCTCTGCCCAGCCTGTATTTGTGCTTGGGATTGCCCCAGCCCAGATGCAGGACCTTGCACTTGTCTTGTTGAACCTCAGGAGGTTCGCACAGGCCCACTTCTCAAGCCTGTCCAGATCCATCTGGATGGCATCCCTTCCCTCCAGCGTGTCGACTGCACCACACAGCTTGGGGTCATCGGCAAACTTGCTGAGGGTGCACTCAATCCCACTGTTCGTGTCACTGACAAAGATGTTAAACAGCTGATCCCAGTACCCTGCTTGTATTTCTCTGCACATGTGTACCTGATGTAACCATCTCCATCACCTCTTCAGATTTGTAAAGTTGCTGATATATCCAGGTGAGGATTTACTGTTTGAGTAGACAGGGAACTTAAGCATCTCAGCCACACTGCCCATTGCAGTGTACACTGCATGCTTCCAGTCCCATGATGCTGGATTTTGTGCACAGCTGCAGGACACCCCTTTGCACAAGGCTTATGTCCACTGATAAATGCAGAACATCTTTTGATATTATATGGATGGGAGGCCTTTGGAACAAAGAACTATTGATGCAAGCTTAAAGATGAAGACTGGTATCAGTGTACACACTTCTGCAGCCTGTGAGATTTCTTCTTTGAAAGTAAAGCCAAAACCCTTTTGGCCAGTTCAGCTAGACAGATCAAACATCTTCAACGTGAACAAGCTGAGATAACTGCATATAGCATTAGATTTTATAGTTACTCTGAGATTTCTAGAGATTCTTATTAGCAGTGTCTTTTTTAATGCAATGCTATGTTGTCATAGGTATTTCAGTGGCACTAGGAAATCAATCCGAATTGGGCCTCATTCTGCTAGGTGAGATCCGTAACAGAACTATGATTTTCCCTGTGAGATCCAGAGGTTCATCTAAACTAGCTAGCACATTAAATACTGTGGTGTGCATGCTGTGTTTTCAAAACATGTTACTTAATGGTAGTTATTTGCTTTCTAAGAGATCTGAAAATGTTACTCAGCTGTGTCACTCTCTCAGCCCATGTAATATGCAGAGATTTTGTTTTGCCAGCTTTCCACACTGCCCAATTTTGTGCTGGCAGGCTGAATTCCTGAAGTATGTTAGATGAGTCTCAGAGCTGCTTTAATTTATGGCAGCCAAAACATTTCCTTCTGCACCATTTCACAGGTGTGGGATCAACCGAGCAATTCATGTTCCACTCCCGGACCATCCCTGCTCAGCACCTACCTCAGTTCATCCCTGAAATGCCAGCATGGGGACAAATGCTTCCACCAAGCTTAAAAAAGCTTTATTGATCCGAGAGTGTTTAGAGAGACTCTGCAACAATATGAACTGCAACCACATCCCTCCCCTGCACTGCTTGCTTGCATGTGAATTTGGAGAATTAAAATTTTCACTGGCACTTCCATCTTTTTGCTATTTTAGTTGCATCAAGCCACACAAAAGGACATAAGGTTTCACCTAGATCCTCCACAGAGATTCACTCTCTTTTGATTTTGTGCATTTGGTGAAGTAGATAATTTTAACTTATCAAACCCTTCTGGAGCTAGAAATTTGGGCACAAATTCTTCATCTCTCTCTGCATGAAAGAAACCATCCAGTCTCCCTGTAGGTTTTCTGTGGTATAAAGGTACAACCTAGCTGCCACATCATTGTTGAATCTGGAGTTTAAGTGGACACTTGAATAAATAAAAGTCACATCTGCCGCAGGCCAGTACCCATCTATATTTGATTATGCTGTTTTCTTACAGGAGAGTGTGTTTTTGATGGCTGTAGCTAATCTAGAATCTTAAGGGTGATAATTGGACAAATCAGTTTAGTTGGGCAGCCAGTTCTGTGCAAACCTAAGCAGAATAGTAATGCATGACTAATACACAACAGCACTGTGCATGAGATAAAGATTCATGTGTAACATATGCAAGACAAACCCAAGATGCTGTAGGAATAAAAGATGAAGATATTTCCTAGTGTATACGTGCTACCCCCCCCCCCCCCCCCCAAAAGTGCACCCTTGAGCTGCAGAACAAACACGGTGCTTTCTGGACAGTGGAGCACAGCCCTCTCTCTCTGCTGTCAGGTACCCAGAAAGCCAATCTTAGTCTTTTTTTTCCACACAAGTCTAGAAACGGTGAGAAACTTCTCACCTCTGATCCAGCTTAACTGACTCATAGAGCATCTGTGTGCTGATAAGCCAAGAGGTTCATTTTGGAAGAAGATCTGGGATCTTGTAAATCATCTTCTCTGTGAGGTGACAGTGGTTGCCGGTCATGAAAAACAAAAACAAAACCAGAAAACCACTAATTTTTGTACAAATACAAAATCGTTAGCTGGTCCCAAACATGCTGATAGCCCCAAGCCTTTATTCTCAGCCTGCACATTTTGATGTTTGTAATGCATGCCTCTGAGGCTGAAAAAGAGACTCAAAATGGGAGTTCTTGGGGTTGCGGGGGAAAGAACCACATAGATATTTTATGCTGGCAATGAATTGTGACTACTTGGTGAACAAGCTTGGTGCCGCTGGAGAAGGGCTCAAAAATGACCTGTGAGTTTTAAAGAGCAGCCCTTCCAGAAATGATGGGCAAGTGCACTCGGGCCTGTGGACACCTGCAGCACCTCAGTGGGGCCGAGAGGGCCCCAAACCGTCCTGCAGCAGGGACACCTCCCCGTACACGCCCCAAATGTGGGCACCAAGAGATGCCAGGGCATGATATTTAGCATTCTTTTTTTAGGAAAGAAGCCAGGGAGCCGTTTTCAGAAGAGGGGCTGAAAATGGACTCCGGGCACGGCCGCTGGGTGTCGGGGCCTGGTGTCTGCAGGGAGGGGAGGCCCCCGGCCGCGCTCCCCGCTCCACCGCTGGTGCTGAGGGGACATCTGGTGGCCAGCGCGGGCAGTCGCAAAGCCCTGCAGGAGTGGCCGTGCTTGTCGCAGGAGTGGTGTCTTCGCAGCTCTTTCTTAGGAATAAGTAAGTGCTCTTGATTGTAAAACGGCAGGCATGCCGCCCCTCTCCGTGCTTTTCACGTAGAAAAGGGTGGGCTCCACGGTGGGCCTCGGTATTCAGGAGTAAGATCCTGCAGGTCTGGTGTATGGTTCTGTGAAAACTCGCCTCAGTGCTCAGTAACAGCTGAGGAAAGCCAATAAAATGGTAGTAATGATTGGGAAAGGAAAAGAGAGCAACAACAACAAACCCCACAGTGCTATGTCCATGCAAACTCCCCAATGTCTTGAATGCTTTTTGCATTTCTGATTCTGATTCCCATATATTCCATCTGGGAGTGGTTCAGAGAAGGGAAACAAGGACCATCAGAGTCTGTCCTATGAGGAATGATAGAATGGGTGGCATTCTTCAGCTTGGAAGAAAGACAAATGTGTGTGTGTGTGTGTGTACAAGAAATGTCCATAGACTTGTGAGTAGCTAGGGGATTGTCACAGACGTCAGAGGACAGAGACTTGCTGGGGTAATGAGTTAAAGCCTAGCACTCAGTCATGTATTGAAGATGACTACTGAGCAGCCATAGCAGCACCCTCACGTCAACAGTCAGGCTGACTTCTCAGGAGACACTGGAGCCACCTGAACTCTAACTGGAAGATTTTTTTCCAGTTGGAAATTGATAGAATAAATCATAGAATGGTTGGAAGGGACCTTAAAGATCATGTAGTGAATGGATGGAGAGTGAAAAGGTCGTAATGAATGGATAGTGAAAGGAATCCTTCCTTTTTCTCTCCACTCCTCTCACTGGTCAACATGTCTCAATTCTCCTAGTTTCTTTGTGGTATAGCCTATGTTGGAAGTTGCTCACATGACAAAATGTACTTCCTGTGGATCTGCTCATCTGCACATGTAAATATTGGCTAACCTGATCTGGTGGGTGGCATCCCTGACTATGGCAGGGGGGTTGGAGTTAGATGAACTTTAAGGTCCCATCCAATCCAAGACATTCCATGATTCTCTGATGATATTTTTTATCATTTATTTATAAATATTAGTATATGCAAGGCTTTCATTACTTCTTAAGGATTGGTGAAATCTTTCTTTCTTTGTTTTTTATGTTGATTTAAAAAAAGCAGTTCAGTATCTGAGCCATTTAAAATCAGTTATGAATTCCACCCTTCTAGCATATCTTTTCCCATGGAGCTATTTAATAAAATTCCTATTACCCATAACTTTTTAAAGCAGCACTAGCTGTAGTTTCACGTTAATTTAATTCTTCTTGCGAAGGTCCCTGCATCAAAGCAGCTAAGCCTGGTAGGGACTGTCTGCAGGGCACTTGCTCCAGTCTTTGTCCATGTGCTTTCCCTCTAAAGGGGATAATAACAATATATGAATTTTCTAGGTTATCCCATTCCAGCTTTTGGGCTCTGTTTCTGAAAATAAGTTCAGCATTGTCAGCATGCAGAATGAGATAGATTTGCTAACCAGCCAGTCTGTTCTGCCCTTACCCAAAAGGACCAGACCTGCTGTGCGGTGGAACACCAACTTTATTTCCACATTCAATAACTTACACTATCAGAGCTCTCCAGCATCAGACCTCCCCAAGCCCAGGGCCACTCTTAGCTTTCTTCCAGTGTTTCTCCTACTACCTTTCACTGTCTGATACCTCCTTGCTTCATTTTTACATATCTTCCTTCTCTTCTTCCTTCATTTCCCCTTCCACAGGCTTCTGTGCTGGCTTCTGCTCTTTTAGGTGACTAATTCAAAAGAAAGAGATGAAAAAGTATTAATCTAGTAAAGTGAATCTTGCCTGTCAGATGTCTTTAAGCTGCTGATAGGATCCTGAGGAACCAGTCTGAAGTGGGCACAATAAGGACAGCAAAGGTCACAACTCTTCTTACTCTTGTCTGCAAGGTGAATATTACCACTAACACACATGCTACAGTGCTAAAATGCACATAAGGAGTAGATATCTAATTTTTTTCCCCTACATATCAACTCAGCAGCATTAATGGCACCAAGTGAAGTCTTTGTTGTCTTCTGGGTTTCAACAGTTCCTGATTTGGTTGCTGCTCAGCCACAGTTCTGGAATTTGTGCCTAAAGTAGCTGGGAACCCCATGTAACCTCCGATTCAAGTTTAACCAGGCTAAGGCCCATGTAGTGCTTGAGAACAGATGCTTTTAGCACAGCACCAACAGACACAAAGGAATAAAGACTGGATCTAACAAAGTCATTCACTTCTCAGCTGCTCTTTGAAGACGTTAGGAAGCTAAGACGTGAAAAGATTTGCAAAGCTGACCCATTGCTTCTAGCCTTAGAACTAGACTACAGCACACATTTAAACCCATCAATATGTAGTGAGGGATGGGAATATTTGGCCATGGTTAACAGGGCTTTCAGATGATGAGTCACGTGTCAGAGCTGACTGCAAATCTAGGGGGAAACTTGTGGTCCAATGACAAACGGCTTAGCCTGCAGCGACTGACAACCTCCAAGGAATTTGCTGCTGACTGCTCAGACTCTCAGAACTTGGACATGATTGCTACAGGCACTAAGAAAGATGCGCTTTCAAGAGATTGAAAAGTTCTGTAGTTTGAAGGTGGGTTTCCAGGGAAAACTAGGTCTCCTAAGAAGAAGGATCAGAGAGAAGAAAAAAAGTAGAGTCCCGAGGATGGAGGAAAAGGTCTGAAGATACAGATATGCTGTCTTTGCAAATCGTACTCTAGCTTCAGGGGGAGAACAATGTTGAACTGATGATTCTCACACAGGCTTATGAGCGTGAATGAAAATGCCATTCAGCTCTGAGATCCGTGCGCTTGCACAGCAGGTTTATAAAACAGAAAAGTAATACTGACTTCTAGTTTGACTCAGTAGGGCTTCTAAGCGTACAAGGTGTTGTGTGATCTGCCTTCCTCTTAGGTAAGTGATGTGTGGTCATGTTGCAGGACTGGCCAAAAACACATGTCCCTTCACCTCCTAAAGTGAATAAGGTTGTGTTTACTTGGTATTGTGCCAAATTAAAAAGGAAGCATAGGACAGGACAGTAAGTGGAGTCACTCACTCACCTGTAGTCCACAATCCCTGTCCGATTCCGGTCTAGCTTGTGCACTAGTTCCCTAATTTGGACTTGATCCAGTGGGATGCTTGATTGCTAAGAGAAGAAGAGAAATGCTAGCAAACCTCGGTATTTTAAAGCAGAAAAACCCTCCATATTGGACTGGGGCCTGGTCATCTTTTAATAGGTGAGGAGATAGACTCCTCCATAGAAAAAAATGGGATGTAAAAATCCAGAGTGATGTTGGAGAGGATAAAAATACCTCTTTTTTCTTTTTTTTTGGTAAGGGTGTAAAATAGCATCATGGAAAGCTGACCAGAACTACTGATCCAAACACCATGGTGGTTTTGGCAGGAAGAGAATTGTCTACTCAGTGTGTAGGGGCAAGGATTTAAATGTCTCTTATTCACTTTCCCATAGCAGTAAGACAAAGTTATCTTTCAAGATCCTGTAGGCATATCCTATACAAACAACTGGCCTCTAATTTACAAAGCTTTTGTGATATTCTAGAGTTGATGCATAATCACTGATGCCCTCTGTAGTATTTACTGGATGTCACAGGATTTCTGTTGGGTCTTGTTGAGGGCTCAACTTTTGCAGTGAGCGAATTTAGCCTTCTAGTCGGAACAACATCACCAGCAGGGCTGACTGGTGGCTATGGTGCAGCAGAGGGGTTTTCCCAGAGCAGTACCCTGTCAGGAGAGCCTCCTGGCCATGGTTTCTGGGGCACACCTGCAGCATGGCTCTCCGGAAGGCTGTCACAGGGATCTTCATGTTTCCATCTTTGTCGATTTTCTGAAAAAAGTCCCAGAGTCGCACGTTGTGCTCATTCAAATATTTCTAAGAGAAGCAGAGAGAAAACACAGGCACAACCATGAGCTGAAACAGCCGCCGATGGCTGCCACGAGCTCTCCCCTTATTCCTCCATCTGTCACCCTGCCTTTACTCAGCCCATCTCTGATATATGTGAGTCCTTAACTCCTTATGCAGCCACTGTCAGAAGAAAAAACTTTTATTCAGGCTAATCCCATTCTTCTCAGTTATACCCTCTGCCTTGAAACAAGTCTCAGCAGTAAACCTTTATCCAAGCTGTTTCTTCTGATAATTGTGCATGCTTATTTGGTCCTCATCCCACCAGCGGCGCTTGGCTAGGCTGTCCAACCTACGGACAGTCCTTTCCTGATCACTTTAGTGCTCTTTGAATTCCTGTCTGCCTGAAGGAGAACACATCTGAGTGCCATAACTATTGTTAAAAACTGCAAAGCATGCTAGTGTGTTGCTAGCCGTGAATGACAGAGGCACTGTTTGATGTGAACTAACAGCCCAAACTTTTACTTAATTTCATCTGAAGCCATGTCTACAGCAACATCTCACCCAATTAGTTAAAAATCTGCACAGCAGCTAGAAAAGCACAATGAAGCTGGTAAAGCAGAAGTGTTCCTAACTCAGCGGTGCTCCAGTGCCTCCCAGCAAGGAAGACAGCACCATCTGCTGCTATCCGTAAAAATTACAGGCCTTAAAAAGCTAAGTCATTTCTATTTAGAACAGTTTTTGTTTGTATTACCATAGCCTATTTTTATGAAGCGCATTCATTCTGATGCTAAATCACAACTGTCAGGAAAGGGCTCTGTGAGAGTCAGCTGTTGTGGTGGGCTGGGTGAGCAGGATGTACGCTCCTTTGGATCAAACCTGAAATCCATCAGTTTGTTTTCCGCAGCTAGCAAACATCTATTCAGATGGAAATGGCAGACAACACTGTTCAGTGATTACAGCACTTAGGGTTTGCTTATATTGTCATCTCTGCCATTGCTTTTTGAAAACTGTCAAACTGTACAGCTTCTCTTTGTCAGTATTCTCAGCTGTAGAAGAAATAATTTGGATGCGCATTTTAAAGGGAACTATGTGGATGAATGATGTCATACAAAGGTATGCGATTAACATTACTAAATCACAACTATGCAAATCAAAAAACACTTTTTTTTTTTTTAGACCAGTTCCCTCAGATCCCAAGGCATTCATCTTCTGAAAATCAAAGGATTTGCTTTGTCAATCTGCATGGAATAAGATAAGTGAATGTGCAGTAGTGATTATGAATATACTTTTCTGAAGGAATTTGACTGAATTTCCCACTTGGAAGAAAGCTTACCCCTTCCAACCTCCCTCCCTCCAGGTGCTTGGGGCTTGTGTACCATGTACAGGGGAGCTGTGGACAAAGTTCAGTAGCTCACCTGAATCAGTTTCATAGGATTTGGATGCTGCTTGGGGATCTTGGAGATACGGCCTTCAACTTCACCATAGATGACATCTAGTTCAGGACGTGTTTGACATACAAAATCCAGCAACTTGATGAAATTTTCATTCACCAACACATTCTGGTTCATAGGAGGAAGGAGACTGCAGTCAGCGTGCATGCCCAGAGAATGACAAAGACTTGCTTTCATTAACAAATCCATCTACAGTCAACAGTAAGCATTCTCTCCTAAGGGTGCTGCCATTTCCCATCTCTTCACTTTGAGGAATCCCACAGAAGCCTGACCCTAAATGAGTGTTATTCTCCCTTCTCTTTTCTCATGTTTGAGTTAGAAAATGATCTATTAATTTATGTAGAAATTAATTTGATGCAAGGTAGATGTACATTAGATAAATATCTCCACTGAAGACCTCTTAACGTTGGGTGATTCTTGTTCACCCCGAGACAGTTCTACATGGGTCTCCTCTCCATTCAGTTGAGATGCAGATTGCGAGGCATTAGGTGTTAGTTAATGGCCAAAAATTTGTCTTAGAGTTCTGTAAAAATGAAAAAAAAAAACAAAACAGCCAAGGCCTATAAGACCTCAGACTCAGTTTTCTGTTTTAGTACTTACAGAAAGGGCAGCAGCACAGTGTCTTGTTGTAGGGTTTTGTGATGTTAGAAAGTAAACTATCAATGAAAATATTGTTGTCACTATAATTTATTCTTCCAAATTTAAGTTATAACAAATTTACTTTCATCTTGACTGATATTTTGAAAACGTAGCTTTGATTTTGTTCATATCCGTGATGGTAGGGAAATATATGTTCATATGTTATGTTAGTTACATATTTAATTGTGGGAAATTTCAAGGCAGTTCAATATCAGGAAAGTCATGAAAGCTTCTCTTTTATGTCGTTGTGGGGAGTTCCCATGGCATCAAGCATAGTATTTTTTTTCCCTAAAGTGTGTCTATAAAGTATCCTAATGAATTCTTACAGCTTCTTTTTAGCTGAAGATTTCTACATTGCAGTGAGGTCTTGATTGCAATTGCTTGAGGACAGTCTTGAACTAGTCTGGGTCTGGCTGGGCTTACTAGCTTTCATTCAGAATCAACTCTTTTATGGGTGCAGAGTGGCTCATTGATGAGCTCCCTGCAGAATGCAGGTTAGCAGAGTGTCTCAGTCCTGAGAGCCCAGCACAGGAGAGCCCAAGCTGGCTCTGCCTGCAGCCAGCTCTCTCCAAGGCTTGCCAGCCTGGCCTTGTCCCCAGCAGAAAGCCAGCAGACCACCAGTGTGACCTCAGAAGCTGCACATCACAGCAGCAAGCCTGGCCTGACAAACCTTGCTAGGGTCACCTGGAGGGAGCCGGGTGGTGTATTTCTGCGTCTTTGACACAGTCAGCCAACAGCTCAGAAAAAACAACACATGGGCAGCTGCTAAGTAACGTCATTTTCTTTTGTACCATGATGGTGAAGATGGATATGTTAGCTGCTTTGATTCATGCCTCCCATAAAATATTTGATAGCCAGTAACTGCCAGTTGAAGCTCTATAAAGAGTAGATTATGGAAGGAATGTGGGGAACAGTTGTGCGTAGAAATGTTGTCAGAAACAATAAACTACATCATTAAAAACGTGCCTTTCTATTGCTTCGCCTTTGCTAGTGCTGTCAAACCCATGCAGAAGTTTCTAGATATGATCCTTATTTGAAATTCTTCCTACAGACACACTAATTATTCATTCTTTGAAAATCAAGATAAACGTTTATCACTGGGAAAAGGGGCAGAAAAGGCTTTTGTTTATGTCTTCCCTTAAGTTTCCTGTTAAAACCTTTGCTAAATTCTTAAAGGTTTAAGACAGAAGCAGATCTTTGGAAATGTGTATTTGCAAATATTCTGAACTGAAATGCAAGACTTCCTACATCACAGGTGGAAGGAAGTGTGCCAGAGAGATGAGGCATTTACCTACAAACATTTGATCGGGATCCTGTAATGTCACTGTAATTACATTGTCACTGTAATTTATGCCATTGACTATTTATCTTAAGAAATGCCAGGTAATTTAGACTTTTTGGGGGGTAAGGAGAAGAGAGCATCACTTAACCCTGACAATCATAAATACATTGTGAGATTTTGGTTGTATTTAAGACCCTTAATGTTAGTTAACTCCTTGCCTCAAAATTTCTTGGGTGGCTCCTTTCAAATAAATGCATTTCAATAATTTGATTGCTCAGAATTTAACCAAAATATATTACTCTTTCCAAGTTTATGAATTGTTTAGATTATTAGTAATTGAACTAATAGAACCATGTATGCTATAATGAAGTCTTTTATCCACACACAGCCTGTTTTAGTTTTCTTATGTAAAATGAGGCCTGACTCCTTGCAGACTTGTCAAATAATTCTCTTTGATGTTAATTTATGCAGGAAAAAAAATGTCTGCCCTAGAGGAATACCCACTCTTCACATGATCTCTGTTGCAAGTCCTCAATACTCTCAGGAAAGACCACAGTTGAATATTATTTATTCTGTTTTGTTTTCATTTCTTTCTTTAATACAGTAACCACAGGACAAGGATACCACCTGTTACCTAAGTCTCTAAAACTGCCCATGAAATATTTTTAGCTTGTTTCAAGTGTGAACATATTATTTATCTTTCAAGTCTCAAATCTTTTTTTTTTTTTGGAAAACGTTCCTTCCTTTAATCACAGCACTCGCAAAGGTGGCTGGAGGACCCTGAGGCCACTGACACTTTCTGTAAGTCCTTGCAGGCCTGGAAGCCTGATTTCGCTCCCGTAAAGCACCACCGCATGGATGGCAGGAATGGGAGCAGACCAGTTCGTGCTCAGGTCTCTCCCCATTGTGGGGTGCAGCCCATGCCCTCACTCAGGGGCTTAGAAGCATTTCTGTGTCTGTCATTTTAGAAGTAGCACATGAGGTTACGACAATATGTCACACCACCATCCAGCTACAGAGGGAAATGCATACTAAGATTTGGCCTCTCTGATTTTTTTTCATTCCACATTAGTGCTCATTTATTTATTTATTTTTAATAAAAGCACTTTGCTTTCAGTGCATCCGTATATTTCTGCTCCTCTACATCCTGACAGAGTATCAAAGCACTTTACGGTATCTAGCATCTCAGGTTACCCTGGAGGGAGACAGCTCATGGGATGAAGAGAATTCATCCTCCGCTGTGAATTCATTCCTTGTTCTTATTCTGCTACTGCAAAATGGAAGGGAGTGAAACATGGTGATACTACAGGCACCTCTCTCCAGAGCTAGGCTGGAGTCCTAGAATTTCCATCTGGCTCCTAGAAGGGCTGCCATTTTTATTAGTGACTGTGCGTAATTGAAGCAGGCAGCAAGTCTCAAAACAGTTTTGGAAGAGGGCAGCTCTGGGATCTATGCAGTTCCTAAAAATGTATAGTGTAGGGACTTTGAGGCTTTCTAGCACATAAGCTCTTACTGAGATGTTGATCTCTTCCATCATGGAATTGGGGTTCTTTCTGACAGATATGACCAGCGCACTGGCACCCTCCACGGTCAGGGGATTATTGGCCATCTGTGGGAGAAGAGATGTAGACAGACATAGTAAGAGTGAGGATTTCGTGCAGGAGGCATGCTGTAACCTTAGCAGTGACCCTTTCTTCCCGTCCTTCAGTAGGTCTGTAGAATAACTGTTGTCCCTTGGGATGGGTTTGTTCTTTATTTCATGACCTCTTGTCTCTGTCACCCAAAACTCTGCACTGCAGCCTTCCAGTGGCATTGCTGTCTCAGCCTCCATCTGCCTCCACGGGTGAAGTTTGACATGTCAGGTCCCTTACATCTGTTGCAGGGGCGTATTGATGTGGGTTGTGCTCAGCCATGTGATGGGAGAGGCTGAGGCAATGGACTGCATTTGAAGATGCGCCTGCTATTAGAATTCATCTGAATGGGGAATTTGCAAGGATGGTGACGTTAAATTTGGCTGAGAATCCAGCTCATAAGCTAGCTGACTTTTCTGAGCTGAATTCCTACAGAATGGTTTTGGATTGAGAAGACATATTAGCTTTCAAGGTTAACCTCTGAAGCTAGTTTGACTGTTCATTCAGCTTTGCCCCCTTTCAGGATTATTGATCCCTAGCTTACTAGGAGGCAATTTTGGCTTTCTTCTTCCAGGACTTGATAATACTCCTTGGGGATAATACTACTAGTACCTCAACATAGTGCTGTGGCATTGATCTGGTGTGGTAATGGAAGTTTATCCTGTGTTTGAATATATTTTTAGCAAATCATTAACACACTGAGAAAAGCATGCTCTGTCCCACCTGCAAACTTCAGTCTGAACCTTTGCCTTACACTGAAATATGTGTTACATATAAATCCACATTTGCAACTATGTTTTATGTATGTATGCAGACCGGCTGAATGCTTAGGCTCTCACATGACTGAGACTAGATATGACAGGAGTCAACTATTTTGGGGTAATATTGCATGTGGGGTTATGCCAAGGCCTGACTTTGGGGGATTTTTTGAGGGAACGGTTCAACTTATTTGCCCTGGCAGAAATTCACAGGATAGAATTTCCTGCTGCTTTGTTCACCTTCAAGCCAGAACAATACTCATTTCTCCCAGTTCTCAGACAGCTCACCTCTGTCTTCTGTGCCTCCTGACTCAGATCTTTCTACTCCCCCCATTTATTCCTCCAGCCCTCCCTGGGCTTTATTTTACCTTCAGGACTTTGAGTTTTCCATTGACTTCAAGGCCCCTGCAGAGCTTCTTGGCTCCCTCATTGTTGATCTGGTTGTTGCTGATGTCCAGGTGAACCAGCGCGCTATTGACTTTGAGAGCTTCTCCTAGGGCCTGTGCTCCCTCATTCCCAATGCTGTTCCAAGAAAGGTTGAGGATTTTCAGTGCACCGTTGCCCTCCAGGAAGAGAAGAAAGATCTCAGCTGCTGCATGCCCACCATGTGTACCACTCTACCCTTTCTTGCCTGGATGAGGCAGAAGCATCTCTTAACTTACACCCAGCCCAGCCCCAGTGAACCCAACAGCTCTGCAATGTCACCAGGGTCTCTCCATCCATGTGAGTCACCAGACCTACTCACTGCTTTAGTTCTTCTCCTGGCCCTGACTCCTATTGTCAGTAGGATGAGCCTTGCTAGAGCTACTGAAGCCTGCTCAGACCTCAGGGATGTGCGTTCCCCATCAGTGTTTCAACCAGGGTGGCACAAAACAGGAGTGTTCCTACCCTGAGACCTGTGCCAAGTGCCGCTGTCCCCTTCCTCTTCAGGTGGTTCCAGCTCAGGTCCAGAATCTCCAGTGCCATGTTGCTGGCTAAGGGAGAGAAATGGAGGTGTTAGCTCATGAAGAGTGGTCTGGACACAAACGCTGACCACAGTTAGGGGCTAAGAGAAAGTTTGCTGGGGATTCAGCAGTGGCCTTCACTAATTGCTGTAAGGGGAACCTGTACCTACAGAGTCTTCCCTTCCACTCCATCCACAGAACAGAGAACGGGCTGCTGATCACAAGCAGGGAGGGAAGACAGCCTTTTCCGACTTAATCAAAGAATGGATTATGAAGTAGGGAGGGAGGAAGACAGTGGAAGGATTTCTTATACCAGTAGACACTGTCTGTGTTTCTCACTGTGAAAAACATCTGGATTCTCCTTGCCACATCTAAAATATCAAGACTTGCTCTGCCTGTGTTTGATTAGCAGAGGAGAGGAATTCAGCTTCCTATAGTAGCTGTGCCCAGCTGTATATGTGCCAGTGCCAATTCACATGCAGAGCACACCTCACAGTGTAAATTCTACTTAGAGCAGGGTATGTGCGAATTCATTTGGGCCTGCTGTGACACTGGGAGGGGTAGGACTTGCTGCCAACGCTTCTCATTCTCAGACAGAATTTCTCATCCAGATTTTCCGTGGATGGGAGGATGGACGGAGGCAGATGGTGAATTTAGCTGGCTTAAAAATATTCCTCTAAAAGAAAAAAGAACACAGAAAAGTAACAGATTCTGCAATAATCTCCACAGCTCCTGCCTCAAGTAAGCTGGAGGGGATGAAAGAAGGGGTGTGAGGCCTTTTAGTTTGGAGATGCATATTTCTGGGCTGGGAAGGTCACGAGGTTTAGCACTGATGCTTGGGTTCCCTGCAGGCTTGTCCAAGGCAAGGGCACAGTGCCTTGTGTCCCTCAATGCAGCTTTAATTGATCCATCTTTGAAAGACATTGATTGCAATTAGAAGCAGGTTCATATCAGTGGAAACACTGAACCAGGAGAAGGAAAGTGCTAATTAAACTGAAAGCTTTGTGTTACTGGAATGGTTAAGGCACACAGGATGCTCTGGTCATGGGCTCGTGGCTGTTACAATAGCAGGTATGTTGGAAATGCCGAGGGAAGAAATGCCATCAGGTATTCATACAAGGCTTTCACAGTGCGCTAACAGCACCTGAGATTACTGAAAGATTTTTACTGTTATTTTTGCTTTCCCTCTCCAGGGCTACTACACGCTCTGGAACTTACTTTGAACAGCTAAATAAGGCAACTTTATTTTATTTCTTTATAATCTGTTTCCCTTGCTGCTTGCTGTACAATGACTCAAACCATTAGGGTTTGGGCTATTTAAAAAAAAAAAAAAATCGTTCCTCAAATTTGTGATCAAAAGTTTAAACAAACAACAGTTCTGATCCTATTGGATTTCAGTAAAATGTAATCGTTTGCTTTAAACTCCCCGAGGGACTTCTCTTTCAGCTCCCCTTTCTCTGACACAGACTGCTCTGTCACTGTGGTTTCTCATCCTTTGTTTCTGTTCTGATACAGCAGTCAAACGTAGTTGCTAGTCACCTGTGCTGATGAGGGTGAGCAGGTGGACTAGCCAGGAAGCTCTAAGTCCAGTCTTTTGTATTACCCACCAGGTCATGGCATGGGACATTTTTGCTGGAGAAGGAAATACATGTTCACTGTGCTGACCCCATCGTGTCCCCCAGTAAGCGTGCTTGCCCTCCTGGCTCTGGGGGAGTAATAGATTAAGTTACCGAGCATCTGTCCCAGGAGCTGTCCTCCCTTCTCAGAGAACTCATTGTGGCTGAGATCCAGCTTCTTCACTTGGTAATTGCCCTGAGAAGAGACAAATGTGCAGGGAGAATGAAATCTTCCAGCCAGCTGCAGCCAGCTGCCATGCTGAGGCCCCCACATAAGGATGAAACAGAAGGATATCAAACACACTGAAATCCCCAGCACATGGGGGTTCATCAGCATGGAGATGGCAGCACTGTGTACCCCAAGACAGAGCTTTGTCAAGCATATAACATCACAGCAATTATCTTTCCAAGACAGCAAAAGCAATGGGGCTTTGTGTTGTGCATACTTCCCTTAAACAGCTCATGTCTGGTCTGCAGCACATCCTGCAGCTGTTCCTGCCCCCTATTTCACTCTCACCATTGCATCCTAACCAAGAGCACTTTATGTTATCAGTCCAAAGCCTTGCTTCATGGGAGCTTCTGGTGGTGCCAGTGCTGCAGAGACTTTGAGACAGGAACTTAGAAGAGAAGTCAAGCTTCTTCTTTTTGCTGAAGAATTGCAAAATGCTATGAAGCTGGGCTACTTATGTGTCTTGAAAATTTGGTATCACCCAGATGTTCTTCTGTTATTGTCACACAGCCCTGAAGGTTTGTTTCTCAGCCAGACTCACACAGCTGTCCTGAGGAAATGTTAATTCACTCTCTCCTTCTCTGTGTCCTCCCAGCCTCCCTCATTTCTGAATTAAGCAAGAGGCACTTAGCAGAATTATGCCAGGAAATCATACGGGCATTGCCACGTGAAATCATGCCAAGTGAACAGCAGCTTCAGGACAAGGAGTCTGCTGCACAGCCAGGGCTGCAAATGACCTTGGGTTGCAGGTAACTCACCATCAATGCCTCAGCAAGGCATGATGCAGCCTCTTCTCCAAAGCTGTTTCCTGCGGAGGAAAATGTGTGTTAACAATGTGTTGATCTTTCCCTTGGCATTGTGTTGGGGTCGGCAGGAGGTTGAGCTTTTAGGTGGAGCATCCAGTTAATCATGGCCCATATCAGGCTTTGATAAGTTAGTCATTACTCCAATCCACAGAGCAAAATTATCCCAAGATATAAGAGAGACACAGCAATTGTCTAAGTTTCTCATACAGGACTGGTTTTCAGAGGTGCTGGAGGTTTAGCAGGCCAAATATTTATTTTGATCACGTCACAAAAATCTAGATTTCCACACTGTCACTCTGGGTTCCTGTCAGAGACATAATCGAGAGTCTGACTAATGTTCTTGGGATGAGAGACTGAAATGAAACACACAGTATTTCACTTCCACTGCTATCACTGGGTGCATGCAGCCCACCTGAGAGCCGAAGAGCATAGAGATAGGATGCGTTGTCCAAAAGCAAACTGGCAATGGCTTCAGCTCCTTCTGTGCCTAGGTGGTTATTGGAGATGTTCTGGGAGGAAACAAGGAAGGATAAGGAGGATGAGCCCAGAAAATGAATTAGCCTTATTGTGTCCTTAATGCCCAAGATATTAAAGGAATAATGCAAGACCAGCAAAAAAAAGAAATGCCAGCCAGGCAGTAATTAATAAAAGTTACAGGTATGTTTAATCCCTTTTCCTTCGTAGCAGAAACAGAGTCCTAGAGCCATCAGTTTCACGTGGATCATTGTCTTCAGTGAACCAAGAGGCATTTGGCCAGGAATCTTTTTTTTTCTGATGCAACACAGATCCCATGGCCTAGTAAAATGCATTTTGCATACCCCAGATTCAGAGTGAAGGAACATTCCTAAGGATCTGTATCTGAAAGTTTTGCATTACTCCCTTAATCTATTTACAAAACTTTCCCCATATCATGCTGGAGAATAAAAGTTCCTGACCGAAACATTTTTTCCACTGGCTAAGTATGACCTAGAAAGACCTAGTTCTGGTAATTATTGTCACATCTGCTAATGAAAAGAACAGTTCCAGGCTCCCAGGCTCTGGGATCCTCACCAGGCTCATCACATGCACGCTTCCGCTTTTCAGAAGCTTGCACATTTAAAAACTAGATGAGCATAAAATATCTTGATTTTCAGAATGTGAATATTTGTGTGTGGAAGCAACTGTTATTTGGTTAAAACTTGGAATGGAATGAGTTGGTTTTCTTTCATGAAATTCCTCAGATGGTTGAACTTGTGTGAGCAATACATTTGGCTCACTACGTCAGGTTGGGTACCAGTTCCTGAAGGGAGCAATTCTCTCGTAGCATCTCTGCTATGCATATGGCTCCTTCTGCCAGAATGCAGTTATCTTCCAGCTCTAGGCGGGTGACAGTTGCATTGGACTGGGAAGACACAAAGGTAAACAGAGACACATAAAAGACACATGAGAAGTTAATGAAGCAGGTAGTTTCCTCAGTTCAACAGACACTGGACAATTCTTCCAAACCCCTCAGGGTGTTGCAGGTCCTGAGCAGGACAGTGGTCAGGAGACAAGGTATAGCTGTAGCAGTGGAAGATGGCATACAAAAGAGGGACCTTTTTTTTCGAGAGGTTTTGAGTAGGTAGGACCTTCCATTGCTTTTTGACAGCCTGGAGAGCCAGGTTCAGATCCAAATTCCCCAGACAGGCATCCTGGGCCTGTCCATTGGTGAGTGAAGCACATCTTTGTGTAGGACTCTGAGTAGGGGATACCAGTCCTTCCAGACCTACCTCTAGTCCTGTAGGGGTTAGGAGCACTGGGGACCTGTGTCCCATGGAAGAACATCAGTTTGCAAGAGCAAAATTTGGGGTAACTCCAGCACATGGTGGCAGTTGCTACACAAGGCTTTCCTGTGCAGGGAAATATAAGGGAGGCTTGGGGTTCCTTTGTGGAAGATAGGACTTTTTCTCCCGCACTGTATATTCAGTGGTGGCTTCCAAGGCTGAGAGAGGCCTAAAATGCCTATTGTCATTGGCAGCGGTGGCCCCAATCTTACTAGCTACTCACCACCAGAGCAATAGCAATGGCTTTGACACCTCTGGGTCCTAGACCATGATGGCTCAGGTTTATATAAGGCTTGGCCAAGTTCTGAGTAAAGTGTGAGACAGGCACCACCTCCATCAGCCTGCATGCTTCCAGATACAGCTCTGCACCCGTAACACCTGCAAAGGCTTTCCCAGGATCTACAGAGAAAAAATATATATTGATGAGTGGCGCATTCAGTGTTTGCCCTCCATATTCTGAGCCTGTTTCTCCCGAGCACTTGACTCCCTCTGGGTTCAGAGGGTCCCATGCACAAGGAATAGCTGACAAGTATAAGGTAATAATTCCCCAAAGCGATCGCTCTCACACAGGTTTCTTGGCGTTTCTGTCTAAGCATAGGACTTGCCCCAATATCTGTAACACTTCCCGATGCTGGAAAGTTGAGATGAGGAGCAGAGGTGTTCTTGCCTCAGCATCCACGACAACATGGGAGATGGGGATAGCCTGCCAGCGGTCTGCAGAGAACTAAGCAGCCACCTCAACTGAGCTCTCACTCTTGGCCTTCATGAGAACCTAATTTTTTTGGTCTTGATTCATGACTTAAACCAAACTATCAACAAGCTATGCCAGACTCATTGGTTCAGGTCCTAGGTAAAGTTTTACATTGTGGAGCCAAATTAAGTAACACTATGCAACAACAGAAGGGTTTCAGTCTTTAAAAGTTATCCTCCCTCTGGTTCTCCCCATCCCTTTATCCCACACCTCTGTGAGTTAATGTATTCTCCTTGCTTCTCCATTTGGCATCTGTAGCTTCTCATCAGTCTGCAATATGACTAAAGCTTTCTTGGTGTAATTGAGAATTTCTGACATCAGGCAAAAACATTTTCATCATTTTTTTTCTTTTAAATTTTAATTGAAGCATACGGCTGATATTGCCAGCAGAGCTAGGGCAGCTCAGAACATCTTGGCTTACGAATAGCAGAAAGAATCCCAGCATTCGTAACTTGGCCACTGGGTGTTGTTGACACAGCTGCAGTGAGACATATCAATGCAGCTGGCGGCTGCATTTCCACAAAAACCTGTCATTTGGAATTCCTTCATCAAACCCCACACTTAGAGCTCATATTTCTCCATGCTGTTATATGCTTCCAATGGTCTGACCTCAAGACAAATTCTCTTCTCGTCAAAACCATTTTTCCAGTTCAAACTGAGGCCTCTCACAAAAGTTTTTTCCTTGCATTCTTATGTTTCTTTTTTTCTTTTTAAAATTTTCCTTCCATTTATAACAAATCAAAAAGCACTCCTCCTAAATTATAGGCAAGTCCTACTGTGACAAAAATGAGTGCAAGACTTGTTTAGCCAGAGGACTGACTTCACTGGGCAGGAGATAAGAGCGACCAGAACCGTCTAGGACAATCGTGGCAAATCTGTGGCATGCAGACCACAGCTGGTATGCAGTGTTTCATCAGGAGCACACAAACAGGGCCTGAGGCCCAGCCCTGGCTTCAGCTAGCTGGTCTGGTAATGCTGGTTATTGAGGACCAGAGGAGGGAGGAAGGCACAAAGGAACAGCCATGGCCTATACACAGGAGTTGAAGGAAGATGCTTGATGTCAAGGGGGGAGCTCCTAGAGGGAAATTCATCCCCCCTGCCTTTCTCAACCGCCAGATGAGGTGTGGACGTCAGGGCTCTGCCAGGGTTATTTGTGTCTGTGGCCTCCACTTCTGATACATACCCATTGGTAGGTACAGCACTGACTGTGAGGGGAAAAGCTAGTGAGGGCAGATGAATGGAAAATAATCACCTTTAACTTCTAGGTCAGTGTCAGAGCCTTGCATGGCCTTCTCTGCTGAGGCATCAGGCAGTGACAGAGGCTCTGGAGACTCACTGGTGTCTGACATCTCTTCATTCTGGTCTGCCATGAAACCAAGCAGATTCATTTTGTCAGTGCCAGCACATTTGTGACTTCCAGTAGGTGACAGAACTTCCCACAGCTTCCACTTAAGTCTGCACCCCTCTTCAACAAGCTGCAAACGTGCTCCTTCCCCAGCACCGCTTTGTGCCCACCGCTCCCCGTGCCGTGTACCCATGTGGTGCTGGCTCTGGCGTGGGGACAGGCTCACGTCTTCACTCCGCATTGAGCTGCCTTTCTCCCCTTCCGCAGTTTTGAAGTCTGTCAGGCAACAGCAAATTTCCCGTCTCCATCCCACTTTCCCACAGACCTACAAGCCAAAGCCATGCCAGCTCCTTTCAGCTCTCCTGAACTGACTCACACTTCCCCAGGCACTGGCAGGACACTGTTGGCTGCCTGTGCTATCAGGCTGGGAATGCTTTGTTGGACTCTTCAAGCAGGGCAGAAGTGTTTGAATGCTATTGTACATTGGGAGTGAGTGTAACCAGAGCCACTGGAAGTGGTACAGCTTCTCTTGCCTACAGGTCATAATTTATTTTACAGTGAGAGAGAAGGAGAATTTGGAAAATTCCTCTTTACGAGGAGTAAATGCATACCAGAATCAAGAGTGGTTTTGCCAAAATCATTCCTGGTAAATAACTACTTTCCCCCCCCCAACCCCCTTAATCTTTACTTGATTTCCTGACACTGCTTTTACCACCTTCTTCCCTTACTCCTTACTTCCCTTTAGAGCTCCAGGTGGTTGACCTGTCATTTTGTGCCCTTCTGGGTGTCATTTAGCATTGATGTGTGACGTGGAGCTTGCAGTTTGGCTGTTCACTCAGACCTGCTTGAGGGAAAAAACTGGCCAGCTGGCACCCACATCACAGCATTTCAGCCAGCCCTGCAGCTCCTTCATTAAGGCCTTTTCCTTCTGTCAGACTTTCTTTGTTCAAATGATGGGTTTACTTTAGCGTGAGAAAGGCCAAAAAAAAGGTAAAAAGTAGGTCTAAATCCCATGTAAAGAACTCACCCAGATTTGGAGTACTATGATAGTACCCACAGATCCCCTCCTTTCCTCAAAGACCGTACAATGCTGGCCATCCACAAACTTCCTACTCTGGGGAACAGACAGCCTGTTTGTACGCTATGCAAAGCCCATCCAGACTTTATCATCTGATAATGGGGCCGTCCTGTGTCCAGTGTCAGCCAACCCCACACTGCATGGAATGAGCCTTGCAAGGTAAATCCAGAAGTGGTCCCTGAATCCTTGTGGAGCTGTAGGAGATAACACTGATTCAGATATTTATGCTGTTAGGGGGTTATTCAGGCAGATATTCAAAAAGCATTGACTCTCAATCATCATTGAGAAAATCAATGCAGTGGAAATTGACAGGTCTGGAGATTCTTTATCACCCTCTCCTTTTCTGAGGCATTGGGGTTGCAGACATCTTTCTGGTCAGCTTTCTTCAGGCACAGCTTTGACCAGTCATGAATCAGGAGATAGGTGGGGACATCACTACATGGTTTGATGCAAGGCTTATATGGGATGCATCCAGATGCCTGCAAAACCCTTTTGTTTTGCTGGGTTAACAATGCCTATTCTCTGGGGATGTCATTTTATTTTGTTCCCTCTTGTGTTGTACAAATATATGATAAATCCCAGTGGCAGCTTATACTGTGATAGTAAAGCTCTTTGTTGAACGTCAGGCAGAGAAATACATCAGAATAGTAACTCAGCAGGAGCAACAAAAAATGGAGCATAGCATTTTGCAGCATGCAGACAAAATGATATGAATATAAATGCTTAGATTTAAGCAACTTTTTACGTTCGTTAAGAATGAGTTAATTCAGTGCTGTGTCAAACTACATGGCTATACACTAAATTAGGAATATAAAGTGTTGAAGGAATCTATGAAGAAACTGCTACAAGATACATGTGATTTTGTATGTAAGCAAATTTTAAGCAAAGTATTTAGGAGCCAATATTCTAAAAGTTGTTAGCTATTGAAAAAATGAGAAATGAGGCTTGGAAAAAACTGCATGTGTCCTAACTTGGTCATCTAGTCAAGGTTATCAATTTTTTATCTCCTATTTTAGGTCATGCCAATGTGGATATCAGAAGATTTCTAGATAAATTATAAACAGATGTTAGATACTTGTGGGAAAATATAGATTTCTTTTTTCCTAGTGTGAATAATTTAGGCCACGACCACCAAAAGATGCAAAGCAAAACAACCAGAAATTTTGACAACATTTTGCCTCTAGAATATGGCAGGATTAATAGTTATACCAATCTCTTCATTGCTTCTACCAGTCAGATTCAGCCAGCATTTTTCCCAGAATTACAAAATCCCATATGTAAGGAAAAACAGCAGCCAACTATTAATTGACCAGATATTTCCTAATAATAATATTTTTGAAATGAATACTGTCCAAAAAACAGAAGAAATATTAACTTTAATATAATTACTTGGGCTTGATAGCAGGTAACTAATTATGTCAGACCCCGTTTACAGAGTAAAAATTTCAGGAGTTTATAGCCAAGAACAGAAGCCTGGTTTGCAGAAAAGCTATCTAAAAGGGCCTAATCCCACATATACAGTAAATTATTATTGCTGGATCCAAAAAAAACAGATCTATCTTTAGAGAAAAAGAAGAACGGATACTTAGTCAAATGCCATTCTGAAACAATAGAAGACATCCTGAGAAAGGATCTCATCTATTAGAGCAATCATCAAGGAATATTACTACATAACACTTGAAAAATTGTTTTATGCTCTATTTAAATACACAGAAACAAGAACCAAAGAGAGTTGTCCCATAGATTTGATTATTTTAAAGTAGTTGTATTATAAAGGAAAATAAGAAATTAACTTATAGTGACTAAGTGACAACACAAAAAAGGCTTTGAATTTTGAGAAGAACTTGCTGGTAGCATTGGCAGCACAGTAATTACCAAAAATAAATGTGTAATATTTATTTAAAAAAAAAAAAAGTCCCCCACTATTAATGAACACTCAAACCAGCATGTACAATGGATGAGCATTCCCACATATACTGGTACTGAGAAGTTTTGCTTTGAAATTTGAGAAATATGCACTTATGCAATTAAAGAAGACAAAAGAATTACTAACACAATTCCTAGTATTTCTGTGAAGTGTTTGTATTTATTAATAAAGAAAATGCTTAGCACTAACATAATTAGTAACTCTTGGTGCATATTAAGAAGATCTCAATTGCTTTTCAGTATTTCTTTGCTTTACTTCAATAAGTTAACTATACCTTGAAAGTTATCAGGGCAAAAAGCCTCACACTGTGACTAAATCAGCCAAGTATAAAACTTCATGAGGGAGCAGCATAGGAATAGTTAAGCTAGAAAATCAGGCCAAAATGCTACAAACCTAGACCCTAACTCTAGTTAGCACATTCACAGAATTATCTTGCTACCTTCAAAACCTACCCATACTTCTAGGCAAGGGAGGGTTGAAATAGGATCTCATCTCACATGGTGCTGAGCTCTGACATCTGTGGAAATTAAGGGAAATTAAGGGCAGCTGGGCATAATTGCTTGGAAGCTGGTACTGGCCAGCTCGCTTAGGGCGCATTTTGTTCTCCAAGCAAGGTGCCAGACTGCTTGTTACCAGCCTGCTCCCAGATGGCAGCCGTCAACTTTGGGCATCGGCACCCTAGGTCCCTGCTCACCCCATTTCTCTGTGGTGGTGCCTTCCTGCTGCCTTCCCCCCCTCGGATCCTACTGATCTGCCTTTGGCTACTTCGGACTATTTCTGAATTGACTTAGCTGGTAAGTAAGCACCACACCTGTGTCCTTCTCAGACTCATTCTCCATGGGTACGTTTCCTTGCCACCACCAGTGAGCTGAGGGTTTATTTGCTTTTTCTCTTCTGTCAGTGAGGGGTTTGCAGCCACCTCCTAGGACCCTGCCATTTCCTCTAAGGTATGCACACGAAGCACAGCTGCTTGGCTACAACTGACAAGCCTCCAAGAGCAATGGTGCTAGTTGTAAGGTTGACGTTCTCAATTTATACTGCTCACGAGCACGTTTTGTGTTGGCAGGGGCTGGCTGAGTGTTAAGAGAACCCTGTCTCCCTTGGGTGCCCTCGGCCCTTCTGTGACCTCACCTCCGCATCCTGACCGCAGGTTCTGGGTGTTTCGGGAAACCAGCGCTGCTTGGGCTTGGATCGCATCAGCACCCGGTAACGGAGAAGAGAGCAGATGAGGTTTTGGCTGTGAGACCCCCAGGCGTATTGGAGAGTGGTGCCAGGCTTCTGGTGAGAGATCTCCCTCCCTCTGGGTTAGCGCTGCGGTTTGTACAGCTTCACATGAGAAAGTCAGGCTGGAGCACATGCAGTCTTAAAGGAGCTTAGGGTAAAACGAGTGTGTCAGCCTCTTTGTCTTGAATGGATTCGGACTTCTCTACTGATAATTTCCCCATATATTCTGTAACAGTGTGGCTAGTAAACATGTCAGCACTTAAGGGAGCCTCAAATCAAGTATTCATTCATCCCACCAGCTGATGTTGGTGCCAAAATTGGCTCAACACTTACTATTTTGCATTACTTATACTGAGGACTCCGTAAAGTTTCCTTTTTGGCTAGAACCAAAATTGTAATGCAAGAGGCTTTCTGATAAAGGTTAAGCACACATGGTACATACATTTAGTCCATTTCCCTAGGGGTGGGTTATTTTTAGTGTTTTTGTTTCCCTAGGTTCTACATAAACCTTCCAACTAGTCCAGTCATTAGAGGCTATGATAGGGTTATTTTATATATAGAACAAAACATGCTGCATAAAACAGTGGAAGGTTTGACCCCAAAGCAGATGACCGCTGTCAGCTTTGATTTTATTGCCAAAGTTTGTAAATATTTTTCTCTAGCATAGGCCAACCTACAGTGGCTGTTGAGATGCTTGTCTGTGGTTCTGGCCAGTGTTCTTCTCCCATTCCAGTCCAATTAGGCTGATGTGGGCTGGGCTGGACCTTCAGATGCTTTCTTTGATCTTTCCTCTCACAGAACAGCCTTGTTTTAAATTCTCTGGTCGCTAGCCCTTGCTGCCGCATATCTTTCCTCTGGAGAACATCCTCTGCTTTAGGCAGACACCAATGATGGTTTCCAGAGGTTTGCTTCCCACAGCAGGATATGGGAGACCACAGTCCAGTGCTGTGCTTTGCCAGAGACATCTGTGGGTTTTGGGACAGGTCACTGCTTCTGTGCCTCAATTTCCCCCTCAATGACACATCCGGTCCTAACTCAAAGAAGCAGAAATAAGAAAGTGCTCTGATGCCGCTGCACGGTGATCCATGTAAAACTCTAGATGCAGGTATTGGAAATATTGCTTTGCCAATTTGAAAAAGACCTTATTGCCCTATTGCTTTGAAAATACCCCACAAAGCAGAGCACTGCATTGCAGTAGTCGGTGTGCTTCTTGCTAACAACGATCTGTGGGGTTTTATAACTGCAGATTTTAGAATGACATTGGCTGGATTATTATTATTTATGTACTTAATAACATCAGCTCAGGTCCTAGCTGTGGACGCCCTTTGTACTGATCAGAATACACAAATAGTGTAAGAGACAGGTCGCCCCTCAGAAAGTGTTTGTCTGAGGATAACCGGAGAGACAACAGCAGGTGACCATCAAGGGCACAGTTTGGCAGCACTGGTCGGCACAGCAGGCAGGGATGATGCGAGTCTTGTTGAATTTATTGCAAAAGCCCATTGATAAGAGAGTTTGGAAGATCATCTCTGGTGAGATCACTCTCCAGAGGTGTGCTGTGTGTCTTTCCCAAGCAGAAGGGGAAACACCAGAGGAGTCACAAAGGTTTTGTCTGAAAATTTTAGAAGCATTAACCTGAAGCAGAAATCAATCTCTAACAAGTGAGAGGTATAAGCATTATGGGTATAGGATTGAAATGCTCCCTAGCAGATGACAAGTGTGATTTTAAAGGTTATTGCAGTTTAGCTGAGTTAGCTTTTACAGTTTTGTATATTACTATAATGCATTAAATATGTGCGTTTGGTGTAAAGAGCTGAAATGGTGCTCAGTTTGATCTGATTGCCTTTGGATGTTGTGCGGAGTAAAATGCGAAACGAAGCAAAATATTAAAAAGGTGGACTTCAAGCAGGACTTCTTTCACCTGAAATTGCCCAGTTTCAACATGTGGCAGGCCTCAGCTTTGGAAGGTGCTCCCTGTCTGCTCACAGACGACGAGGCCGTGTGGTTTTGCAGACGTGCGATAAGCCGTGAGCAAAACGCTGCAGGAGAACATGCTCCTGCGCTGTTGGTTTAAACTATTCCCAGTGGGGTTTGTCCACGCAGACGCTGCCCTCCGCAAAACCCCGACTATCCCGATTGCAGGTTTGCAAATCCTGTAAGGCAGCGTAGTAATTAACCCTGCAGGGGCAAATGGGACTTCACCGGCTGCCTTCCAGGGGGTTATTACTGACTTTCCGGGCTGCTGCAGAACAGAGGGCGAAACCTTTGGCTCGGGAACACGCCCCCGGGGCGGCGGGGTCAGCCGGCCGCCGTCACCCGGCCCCGGTGCCACCACCCCCGGCCCGGGACGGGCCCCGTCGCGTCCCGGTGCGGCGGGCCGAGGGGACGGCCCGGGCGCGGTGAGTGCCGGCGCGGGGCCGGGGCCGTGCCGTGAGGCCGGGGCTGAGGCGGGGCCGTGCCGCGGCGTCGCCTCGCTGGGGCCGGGCCGGCGGCGGAGGAGGCCGGGCCGCGCACGGGCGCTATGATCGGCACCGTGCTGTGCTACGTGCTGCTGCCGGCCGCGCGGCTCCTCCGGGCCCTGCGAGGTAACGCGGCCCCGGGCGGGCGGCAGCGGCGGGGCCCGGCTCCCCCTCCGCCCCTTCCCCTCCCGCCGGGCAGCGAGCGGGCTGCGGGGGGCGGCGGCGGGGCCCCGGCGGCCTCCCGGTGCGGGAGAGGGGCAGAGCGGCCTGCAGCCGCCCCGAGGTGTCGGGGCCTTCCCCTGGAGCGCGGGGCGGGTGTCGGGGGGCTGGGGGCGGCCTCCTCAGGGGCCTTCCCGGCCCCGCTGCCTGGGTGGCGTGCAGCCGCCCCCCGGCTGGGCCTGTCCTCGCAGGGGGTGGCAGTAAAAGCGCAGAGGTGTTGCTGACCCCTGCACGTTACTGCGCGGGGCGGCTGTTGCAGGGGTACCTCAGCAAAAAAGTGATGTGTAGACAAAGGGAATTGCTCGTCAACAGCAGGGCCCGGTGTTTGTGTACGATTCCTAGCAAGAGATCAGTGCGTCACCTCCGATGTCAGTACAGGTGAAAAGAGTCCCTGCCTTTTTCTGTTGTACACCACTGACATTAATATATCCAAGAGTGTTATGTGAACAGCAGATTATCTTTTTTTTAATCACATATATCAATCATCAGGTGTTTTAAAATCCTTACCAGGACTCCTTCTGTGCGTACATTCTCTCTAATAAGGCTTTTAATTGTTGATGTCTGTCCCTCTGTTTCTTTATTTTTCATCTCTTAATTACAGAACAGTTTTTCTTTTGTAGCACATTCTTATTTTATGTAACTACTTTAAGGCCTCTTACCTTACCATTTTTACTGAATCCCTGGAAAGAAACTTGCTCCAAGTGGTCATCTACAAGCACTTGGCTTCGTAACCCGTGCACCCCATCAGCTAACTTCTATAGGCCGTGCCTTCACACGTGTTGTTGAGAGCAGGTACAATTTCCACAGCACCTTTTAACTTGGCTGTGGTGCTGCACAAGTTAGAACTGCATTCTGTGGAGTTGGTAAAGCCATTGTTGTGCTGTACAGTTACAGTGACTTTGACTAATATAACTAGAATTGGACTGTGGCCTAGCATTAAGAGGCAGGGTAAGTTATTTAGACTGTAACTACTTCAGGGGAGTCACTTGTTTGGGTTGTCATACTGAATGGCTGTATTGCACTGAGCTACAGTGCAAATGCATTGGAAAAAAAAGAGTGGGAAAGGCTTTTCATTTGTATTATGTTAATTTAATTTTATTTTTTTTTAATGGCAGATGCTTTCTTTACCTGTCGAAAGAATGTGCTTCTGGCGAAGAGCACGTCCACCCAGATAGAAGGCATCTTTGCTGCAACCAGAGGAAAGTCGGTCCAGGAAGAGCAAGAAGCTCTACTCCAGCAGTGGCTGGAGGAAGGAGCAGGGAATCTGCCAGCCAGTGAGAGTGCTCCAGCAGTGGGGAAAGTATCAGCTACACTCACTAGCGACTGGTTAGAAGGTTCAGAGCTATTGATGAGTAGCCTTAGCGACCTGAATTCGGCTCCAGAAGTCACGTGGTGTGCCGGTCAGCAGCTTACAGAGCTATGTGCCTTGGCTTCTTCAGAACCACAAGATCATGCAGTGACTAAACTGGAAAAATTACCAGAGGAGGAGACAGTGGCTGTAGTAGGCAGCGCTCCTTGGGCAGCTGTGGTGCCACAGACAGATCACCAGATAGCTGGCTGTGCCCCTGTTGGTGTAGGAGGACACCATGAAGACCCAGCCGTGCTGGCATGGAGCTTAGCAGGTGGTGCAGAGATGGTGCCAGTGGAGCCCCCTGCCTGGCCTGTTCAGGATGCAGTACAATTTTGTCCTCTCCTGGAGGAGGTACCCTACCACGGTCAGTGGCAACAGCTCTGAATCTAATGTTTAGTTGGGAATTTGTATTTGTAGGGAACCTGGTTAGGTTGTTGTGTCTGGGTAAGGTGAATGGGTCTGGGCTTACTGTCTGTAACACAGTGATTGTATCAGTTTGTATAGAGTTGACAAGATCAGCTAGTGAAAGCTACAAAGTAAGTTTTTGCTGAGGCTGGGCTGGTTTCAGCTGGTAATCTCTGTTTTTAGACTGTCTGGATATTGATATGTTAGTTTCCCAGGAACTGTGCCTGAAAAGTACAGAAAGCACCCAAAAGTTGGTTGAATTTTTCAGTATGCTCAGTCTGGTCTTCTGTTAACCCATCCTCACTGACAGGTATCCAAAGGAATCCAAAGAAAGCACCCAAAACCCAAAGTGGGTGAGGGTTTGCTCAAGCTGAGAGAATGAGATTGGCTGTATTCTGGGTCTCAGGGAAACAAAAGTATCAGGAGGGTACCCAACATGGCTGTAATTTGGCTTTTTTGTCTCCTGCATATAGAAATTTTATGGAGAGACTGGGAGGATCTTTCTGTCCAGCCTTGTGAGCTAGAGCAGGCTTCAAAAAATACTCCTCTCTTTGAATTTCGAGTCATGTCTTACAACATCCTGGCCCAGGACCTGGTGGAACAGGGCCATGATCTTTACCTACACTGTCATCCAGACATCCTGAACTGGGACTACCGCCTTCCAAACCTCTTACAGGAGATTCAGCACTGGGATCCTGATGTGAGTATGACTGAACCCCTTCCACATCGCTATCACCAGAATTTTAATTTCTTGTTTGATCTAACAGCATGTTTGTTTGTTTGTTTAATAGGGGTGGGGGAAGTCCTAGGAAGATGCTACTTGATAACTCAGTGCTGATTCCTCTGAGACTAATTGAGGCCTCGAGTATATATTTTTTGGGTGCCTGTTTTGTTTTGACTGTGTTTCTCTAGCGACTAGTAATACTTTGATAGCAGGGGTTAACTTTGTAAACAGCAGAAGTGGAAGAAGAGGTAATGCATTTTTGGGAGGGAAGGGACAGGCTTGCAGGGCAGCACAGGAGGTGAAGCCTGCATAGGAGAGGACTTCGTGACTTTCTCTGTTGGCGTGATGAAGGATCTTTTACCTCATCACTGCATAACTGAATGATAAGCTAATGTGACCCAGAAAGTTGTCATTCTCTAGCTGGGGAGTACGGGACAGAGTTGCAGTGATGGCCTTTCTGTTTGCAGGGTTAGTATGTGAGTGCACTTTTGCACTTCCTTCCTTCCCCAAAACAAGGTAACTGGCAAATACTGGTGGAGCGAGTGAGGTCTCTGCCTTCCTTCCAGGTTCTGTGTCTCCAGGAGGTGCAAGAGAACCATTACTGGGAGCAGCTGGAACCAACATTCAAGAAAATGGGTACGTCCTGCGTTTGTGTGTCTGTACCTCCCAACTCATGGGACTGGCCAAGCAGTTCTTTCTGCTTAATGTCTTCAAAGCACTCAGTCTTCATAGAACTCTTCTTCCTTTTTCTCTGAGCAGCTGCTGGCCCTACTTCTGGGCTGTCTGCCTAGAGCTTCACCCTTTCTTTTCTAGCTGATCTTTCTCCTATTTGACAGATCAGAGTAACAAAATTGAGTGAGTCCTAGAAGGGCAAAGAGAGAGAAAAGACTCACGATTATGAATGATAAACTGTGATTACTGGGACAGAATTGGGTATAATGCTGTACCCAGGGCATTACGAAAGGAGCAATTGTGTTGTACAAAATGTTGTACCCAAAGGAGTAGAGGTTGGAGTCCATGCCTCCCAAGCAATGAATCCTGTTATGTGCCCCAACATTGCTTATAGCTGGTGGGAGCTGAGACCTTAAGGAATGCTGACAGGGAATGTAAAATGTTATGTAACTAAGCAACCAGCTTTTCACAAGTAGGGTTGCGTTATTGGCCAGTGATGGATGATTTTTGTAGTTATAGCCAAGTTCTGTTGTAGAAAACAGTGCGAAAATTAGCAAGATAGGATTGCATAGGGGTTGGAGAAATCATCCTTCTGGACAGGTCTCCCAGATTGAATTGCATTCTCCCAAAATTGTAGTGGGAGCCTCTTGTACTGCACAGACTTGCTGAACTCTCCAGTGATGGAGGGAGAGCCTAAGGTTGTGACCAGATCAGCTTTTAATGCATGATGGTTTCTTTTCAGGCTTTGCATGCTTCTATAAACGGAGGACTGGGAGAAAGACCGACGGCTGTGCAGTGTGCTTTAAGGACAGCAGGTTCCAGCTGATCAGCGTCAGCCCCATAGAGTATTTCCGCCCTGGCCTGGACGTCCTCAATCGGGATAACGTGGCCTTGGTGTTGCTGCTACAGCCTCTGCTCCCAGAGGGTCTGGATCTGAAGGCAGTCAGTCCTCTGTGCGTGGCCAACACTCACGTGTTGTTCAATCCCCGGCGGGGAGATATCAAGCTTGCCCAGATGGCCTTGCTCCTAGCAGAGATTGACAAGATTGCAAAAACTCCTGAAGGCAGCTACTATCCTGTCATCTTGTGTGGAGACCTGAACTCTGTACCTGATTCTCCACTTTACAAATTCATCCGGAATGGTCAGCTTTCCTATCACGGGATGCCAGCCTGGAAGGTAGGTGCCAGCCAGAGCTAGGATTGCATAGCTTTTTGCTGCGTGCCGCTGGAGAAATGCACGGCTGTATTTTTATCCCTCATGAGGAAATAGTCTCGATATTAAATTTAGTTATTCAGGACTTATCCTCAATGCCTCAAGCACTGCTGAGGAAAGAAGCAGACAGATGTGTGCATGTTGTTTCCAACTCACCTTTTTTCGTTTCTCTTGAGGCAAACCAGTGATAACAGACACTTAATTTCAGGTCCTGATTCTCCCTTGCTATGGGATTTTTGTGCCTAGGTGACTAGAAGTGTAGGGGAGTACAACTCCACCGAGACATACTGAAATTTTATGTAGATGTTTGATGTGAAAACAGTTTTGCTTGTGAAATGGGCACCTATGCTAGACTCCTCCAGTGGGTACTTCTTAATGTGTATCCGTGCTCAAATTCATTACTGGCTTTCGAGCTAAGTCATCAGCTCAGTAATGGATGTCCGCCAAATATATTTGGTCATGAGACTTCTAGTTAATTGTATCCATCCTGCAGAGCTGAAGGTTTATAATATCTGCGCTACGTTCTAAATGGCTTATTTAATGTCTTTCTATGAGGGCATTCTCCTGTTTTGCTCTTGGTGAGTGTGTATACATGTATTGTCTATAGCTTGCAACTTGCAAAGGTTCTGCTATGTGTTACTGATATTTCCCCTCCTGTTTCTTGCCTCCTTGCAGGTGTCCGGTCAGGAAGACTTTTCCCAGCAGTTGCATTCACGGAAACTGGTGGCCCCACTGTGGCCATGTTCACTGGGTGTAACAGACAACTGCCAATATGTTACTCGGTGCCAGCCAAAGAAACTGGGTGAGCTCCGGTGTGAACTGGGAACATGTTTGCTAAGGCTGGGGAGTCTATGGGCCTTGCTGACTCTCTGAGTAGCTGAGGCGTGTGTTGTATGAGGCAGTCAGCAATGATTCTCTTCTATCCTTTTTCTTGGTACGTGAATTAAATTTATTTTTCTGGAGTCTGTTGCTGCAGCCCAATTTCTGGCATCTTTCTCTAGTCAACAGCTGAATGGTCCCTTACAAGTAACCATTGCCCTCCATACCTCTTTTATATTCTCACACTTTAGCTTTTCTGCGTTTGGGAATGATCTTCAGCAGCCACAGCTTTTAGCTGCATGTGTTTGTATGAGCAGTTTTGGGCAGTGTTTGCATACTACTGTTAAGAAATCACCAAGAGCTCGCTTTAAAACAATGTATCCCTGACTGTTTCTAGAGAGGATTCAAAAAATTGAGCCCATGCTAAACAGCTTTTGTTGGAAGCTTGAATGTAAAACTTGCATCCATCCTGATCTGCAGAACTGTTCTTTCTTTTTAATCAGACTTGAGTTTTCTCAAATTACAAGCTAGCCAGTCTGCCTAAAAATCCCTTGAACTTGTAGAGTTTCAGAGAGGACATTCTTAATTTGTCTAATCAAGGTGCCGACCATGATGGATGCATTAGTCAAATGCTCTGTTCTTCTACACTGATGTATCTGCTCTGTTCTGTGCTTAGATTGTTTCCCATTCTCGTGGCATAAGGGTGCTTGGGCTCGAAAATCTCTCAGACTAAAGAGGTCTAAATAGTATGTAGATGTCCTCTGTAGATGTGACTTTGCTGCAGACATTTTATTCCCTTAAATTGTATTTCTGTTTGCAGGCAGACATAAGTACAGCCGGGACTTCCTGCTCCAGTTCCATTTTTGCGATGTTGCCTGTGAACGACCACCACAACTAGTCCTCTTGGAAGGTGTGACAGATGCTAAACCAGGTATTAATGGGTTATTTTTCAGCTCATGACTCTCCTAGCTGGATTTTGATGAAAAACTGATGCCTGGTGAGAAGAGGTCAAGATAGAAGGGTAGCGTTTTGTGGCTGCGTGATTACTAATGGATTCCACCAGAACTCAGAGGACAGTCTTACTGTCCTTGTATAGTGAGTCTTGCAGTGTTGACAGTGTTCCTTGAGATGCACGGAGATTCAGCAACAGCATCCAAAAGAGCTTGACAAAGGCATTTTTTTCACCACCTCAAGGTTTTTGTTGCAGTAGAAAAGACCATCATGTCGCAATGGCTGCAACATAGATGTCTCTGGATGCTGGTACCCAGTAGGCACTGCCTCATCCCTGGGCTTTGCGGCATGGCTGTTTCTGCTCTCCATTTCTGTTCAGCCTTTCTTAGTTGTCCTTTGTGTAAGCTGTAGGCTAAGGCAAATGAACTTGAGATTAAAGGTTAAACTACTCTGGGCTTTGATAGTATTAAATGCTTTAGGGACGTGTCCTTAACAGGACAGAATATGACTTTTCAGTTGTTTGCAGTGATCTGCTCTCAGGATGTTCCTGTTAGTCTTAGAGCTGGGCTTTCCTTTGAGTATTTTTCTTTAAGGTGCCTTTGACTAGAAGCTATTGCTCTTCTTGGGCAAAAGAATTTGTTTGGTCTCAGGAGAAGCTTCTCAGAGTTGGGATGAGCAGCCTTTTCCAGTATTTACGTAGGTTTGTCTGGAATCTCTCTGCTCTCTTGCAGACCGCCCTGCATACTGGCCCAAGCACGCAGCCGTAGTGAATGACCCAGATCTCCAGCCACTCATCCCAAGGTAACTGAATGCACCTTCAGTGGTCCTGCTCTTCAAACCCTGACTCGTTTTCCTCAGTGCTGAAAATCTGACTAAAGTAAAGACCGAAATAAATGTAAGGGTGGAAGAGAATAAGGAGGGTTGTCTGGAACAGCCAGATCCACCTCCACCCAGGGTTTTCCCAGCTTCTGGGCACTGTGCTGTCAGCATCAGGTTGGTGAGGCCAAGAATGAAGGGCATAGACAGGACAGGGTATTGGAGATAAGGTAAGTTTGTAGTCTGCTTTGTCTTCAGTGCAAGGGGGGTGAATAATTCAGAAAGGCTGTCTTTCTGTATGTGTTCTCAAACACACAGATAGTTTGGAGAGTTGCAACAGCAAAGGAACATCCAACTTCAGCTGTGACTGCAACACCGAACACTGCATCGTCCTCTTTCCTTTCTTGGTAAATTCTGGCTGTTCATGTGCAGGTCTTCAGGTGTTATCCAGCATGGCCTCAACCTGACCTCTGTCTACAGCCACTTCCTGCCAGAGAGGGGACGCCCAGAGGTCACAACCATGCCCATGGGACTTGGTGCTACCGTTGATTATATCTTCTACTCAGCAGAGCCTGTGGAAGATGGGAGCAGAGGGGGTGAGTGTGGCAATACAGGGATTATCCCTGTGGTGCTGGGAGAGGGCTGTGAGGTATAACAATGCAGCTCTGTGCTGGACAGAGCATTTCATTGGTCTGGGGTAGGTCTACAAGGTGTGACTTGGAAGTGATGCACAAAGGGGAAGCAACATTTGTTCAGGTATCGCAAGAAGACAGTATTTGTCTTTGGTGTGGGAAAACTGAGGCTGCTCAGATGAGGTTCATGTAGACTTCTAAGGAAGCCAGAAGAGAACGCATTCTGCTTCCTTTGTCTGTCTGTCTACTTGTGCTCCTGGTAACAAACAGTGCTGAGTCCTAAGTTCAAGGCTTGGACTCCCAGTCTGACTGAGACCACACACTGTCCTTAGAAGGAGGTGACTTGTTACAATGATGGTACCTCTCTACTGTCTGACACAGCAGTTAAGCTGATGAAAGACTACATGTAAGTGCATCCAGGAACTGCCTCTGACATGGTTTGCGTTATGTTAGTCAACTTTGAGGAGGAGGTGAGGAGTGAAGGGATGAATTCCTCCTCAGGGGAAAATCTGAAGCTATCTCTAGGGTTTATAGGAAGCTCCTTTCATTCCACTGTAAGCAACTGCCTGGTGAATTTAACATATTCTTGATTCCTGCACCTGCAAGCATATGAAACCATTGAATTGCAGTATTACAGGATGCTCACTGCTTTCACATCTAGACCCAAAGGTGCATGCAAAGTTTGTGCAGGATGTCTTCCTTCATCGGGAAAAGGATCAGAAACCATTGACAAGCATCCCTCTGAAAGTCTGTAGAGTTAACATACAGCACCAGCCTTCAGCTGATGTTTCTTTCCACTTTGTCAGGTCGCAGGCTGTACCGGGATGGAGTCCTGAAGCTACTTGGCCGCCTTTCCCTTCTCTCTGAAGATGTCTTGTTGATGGCAAATGGCTTACCAAATCCTTTTTGTTCATCTGATCATCTCTGCCTGCTGGCTAGCTTTGGCTTGGAGGTCTCCAGCCTCAGAGAGGGTTAGTGATGGTCCCCTTTCCTTAAAGAAAAGCTGTTTTGAATGCAGCGGTTTGAGACTCTGGATGCACAACCTGCTTGCAAGAAAACTCTTATTTTTGTCATGCCCTAAGAGTCCTTTTCTCCCGTTAACACCCTCATAAAAACCAGGGATGAAAGAGTTGGAGCCCTTCCTGTGTTGGTATTTTGTGGGTCTCTGCAAGCCTGAACTGTGCTTCCAGTGGGTTTCTGGTAATGTTGAGACACTGTCATCTCTTAAAGGGATCCTTGTTCCACAGCTTTGTTTAGCAGATGTGTTAGTGCCGCAGGAACCAACCTCACTCCCATGTTTATTTGTCCTGTGATAAGATCTTCAGGGACTGGGGCAATAGGCAATGCTGTCTACTTCTGTTCAGTTCATTGCTACCAAGCAGCAGGGCATGTATACACCAATATTCTTTCACACCAAAACAATGTTTCTTTTAAATCCTGGGTGATAGGTTATGAAGCGTGGTCCTTTGGGAACTAGTGGTATTGCCTTTGGGAGCAGCGGTTCTGCTAACTGCTTAGAAATTGCTTTTACTTAATAATTATAAGGCTGCATTGCTGGCAGAAAAAAATGTATAGTTGAGCCCTTTCATCAAGAAGCTCCCTACTGTGTCTAGTGGTCCAGGGAAGGGGATTGCTTGGAATGGAGCCAGGGGTTCTACAGAGCCACCCACAGGAGCTCTAGATCCACAGCAAAAGCCTAGAGGCCTTGGGAAAGACTCCCTTCCTTTCTGGCAGTCTTGGAATGGTTCCTAGGAAACTTGTAGGGCGAAGATCATCCCAGTGAACGTCAGATGAAGAAAACTGTCTTGTAAGGCGTAACGACCCCAGGAGTCTGTAGCTCCGAAGAGAGATGAAAATGGAACGTGTATCAGAGGAAGCAGAGCCATCAAATGAAAGAGCTGAAGAGATTCTCACTTGCCCTTCTCTTTCTGTGTCCTCCCTGTTTTGTTTGGCCTCTCGGGACAAATAGCCAACCTGCGGCATCCCGCTGGGCCAGGCTCCCAGCTTTCTGAGCTAGCCGTGCTTAGGTGGAACCCATAGGACTGACTCCTGTCTCTTGACAGACGTTGGGAGGGAGGGGAAGGCTCTGTCCTTGGAGGCAGATTTAGTCACTCGGATCCCAGTGTACCTTTGATGCCCGGTTAGTGTAGTTTTCTCAGCAGTGACCTGGACAGCACAAATACAACAGAACTGTACGTGTTCCTAGGGCAGATTCCCTAGTTCAGCATGACTTCTGGTGCTCGATTTTGCTGTAAGAGATGGGAGCAATATTGACAGAAACATTTCTAACATTTTGTTCACAAATGGGGCCGGGAAATCTTGTCCTGCCTCAGTCAGGTTTTTGTGAGAGCGTACAAAAAGACTTGAAATATCATTTCCTCTTTTTGTGTCACATTGGGGGAGTTTCGTATTTTAAATGTTACTTTCTTTATTGAAGAATAAAATGTTTCTAATTTAAGAAAAAAAACCCACAAAGTAACTGTGGCAGCTTGTGCTACTGGTAGCTAAACTCTTTGAGGACTTGCTCAACAAGGCTTTTCTGGCTGGGATATGAAAGAGGAGAAAATGAATTAGCTACACAAGATAGTAGTAACGAAGGGTGAGAAGAGGGAAGAAGTGGGTCTCCTGTTGCATCCTCAGATCCCAGAGGTGGTCTATTTGGCCTCAGGTTATCTTGCAAAATGGGTTGCATTCAAGAACCCTTCCCCTTTTCCAAAGAAAAGCAAATGCTGCTGATCCTTTACAGCTGATTTCTGTGAACCACAGGAACAAGGGGTGGGGGCTATGTTCTGTCCCCATATGACTGCATACGAGCTGCATATCCTTGCCCCTGCCACATGGTGTGGTATTTGCCTGGTGATGTGTGGATGGCTTTGGCTGTACCAGCTGGGATAACGTGTAGGAATCTGTATAAGTGAACAGAAACCTGGGGGTGAGTATGTTTGTAGCTTTGTTTGGCTTACGTCTGACAGGTAACAGCTCTGGTCTAACACTGGTGTGCTTGTACCTGGGGAGGGATGCAGAGCTGTGTATTTCTGGGGATGGTTTTTTTGAGAGTTGCACTAATTTGTGTAGGTATTTTAACTTGGATTTTATAATTGGTTTTATTTGTGAAAGGAGGGGAGGAAAGGGAAATCTGTGCAACTAGGAGCTTTATTTTTCTGCCAGGCTGTTTGCAGGTTGCCAGAAAGCAGCCAGGTAGCAGATAACTCCCACCAGCTGGTAACATTGGAAAGGGAAACTGGGAAGACCCTGAAGGTTTAAAAACAACCAATCAAAAGCAAAACAAAAAAACACTGTGACACAGTGCTGTCACTTAAAATGTTGACCCTCTGCTTTGGTTGTAACTGCTGGCCTGGTCTGATTGTCAGTTAATGAAGGGTGTGGTGTGTGTGTGTGTGTTAGGCCTGCTGGCCCTCTGCCCCGTGTGCACTGTACGCTATCAGATGAGCTGGTTGCCCAAGCACCCTGCCGGTTTTGTGATGTACCTGAGGCATAGGAGCTGTGCTCGAGCATCACAAGTGCTTCTTCCATTTCATTTAGACCAAAGACTGGACTTTTCTTCTGTGTATCTTGCACGAAGGCATCTGTCAGGGAGGCTTTAAGGTTCTAGATATATTTTGCTAGAAAATCTGTTCCGCAGGTCCGCCTAACACTTTCAATACATGAAATTTTATGGTATGGACTTGGAATGGTTAAGCTGCTGAACACTGTGGATATAGAGCCGTATGCTTAAAAACCCCAGGACAATGCCTGCAAATCTTCCATTTCTTCTTTCTGAGGGTTAAAAAGCTCAGAGTCTTGCAGCTCCCAAAGCCTTGGCTCACATGTTTCCTTTCGGCATTCACCGGTGAAACTTGCAGAAATGCAGGACCGTTACAGTTGATTGCTGTGGTTGTTTCGATTACTGTCCCTGTAGCTCTGCTGTAGACCCTACAGACTTGCCCTGTTTCAGGAAAGAGAAATAGCTGCTCTAGAGCAATTCAGAGTTGGGAGACCTGTGAGTGCCTCTGGCTGTTGGAGACTACAGGGGGAGTTGGTGGGTGGGTGGGATGGATGGAAATAGTCCCTGCCACTAACATGGCAACTATTACATAGTTGTAGGGGGAAAATAATGCATCTCTGATGCTTTGAGAGTATCACATAGTGACATAATAACAGACTGTGGTAATGAGCAACCACCTTGAGGTGGGAAGCAGAATTAAGAGATTCCAGACTCTTAACACTGCTTCTTGACCTAAATGTCTGAGTATTTGCAATTAACATAGCTTTCTGATAAATTACAGAGAGGCCTGTAAACGATTACGAACAGGAATATCTACAATCAGAAAGAGGTGTTACAGAGGTAGGGTCATCTACCTCATACTCTCAGTAGTGTTGTAGAGAGAGCTCAGGGAGATTGGTACTTAGGGAAAGGGATGCCAGAGACCACTGGCAGCATGCATACCTACCCTGTAATCAGTCTCCTAAGCTGCAGGGACGTGCAGCTGTAGAGGCAAACACAGATTTGACAAAGTATCTTAGCTAGACAACAGCTTAAATTGCACCACAGCTGCTAGGCTGTAATTAATTACACCATTTAGATGGAAGTCCAACTTCTTTAACTTTCTCAGAGTCGTAAGTTCATCACTTCAGGAGGATGCCCTTTATAATCAATTCTCCAAAATACATGGGATGGGAGAGTGGTAAACAGTGTAATTGCTCTAATTTCTGTCCTTTTGCCAATAAATGAACCTTGGCTGCTGCTTGAGGTCTTCTTTCTCTATGCCTTTTCCTTATGAGGTATCTTTCTGGCAGCTGTTTTCCCATGACTGCCAGATCCAATTATCTTTCTAAGTTAATGATGTTTGTTTATTTCTTCATTTAGAAGCTATGGGTGAATTCTTTAGGGGTAAGTCGTATTATAAACTCAACATTTTAACAGTGTCAAGCCATAAGATAGTGAGTTCCCCACCCCTCATCTCTGACGAGTTAAGTGGGAGGGATGGGAGCTCTGAAACCAACACTTAGATAGGAATAACTCTTGTTAAATAAAAACAAAACAAAAATATCAAGATTTACTGTTAGTGCCCTTTGTGCCACCTGCTTTGTGAAGCACAGGAGATCAAAGGACCGTAGTTCCTCTTCTCTAGTCTGTTAGATGCTCTGAGAAAAACTGTGCATCTCGGAGATACTCTTTTAAGAGCAGATCAAGGTACTCGTCCTGCCCCTAATGATTTTTGAGAGTGATTATCTTAGCAAACAGTCTGCAGGTCAGGGCTCTGCTAGAGTGCAATTTTTCCTCCCGTTGTTACCACCGTACTAATGAATGTTTGCTGAATGTACAGTTAGGACTTTGCAAACATCTATGGTTCATCCAAATGCAGATGAAGCCTTTTTGTGGCTCATCTAAAGGAGGAGCGTACAAGCCTTTGTGGGATGCCATCTCCTTTCAGTAGGCTTCCAGTTGTGCAAGTTAATTGAATTGCTGTCTGTGACCTCTTCCCTGCCAGACTGTAGCTGCATGGGTTGTAGTGCTTTTTGTATCTCTGTCACGTTGAGATGCACAAGCTGGCCGATCATTGCCATCGGAGGTACTGCATCATGTTTCAAAGCGTGATACTAAGTTTCTGTAGCGAACTTGCCTGCTGTAATGCTAACACAGATGCCCGTTATGCCTCAAGCTCCTTCCTTTTGTCAGTTGTGCAAGTTTGGCTTCTGTTATGGCAAGTTATCTGCCAGCTTCCACTGAAAATTCATTCTAGTCTTGAAGCTCTTTTCCCTTTTATTTATTTACTTCAGATCTAGCCTGCGCATTCTTGTGCTCTAAGGGAATAGGAATGCTGTATAGTGGAGCTGGAAAACTTTTCTTAACTTCGGTTAGACACACAGCAACTTTCAAGGTGCTGAGGTGACAAATGGGTAAAAGACTGGGCTAGAAGCTGGCATGTGCTACAACAAAAGATGCATTTGTTCCATGCAATCTTTCCTTTTATACACAGAAAAGACTTGACATCAAGCCTTAGCAATGTTACTTAGTTTTGTGTTTTTTTAAGTCTGCATTGATTTTTCTTTTCATGGATGAAAAGCTTTCCACATAGTCCTAAGCTTATTTATTCAGTTACTGTCCACTTTCAGGTGTTGCTCCTGCACTGGGACACTGGGAATCAAATGCAGTTGTTATCCTAAAGCTACTCTCCTCCCCTGCCACCCCCCCCAAAAAAAAAAAAAAAAAAAGTTAGAGTTAGGGTAGAAATCACTCTTTGCCAAAATAAAAATATAAGTCAGGAAAGCCAACTCAACTATTTAATTAAGTCTCTAATGGACTGCTAGCCACAGCATGTCATGTTCCTTTGCTTTCCATACTCCTGCAGTCCTTGCATGGATAGTGCTCTTAAGGCTTAGTCCCACTTTCTCACAAATGGATTTCTGTATGCTTCTATGAATGTGAGATCTTTAAGTTTTGCAGTCTTGGGCTTCTCAGCCTAGTAGCTGACTTCTTTTTTTAATTACTGCTTAACTGAGTTGTATATTTTTTCCCCAACACAGGTTTTTCAGTGAGGTCCCAGTAGTGTAATCTCGACTTAAAAACCTAGAATTGCAGGAACTGTCAGTATCAGGGGGAAAGTCTGACCTAAGAGTGAGCAGAGTATCTCATTTTAATCTCAGCTGTAGCCAAGTTCTGCCTCTTTCACTCTTTGTCTAGCAAGCAACCTGACCCATATGTCTACAGAGATTTCAAGTTACCCAATTTTTAGTGAAATCTGTAAGACATGGGGCAGAGGGTATTTTCAAATAAGCATTTGAAATAGGTTTATAGAAATTGCAGCACTTCAGTCTTTAAGCATTTTATTAAATGCTTAAAGATCAATAACAGGAGAACATGGAGCAAGAAGCCACCTTCTGCTGCTGTATTATCATCTTCTGGGCCTGAGCACAGACCTCAAAGTCTTATGATGTGGTTACTTTCTTCATCCCTTCATACCGCCTACTAGGTACTGTGCAATTACTTTCTCTCGAGACAGAAATTGCTTGTATAATTAACTTGGCTAAGAGGGAATACTGCATGTGCCATACTCTTTGGAGTGACAGGGCAGGGGATGTTTATTCCTTTCCTCTACGGTTGCATATGCTGTAAGCTTGCCTACGTCCTGGCCCCAGTCCCAGCTATTACTCACTTCCCTCGAGGGAGGGGGTATGTTATGCCTGAAAGATGATAGCCTGAATAAAGTTGGATCCCCCTTGCTGGGGGAATACACTGAACCTTGCAGCTGACTGTCCTTTATTAACCCAGCATTTGTCTGAGGAGTCCTGGTGAGGTCATTAGTCTGGAAGGTCACTACAGTGCTTAAGCAGAATTGCTTTTCTGGCCAGGAAAGGAGGCTGGATCATATGCTGAAGAGTGGAATAGTGGAAGGAGAGGCTTGTGTTAACCCTTAGGATGATCAACTCAAGACAGACAGACATGTTGTTTCATCCACTGGCTTTTTTCCTTACAGCCTGGCAGATGGCTGTTGAGGAGGAAAAGATGAGTTTTAACCTTTGCTGCACAGCCACATACATACTTCTTACTCTCTGGCAACTGCCTTTTTGCATACAGACGTGCTTACCTGGTCACATGCTTGATGGAGAATGAGGGTTCTTCCGTGTCCTTTTTCCATAATATTGCAAAAGTACAGGACGTCTATACTTAATCTGTCTGATACCATCACTCAAGGCTGTGGTTTTGTCTTCTAAACTGACTGACAAAGGGAACGCTTAAATCAGAAAGAAAGACAGTACAGACATCTTGTTTTCTCTGCACAAGCTGAGAGCAGTACAGAGGGAATTTTATTGTCTAAGTGTCAAAGGAAGCAGGAAGAAGTATCAACATGAGGGCTATGGGGAGTGCAATAAGAACTAACTCTAAATAAGGGTTCTGTGCTGGCTACATAAAGACACAGAACCACACTGATTAATTACAAAAAGACACACATGATATAATTTTAAAAGAAAGAAACCTTCCATTTCTTAGTTAGTTCTGAGCTGTACCAGTGATAAAGATGTCAATGGTTTGAAGCACCCTATCAGTGCTAGAGTAGAATACTGATGTGCATGGAAGGGGACCACTCTGGTCCCACTAGCACCATCTCAACCCTGACCTGGAGTGAAACTCTGCTCTGCAGAGATCACAGGGGATTCAGTAGCCTTCTGGGCCTAAATTGAGTTGCTTTTGAGCAGACAGGGCCAGGGCATCACTGAAGGAGAGTGGTTGGTGATACAGGTAAACACCTGCTCAGAAAACAGACAAGAATAGTAAATTCCCTAAGGAGTTCAGCTTGGTTGCAGAAGGACCATATCCACCTTGCTCTGGCAGAGCGAAAACCAAGCTAGAATAGCACTTGCTTTCTTAGGTTAAGTTATAAACTCCATAATGAAGATCTTAATGTTGACAGGACAACAGTGTAAGACCACTAGAATACACGGTGTTATTTCACCTACTTACACACACAGTACGCGTGGGACACAGGGCATGCCCTGCTCGTGTCTGGCACCTGATCATTGGGGCTGCTTTAAACACTTGACTTAGAAAGAGCAAGTGGTTAAAGCAGCCACCTAAAGTAATTAGCCAGAACCACTGGAGCAGGGTAAAGCCCATCTAATCCAGACTCTTGCCCTTTGGCAACAATAGGATTCTTCTGTTCATTATGGTTTCTTAAAATCTGCAATTTTAAGGACAGTCATGTTTCAGTCTATACAACACCACACGTGAGCCCACCTTAAGGGGCAGGCACCTGGTTAAGGCTTTCACCTGAAATACTTAAAAATAATTAAAAAAAATCATGTTAAACAGGAAACAGCAACACAGCTACTGTATGAACACAAACTATGTTTCAACCACAGTTCTGGAGTCATTTATTCTGGTAGGCATCCAAGCATACTCTGTACTGACCCATACAGTGGCACACAGGTGAAATAGTCATAGTTAACTAAATAAAAGCACTCCACTCCCAGCTAAAACACTTGCTAACATACCTTAACTTCCTAAAGACTCATTTAGCTCATCACATTAGAATTAAAAAAAAAAAAAAGCTAGTGTGTCACAGGCTGATGGAGTCTTGATCCTACTTCTCAGTATATATTGATGCCAGTGTGACACCACAGCAGAAAGTTCTTGGTTTTACTCACTGATGCTTTTATCCATTCAAAAAATTACAATTGGCCAGCTATCAAGGGACTTGTCTACATAAAATATAAAGAGAAATTATTTATTTCAAGGTTTATGTTACATTTAAAATAGTTTTGCTAGTAGTAGGCCAGCATTTGTTGAAGTCGAGTCTTTCAAAGCTGACCTAGACTTCACATACAACATAGGCAGTGTCTATCCATTCTCAGTGCATGGTCACTGTTCCCTTGCAAGGGGTTCAGAGGGACTTGTACTGCAGAACAGACATCAGATGAGACGTACTGAATAGTGGAAGTTTACAGGCCAGAGCTACGTGAGCAATCATGTTAATATTTAACTTTAAATAATTAATAGGACTCCTCAAGAGCCATCTTTTTTGTCCTGCTGGCACTATGGAGTACAAGATACCCCCTACTTATTTTCATTCCTTCTCTGTAGCTGTCAGGACTGCAAAAGTGAGAAAGACATGCCTTCAGCCTTTCCTCTTACAGTTAAAGGCAGACAGACCAGAAGCCAGGCTAGCTGGATGAGGGAGCTGAAGTGCAAAAGCAGGGTTCATTTTTCATTGTACCCACAAGTTCCTTAGGGCATAAAACTGGATTGCACTAATTCTGTATCACAGGGGAATAGTCTTGTTTGTTAGCAATGAAGCTAAGCTTTGTATTGATGCTATTCATCTCGTTATAGAGCTGGGGGGGGGAGAAAATTGGTCATTTTCCATTTCTTTGCACCATCTATTAAACTGGGGATACTGAGACAGTAAGGGGCAGAACTTCTTCCACACGGAGAAATAGAAGAAGGCTTGAAATAGTAACCCTAGCAGAGGGCTCTGCTCCTGTGTCCATCTTAAGAAGTCAATACCAGATGCATAAGAAGAATTAAATGCCTCCTAATGTACACAGTTGTGCAACTAAATCTCAAAAGAGGATATTCTTGTCTGGCTACAGGTGGTGACTGCTGAGGATGTGGATTAAGAAACCTTGAACTCTACCTGTCATTCATTCCTTAAACATCCACTTCCTTTGGTTTTCTAAACTATTGGCCTCAGTTACATCCTGCAGGAAAGTGCTTAATTACCAGGTCAAACAAAGCATTTTGTTTTAAGCCATTCTGCTCTGCTGATCCAACACTGTTCAACATCCCTTTTGCCCTGCTCTTAAAAAAGCATCATTAGCATGCAGCTGACCCCTCAGTTACCCCATCTTTTTTGAAGTCTTCTCTCACCCAACACACTTCTCCTCTGCAGCTAAAAAGGCTCAGGTCTGTCCAGTTATTGAATGTGCTCTGTATGAAGCTACTAATTATTCTCAAGAGTTTTCCAATTGCTCTGATTTAACTAACCAAAGTCATGGTGAGGATGCATCCCAGTTTCAAATAAGTGACTATTACATTTTTTTCCCCCCTAGATTTCATCCACTTTAATAAAGCCTGACATGCAGTCTCCTTTGCTGCTTGCGTTTATTATATGATTCACAGTGGCACCTGAACTTTCAGTCTGCTGCATAGCAAACAGTACACAAAGGCAGTTTTTGGCTTCCAAGTCACCTCTATTAGTTAAAGTTAGCTGCGGTACCTTTACAGCTAACAACATATTTAGTGTCTGGATACTAACAATGATCATTTACAGCCACAAAATTGATCAGAGGATGCATTCAAATGGCTGCTTGGCTTGCTACTGACATCTAATTTCAAATTATTGCATGTAGCTGGAGCGCAAGGGAGGGGACAGGTGTTGTACTGCACTGTGGAAATAAGCTTCTTCTTTTGCAATTACCTTGTCTTAGGTAGCCTAACTTGCTGTTGATCTCCCTTTGGATTGTCCTCCTAGTCATGCAGCATAGCCGAAAACTAATGACAACTAAGAGAGCTTGAAAGGATAGACTGCATGGCATGGATATAACTCCATGGATATGACAATTAGGGATTTACAATTAGGAACTTGTAAGGCCTCATTTAAATCGCTTGTGGGTGGTGCTTCAGTGATTAATACTGCTTTAACTCAACAGAAGAGATGATTTGTGTGGGGATAGGAGCCCATTCTCCACCACCAAAATAGCACTGCTTATATGAGTATGGCACAGCTATACCACAACAAAAAGTACTGACGGAGCTAAGCTCCATCATGTTTCTAACAAGTCCACAAGAAAGCATAAGCCCAGTTCTAACAAAATTAAATACTTAGTATTTCAGAAAGCTCAGCTCCTTGTCCGTGTTGTTATAAAACAAGACTTAGTTTCCTTCCAGGACACCAACTCCCAGGCTCAATTTTTGCATCCCCTGGATCCATGTGTCCAGATCACTTCGAGGCCACACTGTTCTGATTTTGGCAACCCCAGTGTCCAAGCCCTAGGCCTCAAAAGAGAGGCCTGACAACACTCCAGATTTCTGACAAGCATTACACAGCTTAATCAGTAGTACAACACTCCTATGAAAAGAAGGGTAGGCAGAATCAAGGCTGTAACCAGGTGGAGAGGCCCTGCCCAGCCATTTGGGGAAGGCTAGTGTAAGTGGTGCTGTTAAATACTGCAGCAATTGGAAGAGCCAGAACACAAGCACAGCTCTGGGACTGGGAGGGGGAATAACTTTCAGGAGTCTCCAGGCTGAAGTGGTAGGAAGGCAATCTCCTTGAGCAGGGCTTCCCACCAACAGGTGCCTGTAACTCTAGCACTACCATCAGCGAGAGAGGAGAAAGACCCTTGCGGAAAGGAAAAATGCTTGTAAAACCTGTTCAGATCATTAAATCCTTTTTAGCTATTCACTCTTAAAACTTATACCTTGGTGACTGAAATGTCTTCCACGAGCTTTCACAGTAGCAATCACTAGAAATTAATAGAAGACCGATGAAGGGATGACTCAAAGTTCAGGCTACCAACCATCCCGTGCCTCCCTCTGCCTCCACTGCTGATTGATGTCTCTGTGCCTGTTTTCACGTGGCAATGGCATGGGCATATCCTGACCCACTTTACCACAAAAGGACATATTGCAACAGCTCCTCAGCATCACAATGGGTGAAGAGGATTGTCATCCCACCATCTACCATCTCAGAGTCAATGAAATGCATTGAAATAAGCAGGATCAAACATACAAGATATGATTACCCCAGATGAGAGGCCCTTGCATGATCAATACATCAGGCTGAGCAAATTCTGCCTTCTCACAAGAGCAATGCTAAACAAAGCGTGCAGAATGACAAAACCAGGAATTTTTGCACAAGACGCAGGGGCCATCCCATTCCAGCATCACTCCTCCCTCAGCCCTGTGGGCCTTGCATGGGCTCAAGACTCCTGTGCAGACAGGGAAGAAGTACTGTTGACGAGATGCTTCATCTATGTGCTGTCAACCCAAAAAATTCGATAACAAGTTCGCTGATCCCACTCACTTCCTATTCTCCCTGCAGCACACTCCCACAAATGTACAGATCTTTTTATTTCTTTTTTAAAAAAATACTTGTTTCAGTGAATTAAGATGGACACCTCTCCCAGAAACAGGCAGGTGAACCCTACGGGACCCATGGGATCCAGCTCTGGGACTGGCCCACTCGGAAGTACCTGGGAAGACCAGCACTCTGTTCCATTCCTGCTCCCCTATCCCCTTTGTCAGAATTGGTGCAGGTCCCAATTGTGGCCAGCAAGAAGTCTGTGGAGCCAGGCACACAAGGCACAGCTCTCTTCACACACGGATTTGGTACCCGTTGAGGTCTGGCATGGCTTTGGAATCAGTAGGCTTCTTCTCACCAGACGGCCTGCGAGCAAAGAGGTTAAGAACTATTAATAAATAGCACAGGAGAAGCATACAGGAAAGCTTCAGATTTATCCTATGCTACTGAAGGCAAGATTATTCTTTAACCTTCAGTAACTTTCTCAGCAATCTTCACAGGAAGAAAACTCAGGTTAGGAGGAACACACCAGTATCCCAGACCATTTTCAAGAAAACAGTCTAATTTGTGGAATCTTTTTGGGGCACAGGTCTGTGAGCTATCCAAACTCAGACCCCTAGGCAAGGATAAATACCAGGTACCACAATCACTGTCTATTTAAGCAGCCTTTCTCCTCCCCACCTAAACAAAACAACAACCACCAAACACACACACAAACAGAAATAAACAACAACAACAAAAAACAATGGCCACCCAAGCAGTGATAAACTCAGAAAGACAGAGACTACAAAAGAACTGCTAATGCAGGTCTGAGAAGTCTTCCCTGTTAAAAAGAACCCCAGTAAGTCATCAGAAAGATCCCCAAAAAAACAAACCAAAACAAATAAGAAAACCCAGCAAGGCAGTCTGTCAAAAAAACAAAACAGAACAAAAAGAAAGCCACCAAAAAGCAGATGCTCTGGATAAGTCTCAAGACCAGCAGCCCCACGCACCGTCGGTCCCCACGGCTGTTGCGCCGATGCGGACTGGCCTGACCTCTTTGCGGGGAGGAGACATCTTTCTTTCTGTCCTTGGTAGGAGATGGTGGCCCTGTTCCTTTGCCAATCTACCAAAAAAAAAAAAAGGAGTACCATGAGCAGAAAAACTATAGTAGTAGTAACTGGAAAACACGAAGCTTAGCAACTATTAATTAAATGGGAATAAAAGACAAAAAAGCAAGGCAAGTGAATCAAATATACAAAAGCCAGAAAACAGAAAAAAAAAGCTACAATCACAGCTACAGCTCCAAGGAGCATATACAGTGCAAGGTATCACAACAGCAGTACTGTGTGTGTGCCCATTAGTTAACCAGCCTGACAACAAAGCAGAAGAGCCTCCAATTCACCCTCCACTCCACCACCTGCCACTGCCCCCTGCCATTCACTCCACCAGCATGCCACAGGCCACGCAAGACAGCGGATGCTGCAGCAAATTACTACTCCACCCTCGCTGCTCACCTTCAGCCTCATGTCACGGGCATGCCTCTCAAGGTCTTTGCGGAAGTCTTCCCGGCTTAGTTTGTCTAGATCCAGGATGGAGTGCTTCCACTCGATCTGCTCCACGCTGTGTGGGTCGTGGGACACACAGTGGCCCAGCTTCACCTTTTTGAGTGTGTGCCAGCAGCGGCGATACGCCTCTTCGAAGTCAAAGATGAGTTCGCTTAGTGTGCGGAAGACGGGTGCTTTGTACATGAGCTCCTCACGTCGGCTGATGCCCAGTGCCCCATAGCGGCCCCCAAAGTTCACCCCCAGCACAATGTGTCGGAAGTAGTTCCCTGAGAAGTGGGTTTTGAAGCTGATGGGGAAACGGTCCAGCGTGGTCATGTTGTTGGTGAGGTAACTGACAGCAGCCACTATTCAGGAAACAACCAGTGATACCACTTGTGTGGCAAGATACTTCCTGCCTGCTCCAAACCCTGCCAGCGTGCTCAGCACACTCACCACTGATTCAGGCATCACATTGACAGGGTTTGTTCTCCAAATCAACAGTCCAGCTCATTGCAAGCTGTCCTGCTTTCATGGGGAAATCAGGCAGTCAACAATGGGGAGTTAATTTCCAGGCAATTTTGTGACGCAGAAGTTGCAATACTAACACGTTTAGCGTGCTATATTCCGTAGTGACCTAGCTGCAATACTGTAGCATTATTCATCAGGTTGTTTTAATCTGTTTTACTAGCTGTTAATTTCAACTAGAAACTGAGGAACCTCCAGGACAAAGTACTCATCAGACCACTCTTCTGAACCACTCGCCATCTATGCCCCTCCAGGTGGTCTTGCCACTGTCCACCAACAAACTATAGCCCAAGTGACGTAGGTAATGCCTGGAAGGTAGCTGGGAAAGATGTATTCTTTAAGAAGGCACAAGCCAAGAATTAATAAAGGTATTGCCTAAGCTGACAGGCAAGAAACCTGCATGTTAGACATAATACTGAGGCGACATACACCATAATTAGATGTTGGGGAGGATCCCTAATTTATCTTAGTGTAGAACACGTGCAGGCAACGCTGCAGTAAGGGAACAATGTTACCTACAAAGGACCTCCTGAACTAACTCTACCTAGTATTTTTGCCCCCTTTATGTGTTCCTTAGATCCTTCCTTTCTCTTTTACTTGCTTCCAGAGTTTTCCAGAACAGCACCACCCTTCTTAGGGAGGGAAGAACAACTCTGAAGAACTAGTTTGGCTATTTCAGGGGATTGCTTGGATTTGGATTTTATTCGCAGGAGTTTTAGGGAGAACTGGGAAGGGAAAACGGGTGTGGGGCTAGATGACAATATTATCAGCAGTCTTGAAGCATCATAAGAGAGCAGAGGAGAAAATGCAGGGATGGGCAGGCATGCACATTTCCAAGAGGAAAGGATACATTCCCAGGATCACAGCTTCCAGGCATTTGATTGGCAGGGCCTCTTTGGTCATTTCTTTGGCCAGATCCATCAGCCTGTGGAATGGGACAAGGGAAGGACAAGGAGAGTTAGGAGGCTTGCACTATGCAAGTATGGCCAGTTCAGCCCTTTTGCAGTATATATGCAGGGTGGGTTTCCAGGAGAGGCAAAGGCCCATTGAGGACAGGGAACAGGTGTGCATCTTCCTTAGGAAGCTATGAAATCCAAACCCGCTCTCCACCACTTACTGTCACTGCTTACAAGTTGCTCCTTCAGTGAGTTGCAACAAAGCTGCCTATGTGGCCAACCTTGTTCTCAGGGAGACAACAGCTCTCAGCTTAGTAAGTTCTGGATGGACACCTATGTGACCACAAGCAGCTCAAAGGACTAAGGGCCGACAACATTTGCCTCACAAGGCTCAAGGGCAGTGAAGGCCTCTTCTCTGGCATCACACAACCCTGCTCTCCATTCAGCAAGTACTGCGGAGGAGACAATGCACTGACTACAACACAAGACATCTGGGGTCACATAAACCTATTGAGTAGACCAAGAGTAAGAAGCCAGTCTTGAGAGAGTCTCAGTACGCTGGCTGATAAAACCAATGAACATCTGGTGCTTATCTCCAGGAGCTTATCAGGTGCAGTTCTCCGAAGTCTGCAGTCAGAATTCCCCTCCTCCTTCAAAGTATAAACTCTTCAGTTTATACTGCAGGAGTTTTGCAAGCCTAGATACTGCAAAGGCACTCACAAGTACTACCAAGTTAGCCCTGTAAAGATGCTTGGCTTTTATAAGGCTCATTTAGGGCAGGACCTAGCTTCAGAATCCATCAAGTTCATGTCGTTATATTGCAATTAAAAGCAGGCAGAATCTGTACATCTTTGAAATACAGTTCGGTTATTTTACTGGATTTACTGATTCATGACAACAAAACCTACCCTTGTCCTTGAGACAGGCCAGACGCAGCTCTGTCCAGCCGGACCCCAGGCAACAGACAATGAAGTCAGCTAAAGCAGGATAGAGCTGCAGCACTGAAAGCACTGACTGTCATCTAACCTTGGCCAGTGGGTACAGCAGGGCCCTAATGTTTTAAAGCAAGGATTAATGTGGCAGAGGCTGCCAGCACTTACCCAGTCAGAGGTCTGCTCTTCTTAATCTCAAAGAATTGTGTCCCAGTGTGATTGTACCTGGAGGCAAGACGTTAAGGGCTTGACAGCTTGGAAAGGAGAGTTTGAAGAAAAGCTCTCTGAAGAACCTTATTTACTTACTATTCTCACAGCAGAGTTGGGATGCTACAAATACAACACCGAAGCAAGAAAGTTCCTTCCTCTCTATCCTGCATTTCTCCCATTTATAGTCCCTCCTTACTCCTGTATTTCTTTCTTGTCTATTTTTCTCTCCCTCCTCACTGTATACATGTTTCCACTCCGTTTCCCAGAAGTCCATGGTGACAGCCCATACAGAGGGGCTGGATGCCACAGATGCACAAAAGCAGGGTTGCCAACTCTTCTTTAAGACAGCTACAGAGACAAGTGCTCGAGTAGGATGACCCGAGAGGCAGTTTTCCCTCCACCACAGCTCACCTATGCCTTAACAGTGAGGTGACACACTGCAGTCCGTCTGAGACCCGGCTCTCGGTGTCTCAGATATGTAATAAGGTAACAGTAAAGGATACTGAAGCTCCCTGATGTAGCGCTGTACAGCTTCCAGGCGCTCAGGGATGGGGGTGGACGGCTGGAACGCAGGCACACTCGGTATGGGAATCTGAAATGGGGACCAGAACATAAATCACCACTTCCAAACCTCTCCTGCTTCTCGCTGAACTCAGTGTCATGTAGTTACACAGAGCATGTTCCTCTAAAACCAGCCCCTTTTTGCTGCCTGAAGTGGCCACACCAGGTAGATTTATGTTCCCATACTGATAACTGGGCATGGATTCAGAAATTGGCAACACCACTGAGCTGTCAGAGAAACCGCGTGAAAGGGTCCGACTCTTCGGCAGCATCACCAGGGAAGAATTAGATAAATTAAGTGACAAGGCAAAACGTGAGACAGCAATGCCATCAACCAAGAGAGCTCGAGCTCATTTGAGTATGCAAACCGGAAGGCACAAAACAAAAACAAGGAGGAGACAGAGGGAGGCAAAAGGTGAGAATGAATTTCCCCAAAGCCGCTGGAGCATGGAACAGGCTTGTAAGCAAGGGCTTACAAGTCCCTTACTGCCTCCTGGCACCTCGGGTGAGTTGGCACTGACTAAGACACAGGCTTGACAGCATAACGACTCCCCACCTTCAGTGTCTGTTGTCTCGAATTACGTAGTCAGAGAATGACTTCCGAAAGTCCACCATTCAGACTGCTGTCCTGTTCTGAGGCCTCAGCCTTATGGGCCCAGTCCAATTTTCCTCTCCATTTGCTCCACATGGGATAACTGCAGCTTTGTCGGCAGCTGAGAAAATGTGTCTAAGGAAGGAGAAAAGTCCTGTCTGCTCAGCTACAGTGGACAGGCAAGCTTGGATGGCAGACAGCCCTGACGACACACTCATTCAACAAATATAATGGAAAAGGCACAAATTTGGTGCTACTGACGGGCTTGGAGACAGAAGCCGGCATCTTCCCTCTGAAGGATAGCTCCTGCCTTTCACACACCCATCTGATACCGGACTGCAGCTTTCCACAGCACTTTGCTTTTTAGCATTTCAGTTCCTGCTCAGACTTCCCCCAGAGATGGGTTATCCCCCACCTAAGAAAGAGTGAGTCAGAGCCAGCTCTTCCCTTGGGGCCTTCCACTCCGCTGTGCACTGTTGGCTGCAGAGTTGTAGCCAGCAGCACTGCTTAGCCACTCATCACCTTCCACAGGCATTTCTGCGGCCACTCATTTCCATACCATCTTCCCCTGCCCTGGGTTGGCAGAGGTGGCCAGTGAACCAGGCCGCCTGAACCAGCTGAAAGCCGAGCCAGCGAGCATGGCTAGGTTTCAGTCTGAGCTGTTCCCCGACCTGCTTTGCCACATGGCCACACACTGCTCGTGCCAGCACAGCACAGGGGCCAGGGACTGGCCCTGCCTCTGGAAACTGTAACCTGTAATTGTTTTTTCAAGCTATCTCCAAACACCATCAGCGAGTAAACACTGAGTGCTCAGTCTCCTGTCAATCTTCTCTCCCCCATGTTTTTAATCCTTTTCTTTTTTGGGGAAACAAAATAGCATCATTTGGCCACTGGTACCCATTTTCCCAGCACTTTACCTGTTATTTCCAATGCCTTATTTCTGTACCCTGCCTGGAGCAAGGGGAGGCACTAGCAGAAAATGGCACAAGAGCAGGAGCAGATATGAAACTGGGTTTGTTCAGCCACAGCCGGAGCAGGGAAGGCTCCAGAGAGCAGAGCAGGGATGGAGCCGTCTCTGGAACTGTGCGAGCTGAGTCAGTTTGGATGCTGTGAGCTGATACACTGAGTCATAGGAAATCATTTCCAGGCAGAAACAATGAGAGAGGTATCAAGCAGGACAGCCTGACTATTTAACTTCGTTTCATTTCTTCACGGTGGAGACTTTCATGCTTTTTGAGTGGAAGCAGACTGATGGAGTTCATGTTGACAGCACAACTAATGACTCTGGTCAGGTACTCCTCCATTTACTACTGCAACCCCCCAGATCTCCTGTTCCTTAAAGGACCGCGTAACACTGACACAGCGCAATGGCAACCAGTTCAGCAGGGGACTAGTTAATGCCGAAGAGCCGCCTGCACCTCAAGTAATTAAACTGATGAAAGTACAGCGTGCTCACTCTCTCTCTCCCAGATCTGGGCCTGCAGCCCAGACTGGGCTACAGTTTCTTTTGCATCAGGTCTACAGCATTTTACTGGGGCAAGAGAAGAGAGGAATAAAGTCTCCATCCCTCAAACCCACACCGATGGGATTGGACACGCTAACACATTATTCTTGCCAGCACTATCCACTGCATATCTCAGAAGGGCTATAAATACTAGGCAGTCCTCACAATCCTCCAGAAATCAAAGAAGAATTACTTTGGAAGAGAAACGAGGGAAAATCACATCTATTTTGCTTTCCCTTTAGTTGCACTGAAAGCTGGAGAGAGAGTTAGGAAGAGAGCCCAGATTTCCCAGAGCACATACCTCTGCCAGGCTTAGCAGACTGCTTGAACATGTCTTTAGTCCCTCATCACTTGTGTGGAGAGGCGCATCACACCCCAATCCTAGATTCATGCATGCGGCCGGGCTGGCCGTATGCGTAAGACTGGGACTCCAATTTCAGAAAGGGGATCCAGAGAACAAGAGATTTCACGTACCAAATGGGACATACTGTACATGAGACAAGACAGATAGGACAGAGGAAAGAAGCTCCACCCTTATCCATATCACAGAGGTATGTTTTTGGCCAGCCCGTTTAGCAACAGCTTCTGTTATGGTGCTTTTATGTATCTGAACTCCTCCCTAATTTCCCTTTTGTAAGCCACATGGGAACAATACCAATCCCAGTTGTTAGCCTGACTAAGAAATTGGATTTTTTGCTTCTCCATCTATACCCGTTAGATGCAATACTTCCTGTCTTTGCCCTCCTAACTGCCGCATTTAAAATCCAGCCTTTCTTAATGAGGCAAGTGCACATCATTTTGTGTTTCCTTGTGCAGCTCCAAGCAAAGCAATACCACACCTTGTAGCTAGAAAGGAAACAACCTACAAGAGGCTGGCACTCTCAAGCTCTGCATGCATGGCCAGTCGACTACATCCTGCCAACCTGGCTCAGCTTGCTTGGTGGATACCCCAAACCTACCAGAAGGATACCTTGGACCCCTGAGAGATCTCTGAGCTCTCAACAACTCAGTGAAAGACACAACCCCTGCAGCTGATCTGTGAACACTTCTATGTCTGATCACAGCCTCGTGCCATCATCATTTTATGGCATTAAGTTTAATTTATGGACAACTCTTTAAAGAGTTACTTTCCCCAACAGCCAATACTGGCCACTCTTCAAGGCAAAAATTTGGAACTAGGCAAACCGCAGTCCGACTCCAACACCTAAAGACGTATTTGCCTTCTAGCATGTGGAGAGTGTTCAGCCTTTCAGAGGAGCTGGCCCTGCAGAGTACACTCACTGCTCTTAATTCTCATCTGTTGCATCAGCCATGCAAAGAAACTTAATGGCACAGAGATGCATAGTGATATAAGCAAACCTCAAAGATAAAAATACACCCCTAGAGGGGAAAGGAGCTAGGATAACAGCTCATTCATCCTGGCTGTTTCCTGCATCCAGCATCCTCTCATCTGTACGCCTGGTGAGCTCGGGCATGGCATCTCAGATTGCAGAGCACCGACTAGAGTTCATAGATCTGTTTCCCAGAGGTGCTAGCAGATACACACACACAAAAATAGACAGACTAATGTCATGTTATTCCAGAGGAGCTCATACTGCTTATGTCCCCTAACCGTAACCATCTGGCACTAAGACTGTATAAGACAGCTAAGTGAGAACAAAAGCAGAAGTACTTCACATTAAGACCCAAAGCAGAGACTGAACACAGTACTTCCCTCCCCTCATGCACCATTCGCTTGTTTGTGAGCTTCTTTTCTTCCCTTTCCCCTACCAAACCAGCCCTTTGGGTCAGGAAATTAAGTACTGCATGTTCTGACTGATCAGAAACATGCTTTCAGCCTTCACCCAGGCTCAGGACAGTCTGAGGAGAAGGAAATCTGAAAGGGAAAGAAAAGTCTTGTGGGGTTAGAAGAGGGACCATAATCAGGATTCAAGATTTGTTCTGGGTGCTGCCACATAACTGCACGGCACAAAGGAACTCAGATCACACACTTCTCCAGAGTTCCTTGTGGAAAGCGGTACTGATTGCCTGTGCGCTGTATAACAGCATGGTTTTGCTTACTTCAGTTTTCCATCCCAAGGAATTAAGTCCTTGCAATAAAAAGCCTGAGCAGAAAATCCTTCATCCTTTTGTATTTGAATTTCCTCTAATAGCATGATGGGAATACTCCCCTAGCTGGTCAGTGGAGTGACACACCAAGTGTTTGCAGTGCCTTTTGTTCACAGGATGCCAATGGAAAGGGGAGCTTTTTCTCCAGCTGAGGTGCAACAGCAGACAGCAGCTATCGCAAGCATTCACATGCAAATGATTCAGTCCGGCACAAGGTTGGGAGAAACGATCATCGGTTCCTCTTTTCATAGAGTTCTCCACAGCAAGGCCAGGGATACGCTCGGAAACCACATCTGGCCCTACACCAGCAACAGGCTCTGTGAGCGTTAGATAACTCCTCTTACAACTCCTGGGCGTGAAGGGTCCCTTTTCCCACAGACACGGTTCTGTGCAAGAATTCCGCCGGCAAACGGTTCCCAAACCCGGGTTCTTCTGGTTCAACGCCTCACCTCCCTTCTCACCTCAAGGATTTGGACTCGAGCCTCACTCCCTCACTCCCTCACCACCTAGCCGGCCCCCCGCTTCAGGGCAGCCCCATGCGCGCTACCTGACGGCCAGGCCCCGCGACAGGCGGCTGCTCCGTCAGCACACAGCCCCGTGGGCAGGGCACGGCCCCGAAGGGCCTCGGTCACCGCCCGCGGGAGCCCCCCGGGGCCCTGCCCCGAGCCTCTGCTCCCTTTGTGCGCCCAGCGGGGCCCGGGCCGGGCCGGCCGCCGCCTGGGGGTCCCCGCGGGCTCTCACCTTGGGCAGATCGGCGGCGCCCCGGATCCTCTGCGCCACCCGCTCGCCCTCGGGGTGGATCCTGGCCACATGCCGCCACATCCGCTCCCAGGTGGGCTCGTCCACCGGCAGCCCGCCGCGGTTCACGAAGAACGGCACGCCGCCGTCGCGCAGATCCTCCTCGCCCTCCTCCTCCTGCTCCTCCTCCCGCGCCGCCGCCGCCGCGTCGCCGGCCGGGGGGGCGCCTGGCGGCGGCCGCGGCCCCGCCGCCCCCCGGCATCGGCATCGGCATCGCCGCCGCCCGCTCTCAGCGCCCGCCGCCCGCCGCCGGCCCGCCGGGGGCCGCGCCCCGCATGGCCCGGCCGGGGGGCGGGACCGGCACCTCCCCCGGCGCAGCCTCGCCGCCGGGCGGATCACAACGCGGGGGTTCGGCGGGGCGGCGCCGGGAGCCGCTGCCGGCCGCCCGCTCGCATCGGGCCGCGGCGGGGCTGGGGGCGGAGGGGGCCGGGCCTGCCGCCTGGGCGCCCCCGCCGCGCCGCCCTCCCGAGCGCGCCGCGGGGCGGGCGGAGACAGCGGCCGCCCCCCCGGCCGGTGCTGCCGCTGCATGCGGGGTAACAAAGCCGCCGCGCCCCGGCGGGGCCGGGCAGGGACCGGCCCCGCTCCGCCCAGCCCCGCCTCGCCCCCGGCAGCTCTCGGGGCTGGCCGGCCGGCCGGCCGGGCTGCTGCTGCCGCTTGCCGCTGCCCGCGGGCGATAAGGCCGGGCCCGGCTGGGCCGGGCGATAACGGGCGGCGATGGAGCCGCTGGGGGCGGCGCCGGCGGGGGGGCGGCGCTGGGCAGCGGGCCGTTTAACGGTCGCCGCAGGGGCGGCCCCGGCCGTTAGCGGCGGGGGATGGAGCCGGCGGGGCCCTCAGCGGGCGGCGGGGGGATTCGCGGGGTGAGGGGGAGGCGTCTCCTCATGGATCTCCTCATGGAGGTGGGCTTGGAGGACGCGGCAGTCGGGTGGGGCCGCCAGGTAGAGTCCTGTGGGTGGCGGAGAGGGGAGCTGGGGTACTTCTGGCTTACGATAGCCCAGGTCGAGGGATGAAGAGGCAGTGAGGGAAGGGCTCTCCTGGTGGGGACCCAACAGCCCACCTCTGGGCGTGCTGTGGGAACCCCGTCCCTCTCAAAGAAGGCCGCTGTAGGATGTTTTCTGCCTGTGAAGAGCCAAAAATTCATCTTTATACAGCCTGGAGGAGCACCGCAAGCAAATGTACAGGTGCTTTGCCTTGACTTCACAACCTGGTTCTCTGTTTCAGCCTCCCGTGGCATGGCAAAACATCAGTCAGAAGGGGTCTCTGCAAAATGCAGGAGATGAGGGAGCCCGTCCTTGTCCCCACATGCTGCCAGCACCACTCTGTCCTCCTCTTACAGAGCCCAGCCATGGCATGGGCAGGACTGCTAGCCACGTTTCCTCCCCACCCATGTCATATTAATGTCCCACATGCCATTAATGCATTTATGGAAGCTGTAGCATAAAGATGTTTTGTAACTTGAACGCCAAGTAAAAGAAGCACATACACAGTAATGTGTCAGCTGTTGAGGAACCTGCTAAGGGGCCTCTTGAAATGTTCGCATTTAGCAATCCACACAAAGGGCTGTTGTTTGGCAGCAGGGTAGGGAAGGAGGGAAATACATCCTGGGGATGGTTGCTGTGGGATCTGAAGTCCTGAGAACTGGGTATAACCTTTATGAGGACTGCCAGAGGATTTCAGAGTGAAATGCCACTTTTCCTGTAACGTTCTGTGGGCAGATGTTCACATGAGATTATTTCTGAGGGCACAACACTTGAATGCAGCATCTGTTTTGAACTCAGCATTGCCCAAATTGCCAAAAAGTGATTTTTCTCTCAGGAAAATTAAGCTAAATCCATGCCCCTGCATCCTTCCTTCCTTCAGCCTTCCAAAACAGACAACCAGTATGCTTCATGCAACCTACATTGACTTCCATATACTTAACACATACTTCTTCTCTGAGTAAGGATTTTCTATTGTGTGGGGACTTTGAGCAGTGCTCATTTATCACTTCAGTAGATTTCTAGTGTTGTTACAGTTGTCTTTGCCTTTTCCTGTGTGCAAGTGGAGACTGGTGGAAGTTGACTCCTTATATTAAGAGGCTGTAGAGCCTGTGGCAGGAAGCCACTACAGCCCCTGAGCAGACATGTTTTGTCCGCCCAGTTCAACATGTCCATTCCAGGATCCCTTCCTCCCCTCGCTCCACTCCAAACACGGGCCAGAAGTGTGCCCGGCATAGATGGCAGTGCAAGTGCCATACGGGGGACAGCACCTGCATTTTGGTGGAGTGGCAGGTGTACTTCCAGTGACAGCACTGGGGAAAGGATAGCGCAAACGCTTTTAAATGCTTCTGTTGGAGCTGCGCTGCCTCCCCTGGCTGAAATTTAAGCACAGCTACCATAGAAGCAAGGATGCTTGTCTTCAATTTTGAACTCCGTCACTAATTCATGGTTGGTCATTCTCATGGCCTTCTGTACTTCAGCTTTTCCCTCTGTCAGAGGGACATGCTAATAACCCTGACTTGGCATCCATATATATATATATTTTATTTTAAGATTAGTTAACATTGTGGCCCATTAAGAATTATTCTTAAGAATTAAAGAATTAATCTTAAGAATTATTCTTGAAGAATTAAAATGAATGTGTTATAATAGAAGTGAAATACTATCCATGTATCTTAATGCCTTGAAATGCACACTCAGAGGAAATGTAGCTTATAATCATCAGCAAGCCTCAAAAATAAGGCTGATCAGGGGATTTTTTGTTTCAGTTGTCTTAGTTTAATTATTAGGCAGCGTCCCTCCCTTCTGGCCATCACTTAAATAACATTGCGACAGCAGGAGATCATATTTTAAGGTAATAAACATAGCACTATGCTTGTTTAGTTTGGGAAAGAACAGAGCTCAGCTGTGCTGAGTTAGCTGGTCCCTGCAGTGTGGACTGACCGTGCGTGGGGTGACAGCAGAGGACAGAGATGGTCGCTGCCTTGTCTCCGCTGCTGACATTTCCTTGTCTGTGAATGTTGTTTACCTGTGGCACGGCTGTGTAATGGATGTTAATGCTGCCTCTCATTGCTGGCAGCAGATTACTGTGGCTGCGACAACCAGGGACTGGAAGGGGGAGGTGATTCTCCCCCCTCTACTCTGCTCTCATGAGACCCCACCGGGAACACTGCCTTCAGCTCTGGGTCCCCAGCACCAGAAGGACATTGCCCTGTTAGAATGAGTCTAGAGGAGGGCTGTGAGGATGATCAAGGGCTGGAGCACCTCTCCTACAAAAACAGGCTGAGGAAGTTGGTTTGTTTCAGCCATGAGAAGAGAGGGCTCCAGGGAGACCCTCATTGCAGCCTTCCAGTACCTAAGAGGGCCTACAAGAAAGCTGGGGAAGGACTCTTTGTCAGGGAGTGGAATGATAGGACAAGGAGTAATGGCTTTAAACTAAAAAAGGGTAGATTTAGATTGGATGTTAGGAAGAAATTCTTTACTCGAGGATTGTGAGATGCTGGAACAGATTGCCCTGAGAAGCTGTGGCTGCCCCATCCCTGGAGGTGCTCAAGGCCAGGCTGGATGGGGCTTTGGGCAACCTGGTCTGGTGGGAGGTGGGGGCTGGAACTGGATGGGCTTTAAGGTCCCTTCCAACCCAGACCATTCCATATACAAAATATGTGATGAATGTCTTCAAGTAGCATAGAGAGCAAAAAAAAATAAAAATCTTTCCTCTGCTGTTACAGGCAAATTGGGATTTTTGTCTCTGTTACATGGGGTCCAAAATTTGTTCCTGTAAACACGGACAGTAGTGACTGATAATGCTTTCTGTTTTGTAATGTCTTCTACATTTTGATTAATATTTCATCTTTTTGATTTCTGCCAATCATTTCTGTTTATGCTGTAATTCTATTTATTTATTATTTTAAATCTTCAACAGCATCAGACTGTTATTTAAGCAGCGTCTCTGCGAACTTGCATAACAGCAATTAAAACACCTACCAGAGATTTCTAGTTCTTGATGGCAATTTTAGGTCACTGTTTCCATGGTTTAATTAGCATATTACAGTTTCTTAGTGTGAACTGGAGCCTTTCATGTAGCATTGTGTTGCTTATAACATGGACAGGGTGTGTGCTGTCTTGGCCTCTTTGTGATTTGAACTTCTCTGTGCTGCTCATTTCCTTTTTTGAAACTTTCAGAGTGGGTTCCCTTTTCTACATGCCTGCAAGAGTCAGTGAAAAGCCTCTTGTGACAAATCAGCATCTTTCTTAACCTATTTCCCAGAGTTGAAGTGGCTCTAAAGCTGTTATCAGAAAACATTCAATTTCCTTCAGTGTTTTTTTTTTTAATATTCTGTTTATTTGCGTGTGTATGTTCAGAATGCTTGTTTCAGAGGCACCTCTAAGTTTGTCTGAGCTGATGTTCTCCACTGGCCTGAGTCACCCAGAGCCTCTGTATGACACCAGACAGCCTGCAGCATACTTGGTGAGGGGTTCTTCCCCTGAGAGCTGTGCTCCAATGTACCACAGGTCCCCCTGCACTCATAGGAAAACCATGGGGCATTCCTGGAGATTCCCATTTTCTTCCAGGCTTGACTCTGGTGGCAGCTGTGAGAGGAAGTGAGGGGCCGCAGGGCAGGAAGCGAGTTTGGCCAGCTTGGGGTTTGGTGGGCTGCGAGGGATGTGTGGGGGGAGTCCGGGGTGGCCTGGGCCTGACAGGTTAGCAGAGCACTGTGCTCCATGAAGGGGTGGGGAGGAAACCTCTACAGCTTCTTAGTTGCAGATTTTCTAAGCAAAATAATTATGTAAGGTATGGTATTATTTGTATTCACTCTTCTGTGAATGTATTTATGTGACCCTTGGTTTTCATGTGGAGTAAATGGGGAGCTGACTTTGTTTAACTTACGGGAAGAGAAGTCTGAGAGGGTGCAGTCTTTAGGCACAGAAAAGGCCACTGAAAATAGGTGTGTTCTGCACTTCCATGATACACAGAACAAGAAGGGATGTAAGTTTAAAATGTAATGAGAGAGTTAGAAATTAGAAAAAAAACTTTCCACAAGGACAATGGAAAACTGAAAAGTTTCAAGCACTGTTCATCAGTTTTCAGTCAGGAATGGTTTAGTTAGCGTTGATCCTGCTTTTGGGAGGAGGGAGAAGGGCCTATATGACCTGGTAAAATGCCTTATGGCCCTTTCTTCTCTGACTGAAAATCAATGGCCTAATGTATTGTTCACTGAAGAGGGGAGGGATTTTGCTGATTTGAAGGGCTCTCTTGATGGTAAAGTAAGCTAAACTTTGACCTTTGTTCATACAAACAGCCTCATGGGTTCCAGTTACTGCACTTAAATGAGAGAAATGGTGTATATCAGGCTGGAACATCAGAGCAGAGTGGCTTAAATGGAAATTTTCTTACTAATATTGTTTTTACAGATTATGCAAACTACCTCTTTTGTTTGATTTTTTTTTTTTGAAGCTACTTTCAGTTAAAGATAGAGATTTGAAAGTCATGTTTTAAGTGGTGGTTTTTGTTTGTGTGTTGTTTCCTTTATCTTGTTTTAGTTTTTCTCCAGCTCACAACTGTACTGCCTTGAGCCTGATTATACAAATTGTCTTTATCTAGTGCAATGAAATTGTCTGCTGTGCAGGAAACTCTTATGAGGTCAGCGTACTGCCAAGCATTACGCGTATGTTGCAGTAGATCTTGCTCATAGCAGGAATTCTACCTTTGCCCTAATTCTGTTTTTGCTGCAGGTCTATTCAGGAATATCTCTAAAGATAACCACAAAGGTTCTGTTATTTGATTGCAAAGCCGATGTAACCTTTGGTCTGTCTGGGCGATTGACTGGCATAACAGTGCCAGAACAGCCCTTGTTTTGGGAGCAGCTAAGAATGACTTCATCAGTGGCCAATACAGTGACTGCACAGGTTTTCCCTGTTCAGGTGCAGTTATACTGATTACTTTCCCTAGGTAGGTCAGATCTAAGAGGAAAGAGGCATGAATCCAATCAACTACTGAAATGTCAGCAAATACTTGTGAAACTTGTGCATTTATCTTCCTTTATCATTGGCCTGTTGAGCTGTAACACAACTGACTGACCTTGCCATGTCACATAACCCAGCACGTTGTCACATGGCACCCCTCATCCCATCTGTCACACGGTGAATAATACACCAGCCACACATCTTCCTGCATGTAGAGATCTAGACAGCAGGACGCAAGAAGGCTGAAAGGATAGGACTCGCTGGAAGGAGGCAAGACTGTACATGGTGATCAGAACTTTACAATGGATTTGTTTTATTTGGAGTTTCTCATTTGTTCTTATAATAACCCTGTTGATGAAAGGAACTTAGACAGGGCTTGGCTATGGCATTTCAGGTTGGGACAAACATCTTGCTTCTGTGCCACCCCAGCTTAGAGGCAAGGTGTGAGACCAAAAGCTAGAGTTTGAGTTGTGCGCAGAAGTGGCATCTGAAGATTAATTCATCCAGAGAGGGAACAGAAAAACCACCTTGATACCTGGGTGCCTAGTGCAAGAATGGTAAGAATAGATGCTTTCTGAAGTTCAGCTGTTTCCTTCGGAGAAAGACCATAGATTGAAATGGTTTTACATCAAATTTTGTGAAAGGAATATGAATAGTTAGCAGGTATTAAGTATTCTACCTAGCTGGGAAGGAAAAAGGCTTTGTTTTCTGAAGAGAGGCAAACTCCAGTTTTAGGAGTCCCAAGACAGTTAATAGACTAAACAGACATGTGCTAAACAGACATAGCGAAGTTAGAGTCTGAAGTTACACTAGCAAAAAAACAAACAAACAAACAAAAAACAAACCAAACAAAAACCCCAACACAAACAACAAACAAAAAAACCAAATACATCAAAACCAAAATCCAAACAGCTGGGTAACATAAACTGGAAATAAGTGTACCTGATTCTAAAGTTCATTACCTTCTCCAGTGAGCTTTTAGATAAAACTAGAAGTTCTTTTATCATAAAACTCTTATTTTCCTTTCTATCTGATATTTCTCTAGAGGTGGGGAGGAAATGGGCTACTCCCATAAGACCCTTTTTCCTGTTCTGCATTGTGACGGACAAAACCAGACACCTCTGAAGGTTTAACTGGAACCAGAATAACAAATGCGCCGACACTCAGGCTATGTATTTGGTTTGTTGGAGGAGCAACATTCAAATCCCACCAGTGCTTCATGTGGAATAGAAATTTGAGCACACATTTCTCACATCCAAATAGGTGTAGTGACCTTGGACTGCAATGTGAGGCTTTCTTCTATGGGTGAAAGTGAGCATTCAACTACATGCAAAAAAGACACTTCTCGCAAGCTAGCCAGAGGTGTGGTAGGTCAGGAGCTTATTTGGAACCTTAGGTTCACTCCCTGTGCCAAGTCCCAGTGTGCATGCAATCTGAACTTCAGTCTCTCCTATCTTTGACCCTACAGATTGTCAGGACATTCTGAAATTGGCATCTCTCCCTTTTGGTTTGATCAGAAAATCCTCCCTGAACCCGAGTAACCTTTCTTAGCAGAAATTTGTTTTTCTTCAACCAATTTCAATAAACTGGCATTTTGCAAGAACAGAGATGTTTTCTCAAGAATTTTTTGATTAATTCTAATTATTTTCTCAGTAAAATTGGTCCTAAGCAGTTTGCTGTTCACAGCTTTATCCTTAGTGTTCCCAGTTTTATTTGTGTGGTTCAGTAGTAATAGATGCTTTGTTTCTTGAAGCCGTGGATAAAGTTATTGCACCAAAGAAACTTTCAAGTGCTCCAGAGGCTTTAGAGATCTGTGTTGCATTCCTCCCTCCTCCTCCTCTCTGGTACTGTGCTGTCTCCATGCTTCACCTGTTTTCTTGACGGTACACCTACAGCATCTTTGCAAAACATGAGAGTGCTATTCTTCACATTCCGCAAATGGAGAAAAGAGTTAGAGAACCTGAGCACGTGCTTTTACTGAAGAGGAAAAGAGACCTGAGCTGTCTGTGTGATTATTGACCTACAACAGTTTGTGCAGTGGACTGAACCAGCTGATTGGTTCAGAACCACCTCCATGCAATGGTATCTGAAATGTACCAGTGCTGGCTCTGGGCCCGTGTTGGTAGAGCCGTGCCATGCCACGTGCATTCCTGATTTGGGAACAAACTTTGCAGCGCTCTCTGCTGTGAGGTGTAAACTTGTCTTGAGTGACTTGGTCAAGATCACACAGGAAGATTTTGCAGAGCAGAGATTTGATGGGGCCACAAGCCAGCCTTCTTTTGTTTCTAGGCAACATAAATGGTAAGGGAATGAAAATTCGGTCCCTCTGGAAAGACTTCTCTGCAATAGTTTTTGGAAAGTGGGTTAATTCCTATAACAAGATGAATCTTGGGGACTGGAGAGAATTACTTGGAACGGAATTAGTTTTGCTAAGGAAATGCTTAGTTTGTTTTTTACTGTTGGAAATGCAAATTTTGATGGATCAGACTTCCATCTTCCCTTTTTTTGAAGTTAGAACTGCAATACATTCATTTGCTCTATTATGTCGTAAACTGAAAGGAATTGTTCTACATTGAGGAGTTTATTAGAAGAATATTAGTAAAATGTTTCATTCAAAAGCTAGGTTACTTCTATTAATAACGGTACATTCTCTTGTCAGTGTTAATCTCCTGGCTCCTGATGTGCTTTTTTTTCTTTTTTTTACACACTGTTACTAATGTATTCACAGCCCCGTTATGCCAAACTTACTGACAGAATGTGACGATGGTGTATTTTTTGGTGCTCTCTGCAGAGTGGAAGCACTTACTTGCATGATGTATTAGACATTCACTCTAGAGTAAGTCAACATTCACTCCCGTCTTGACAAGCACAGGAAATCTGAGGAAACTGGAAGGTGAGTGGATACTGCTTGCAGTGTGTTCCTGATGATCCCCATTCAAAGAGGTCAAAACTCTTTGAAAAGTGTTGTAGGAGTCACAGCATTTCCTTCTTCAAACAGAACCTCTGCAAACTCTTGAGTCATGGCATAAGAAAAGGACCAGAGGGACTGCCCTGCTGTCTTAGTTTGCACTTCACTTGAGTTCAGAGTGAACTAAAACTTCCTCCAGTTTAGTTCCCAGAAATATAACATATAGGCCCTTAGGAAAAGAAAATGCACTTCCCAATATGAAAGCCATCCAGAACATAGCTCGCTTGTATTTTACCAATGGATCAGTTTTTCTTCATTCCTTGTTTGCAGTATATATCTCCTTCCTTAGAGGAAAGCTGGCACATTAGGATGCCAAAGGAGGACCTGAAAACAACATAAAGAAGTAGTTTGAAGCGAATCCCAGTCAAACTACAACAAACCCAGTCCTATCCTTAAATAAATGGACAGAGCAGTTTTTCATTATTACCCTGGTTTGCTGAAAATTGCTACTCTCTTGGCAATGATACTTATACATTAACTATGTACTGTATCTTTGTAGGTACCCTGTTGAATGTGCTTTATGCTACCCAGTGACATCTATTCCTGCAGAGGAGAGAATTTGTTACTGCAGATTTCTGAGGTAGGATGGGGTTTACATGGGAGTTAAGGTGTACTGCAAAGAGCACTGGTTCCTCAATGTTGGTCACATTGAGCTGTATTAGAGGGAAGCCACTTTCTGGCTGTGGGCTAAAATATAAGTTTACTGAGGGAATATTGTATAAGTAATACACTGCAGGGCTAATACCTGTATACCGGGGGTATGAGCATTGAGCCTGCAAAGGCTCAAGAGGTGTTGCTTTCTGCCCAGGTTGTTAATTTTGTTAGCATTGGAACTCAAAATTCATTGAACGGTTTAATAAGTCTGTGCCTGTAACTATGGACATATACTTTTCACCCTCTCCAACTGGAGGTGGTGCTGAATCTAAGCCTCAGCTCCAAAACACCTTGACCCGTGGGTATTTGACCAGTAGATTTTTTTTTCTCCAGGCTTACGAAGAGGCTGTGTTTGTGTAGGCTTTGTGCCATACTTGATCATTTGTAATCACTACTGTGATTATTTAGCAGTTTTTGGGAGTAGAAAATGTTACAGATGTGTAGACATGAGAAAAAATGGGAAGAGTGACATCTAGTGGTTTAGTAATGAAAATGTGCATAATTTTTTTCCTCTTCAGGAAAATTAAAAATAAAGCTATTCCTAATAATTGACATATGATTCACCTAGAATTTATAAAACTTGAAATTTATACATCAGTTTATACAGAAGTTTGATGATTAATGCCAAGGAGTGAGTTTGATGTCTGATGCCAAGGCCTGGCTATTCTCAACGTGTTTCTAATGACATCCTGTTTTTATTTTCCATTTCACAGTTTGTTTCTTCTTTGGAATATTTTTACATAGCTATCCATTTCCCACAGCCAGAACAACTTTAGGATCATATGGTTGTATGATTTTACTTAGGGGTTGAAGAGGGTCATCTTATGAATAGCTCAGTTGTGAGGAAAAATTATTTGAAAAGAAACTGATCTTGGCAAAGATCAACTATTTCTTCTGCTGAGAACCTAACTTTCTCATTTATTGCTCTTGGTGTTAGAATAGTTGACACTGCTCCAGAATCTTACACTGGGAAGGATTCTAGTGTAGGACAGGACTTTTGTCACCCGGCCCTGTTCTCTGCTAGCTCAGCAACCTTGTCAAAATGGGTTCTGCCTAATGGTAGAGAGTGGGTTATGCCCACATCATGCCAGGTGGAGGAATTGGGTAGTTTTAATAGGTTCTTTCCTGGTTTAATTTCTGAGGACTCAGTTTCTAGGCTATCAGACCAATGTAACTAATCCTGCTACCAAATACTTAACAGACAAATTCCAGCTGTCCAGTTCCCATTGAAGCATGAGCTGGACAAAACTTCTATTTCTCTGGGCAGTGCTTGGCTTCTTGTGTTATACAACACTATGATTTCAGGTTAAATTTGGAACACCAAGAAATGAGCTAGTGTATGGACATATTTTCTAGATCTCGTAAGAAAAAATGTGTGTTCTCACTGGCCTGGCTGCCTTCAGAAAGAATGGAAACAGACATTTTCCTTAGACTCGAGAAATGAGTGGGCTCCACTGTGATAAAGTGGAGTCTCTCTCTCTCTTATCTTTCTTCCCAGGGAGACACAAGCTTATTCCGAACCCCCCCTGCCCATCCATTGCAGTACGAAGTTGGTTAAGTTTGCTGTGTCAAGTTTTCTTCTATGTGTAGAGCAGTGGCCATTGCACTTGGCCCTGTAGTTAAAGTAATACAGCAAATCCTGTGCTCCAGAAGGCTTTGGGGATGCACAGCATATAAACGCACATGTAGCTGTGAAGAATTCTGGGAAAAGAGGCATTTAATACCTAGAAGGAGCAGTAAGTTTGTCAAGTCTGTCAGGTCTCATGAGCCTTTGGTGGGGCCTTGGATACATCCAGATGGCTGCTACCCAGCTTTGTTTCCTTTCAGTTCTTCAGGGCTGCAGAAATGGAGAGAGGAAGGTAAAAGGATGTGTGGCACACGTGCTGTGTGTTTTAGTGACACGGCTGTCACAGCTGTGGGATCTGAATGGAGAAGGAAGGAAGCAGGTGAACTTTGTTGTGCTCAGAGGAAGTCAGCATGTGTCTGAGTGCTAGCAAATGACAGATTTTTCTCTTAAAAATCTGTGTTCTCATACAGTGAGAAAGGGACAGACTTTTCATTGCTAGGTCATTGTTAGATGACTCTTATGAAGTTATAAGGCAAGCTTATTTGGATGCAAGTTTTGTGGAGAAGTCCCTATTACAACAGGCACGAAAAACAGTTCCTCTGCAGCAGGGAGTGTTATGGACAGGAACTGCATATAGAGGAAAACAAAACAAAGGAGTTTTTTTTTTTTTTTTTTCCTAAAAATGCAGTAGTTGCAGCTAGAGAGATATAACAGAAACCATTCTGAATTTAGCTTCTGTGCTCTAATGGGCAACAGAACTCCAAAATTTATGCTATCACTTTTTAACTTCTACACATATTTTCAAGTATGTTATGTGGTATGACAGCAATTACAGGTCACTGTAATTTTGATTGCTATACTAACTGCTTTTCCTACAGGGAGGCAGGGCTCTTAGGCCTGTGGTTTTGATGACTTTTCCCCAGCCATGGCTTCAAGCATAAAAGTGTTACAAGTGCCTTACTATGCCAAACTTATGGCACATCTAGGTTAGTATATCTACCTCTGGCAGTAACAGCAGGCGATCCTATTTAGGGCTAGGACATGATCCTGAACACTTCCTGTTGTGCGTTCCCCTCATTCTTCCCTAGCATCCACAGTCATTGGATTTAGGGTAATAATGAGGTACACATGTGCCTATTTCCTTACCTGTTTTGAAGCTGTTGCCCATAAATTAATCCTCTTCGTACAGTCTGCTCTTTTCGTCAAGGCTGCTGCTATTATTGTTCTGCTCAATCTTGTGTGACAGCACATTCCACAAATTCATTACTTGCTTTGTTCGTAAAGAAAAGTTATTTACTTTGTCTGCTTTAGCTATCTTGCACATAGTTTGAAAGAGTGCCCCTACTTCTAATATTACAAAGTTTGGTGAGTAACAGTTCTGCTCTTTCTCCACCACCTTCAAGATTTTGTAATTCTCACTTATATCCCCCACAGCCTGCATGTCTCCAAATAAAGGAGAGAAATCTCTCCTCAGAATGCAGCTGCTATGTCCCCTAAATTCCTCTTGTACAGTTCATGTGCTTGCATGAAACACAAGTACTTAAACGTGGATACAGATCAGACTCTCACTATCTGTATGTCCCAGCTGTCCTGTCACAACACAGAGTTAGCTGCCCAAGTAAAGCAGCCAGAGCGATCACAGCATAAATATTTTTTTGAGCACCTTCTATTTGACCTCTTCTAAAGCCATAGTGAGCAGATTCCAAGAACACTTGTGGGTTGAACTGCAGCAGTTTTCTGTGTTTAGGGATGGAAACTGGCCAATTCACAGCCATCCCTATGGATGCCTAGCTTATTCTTGGATTGAGACCAGCTGTTACAAAGGGCCAGAGCCTCGCCAGTTGTATGTGGAGTTTCTGGTCACTTGGGTTACAGTGATGGCCAATTTGTACTTTTGTTCAAAGAGGTGGTTGTTGCCTGTCTCAGAGCTGAGTGTGTGGAGTCCTGTTTTACTTCTTGGTAGTCAGTACCCTTGCTGTATGTGCCAGGATACCCGCTGTGAGTGTGTGGCCAGCTGCAGGGCAGATACAGGTAGCAGCCATACCTGGAGGCATTCTCACTCACTTTGTTGAGGACACTGATGCCCTCTGTCTTGAAAAGTGGCTCTTTAGAGGAAGTTGATGCTGCAGGCAACATCTATCAATTCCTTGGTCTCTAAAAAGTGGAGGTTGCTTTCATATGATGTGGTTATGATAAATTTGGTTCTTACGTGTTGCCGTTCTGGAGTCTGGCAATTTGTTGCAGATTAAGTGGTCTTGTTCATTGAAAATAATCCAGGCATTGCTTTTAATCGTAAATCAAGTAGTTACTTCTTTCACAGGTGACTGAGTAGCTCTTATTGGGTCCCGTTCTGAGCAAGGATTCTTTACTCATTTTTAAGTCATACATGTTTTGTTCACCTTTTATCTCTCATGTCTTATTCTCAAGAGAATCTTTCAAAACGCTTTCTACAAACTATCTTAGGAACTAAAAACCATAACCCTATGTGTTATCATAAACCATTGACACAACGAAGATACTGTTTTTACAGCAAATTATAGTGTTCCTTCCCACAGCTCTCACTGTTCCTGTGGTGGTTTTACCCTGCTGGGCAGCTAAACTCCACCACAACTGCTCTCTCACTCCCCCTCCTCAACAGAAGAGGGGGAAAAGAAAGTATGATGAAAAGAAAAAAAGTGACTCAGGGCAGCTGCTCCCTCTGCTGTGCAAAGCTCCTGCCAGAAGCTTTGCACTTGCAGTTTTCATTTGGCTTTGTTTTTCCTGTGACACAGTTATGTTGCTGGGTGTTGTTGATTCCTTGTGCATAGTAAGAATTTTGAGAAACCCTCAGTTCCTGGGCTCACAACAACATAACACTAATTTCTTGAGTCACACTGATGAAACAGAAACATGTTTTTATGTTTATAAGTAGTAGTATAAAAATAAAATTTCCTAACAGTGTAACAACTGTAAATTATTTAAAATTCTATGAGATCTCACATTTATGCATCTTTAAATACAGTCTTTCTAGGATTTAGGTTTTTTGAAGCAATACTACACCAGGAAAATTTTGATTGAGATGAAGAAGATAACATCTACTTCTTTCAGAATTTTTTCATATGCAGTAAACACACTGCTACTTAAGCAGGACAAGGAAGGATGTAGCTAACTGGGTTGTCCTAGGGGAGTACAGCTTCAGAATGCTTCAAAGATGGATATCCATTCTTCAGTCTAGTTGGGATTTGATCCACAAATGAACATCAGCTGCGATTACTTTACTTTGGTGCTTTGTTTCTGAACAGTTGTGTGCTTTTAAATCAGGTCTGGTTGCCCTTGTTTACTGCATACTCTTACAGAATCATTTTACAGGATGATTCAGGTATGTGTGAACCACATATGAAATCATTTGGAAAAAAATGGAACCAAAGGCTCTGGTTCCAGGTATGCATGAGATACATCCAACCCACAAGAAGCCACAAAAGTCTGAAACAAGGATTGTGTCTCACTACTGTAAAGCACTTCAGCATGTCCTGAACATTCTGAATAACCTTCGAGGGTGCAGTGAGTTCAGAATTGACATGAACTATGCTAGACATCAACATTACATGGATATTTCATGACCTGCCAGTTGGGGAGTATGAGATTGTGATTGCTCAGAAAGTTGAACCTGGGACACTGCTGAATGCTTACATGCATATACAAATATACTGGGAGGCATCAGCCAGAATACACAAATCTAGAGAACAAGACGGGCCATTGAATAAAGTTATGATGAAATAGTGTGTTCTAGGAAGTACCTCCTATGTATCTTCTCTTCAATCCACATCATGGAGATTACTACCTACTAAAAGCAATAAATCTTGAGATAAAGTCCAGAATAGGCTCACAGAATCACAGAAATATTGAGGAGCCCCTGGAGATCATATAGTCCAAAGTCTGTTCAAAACTAAAGAAGGTTACTCAAGGCCATGTCTAGTCACATTTTTGGATAATCTCCAAGGATTATCTGCATAACCTCTCTGGACAAACTGTTCCAATATTTGGACACTCACTCTGAAAAAGTTTATTCTTATACTTAAATGTAATTTCCTGTATCTCAGTTTGCACCCACTGCTTCTTGACATGTCACTGGATGCCCCTAAGAAGAATCTAGCTCTGTCTTTACTTTCTCCCATCAGGGATTTGTACACATTAATAAGATACCCCCTGAGCTGCCTTTTCTCCAGTTGTTTACTCTACCTCTCTCAACCTCTCCTCGTGTGACGGGAGCTTTGGTCCTTTAATCATCCTTGTAGCTCTTTACTGAGCTTGCTCCAGTTTGTTCATATCCCTTGTTCTGGGGAGCCCAGTACTGGACACATCACTCCAGGTAGGATTTCACCAGTGCTGAGCAATGTGGAAAGATTACTTCTCTCAGACTGCCGACAGTACTGTCCCTCATCCAGCACAGGAGGCCATTGGTCTTCTTTGCCACAAGGGCTCATTGCTGGCTCATGTTCAACCAGAATCCCTAGGTCCCTTTCTTCAGAGCTGCTTTCCAGCTGGTCAGCCTCCAGCCTGTACAGGTGTATGGAGTTATTCCACTCTAGGTGCAGGATTGACATTTCCCTTTCTTCAATTTCATGAGGTTCCTGTTGGCCTACTTCTTCAGACTTTCAGGGTCCCTCTGGATGGCAACACAACCATCAGGTGTGTCAGCCATTCCTCCCGATTTTGTATCAGTTGCAAAATTGCTAAGGGTGCACTCTATCCCAGTGTCCAGACAATTAATGAAGATGTTAACTAATATTGGCCCCAATATCACCCCTGGTGTGCACCATTAGTGACTGGCCTCCAGCTGGACTTTGTGACATAGATCACAGCCCCTTGAGTCTGACAGTTCAGCAAGTTCGCAGTGTAACTCACAGTCCATTTGTCCAACCTGTGCTTCATCAGATTCTGAGGGATTTCAAAGACTTAGTAAATAAATGATGTGTATGAATAGAAAAGTGAATCCTCCTTCTTTTAAGATCTATAATATGCTTATTGGATGGACTGTAACAAAGTGTTCCTGCTGAATTAGTTTGATTTTCAGTTTACAGAAAAATCCGCAATTCCCACTTTGCTATTTCTGCACGGATGAGGGCAATATCAGGTTTATTCTGTCATGAAGAGGGACTTGATCAATGTCACTGCATAGCCGTCAGTGAATGTGGGAGTTCTACCGTCATGTAAGTTATTTGGCTATTTGTATTTCATGTAACTAGGCCATCTCTAGAAAACTGTGCAAACAATGGTAATCAATTATGTGAATTTTTTTTCCTATCTTTTTAATACTTTGTTTTTGAACAATTGAACTGTCTTTTTTTTGCCAGCTCAGATCATGAATGAGTTCATGTGAGTGAACTTGTACTACTGTATCACCCTGAGGGCAGAGAGTTTTGTATGAGTTCTCTGTGCAGAATAAACAGCAAAAACTGCGCTAGTGAATCTTTCTGAAAGGTATTGCTTAGTACCCTAATATTCTGCATGGGGGAAATGCAGAGCTGTTTCTGTGAGCTGTCTGAGCTACAACTGGATCTGAAAGAACTATCTCCTTCAAAATGTGTGGGGACTGTCCACACACTTTGATGCTTTCCAAGTGGATTTTTCACTGCCTCTCCTGGTCCAATTGATGGGATTGTGCAGGCTGTCTTCTGAAGGATGTCACTGATGATTGTTAAAGTATTATGAGTTAAGTACACTGAATTGGAGTGTTTCTTCACTTTTCCTGGCATGAGCACACTAAGTGTCTAGGCTTGAGGAATCAGCACCTCAGACCCACTAAATTCTTCTACATACTCAGCAAATACTTCCCTCCCTTCAATGAGTGGTGCCCAAGAAAATAAATGCCAGAACCAGGAAGAACATCATTCTTCTTGCTTTAATGTACATTTCGTTGTCTCTAAGCCTTTCTGACTCCTTTCTATGTGCCAGTATTATCCTGAGGATCTGATGCCTCTCCAACCGTTCCTAAGATGCCGGTCTCCTCTCAGGTCTAGAAAACATTAGCACATTTATTTTTGTTTTAATTAACCATCTTTATTCCTCTAAAGGATCTTTTCAAGCAGACTCTCTTTCATTCATTTCTCCTTTTGTTTATGTAGCACTATTACAGCAGGGAGAAGTCCGGAGGGAAGTTGTGACTCTCTTAGCCATCTAGAATTTATGTTTTTGTTGGAACATAAAATACATGCATGAAGTTGTTCCAGCATCAAAACAGAGGTAAAAAGGTCATTTCTCAGAGGAGATCTCTTACATAATCTTCTGCTGCAGTTTGAGAAGCTAGAAGTTAATTGTCTGCTTATTGAAGAGAGACAGAGCAGTGGGAGTAGGCCTCGTGAGACTCTCTGGGGGGATACTAGCAAGGAACCGGTGGGAGATTTTCAGGGCTGGTTCAGGTAGAAAAGCAAAGATGAAAATTTCACTTGGAAGACTTTTACTACCAAATAGGTTAATCTACTTCCCCAGAACAGAACTGAGCAGGACAGAAAACATTTTGAATTTAAGTGTAAAGTAATCTTCCTGGCTACAAGCTCAGCTCAGTTGTGATGGCCAAACAGTGTGCAAAGCTGGGAAGGGCAGTGATAAACAGGACATTAGATGCTAAAAGACAGGGGTCACTAGTCATGGCTTCCTTTAAGGTTGTAAAGTTGCTTCATGTCTTTCTAATTCCATTAAAGTGAAAGAGATGGTAGACAGTTGGCAGAATATCAAGCTCATGAATTTAAATGCTGAAATTGTTCAAATACATGGCGTAGAGCCTGGGGTGCAGAAGTTATCTCAATCTTTGGCCATTTGTACAAAGTCTGTGTCCGTATGCTGAATGGTTCATGGAAATGAATTTGTAAATTCATGAATTTGAATGAAAATTTCTTCTTCATCCTGTATCGTATGTTAAGTTAATTTGTGTCTAGACCAACCTAAGAGGTCAGGAAAGCAGGGAGCCTCACTCAGCCCAACAGGTTGTGCCCCTGACCAAAGGACTGGTGCAGTACTGAGCCATGGGAGCCCCCACAACCTGTGAAATGTAGCACAAGGCAGATTTTCTTCTCCCTGGGAAGCTGAGCTGCTGACAAAGAAAGCAAGAGGCGCATTCTGTTGACACTGGTCTCACTGTGTGGCTAGCGAAGCAGATGTCGGCACTCACTTTCCTACAGCCTTCTTCTGGCACCACCATTTATTTTTCACAGTTCAGACTGAGAGCATCTCCTCCCTCACCTCTCCCCAAACATAGTGATCAATCTGTGTTAAATTGTGCACGTAAAACCTGGCTACGGGCACTTCACCTAGCCCTGGCCCAGTTATCATCTGCTTGTTGTGAGAAGCCCATCCATGATGCAGTGGGGAGAAGACAGGGACAGACCTTTTCAGTGCTTTCAAAGGGCTTCTGTGATCTTTTTTTTTTTTTTTTCTACCGAGGTGAGATTAAAGGTAGGGACTCTCTCTGCCATCTAGTGGCAATTCAGTACCCCCTTCTCAGCAAGAATATTATTCCAAAATTACAGGATTTTTGGCTAAAGAGCAGAAGTAAGATTATTTCTTATACAAAACACATGTAAGAAACTAGTTGTACATAGGCTCCAGATCCAGATTATTCAGTGTATGGCTTTATTTGAATAAAAGTTGATGACAAGGGAAGGGGGTGAGCTATCAGATGCTGGGAGACAATTCACTACAGTTAATAAAAAAGCACTTGAGCAACATTACCTTTGTTTTACCATTATAGTTCTTAGTTGTTTCCCTAAGAAAAAAGATTCATATGCACTGTGAACAATACAATTTGTAGCTTCTACTCTAATTTTGGTAGGTCTCCTTTTGGTTGGCTTTCCTTGATCTACTGCAAATAGCAGTACAGCTCACATGATCCTGCCTCATAGCTCTGCTTTTCCACAGAAGTGCCAAAAACTCCTGTGTGTGTGTGTGTGTTGTAAAGGCTCCTTCTGAGGGAGTCGGTTCTGCAGGCATTTAACGGATGTGGGGGGGTGGAAATGGGCACCAGAAGACAGCAAGTGAAAGAGGCGAAAAGTATATGCTGAGAGGTCATGTCTGAAAGTCTCCCAAAAACTGATAAGCTCCAGAGGCTAGTCATGCTATCGAATCCACAAGCATTGATAAATTAGCATGAGAGTCAGCCAAATCTGTCAAAGGCCACGGGCAAACAACAGGATCAACAGCAGGTCGCATGACTCATACCACATCTGAGGCTGTGGTAGCTGATATCTGCAGACAAGGACTACAGGTAAATACATACAGCAGCAGAAACAAGGGACCCCTTGTTGCGCTCTCCGAGCACCTGCCTGGAAGCCACTGAGAGTACAATCCTCCACTTGTGAGGTGACAGCTGGGGTTGGCCTCTCAGCTGCTGCTCCAGCCAGAAACTGCAAGTTAGTGCATGGTGTGTGAAAGAGTGAACTGTGTGAAGGGAATGCATTGTGTGTAGTTATCTGCTGTTATAAGTAGCAGCTTAATTCTACTACTACTACTAACTTTATTAAGAAAAAGGTGTTCTTGTAAATAGCGGTTGTGATCTCTGTCTTCCCCCAGCTTTATCCCCTGTTAGGGAAAGGAAAATTTTCAACATATATACTAAATAATCCAGACACACAGATAAATCCATGTAAATTCCTCAATGATTCCTGGCAGGTAGAGGCCAGAACCAGCTTGGAGGTCAGGGAACTTGTGCTGGAATGAACAGGGTCTGGATGTCATGAACTGAGCCTGCCAGTAGTTCTGTTCATCCATACTTCTAAAATTAACAGTATAGGCTAATTTTTTGACTAGTCAGGTTATTGTAATGGGTGCCATGTTAGGTGCTAAATTGTGTGTTTGAGGGATTGAATTTTGCAAGCTGTATTTCAGATAAAAAATAGATTTATTAGCAATTTACTGTAAAGTATTAAATATTCATTAAAGTACCTGAAATGTGCTAGTTGCGTGGTTTATTAAGGTCAAGAGCTCTGCATTTTGAAACTTTTTAATTTTATTCTATGAAAATATAAAAATTTTATTAGTACTTGGAAATCTGATTATCAGATACCTAAATTTTGAAGACTGGAAGCAAGAATGAGGTACAGGAGGACAGAAAGTTTTATATGAAATGAGGAAAGACATCAACTGGTGAAAATAATGTTGCAACATGTAGGGGAATAGACTGGAAGTCCTAGGCCCAAGTTTGCTACATTTTGGCAGTGGTAGATATAATTCCAGGGCTTTTACATGTAATCAAAACTAGGAATATATGTTTCCTTCTTTCTCAGTTCCCAGCTGAGTTTCAGTGGTCATTTAATTAATGCATACGAAGAAAATCTCTCATCACTCTCTAGGTAGCAAAAATGAAACTTATGAAGGGATAATTTTTTTGTATAACAAAAGCTGAAAATACTGGGACAGTGGAAATACAAGTTTCTGCTCTGTTGTGAAAACTGAAACTATATGCATCATGAAGGATGGTGTTTTATAGAAATGAAAGACTATTATGTAAATTTGTATTTGTCAGAGCTGCAAAATGGAGAGTAAGTACCAACTATACTGGCAGTGTAGCACAGAGCTTTGATTATGAAAGGCTGAATTCCGTAGAGCACATCAGTGCACAAGAGACAGGCTGGTTGGAGGAAAAACATAAGACTTCTATTTAGCTGCAAAGGCAGTTCATTCAAAGAGGTGTTCATCCTGCTGTGAATATCTATTTTACCCTAGGCAGGCTTTTACTGTGTGCTTCACATAGGGCATGGTTTTAGCAGTCCCCTGAAAAAAATTAAATTTGCATGAAACATGAAATAAGGCACAGTCTTGCAATGATGGTAGGATGGCTTTTGGGACATCACAGAGCAGCTTTTAATATTCAAGTGCTGTCTGCATCTGCCAAAAAAAAAAAAAAAGTAAAAAAAAAAAGTGGTGAAATCATTAGCCTTAAATTTTCATGGAAAAAGTAAAAATTGTTAGTTCTTCAGACCTTTACTGCAAGATGTCCGTTGACTTTGAGGCAAGGATTTTGCTCAGTAATAAAACTAATAACTGATTCAGTCTTTACAGTTATTACCTGTTTGTTTTTTGCAGAAAGGTGATCTAGCAAAGTGGAACATGCCTCTTTACAGTTCTCAGTATGGTGCTTATAAAGAGCCATTTATGGGTTACCCTGAAGTTTCATAGGAAAGATAATACTATTTTGTCAGCTAAAGATTTAATTTTCCTTTTACTATTACCAGTGTAATTGCAAACACCTTAAAATTATTGAAATTCTTCCTGGTTTACAAAGCTATGTAAGACAGAGGAAAAACTAATTTTTTTATGATCTGTTTCTGTCTTACTCACTTCACCCTCATGTGAACTTACCTAACACCAGACATCAAAGCATCAGGCGTGATGTTAACTGGTGGAGAATGTTACTTTCCTCATATTGCTTGCCAACTGAAATCCTCAATAAAAACAAACTAGTAGAATCTATCCCTCAAGACAAAGCCCTTCACTGACAGTGAACATTATTTGAGGATCTCCCAATCTGTTTGATCAAGCACTGTCAAGACTAAGAAGGGATAAAAATTGCAGTGCTACAGACCCCACAGTAAGGAAATGCTTCCCTGGGTGAATAATTCCAGCATTCCTCAGCTCAGAGACATTCATATGGGGCAGAACTGAGAGGAGGGAGACAGTGGTGCCTAAGAAAACATGGTCAACCCCATAAAAGAAACTTCAGGACAATAATAGGTTTCATTGCCTTTTGTTACGGCTACTGTTGACCCTTCTCTTGACTCTTACTTTATACGCTTCCTATTTGAATAAAACTTATCAAGTGCACACACATTCTGGAGAGAGGATTACAAGTTTGAGCTAGTCACCACAGAATCATAGAGGGTTGGAAGGGACTTTAAAGACCATTTATTTTCAAACCTCTGCCATGGGCAGATACCCCTCCCACTAGACCAGGTTGCCCAAAGTCCCATCCAACCTGGCCTTGAACACCTCCAGAGATGGGGCATTTGCAGGTTCTCTGGGCAACCTAATCCTGTTCTTCACCACCCTCATAGTGAAGAAAAGTTGCTTTTATTAACTAACATAAAATTAAACTTAAAAAAAAACACCTGCATAACCTATTTGAGACATAAATATCTAAAATATTAGTAAGATCTAGTAGAAGTACAAAACCCATGTTTTTCCAACATTGGTAACTGGATCCAACTTTCCCATCTTCCAAGCTTGCAGTTTGAGTGTGCTATTCCAAGAAATACAAGATGTGCACAGGGGAGTGTTGTGGTTTAGCCCCAACAGGCAGCTAAGTGTCACCCAGCTACTTGTTCACTCTCCTCAGGTGTGATGGGGGAGAGAATCAGAGAGGTAAAAGTGTGAGAACTCGTAGGTTGAGATAAAGACAGTTCTCTAGGTAAAGCAATAGCAGAATGCACAAGCAAAGCGAAACAAGGAATTCATTTGCTACTTCTCATCAACAGGCAGGTGTTCAGCCACTTCCAGGAAAGCAGGGCTCATCATGCATAATGCCATCACTCCAAACGTCCCCCCTTCCTCCTTCTTTACTTCCTTTCTTCTTTACTGTCATGCTCAGCATGTGCCATAAGGTGTAGGACATCCCCTTGATCAGTCTCCTGTCCTGGCTGTGTCCCCTCCCAGCTCCTGGTGCGCTCCCAGCCTCCTTGCTGGCTGGGCAGCATGAGAAGCAGAAAATTTCTTGGCTCTGGCAAACACTGCTCTTCAACAACTAAAAAGATCAGTATGTTATCACCACTATTTTTGTTAAAAAATCCAAAACACAGCATTGTGTGAGCCTCTACAAAGAAAATTAACTCTGTCCCAGTCAAAACCATGACAGGGAGGAAGGACAGAACTGTTGAAACCAAAATCACAGATTTACTCCCTTCTCTTTATTCCAGCCCAAGCATCATACTTGGAGAAATAATTTATTCTTCATCTTCTTTTGCAAATCAGTTTTGTACATCGACTCATTTAGGTTGGAAAAGAGCTGTAAGATCATCTAGTTCAACATTTAACGCACATGAAGCATTCTTTGCTGATGCATTTGGTCCTTTCAGCTTCTCACGTGTAAGACTGTGTCCACCAAGATAGACTGGATTATTGGTGCTGTGCATGTCCTTGTGAATCAAAAGACCTTCAGCTTTCTGGGGTTTAACTTGCTTGTACTTAAGGGAGACATTGCTGCGATTCTTTCTCAGGCTTCTCCCCTATCTTTCTCACATGGATGTGCTTTGAGACTGGAGACATGTCCATGACAAGCTATGGAGGGTGGGAATTTAGTGACACATGATTTTGAATTTCTTCTGCTGTTGTACAGGTCTCTAAAGAGAGAAAATCTCAGCAGAGCATGCTGGTAAGTAGCAAGGTGAAGTTTGGATAGGGTGATAGGGCCTTTCCAAGTCTTGTGGTACCTGTCTGTCTGAATTAAATGACACCTAACCTTGGTCAGGCCTGGAAGGACACTTTTTGTTCAAAAAAAGAAAAAAATGTACACGGTGATAAGACCATTTCCTTTCTCACAGCGTCTCCTTTAATGTCAGGCCTGAAATATGAAGTCATTAGGGGATATTAAAACAGTGCTGACAAACTAATTAACAAAAGACATTACGCCGGATGGGCTCAATTTATCCTTTTTAATGGTTCTTATAAATGGGTGCCGCCAATTAAAATTAATAAAGATTTACCAGCGATTGCCCAGCATACACTGTTAAGGAGCTCCACTGAAGGTCGCCTTAAAGTCAGCCTTGTCAAAGCTGCAAGTTCAGCTCCCAATACCAAGCCGTGCTGAGTTACTCTCAGTTATTTTTTTCCAGGCAGTTTCTCCCTCTTTGTATTTGGCTGAAATCTATATATTTCTGTCTCTGTCTCTCTAAAAACCCATCCATCTGTATGTTGACTCTGTTAAAAAATATCCCCCCCGTGCACTATAAGATTTGTCACACTTTCACAAAGGAGAATCTCAACAATCAGTATTATGAGGATTTTGTCCCAAATCTGTATGTTAGGATGAAAATTGTGACATACAGCTTTCTTTTTAAACCGATCTCTATTTTCTTGCTGTCAAATTAATGTACAACAACGTCCCTGCTTAGGGGCACAAGTACACACAATCAAGACTTCCTTGTGTGGTTGTAGCTTTGTTCAGCCTAGGCCCGACTAAATACCACCAGGCCATGCTCTTCTGGCTGCCAGGGTTCCACCGTGTTTGTTGCTTATGTTGTGTGAACAAGGAGGTTTGGAAATTCATCCTTATATTTGGATGACAATGAGAGCACTCATATTGAAAGAGTTTCAGCCAGCAATGTTGGAACTTAAAACAAAGGCTGGTCTAAGTGATGAGACAGGCATTACAAATATGATTTAGGAATGGGTCGTGGGAAAAGTCTGTTAATACCCCAGTGACTAAAAATTTATTACAACAGCTTCTTTGCCACTGGTTTGCTTACAGAAAAACAGCTAGAAAGATTACCTTGCAGCCATAACTTGACCCTCTTGGAGGCTCTGCCCACCATTTCCATTTTGTGAGGCAGTTGGGCAAGTAAACTGGCTGAATGCCATTCTTTTCTCCCTTCCCTTGAAACAAATGCTGGCAGGAAAACTGCTGTAAGTGGCTAGATGAAGTTGTGCTGGGCTCTGTTGGCGGGTCTGTGCTGATCTGTGTCATGAGAATGTATTGACCATAATGGGCAGGAGACAGACTTTGGGAGAAGGTGGAAAGGTCTGCTTAAGGGATGAACAGTTTGGCACAATCTTTTTGTGTTGCTGCTGTTAAGGACGCCCCAGAAGGCAGCACCGAGGGTCACCTGCTGTTGTATTCTCATGCACATTTAGAAGGATCCCCAGTGCAAGGTGGCAAGAACATGGTAATCTGTTGGAAAGTAGCAAACAAGTTGAAGATTCATTAGTCCACAGGACTTGGTAAATGACTGCTGTATGCTGGAAAGAGGAGACCAGAAATGGTATCCTCTGTTCCGTTATATCATTTCTTTGTAAAAATACCGATGATTAGGAAGCACAGTACATTAACAGTTCAAAAAGGAAAGAGACACATGAGAACAACGGTGAAGGCAGTTCTATGTGAGAGAGAGAAACAGCTCAACTGATTTTGTGGGAAACCGTATCAAATAGCCACAACCAGGGCAAAGTGACCCTGCTAGGACAGCTGATAAAACTCCAGGGAAATGGGAAGGATTACAGCTGTGAGAACATCAAGAGAGTTGAAGTTTCATGTAGCTTCTTGCTTCCCTTGCTTTTGCTACCTCACACCCCCACTCTTGAGTATGCTAAGCACATACAAAAGATCTATACAATATAGTTCAGGATTGAACATGTCCTTCTTGTGCAGCCTAAAGGACAGAATAACAGAAAAGATTTTTTGGAGAAAAAGCAAGGGAGGGGACAGGAAAGGAAGGGAGGAGAAAGAAAAGAAGTAAGATACAAAGATGAAGTAAAGGGGAAAGAAAACAGAAATGTTTTTCCTAAGTAGAGTCTCAACCATGGTGTGAAATGTTAGTAACTCCTCTAAATGAACATGGATTGAATATTTTTTCACTTACAAGTAATATTCTTCACCTGCAAGGTACATGATTTTTCCTGATTACAAGTATGATATACTGGGACTAGGAGAGGGACTGGATTTTGGAATCAAGTTTGTTGTATTGAAACAAGTCAACTGAAAGATCACAGGTGTAGAAATGTGAGTCCATGCAGGCTTTTTCAAGAATGCCTTGTGGATCCACCCTGTATCAACTTTATTTCTATTATATTTGCTGTGTGAAAGACATCAGACACAGGTCTAGAGCACAGAAAAGATGCAGCAGCATGGCAGCTGATAGAATCTGTGAAGCCGTGTATTAGTGGAGGAGTACTGTATCTGTTACTAGGCTTATTGTAGAATAAAGTTCACATCTATGATTAAATCGGATCATTTAAAAATTTATCTCATTACAGAGCCCTCAGAATTTCTCTTGAGCTCTCTGAATACCTGAAAGCCTCAATAACAGCAACATCTATGTGAGACCAGTTGCCCAAACCAAGTTCCCTGTTGGCTTGCCTGGTATGTTGATGACAAGACAGTATTTGCATACCACTTCAGCACTGATTTTAGCAGTAGGCAGAGTTTGGACTCTTCCTATTCCTTTTGGCTAAAGTCTCATTTTCTGTAGTGTTGAAAGTATCCTGGAAATAAGTCTTTGGATAAGTCCATATCCGAGTCTGTGTCCTATTGCATTTAATGTCACAGGCCTATAAATTGTTTACTGTCCCACAGTAACATTTTGGCGCAGACATTTCTGGCACAGCTCTTCATCTTTGCAAATCTCCTTAAATGTCTTCTTCTGTGCCAGCCTGTTGGATGATAGAAAACCTGTGTGTTTATCATAATGTGTAATGTTTAAGTTTATTGCTTTGTAATATTTAAGTGTATTACTCTTTTTTTTTTTTTTTTACTTCCTGTTAATTTTGCTAAAGAAGCCAAATGCCTTTAGGCTCATGTTGCCTAACAGCAGCATTTAGAACAAAGATTGTTTCTCTCTGTATTGTTGATTTTGTCTCTTCATTTTCTCCCTATTACTGATACAAATGTGAGTGTAAGAGCTTTGTGGTGTCCCTGCAAGCTGTTCCATGTTTGGTATTCAGTTTCGTGGGCTTCTGGAGAAAACAAACTGGCTAGAACATGACAGCTCTTCTGTAGCCCAAAGCAAGACCATGCAGCAGTTAGAAAATAAGATCTGCAAAATATTTCTCATCATCCTGTTAAGCAGCAGAATAAATATTGGAGAGACAGTGTAGGTGTGAATACTAAAAGCAGGAGTCTGGTGTTACTCTGCTTTGTCTTTTGCCAAAGGGACCACGTGTCCTGAGTTTTGGCTTATAACTTCCCTGGTAAATAGTACCAAGCCCAGTGGAGCAGGTGGGTCCTGCTTGTGAGCTGGGACATACCATCAGTATCTCTACGGATTTACTGCACCCTCTTTTGCATGCCTGCAGATTTATTGATTTATTTATTTATTTTCAAATCCTCCTTCCAAATGCCTCTTTTAACTGAAGATAGTGGTAAGCTCCTAGGTGCACCACTGAGATTTTAAAGTCTGGGTACAACTCTGATCCTACCATATGCAACTACTGCTAGTCAGGCTTACACAGGATGTGTTAAAGGGGAATTTTTGGGGGTATGTGCTACGACCTGGTTCCAGGCTACTAAGCTTTGCAGCTTCCTCAAACAACCCTGCACGGAGGGATCACCAGCTTTTGCCTGTACTCTTGATGTACAGTACATTAATCGTGCCCTCCCTAATTCCTGCTTCAAGATAAATCTCTTGCGCTCCCATTATTTGGCTAATTGCTGTGGATTATATGGCAGTCGGGTGCTCTTTGGCAGGGAAAGATTAATGGAGGACATTTCCTTTGTTTTGATTTCATTTGCTAATTGCTGTGTGGAGAAGTGGTTATGTTAATTCATCCTCTCATCCTGTTAGATAGCAAGGATTTGTTTAGTGTGTGCTGGGAAAGGAGTAGTTTGCCAGGAATCCTAAATGTTTCTTTGCCTGCGTTTTGCTTGGTGGATTTGGGAGGGGGGAGGTCTTCAGGCAGTAGGTTGGTTTTATCATTGGGTAGGTGGAGTACTCGTGCTTATGTGCTTTTGTGTGTTTCCGTGTACAGGAAGTATTACAGGTGCACAAAATAAGAGGCAAAAAAAATTGCTGCATTTTTTTTCTGGAGGCTGAATCATCTGTTTGTTGGGCTATTTGGTCTCTTTGTACCTCTGTCAGACTCCTGGTAGAAAGACAGAACCCTGTTGTAAAATGTGGGTCTTCTAACTTAGCAGGTACATCACCAGTCTGGCCACTGGACAAGACACAGGTCGGAGCCTGTGAGCAGTTAGTTAAGTATCCCTGCTCTCCCATTGAACTTGATGGGAATTGAGTGATGTTACTAGCCCTGTTTATATTACATAATTTAAAAAACAATTTTCACCAAACGTGCACTTCTCTTAGCTTTAGATAGATGCTGAAGTCTGAGGGAACTGGCCAGATAATTGAGCCATTCACAGCTGCTAGCCAGAAAAGAGTCCAAGCTGGTCACTGGAGACTGAAAATTGCTGCCATCTGTTGCCTGTTCTCTGGCTTTTGCAAAATGTCTTGGATGTCAGTCTTTCCTGCTGAGACAGATGTTCCCATTGCACATCTACAGTCAGGGATTTGTACTAATTGCCCCTTTCCATTGACAGGTTCATCCATAGCCATGAAAAAATCCACCTTCATCCCAACAGAAATGCCTCAGAACAAGGATTTTATTGGTGTAACATCTGAAAGGCATAGTTGGGAGGAATGTGCCCTGTGCCTTCTATAATTTAATTGTTCTGTGAATAAATGAGACACCTCAGTCTCCAGAGTTATCAGCTTGACAGTTTTTACTAGAACAAAATTCTTTTGGTTCGGTGGCTGCAGCTATTAATTTCAAGACCCAGACATAAAGGCTTTATCATGGAAGACTGCCAGTCTTTCTACCAAGCAGGCTGTCAGTCAGTCCTCTTAGAAAGTCTGGTGAAGATGAACAAGCTGGGTGTCTGTAGGTCTGGTTGTTTCAAAGAACTTTACATTGAAAAAAATCAACCCTGGATAGTAATAGAACTACTTGTGCTAAGCTGTTTATGTTTCTGATATTTCGCAGTAAAGTGGGAGACAGGGGTTTATTGTCTTCAGATTGATGAACTCTACTTATTATTATTATTATTATTTTTAATTCCTGTGGAAGTATTTCTGTTTTCAATTTATGAGAGTATAGACAGGAGCATACTTACCTGATCTAGACAGTTCATTATTTTTCTATTGCTATGAGAGCATCTTTTTCCTCTTTGGTAAACTTCTTGCCAGGAGCCTTTAAGATGCTGTCCTGTTTCAGGTCTCCCTGATGTTTGAACAGGCTCAGTTCTGCTTTGTCATAAGTGGCTCCATTTGGAGTGCTTGGAACTCCACTCATGTCAGGTTGGCAGACTTTGGCCCCATGCATGATTCTTGGTGTAAAGCTGTCATTGTCTGGTGTAAGAAAAGTGGTTCTCAGGAATCTCTTTATAGCTACTGAGAGTTTTATGAGTTATTGCTCATGTCTAGCAAGGAAATCTGCTTTCTTTTCCCATGTGTGTTACTGCAAGAATGTTCCTGTAGTTGTGGCTGAGAGTGGTGCAAACACAAAACGTTACAGGATATTTCATGTTGGAAATTGTTTTGAGGTAGTTTGTGACTATAAGAGTGTTTTATAATAGGTGTCGAGCCCTACTGTGAGGGAGAAGGCCCACTGTCAACCAAGTCATGTGGAAATGATTCCAAAACACTTAATGTATTTTGCAATTCATAGTACTTATTATCCATGACTCTCAAAGCACTTTCAAGAAAGGTTAATGTTGTGAGAAGTCTTTAACATTGGGGGCTAGTGGTTTGCATGGAATAAGCTCACAGAATCACAGAGTAGGATGTCGAATTGGGCAAGGTGACTGGGAAATCCAGAGAGGAAAGTTTGTTAGGGAAAAGAAGAGGCTCAGATCCTCAGAGCAGCAAGGGGAACTTACTGCTTCCACCAAGGTGTTTGAGCTTTGCCTCGGGAGTCCTAGTTCTTAATTCATGCCTAAGCCGTGGCTTCTGCTCCCTGACATGATAGCATCAATGAAACAATTGCAGGGCTAGATAGAGGATGCATTGTTAGTTTGTGTGAGCAACAGCATCAGCAGAAGAAATCCAGAGCCTCTCCAACGCTATCCGAGTGTTAAAACAATTGGAGGCTCACGTGGTCTCCTTTATGGCACTGGGAACAGACAATGCCACCATCACAATGCTGAAGCCATGCAGTCTAAACATAAAGTATCTGGTGCTGCCTTGAAAATGAAAAGAAACAATCTGTCATGGGTTCATATGTTATTGCCAATCAGTGACCCAGCAATTGGATGCAGAGGCCTTCATCACGCATGTGTACGTGCCATCGAAGAATGAACTGAGATTATAATTGCTTTAGTGAGGGTGAAGATTGCTGCTGGCAACATGGGCTTGCATACGCCAGTCATTTGGAAAGCAGTTCTTGATGAAACATCATTAGCAGTAAATTCACTGGGAGAGTGGAAATGAATTTTGTAGGCCATAGAAGCAAAAATGATCATGCTAAGTGTTGTGTCCAGTCCCTTACAGTCCCTTCTGATGAACTTGGAGGCTGTGTAGACAGAAGGGGGTTAGGACATTTTGTCATATGTGCCTGCCACTTTGTCAGCTGTTGTTACTGCTAGTAATAACTGATTCCTCAGGGTGACTTTCCCGATCTCCTAATCTTTTAATTAGTGGGAACTGATAACAAGGAGGTGACCTCCATAGACAGGGCAATGGGAATGATACTGAATCCCAAACAGAGGGAGGATTCTTACTCTATTTTAGAATTGAATACTATTATTTAGCAAATTTTCCATACTGCAAAGTTGTTCAAAGGAACGGAGAAGGATAGCCCCTGCACACCCACATTATGTAGACATTTTATTTCTCCCCTGAGCAGGAGAAATACTGTCCATGGTGATGGAGGGATAGAGTTGATGTGATCCATCAGGCTCTTGGCAAAGTCTGCTAACTGCACTGGATGTTTGGACTTCCTTTGTTTGCCTTCCTGATTCTAAAATCTACTTATTCATTGTATGTAGAGATGACTCCCAGCAGTTATGGAGATGTTGCTGGCAGCTAAGGTTATGCCTTTAGTTAGGCTGTTGTTAGTTACCTGAAGATAAATATCTCTCATCCATAATGCTCTGGACTGCCTTATCTTTCAAGCCTGCTCGGAAATAATTTGTTCTGTAGAAGCAGAGGGCTCATTCTCTTGTTGCTTGGCCCTTCTGATTTCCCGATAGTTAGAAGATGTGTAAAGAATTTGCATTGTATTGTTTTACTTCTGCTCTCTCTTGAGTGTTTGTCTTCTTTCCAAGTGTGCACTCACTGTAATATGCTTATATTAAATGGTCTGCTCTGCTGTTCTCCAGAGGTGTCAGTCTGCCTGAGATTGTGAGTTTCCTTCATTCCATGCATGGCATGTAAGTATGTGTGGCTCCTTCAGTGTTTCATCCCCAGCCTAACAGCACAGAGGCACTGAGCACTTTTTATGGGAAGCGAACTTGACATACTCCTTCCTGAGTCAAAGAGGTCAGAGAGATTGATGCCTGCTGTCTGATGTATAGGATGCATGTTTGCATAGGGTCATGTGAAGTCATTCCACTTCTTTGGCCATGCTGCTATAGCTACAGCTTTGTCTTAACATGGCTATGTATAGCTGTTGTACAGCTGTTCAGTACATAGCCCATTTCAGCAGCTGCTGTCACTGGGTGAGCTGACTCCTGAGGCTCAACAGTATCTGTTCCTCATCAGGCCAGAATGCAGAGAACATATGGAATTCTCCTTTGTGTTATGGCACTACACCTTCCAAGGACAGTTGTTGTTGAGCAGGAAGAAGGCAGACAAGGAGCATGGTGGTGAGTCTTTCAAGGCAGGATGTGAAAGATGCTGGGATGTCTTGGCATTCTGAAGTGGATCCATGGAGCTGCCATTCCTATGAACCATCTCTGTGTCTTAAATATTTTTAAAGCTGTGTTTCCGGCTTGTTTTCAGAAGAAAAAGCTAATTCTTCATCCTCCATCCACTTGGGTTATACACACTCAGTCAGGTGGAAATATGTGTGCGCATTATTCTTTTGATTTACTTCCTTCTATAGAGGAGGTAAAACCACAGGGCTGAACGGGGACCCCATAGTTCTATATACTGCAGAATCACTGAAGATATTGACCCCTATCCTGAAAGTTGTTATAGTTTGTTTGTACCTGAGTTGATTTCTGTGTGAAAAGGATGATTAGTTACATAATTTTAAAAGCATTTGAAGATCCTTCCAGCCCTGTAGAAATATATGGAATTATCAACGGAGAATATGATGCCCAGCTGTGCAAAGTCCTGGTGATTAATAGGGCCTGACTGTGAGAAATGATTTAGAACATGGCAGATCAGCTTGAGATTCCCAAAGGAGAATAAGCAAAGCAGTCCCATGATTCCCCAGAGTCTCAGAAGGAGTACCATTAAAAAATTAACCTTATTGGAAAACAGAATTTAAAATGCAAAATGCAGCCAGGTAGTGTCCTTAACAGAGGCCAGAAAGGTCATAGTCATTGATTTTTATTTTTCTTCACGGGATGTTGCCATCTGAGAATACTGTCATGTCCCAGGTTGAATTCTGACAGAGGGAGTTTGCAAATGCATTTAATCAGTCTGTAATTATTGATTAGGTTTCAGAGAAGAGAGTAAAGTATGGTCAGTGAAATGACAGGCAGGCTATACTTTCCATTCTCTTTCCAGGACCTGAGGAAAGACCATGCTAGTCCAGGATTATTGCCTGACTCTGTCCCAGGTAGTCTTTTTTCAACGGCTCCCCTATCTTTGATGATTCCTGGATTATAGGAAGGGACGAAAGTGATTTCTTGTTGTCATACACGTTCTTGTTCACCCTCAGAGAGAAAATTCTTCCAGTATAGCGGCTGGCAGGTGTCTGAAATGGAATACAGCCAGAACTACCACCCCAAGACAGCATCTGTTCTTTCTTGGAAACAGCAAATGCACATCAATCAGAAGAACACATGCAAAAGTCAGCCCATAAAATGTTAGTAGACCTGACCACAGTTGAAGTTTTCTGGCCTTGCAGCAAATCTAACTAAATCATGCAAAGTCAGTTCTTGAACTTCCAACTCAACATGATCGACAAGCTTGTCTTGGGTAGATGTACCTCTTCCAACTTTACAGCAGGACAAATCCTACCGTTCTTAAACTGCTAACTGTTAGCTGTTCTTAAACTATTTATGGGTACTTTCTGTGACAGATCCATGTTCCTGTCATCAATCCAATGGAGCTGGTTTGACAAAATCAAAATATGTGGATAGAAAAAAATTTAGTGATGGCACTATGAGTGGAAGTACTAAGTCATTTGCAAGTGAGTCAAGCAAATCCTACTGACCTGTGGAATTAAGACTGGATGGATCAGTCACCCCTGAGAGAAGAGAGTGCAAAAGAGCACAAAATACCCATCCGAAATTTGCTCACAGACTTTAGGCTTAAAATTAAGAAAAAGCTGCTGAAGCTGCTGAAACATGTAAAGAAAAAAAAAAAAAGAGGCTTGTACACGTACAGAGTTGTGGTAAAGAGCTGATGGAAAACAAATACTCTTGTACTGTAAGAGGGTTAAAAGGGAAAGAAATGAGATTATTCAATAGATCAGAAGGATGACAGTGGCTGAGGGTACCAGTACATCTAGTCAGTTTTTTGATTCACTTGGACAAAACATCAAAGACAGAAAAACTTTTTAAAAGACTACAGACATGAGATCAGTCTTCAGAAGGGTCAGAGGAAAGCTTCTGGCAATCACACTCTGAATGCAATTACTACCGAAGTAGCACAAACAAATATATTTAGGCTTTTGTTAAGTATCTGCTTGTATTTGTACATAGGTAGAATGGACAAAGGGGTCCCTAAGAGAAGAATCTGTCTGTAGTAAAGTAAATGGCTCCACTGAGGGATACTGAGTCTATTTTTATAGAGCAGTCATCTCCAATGTGTTTTGACTGCACATCCTTACCAGTAAAAAAAGTTTGAGAATGCTCATCCACTTGCATCTGAATCTGCTGGGCTCTGAAGAAGTTGCCTGATTTTCTGAGCTGTTGTGCTCCCCTTGTTCCCATTAGTTTCAGCTGGAACATATCCCAGAATGGGCCACTCTCTGCTGGAGATACCACAGAGCCTGGCGTGCAACAGTGCAACTAAACATTTCATTGTCATGAACTGAAAGAATGGCATTAAATCCCGTATGTCTGAAAAAGAGCTACTATATTGTATTGTTTCCCAAGCACGTTGATGCTCTTGTCTTAGAACTATCTCAAGAAGAGGTTTCTGTTATTTCTAGTGCTGACAGGGTGTGTGGCATTGCACAAGGCAGCGTTGTGTGCTCTGCCTCAAAGTGTATAGGCTGAAGACCCTGGAGAAGGTAGTGGGACTTTTTCTGATGATTTCAATAGATTCAAAATACAGCTTTTTGTCTAAAGACAAAGCAGATAAAACACTAGGGAATGAGATGAGTAAACTAATAAGATTGATGCCTTCAGAGAAAATCAAACTTTTGGTGCTTAGATACCTTCTACTTGAATTGATTCTAAATGTCCCCTACCTTCCTTAGAGAAGATGTTTGTTAGGAAGTCTTTTCCCTCTTGTCTGAGTCTGTGGAGAAATGAAAATGATTTCTGCTAAAAAACAACAGTTTGGATACAAAAATAACAATTCTTTGAAAGTAATATTTCCATCTGGTTGTAAATGAGGTATTGAACCTTTCACTAGAACAGTATCTTTGATCTAAAATCTTAAATCCAGGGCTGAGCTACAATAGCAGTACTCAGCCTGTTGACTAGTAAAGGTTTGACAATTTAGGGTTCAGAATCAAGAAATTTTTGGAAGCTGGAAGTTCACTTCTCTACCCTGTTCTAGTCTTACAAGTATATAATTTATAATTTTGCAGTGTGATTTGAAAAATGCAGTACCTCTTCTTCTTTTTATTTGTTCAATTAAAATCTCAGCTTTTTGAGTTGTATGATGGTATTTTTTAACGTTTAGAAACACTATGATTTCTTTTTAAATGCCAGCTATCTGAAAACTGTATTTGAGTGATTTCGGGGAATCCTTTCGAGCTGTAGCAGTCTGGGCAATCAGTCTGCCAGGTAGGAGAGACCTCTTTTCCAATATGTTCATGTGCATAGACCTAAGGCCAAAAATATTTCCCTGTCTCTCATATGTGTCACCGATCAGGAAGAATGGTGGTACTTAGTAAGGTTTCTCAACTGCCTGGAGTAAGGAAAGGGGAAGGCTTCAGGTTTGCTTTTCTAACTAAACTTCTGTTTTCATAAGGAAGAGTTTAAGTCAAAGGAAAATCCATTGCAAGTCAAGAATTTTCTCACTGTTGAGCACCATGTAACTCGAGGAAGATTAATGTAATCCATCAGATTCATTATCCTGTCCTTTGGATTAACAAATTCAGTTAAAATCCAATTTCTTTGTCCAATTTTATTTCCATTACAGGATTTTGCAAGGGTATATGTATTCAGATCAAAGACTTATATTAGAAACAGGAAATGTGATTTTTAATCTATTTTAATCTTGTCATACACTGTTACATTTTAAATTGCTAAGGAAATACTAATTTTATTTTGGTGATCACCACATCCCTCTTTTTTTTGGTAAATACATACAGGTCAGTATGCTAAGTATACTACTACTCCTGACCAGGGAGATGTACTACTTATATCTGTATCGGCTTGAGTCAAGCAAGGATGTAGTTTCCTAATTTTTACTTTTTATTATACTAGAAAATCATGGGTTCATTTTTATCAGAAGATTAATTTGTGTCAAGATCTAATTGGACTGAAATTGGAATCCAATTACAATGGAAAAACAGCTTAATATTTTTATTAGTTATCTATCCTGAATGATAAAGGTAGTCTTACTTAAAGCTTAAGAAAATATTTTATTGGTTAAATCTGATGCTAAAAAAAAGCCACCTATCTGTACTTAGGGAGTTGAACAGATTATTTCTGTTTGTTGATGTCTTTCAGTATTTGAAACTAACTTGATATACAGTCTCATACCTTATTTTTCTTAATGTTTTGTAAGAGAAAAGTAAGCCTTCCTGGTTTTCAACTCCCAGTTGTTTTATCAGCTTTCAGTGAGCATGTCTTTGAACTAAACTAGTTGAATAAACCGAAACATCTTTTTGTACTAAGAAAAAAGGCTCTTCTTATCAAAATAAGGTTTCTTGTTTTAACAAGCAACAAATCTGGATGTTTGGGCAGTTAGTTATATGATTTTAGTGGTTCAACATAAAGTGCCAGCAGAGAACACCTGTACTGCTTGCCCTTTTCAAGCTGAATTTTAAACAGATTACTTTTCAGAACATCAATAGGGAATATGCTTCTGCACTTCAGCAGCTGTAGTTTGCAGTTTGCACTCTCACGTAATTTTAAACTGCTGGTACTGGTGGCTTGTACTCAATACATCCTATTCTGTATGTCCTGCAACAGCATTGGTGGCTGTTGGCTGCTGAGAGGGGCAGGTACCTTATTGTCTTAAACTGTTGAAGCAAAGACATCATAGCTGCTTGTTAGAGGGTTCTTGGAGGGGATTTGTGTGTAGTCACCCTGTGGGAAGAGCCGGTACCATGCTGTGGATTAAAAGGGCTATTGAAGGTTGTGATCTGGTGTAAGGTAGTTCTGAGTAGTTCTGTGTTTTGAGTAGATCACACATACACATATTGCACTGAAAACAGAAAAAATATAATCTCCATCCCACTGTTGCTGAAAGCTAGGCATTCATAATTTCATCATCTTTCTGCCTGGAGGGGAGTGTGGTTTTTTGCTAAGTTAATTCTGCCTTCTTTTTTTCTTTTTTTCTTTTCCTTCTTTTCTTTTCTCCCCTGCAGAGCATGAGAATAAGACTTAGGAAGCCCATTTCACGTTAGAAATCTTCTTTTGGCCAAAAATTAGATTAGAAATAGGGTGCAAGGATTCAAGTGATAAAGGGTAAAAATGCTGCAAAACCTCAGTTTGAAAAACCAGCCCAGGACTGTTTTCTCCAGAGTCCCTTCATCTTTAGCCATTCATAAAAATGATTAAACAGATTCATACCAAGGGAGACAGCCTGCTCAGGTTTTCTTAATATGGAGCATGCATTCTCCTTTGCTTTGTGTCACCATCTCTTGTCCCTGCCAGGTCATTCCCTTCTGTTGTCATAGCAGAATTTAGCCTGAATTTCTCTATCTTTATAAATCAGTACCGTCAAACTGTTGCCATTCTGCAGTTGGTACCAGGTCCGAGCAGCAAATATTCATGGAACAATGCCAGGATGGTTACCTCTCTGCTTCACACTGAAATGTCTGTACCCCCATACACTGGGTGCCTGCATTGTACCGTGAGCCCTGACTTACTCCTTGTGCTCTCAACTTGTCCAGACAGTGGCTTGCTGCTTCCAGGCTGGGTACCCCCAGTGAATATGTATTGCTGGTGTCTTTTTTTTTTCCACAACTCTCTTTGAATTGTCTCAGTTAATGCTTGGAGCTCTTTTCAGTCAGCTGTTCAGTCAGCAGAATTTGTCTTTACATGCTGTTTGCCCTTAATTTTTTTCCCAATGTGTGTTTAAAGAGGGGTTTGTAGGAAATCACACTGGTGGCTCTTGCTGTTTTTCTGATGAAGAAACGCCCCCCATTGACAGAAACGGGCTCTCTCTCGCCCCAAGGCAAAAGGCAGCTGCCCTTGGGTGGACTCCTTGGGCCAGTCAAGCAGTTTGGGAGCTTCCTTTACCCGTAATAAAAGGCAGCGGTGTTAAAACCTTTTCCCCTAAAAAACCTTATTAATCTTTATTGCCATTTTTATTCAATCACGTTTTGAAACAGAATAAACTTTCAGCTCTGCACTTCTGCTCCTGGGGAGAAACGCGAGGGTCCGAAGCCATCAGGGGTTTTCACCTCCGAGCCCGGTGCCGCGTTCGCCCCAGAGGCAGAGCAGGCCGGGCCCTGCTGTTCTCGGCCGCGGCCACAGAGGGGCACCAAAACCTCACGCTTCGTGCCGCCGGGCCGGGGCCGGGGGCCTGGTCCGGGGGCCGGGGTTGGGGGCCGGGGGCCGGGGCCGGGGCTCTCATTCTGGCCCTCTGTGCTCTCTGGCTTCTTAGGTCTGAGCTGCTCTGCTGTTCTTGAGGGAGTCTGGAGGAAACTAGGAAAAAACACATCCCTGGACAGCAGTGGAAAATGCAAAACGTGGCTGGTGTATTAGTCAGAAAGAAGATTGGCAGTTCTGGTTATTTTGTGCAATGAAGAGCTTGTACACTTAGGTGCTTACAGGTGAGTTGCCAACTCAAGCAAGATTGTGAATGACTTTCTGTAACTTGTGAATGTGCCCTGAATTTATTTATTTATTTTTCCTTCTGCCTCAATGGAAGGTTTTGCTCCTGAACTCTGCTGTGTAGACATACAGTGACAGATGGACGTGAAAGTGCTGAGTATCCAGCTGCAACTGAGTAGTGCTTTTTAAATAGAGATCCTGAATTCCTCCACCTCTCGAGGAAATTGCCAAAAGCTGCAGAGACTACAGAGAGGAGAGGTAGGAAAGGCAGGCTGTGACATCAGGCTTCTTACAGGTGCCACCTGATGACATGAATTTTTATAGTCTTGAAGTCCTCTGGAACTGGAGGAGGTTGAGGAACATGGTGAGAGCTGACAGTCTGTAGAGTACAGGTCTGTGTACAGGGGATGAATCTGGCACCAAACTCTTTGGCTGTCTGGTGCATGAGTACCAATATTCTGCAGTCCTGTATCTTTCTCAGCGCTCCCCAAAGCACTTATCTATGTTTTCAAATGTCCCACTGTCCTATAAGGCAGTTCAGAGTCTTGAGTCCTGAACTGACTGATGGGGGCCCCCTGTGCATAGAACTGGGTTATGTGACTGCTGCAAGGTCATACTAGGTTGTCAACTCCTGTTTGCTAGTGTAAAACTTTAAAGGTTTTACAAAGCTTCAGAACTGAAATCCCTTTTCAGTTCTCTAGCTCTGTGATTTTCCCCTTTACTTTTTTAATGTAAACCAATTAATTCTCTTAAGGGAGGGTTTCTCTGTTTGTAGAAGATCACCTAATCTAGCCCAAGGTGGGAAGAGATTTCCAAACCTGTAAATGCTAGACAAAAGCCCTGCAGAGTTCTGTGTAGTTTATTTAACCTTTGCAGAACCAGACACATGCATAATATATTTTTGCCTTATATTTGTAAAGAACAATATGCTTGTGTATCATGTGAGGATCCAGAAGCCTCTCCAGTCCATTGGTTACCACAAAAGAGTGTTAAAAAAACTCCAGAATGAGAAAATACTTCAAAATGAGCAAGTCAGTGTCTTTAGGAAATCTCTGAATTACTGACACTAGCTTTTGTTCCATTTGGGGATTTCTTTTGTATTTCAAGGACTATGATATCACCTGGAGAGGGTTCACCTTGGGTATGGAACAGAAACCAGCTAAGAGGGCTGTGATTTCCTGCGTGTACTGTTTGGTGGAACCTTTGGGAGGAACTACATCACCGCACATCTCCTCTTCTGAAATTTTCCCATTCCATTCCCAATCATGCTGTGGCTTCATCCTGCCCTGATTTTGTAAGCCAGAAGTAAAAAAAAATAACAAAGAAGCAATGGAAAATCTCATAGGGAAGTCAGTTGCTAAAGAAAAGGAATATAATTAATGTCATTCAACATAGCTTTATGGAAGCTAGGTCTTGTCAAACAAACTTGATCTTAAGAATGTAATCTCAAAAAAATGGATTGTTAAAGGCAATTGTGTAAACGTAATGTACTTAGACTTTAATAAAGCATTTACCTTAATACCGCATGATAGTCTGGCTAAAAATTTAGCATTACACGATATCAGTGGAGTGTCTGTTGAATGGCTTAAGAACTGGTTAGCTCAAAGGCATCATTTGTAGGAAATATCACTGAATGAGAGAGTATCCAGGGGATTCAGCAAGAACTGATATCGAGTTCAATGCTATTCAACAGGTTCATCCATGACTGGGAAGTAACTATAAACCACATCTGAGTTTTAGTATTTGCAATGTCACAAGAATGATATGGTGATAAATAAGAGAAAAACTTTATATGAAGTGATTATCCTCTAGAGGAAAGTCTAATTCTAAGAAAATATATATTAGCATTAGCAGTCATATACAAAGTAATACACTTGGGTGTAAGTACTGTATCTTGCAATCCTCCATTCTGTAGCGATATATTGAGAAAAGGCTATTGCATTCCTTACAGCTGACCACAGGAACAGTTAGTAGGAGTGATTTTTAATCTATATGAATGGCATTGGCATACTTAAAGTAGCATATAGCACATAGCTCTAGTATCAGAGATTTTCAAAGGAGGAAAAAAAAATGAAGAGAGCGCAGCAGAGGCACCAAGATGACTTGGAATGAGCAAGGAAAACTCTGTTTAGTGTCTCAAAAACACTGAGAAGTGACTTACATGTTGCAGATATACCTTCATGAAGAAAAAATACCAGGTGTACTTTTTCAACACCATGATCAGAGGACCCTTTTAAAATAATAGGAACAAGCATCTGGAAACTAGAGCAGTTTACACCATTAATAAGGTAAATTCTTTCAATAGTAAGAATGATTAATTAATGGAAACACTAGCAAAGACGTTTTTCACTTTGGATATCCCCTGTGCCATCCAGTGCCTTAATGAAAGTCATTTTAACTTATCACCATTATGCTCAAAGTGTAGTTATGTGGCCTGAAGAGTAAAGGAGATCATCCACATAGTCTTGTTGCCCTTAATTATAACTCTATGAAGCTAACAACATGCTTAAGAGATTCCTGTTGTCTTTGTCCTTGAGTCATACTGAGGTCGTAGACAACCCTGTGGTGTCTCTCTGTGCCAGTATTCAAAAAGAACAAACCGGGTGACCAAGTGATGTCTTACATGTAACTTGCAAGAACATTCTTCCTTCTTGTGCTCCGCAGCCATGAGTGTGTTTATGGTCACGAGAAGAAAGCTTCTGTTAACAGCTTGCACTTTATTTCCAACCAGCCAATTTCAGTCAGCTTGCCAACTCTAGCCAACTTGCTGTATTTAAATCTCTTTTTCTGGTCCTTCAATCTACACTAAGAGATTTGTTTGACTATTCTTAAGAATTTGCTTGATCCACACTGCTCTAGATCCCTCTTCCACAACCCAGAATGCAAGTAAGCTATTTTTGGCCTTCCCTGCTGACTACTTGATGGGAGTCAATATGGGGAGATAGGGGAAATGAAGAGTGCTAAGGAAGTCTCAGTAGGTCCAAGTAATAAAAAGGTCTGCTGTTTCACCCCTCTTTGCTCCTGTGGGTTTGCAGATCCAAGGGAGGAGAAAGACTGGAAATATTCAGAGGCTTTGGATGAAAATGAATTAACCTGGAGAACAGAAAAACAGGCACAAGAAGATATGAGATACATGGAGGAGAAAGAACAGTATGCGGAAGCTGAGGGGAGGTCTTTATAGTAAGATTTTCCATTAGAAGATTTCAGGTGACTAAGCAGCTGCTTTGGCAACAGCTCTGCTCTTTGAACAGCCAGAGATTTGTGTGTGGCCCTCACCAAAGAACTGCAGCACCATCCTGTTTCTTTCTCATTATGGACATGGGTTTATGTCCCCTACTCTGTTTTTGTGCATCCAATGGAATTGGCTTCACACAGAGCTGAGGCCACAGCTGATCCTATTGTAAATACTAGTGCTGCTTTCCTGGCAGTAACCCTGTATTCCTACAGTGGTTATGACTGGGGTCAGTGACCCTTGCAAACACTTTGTGCCCTTTACCCTTGCCTTCTTTCTCCTGTAATGGCACCACCAATGATTTAATAGCATTAATGTTGTAAGGCTTTCTCAGATCATTCTACTCCCATTGGCCCTCCTTTTTCATCTTAATTTGGCTGGAAGAAATGGCAGCTCTTTCTTGCTGTTTGCTAATGAACCTGGCGTAAGCAAGAAGAATGGCCTTATAAAGACCTCTGTAATCTCGGTTCAGAGCAGTACTTGACTAGAACAACTTTACAGTTGGCCAGGAAAGTAATGTGTCTGTGGCAGAAATCGAAGTCTACCAGAGTCTCTGTGGACCATAATTTTTCTCAGTATGTTTCATTTTCTCAAATCCAACAAATTATTTTGTGATTAATATATATATATATATATTTTCTGTTCCATGTGTGATTAAACCAGTACTCTGTGAAACTTTGTCAGAGGGAAAGAAAAATTTTGTAGGATAGCCAGTATCCAAGTGGTCAATATTCTTATGTGGAATACTGCAAATATTTACTGGAGCAGACAAGAGATTTGATCTGGGATCTTCCACAGCCTAGTACTGTAGCAACTGTAGGACTGAGTCCTTGGCAAAGAAGCACTTATTAATTCACTCAGAGTGAAAGAGTTCCAACAGGAGAGACTGTTCCCAGAAGAAATTACACCAATCAAGTCATTCAGCTATGCTGGGGGAGAGCCAAGTTCAAGTCTCTGGTCCAGAAACGCAGACTAGAAACCTGAACCCAAATTTCTCATATACATGTAGGTCTCCTTCTACATGAAGGCTTCTGTATTGTCCACTGTGAATTAGGGAGCCTTTGCTAGCAAAGGTTGACTCAGGACAGTATTGTCCTGCAAAACATTTCAGGTTCAACAAAAGGAGTATTTCCCAACAAAAGTGGCTATGCCAAAGAGCAAAACAAAACAAACAAACAAACAAAAAAAACAACGAAGAGCGGTTCTATGAATAAGGTGCTGACAAGGTAGAGAGGGAGATGTTAGGGAGATAATTAGATAGTTGCCCAAGCATGGGCAGACTTGTGACAGCTGCTTAAGCCATGCCTCTCTTTTGAGTTCTTGCAAGCGTCTTCCTTACTTGGGCTGCAGTGTGTGGCAGATGAAGTATCATAGAAGGGATTGGCAGGTTTGCATCATTCTCTCCTGAATGCAGTGCGTGCCTGCAAAAGACCACACACCCTTTCCTTTGCATGTTTCCTTTCTGCATGGGGGAGGAGTGGAGCTGTTGATTGATGTGTGGTGCTTTCATGTGTAGACGTGAGCTTCAGGATTTTGGCCTGTGTGGAAGCAAGTCCTGCCATTACATTTGCTCTGCTTTTTCTGTTTTCAGTTTCATTGTTTTGGAGTAGCTCCTAGAGCTGTTTGTTTCAGACACGGCCACTTCTCCTCTCTGCTCATGTGGACCAGGGCTGCCAATCAGTGCTATCAAAAGAGATCTGACTGGATTGCTGATTCAGCTCCTTCCACTTCCTAGAATTATTGTGGTGTTTGTTTGTACCTGGAAGGATTTGTTCCTTCCAGACACTTGGTATTGCTTCATGTGAGTTCAAGACCACTTCTACAGCACTGGTTTTCATCCAGCTCCACTACTGCTTGGAAAACATTCTCAAATAGCTATTTGGCCTTTGGAGTAAATTTGTCCTAGTGTATTACCATTGAACATCTGGGTCAGAATCATGGCTGGCACTGACTGGTCTCCTTGACAGTAGTCTTGGCAAAGAAGCCAGGGCTTGAACAGACCATTAGGTAATTAGAAACTACTGCAGTGACGTACACTCAGGGTCTACAGAAATGGATGCAAAGACTTCTCTTGCACTCCTAGAGGTAATATCTCCAAAGGAGTAAGATCAACTTTGAAAAAAAATTCCTTTTCCCAGAGAGACATCCCTGGCTGTATTGCAGGATTTTGCTGAGTTTCCTGAGCACCCGCTTTGTACTCCTGGTGGCACTTGCAAAGCCAGGAGGCCTACAGGAGAGGGGCCTGAATCTTTCTGTGGCTTGTTCACCATCCATATCATAGATAAATGCTTCCACTGCACAATCTTCTATTACTGGTTGAGGAATCGGAGTGAACGTAGCCATATTCCCAGAATGTAGACAGGATGACAGGACTGGCAATCGTGATTGGTCTTCATGACTTTTGAATAAGAGGTCAGTCAATGTCAGTTGCACAGTGCAGTTTTTGTAAAGCAACTCTGCAGAACTTTTGGAAAATTTTTGAGTTTTGAGCTCCTGACTCCAGCTTTAGATCATTTAGAATGGAATAGGACAGAACAGAACAGAACAGTTCAGTTGGAAGGGACCTCCAAAGATTATTGAGTCCACCTGCCTGACCATTTCAGGGCTGACCAAAAGTTAAAGCAGATTACTGAGGGCATTCTCCAAATGCCTCCTGAACACTGACAGGCGTGGGGCATCAACACCTCCCTAGGAAGCCTGTTCCAGTGTTTGACCACCCTCACGGTAAAGAAAATTTTCCTAATATCCAGTCTGAAGCTCCCCTGGCGCAGCTTTGTGCCATTCCCTTGAGTCCTGCCAGCGGTTACTGGGGAGCAGAGACTGGCACATCCCTCTATGCTTCTTCTGCTCAGGAGGGGGAATCTAGTTTCAAAGCTGAAGCTGAAATTTCAGTTCTCTTCATACTTGTGTGAATTATGAATTGATAAATGTTAAGAACAACAGACTTTCTCTGTCAAGGTGGGCAGTAGGCATTTGCTAGTTGTTGTTCAGATGAGGCAGTCTGGTGGCTGCCCTTCGAGGAGATTCTTGTACAAGCAGCAGGTGCTGGCAGCGTAGGGGAGGACAGGGGACTGGGAGGAACATGGCTATTTCTCGGTTTAATAGTTTACCTAAGGACAAGTTTCTAGTCCCATCTTCATTTAGGTGAGAAGGGAGGACAGGCAGTACTGTAAGTTGAACACAGGCTATGAGATTCAAACCTTTGCTGCAAGGTGTATGCAGAGATGGAATTAAATCCTAAACTGTACTTTAAGAAATCGACTCATTCCTCCACAAAAATGAGCAATAGCACACTAGTACATTTTCTTCCCAAAGACACTAAAATTAATTTCATGTTTTTGTTTTTAAAAGAGTTCATATTCTTTCTTCATGCTACATCGGTCACCTAGAACTAGCTGCTAACTTTGTCCTATGGCCTGACCATCAGATACCGTCTACACTGTTTAGATCCTGCTGTTGTTGTTCTTGTTAGAGGACTATATTGTAACCTCCTTGTCTTTAATGGAAAAGAAATTTACTTAAAAATGTGAGAAATAGTGCTGACATAAGTACGGCCTTAGGACACTTCTGTTCAGAAAAGAAAAATATGGCAATGAAAAGCATCTTTTTTTTTCCTGCTGTGAATTAGTGTGTCTACAGTCTTTGGCTATGTGTCTGTTAAGCTAGGCATTGGCTATAGAAGTGGAGTAGCACCTTGTCTCTGTAGCTGTTCTGCCTTTCAAGGGGGTTGACAAGAAGGTGGTAATTATCTGGTGACACATGAGCAACAGGTCAGTTCTCTGGAAGGGGTTGTTTCGAAACATTGCTTATTGGTTCACTTCATCAATTGAAAAACTCTTTGTGTTTGGCTGACACCAGATGTACTATACACTTTGGTACCTCCTGATCATTCCTCCAAACATGGAGTGTCTATGATATTCTTTTTGTTATTGTGTCCTCAACATTCCATCCTGTGCAGACAATTTCATTGTCCTGTTCCCTTTCAGCCCCTCAACTTCCTGTACTTGTGCCTTCCCACACAATGCGCTGGAAATGCTGTTTCTGAACTTCTTTATGAGCTCCTTTGAACATTTGTAATGTTAAAATGGTTAAAATGGTCTATAAATCTTATATTACATGGAGTCTTCATCAGTTATATGCTTTATTAACGCCCACAGCTCCTAATTTGCTCTCAGCTTTATACAGAGCCCACAAATGATACACAGAAGATACAAAGGATGGGGTTGGTCTTGAAATGTTCTGTCTATGTGGTTGTTAGGAAACTCACTTCTTGTTAGATTTAGGGGTTCTTAGTGCTTGAAATATGATAATTAATACCATCACCTCCCTCTGTTTGATGTCTAACTGTTCTGGCAGCAGTTTGTAGTGTAGTTTTCTGCCTGTATCAGTCCTGTACTACATATATTTCCTTTGCTGATGATTTTGACTGAAATAGAAACTGTTAATGGATTTCTCCAAAGGGAGACTGCGCGCTCCACATAATCACCTCCCAGAATGAATATAACTTTTGTTGTTACAGTGACCTATGATAGTAACATTATTTTCACTTTAATTGGAGGTCTATGACAAGAGTTAAACAGATTTTGGAACTGTAGTTCAAACAGGTAATTGAATGATGGAAATCCAGTGGGAAACTCTGACCTTTGGTAAGCTCCTGGGGAAAAGTCATTGTTGGTATAACTTGCCTTCAGCACTCAGAGGGCCACAGTGCCAGAGCTTGCAGGATCTCAGATTTACGGTTTAGAGAAAATATGGAACTGCATGTGTGAGTGGTGGTGTGTCTAAATCAAGTATGCAAGACAAAGGAGTTCATGGCGCTGGCCTGAGGTCGCAAAGAAAGTCAGTATCAGAGATGAAGGAGTACTGCAACTGCAGGCTCTTGCTCAGGCTGTGTGCCTCCAGTATAGAACTGTACAAACCATTCAATCTTATCTCCATGGGGCAGTGTTAATATGACTCGGGAATGCCACAGAACCCCTAGCAAACAGCTAGTGGTAACCTTTAACTAGGTAAAATCTGTATCACCCAACCCTATGGAAGCTAACAGCAAGCTGTAAGATTTGATGATAATATTGTTACCTATGTTATATTCCACCATGCTGAGGATAAAAATATTATCTTAATGCACCTGATCCTCGGAAGTACTACCAGGCATTTGAGCAACATCATTCTTTGCATGTAGCTTTTTCCTCACACAGATCTTGCTGATTTCCCCTCATTCTCGATTGTCTCTACTGATTGTCACATATCATTTCAAGAGCTAACCCCATCTCTGACTGCAGCTATTCGTTATCAGTCCCTTTGCCTTTACCACTTCCATTTGTAATTTAAACACCCTAATTTAATAGGTTTGTCTCATTATTTTGATTAATCATATTAACTCATATTAATTAAGAGATGGATTTAGGTAATGACAGAGGTTAATGGAGTCAGTTTTCACTTTCCCTTGGTTTTTCAAGGGAGGGGGGACACAGGGGTAGGAGGAGAAAATAAAAAGAGAGTAGGAAGAGAAAAAAAGAGAAACTATTGGGGGGGAAATCTCAGTTAGCAATCAGAAATTCCCTGCTAATTGAATGTCTGATTTTATTAATGATGAAATTTATAAAGGTCCTTAAGAAAAGAAAAGAATTTAGCCAGTTCAGCAGTTAAGTGTGAATATTAACTAACTCTGAGATAAAAGTTAAAATATCCATTTTCTTTTCTTTTCTCTACTTCTTTAAATAAAAAGCTCTCTTTGACACTTCAGCCCATTAGAGCTTTACTTTCCTTTGCCATCCATTTCTAAATGGCTGGAGACTGTGCAGAGAATGTAATCTCTTGGATGGTTTAAGAAATGCTGACCTTGGAGGGCAGGAAGTTAATACGTGGATCATCATAGTGCTTATTTTCCTTGATGCTTGCTTTCCGATGATGCTTTGATAAATGGAAGAAGGATTCTAGCTCTGCCCTATGCTGTCTCTGCTCAATCGCACTTGTTTCCCCGAGGCTCAAGAGAACCCAACTGCAAACAGAGTGTCAGATGCAGAGTGAACTTTGTGTTGGAGCTGTGGGCTGCATTTCCATCTCAACAAAGGAATGGTGAAGCCTTTGCTCATTGAAGTTCCTCCATGACAGGGTCTCATGGTTATCACTCCTGGGCATGTCCAGCAGCAGACTGCTCCTAATTTGTCTCTTTTTCCTTACCTGGGCCAGTGCTATATAAGTGTAAAATCCCATATGAGGAAGGGAACTTTTTATAGCCCCACTGCCCTCATGCAAATAACAGCATGAGAGCAAGTCAGTGGAAAGCTCTTTCATCCTGTGCTCCATGGTACTTCAACTGACTTGCTTGAATGAACACTTGAATAGAAAAATGTTTTTTTGCTGAAGCTGGCAGATAGCTAATGGTGGGGTAAGTGTGCAAGACCCCAGAGTAAGCAGTTATCTTTTCTTCTTAACAGAAAAGAAGTTTTTAGTAATAATGGTAAGATTCCCCCGGTGTGCAAAATAAGGGGAGGTAACCACACAGGAAGATGAACAGCTATTTAAACTCTATATTAACAAATATAAGCAACTAGTTTGTGTAAACTATCTTGAGTCTAAATCTAAAAGGAGTTCAGACAAGAAAGTTGTTTTGTGAACAAACTATTACTGAGGCAACTTGACATCTTTATATATACTATTCCAGTAAATATTGCTGATGAAATGTATCCATAGGTGATTTGTGAAAGGTAGCCTGTAAGTTTATAAGACCATGGTCTAGCTAGAAGTGTAGTGTGCTGTCAACCCTAAGATTATTCGGATATAAATTACAAGGAAAAGCACCAAAGAGTGAACATTTCCTGTGAGGTGTTTTGGGGAAATATTCTTTAAGTGTGACCAGCCGTATGTCGTTGTATTTACGTTAACTCAGTAGAATAAGTTGCCTATGAAAGGACACATCATACCTCTTGACTATCCCAATTTCTTGACTGCAGTACACTTACTTGCTTTCATCTACTTTAAACTAAAGTTTCCTACAGTCTGATGTTAGTTTTTAATTTCATCCAACTAGACTCTCACACCTAACCTGACTGCCACTCAGATGAAATTTTAATATGAATTCCAGAAGTTGATTACTTTTTGGTGATCTGTGATTAAAATAGCAGAAGTCTAAAGCGGAATTTTTCCATAATCAGTATTTCAGAGTGAATGAATGAAACAAATTTCAGTTTAAAGGGCACTAGAACACTTGAAACCTGATCAGACTGACTGACCTTTTTATGACTTTGATGAGAACATCCAAAAACAATTTTGCTTTTGCAATTATGTTTCATAACAGGTGAAAATACACCATGTTTCAAGATAGTTGGCAGCTTTAGAATGTTTGCAGTCTGTAGATGCTATGAAATTAACATCCCTCTCTGTTTGTTTGCTTTACCTTTGCTTAATGTAAGCATAAGTTAACTAGGCAATGATTTCTGTGCAAAATCACAGTGGAGAACCATGAGTTGGAAAGATCCAGTTGGCATTTCCCACCTGGTATCTTTTGGCTTGCACATAAAAGTAGGAGCACGTAGGACGTGCATTTGAAAAGTTCAAGGTTCAGAAGAGAGAGAATTTTGGGCATTTAACATTAAGAGACTTCACAAATAGATGACCAGGAGCAACAAAATGCATCCTGAGATTGTAAAGTGACCCAATGAAGTCTCAATAAATTGGGAATTGGAACAATATGACTGGCAGTGTGTTTTTGTTCAGAGAGCTAAGGTCTTTATCAAGCAGGAAAACCTCTCAGGCAGACTTTGTCGCTGTGGAGTCTCCCTGCAGTTACTGACCCATTAGAGCTGCCCCTCTACCTGGGAGTATTCCTAAAACTCCAGCCTCTGAAGTCCTGCTTTTAGAAGCACCCTCAACTTACTTTGTTAAAGTAATGCAAAGCTTTCACCTGCACTGAAAACCCTGAAACAACAGAATGTAAAATTCAGAAAATGTAAAAGCCAGATAGGAAATTCATGTATATATATATATGTATGTACGTATGTATGTATGTTAGTATATATATTTAAAAGAGAACAATACTTCATGATATTTTAAGACAGTTTAGGGATTATTTTGGAACCTGACTCAATTCTGAAATCTTGCATTTTGCAAACCTGTTGATTTCAGTGAGGGTTCAGATGGACAGAAGACACCAAACACACTATTTTCATTGCAGGATTGGGAGGGCTGGACTTCTCTTTTTATGAGACTTTTAGTGGGTACTCTTTGAATTCACATGTGTCTAAAGGGCAAATTTGAGTAAAAGAGCTTGAATTTACTGTTTACTTTTTTTTTTTTTTTCATATTCCTCCACTTAAGTTTGCAGTACAAATTTTTTTTAAATTAACAGTAGACGTACAACTAGGGATTTGCATCCTGCTAGGAAATACTAAACAGGCAAAATCAGATTGTAATTCTGGCCTCTGACTGAAAATGAAGGCTTAAAAAAAAAAAGGAATAACAGAAAAAATGTGTAGCATTGATATATTTCTCAAAAAAAAAAAATCACTGTAGTTTAATTCTGATTTTGCCTCTTTTGAGTTTATACCAGACAAAAGTCAGTGGTTTTGCTTCATATTGTGCAGTAGCATGAGGTTAGAACTGGGTCCTGTATGTTTAAACACTGGCTGTAAGTATATACATACTTCTTTGTGGTTGCACTGTATCTCTTTGTCTATGCATATTCAAGTGTATATATTTCACAGCTGCTGTCTGCATCATTCACTTCCAAAAGCAGCATGCATTCATTTTCATAACTTTTTGTTCTATTACAATATTAATGGGACTATCAATGGGAAAGGACAAGAGAAGCATTTTTAATGTTTATCTGACAGTTGCAAATTTCACTTGAGGTTGTTTACTGGGATCTGATTGTTGGCAAAGAGGAGTGGGGAAGGCAGCAAGATGAATGAGATCACAGGGAGAAGAGATGTATTTATGGGTCCTCTTTGCACCATCTAAGAGTAATAAAAAGTCCTGTCTTACCCCTCCTTTACCAAGTCTTAAGTTTTAAACAGCAAAAAATGAGGGATTGTTTTAATTAACTTCTATCTAATCCAGGCAGCCTGTTCAAAGTGAAACATGTTGCATTTAGATATGTGAAAATTAGGTGAAGTTCTTCGTTCAGTCTCATCCAGTGTATTTTTCCTAACAGGGAAAATGCCTGGAAGTAAGAAAGAGTTTGGGGACTTGCAGATGAACCTGCAATGTGATATCAAACTGTGCTTGTAGCTTACATTTTTAACCGTCAGTTCTAGTACTGAGAGGGGCTTATTTGTTGTGGGGAGAGCCGAACCTTTTCCCAGTTTTACTTTGCAGTTTTCATTGCTGTAAACATTATCTTCAGACAAAAACAAAACAAAACAAACAAACAAGAACCAACAACAAACAGTCTCGGGGTTCTACTTCTTTGCCTTTTTAGCTTGTAGTTTAAAATATTTACTTTAGGTCTCAGTTTTTCAACTAGAAATGAAGGAAGACTGACTTTCCTCTTTGATATTTCTATGAAAATTTACACATAACCACACAGCTCTACCAACCAGTATTTAAGAGTGGAATCAGATATTGACAGACTACAGACTACACAAAATTGGTAGCCTTATAGTGTTGTGTTCAATCTCATCTGGTCTATCACAGATAACTGCAAAAATAGAAACATTTCAGAACTAGGTAGCTGGCTGAGTTGTTTGGAAATCCAAAAGAACTGCTATGTAGATTTAACTGTTAGCTGCTGCTTTCTGGGAATTACAGCTCCTGTGCTTCTCTTCCTATTTTTTTCTCAACAGGCTTGACTCTTCTGGTGAATTACATCTTTCATGTGCCCAGCTGAGAAGCCTTGGTGAGGACTTAGACCATCCCGACCATCCCTACAGAGCACTGTGGCAAATCTTTTGAATCTTTCTAAATGAAAAATATGAAGTTCCCACAAGAAGCTGGTATGTTCCCCAACACTGTAATTATGTAAAAGGTTACTAATTTGGGGGAAGAGCTGCAAGAACTTTCAGTTTTGAGAATGTAAAAAAAAAAATAATTGTCACAGGGCAAGAATTCTTACTGTGTTTTGAAATACCAGAGTATGGAAAAAATAAATTTGGAAAATGGCACATTCAAAACCCTTGGAAAGTAAATCAAATAGCAAAGTGGTGTTCTTAGCTTCTGCCATTTGCTGTGCTTTTGGCAAAGCAATTTTCAGTCAGAGCTAGACTGACCTGTCCTGTCTTGAAATACTGTGTTAGAAATACATGTTTCACAGCCAGTGCACAGAAAAGACAGCTTGGGTGGGTAAAGAAGAAATTTGACAGTGAACCAGTCAAACAAACCAGAGACCTCTCCAAGATGCTTTAGTGAGCCTGCTTGTTCTGTGAGCATTTGGATGGGATGGTTTTTGTATCACAGAAAGGTTGAGGTTGGAAGGGACCTCTCGAGGTCATCTGGTCTAACTCCTCTGCTCAAACAGGGCCAACTGGGGCAGGATGCCCAGGACAATGTCCAGACAGTCACCAAGGAGGGAGACTCCACTGGCAGGGACTTTCTCCTCTGGCCTACAAAACTGCTGCATCTGGATCCCTCTCTTCCCCTTTCCTTGGGGTGGAGAGAGCCATGTAGGCAGACAGCATATAGCCATGCATGCCATCCAGCTGTTTTGAAAGACTGTCTTGTGTGAGGGAGGGAAGGATGGAAGGAGGGAGGGAGGGACAGAGGAGGTGAGAAACCGCTTCATTACTACTCGTGCAGGGGGATCCCTGAGAGAGGAAGAGGCATTGGTGGAATCCACGCATCACAGTCCACTCACTGTTTATCGATTATCAGGACTAATTTCTATTCCATGTTAGGTTTGGTTTAATTACAGTTAGGTTCCTTTCAAGAGTTGGTTTAATTACAGTTGGGTATTCGTTGTTGTCACTGCCCCCAGAAGAGGAGTGTGACACTGGCTCTGTTTACTTCCTGCAAAATCTAAATTCAAGCAGGGACTAAGGAAGTCTGGACCTTTATTAAAAAGCCAATGTAGCAGCAGCCTCGTTGAACATATTTTCATTGCCTAAGGCTCCCCCGACACTTTTAACCAAAGGAATCTAAGTTGGGGGCATCCCTGCCCCTGCCAATGCTATGCATTTTACAGAACAGGCAGTACAGGCTTAGCTATTCACTTACCTCTGGGCTCCACATGCAATTCTCCTCCTACAGAGCTGCTGCTGGCTGCTTTCAAAGCTGGAATCTCTGCAGGTAAAGAAGAGTTCTACCCTTTCATTTAATACCAAAACTGTTGGGGCAATATCATCTCACTTATTAACCAACTGCTGGGGCCAAAACCATTGTGATTTCTCCCGAAGTTGCTGCTGAGTGACCTTTGGACTCTGGTTCTTCACAGAGTGACAGCCTCAGCAAGCTACCACCATGAAAATAGCATCAGCAGGGCCTTTATCTCTGGCATGCAACTTGCTACATCCTCAGTCCCTAATCATTGTGTCTTTCCAAGGTGAATCCTCTAGGAAGGGGCTAGTGTGTCTTTTGGACGCTAAGATGGCCATGTGCACAGAAGATAGCCTTATCTATTGGGCTAAGCATTAAACTGAAATCCTGGGACCTGTGTGTTTAGACACCCCTTTCAGTGTAGTCAAGTCACTTAACAACATAATCCCAGCTCCTTCCTCTGGGAAGAGGAATTCCGCATCCTTTTGCAAGGCAAAGAGCTGACATGTATGGCTGATGGACTTGCAGAAAAAGTGGAAATAGAGGAGGCCTTGTTTCTCCCTCCTGGCTGCACATGATGTTATTCAGTACCCTTGTAGTAGAAAGTGTCCCCAAACAGGGAGAAAAGATCTCTCACAGAGAAGGTGGCAAATTTGTGGCAGGCTCTGGAAAAAACTCTGTAGCAGTGTTTTCAAAAGTTGCCTATGCAGAAAACAATAGATAAGGAAGAAGGAGGACTGTTACTACCTGAATCCTACTGTGCTAGAACAAGGCAGTGCTCCACTTTGCTGAGAGAAGAATGGTTTAAAGTGAATGAAGGAAAGAACCTGACTACTGTAAACTGCGGAGCCCAAGAGCACTAGTGTGTTCATAGAGGCATGAAGCAAATTTGTGGACAGCAGGCTGCTTAAATGGGTGCTCTCTAAAGAGAGCATAAGGAGGTGGTGTTGTGCTTCATAGTTCTGAAGGAGGAGAGGTGCTGGCAGAGGAGGGTTTAGAAGAGGTGGTATGTGACTCTGCTTACCTTCCTTTGTTTTGCCGTCTTTCAAAACAGTGACAGAAAACTGGCAGTGACAGGACTAAATGGGAAGTGTCCTGAGGACAGGATTCCAGAAGAACTTGTGATCCTAGTGGCCTGCACAGGTTCAAAGTGAAAACAAATACCACTTCTGGCCTTAAGATGGTTGTAGCACCCAGTAAGTTGTTTCCCCAGGGTGATGATGACTGAAATGTTATTATTTATGTGCTGAAATTCTCCTTAGCATATCCCAAGTTGGCAGGTGGATGAAACCAGACATACATCAATAGCATACCTGTGTGGAAAAGTATTTTCAGCAGTGCTCTATGTTCACCAAGCCGAGAGCTTGTTCTGTGGCTCAGGAAGTTAAGGGCAGACCTCAAGCTTTCTACCTCTACTGCTCTTAAAATGTCTCTTTAGCAATAAAGCATTGATGTGCAATTGGCTCTCCTGAGCTTGCTGGCAGCAGTGGTTCCCCACTGAGTGACGTGGTCACAGATGGCACCTACTCATACTGCATACTTGACCTGGAAGCTTGCTTCACAGGATCATCCCAAGGTATTGAGAACAGCTGTGTTGTTACAGGCAGGAGAGTTATTACAGTGACTTTTGTAGTCATGTATGATACTGAAAGTCACATGCCATCTGCCTGTGTGAAGCTCTACTCTAAGCTGACTTGATTCCATCTCCAGGTCATATGCTGAATTGGTAGAGTTGCTTGCTGTATTTCTTCTCTCTTTCTACAACCGTATCTTTTGGTTGTACCCATCTTTTATCAGAATGACCTTTGGTAGGAACAGTACAGGAATTTGGGAAGTTACATTTAATGTATTTATGGTTACCTTTATTCATGTTCATAAGATGCTTTGCAGGCATTTATAGTGTAACTTCAGATCATATTCTGAAAGTAAGAAAGTGTTATATCTAACTTGAAGGTAGGGAAGTAAAGGTAAAAGGAGGCAAATGGATTTGCCCAAGTCTGCAAATAGAGTCAATGGGGACTGGCATCTCAAGTCTGGTTCCTACCTTTGTGCCCTAAAAATGTGACTACATTGCTGATGGACTGGAGGATCACTGAATAATAACTTTGCTATTCTGTGCAGTAAAAAAAAATAACTTTCATCTCTATCTATTGGGAGGACAGCATTGGATAGAGGTGTGTGCAGAATGGAAAATGGTTGATCAGTTTTGATAGAGGCCTACAAAGTTGTAGAAACTAGTGAAAAAGACTCTAGGTTTCACTGGGTGCTATGTGAAAACCAGATGAAGGAAAAGCTCTAAGTATCCAGATGAATTTAACTGTAAGATTTATTCTCACTGGATTTTGTTGGGGACGAAGAATATAAATGGGATTAGATATTCAAGTCCATGGATAGCTAATGAACCGAATGGTCTAAATACAGCCTTTGGCTGTACAGACTCCTGAAAGGAACGGGTGCTGGAAGAGTATAACTGGAGAAGGTACACTCTTTCACAAGCATCTGATGCGAGCTGCTGGTGAGACAGGATGTTGGGTTTGATGGACCATTGGTCTGTCTGTTCCTGTGACCTTGATAATGCACGTTTTGTTGTGATACATGTAGACTCTAATCTTCAGAATAATGGATACTGAGTGAGGTAAGAGCTATGACAAGATCCTAAAGCAGCTCTTCCACACCAGTCTTCCTTGCCCTGTCCTTGCAGCACTCTGTGCAAAAGTCCAGTTCCCTACATTCTAACAAGCTAACAAGTGTTAGGATGAACGTGGGAAACCCAGGTCCTCCTCTCAGCATTGTTGGTAGGGACTTGGGAAAACTGTGATTATGCAAGAATGTTCTGAACTAAGATCTTGCGCCGAACTCCAACTATCCTGTGCTTGTGAGATTGCAGTCCTGCAGAGGCAGTTCAAGACTGAGGTCCTGTTGTGCAGATTCAATAGTTGAGGTTAATGTTGTTATAGAATTTGACAGATGTGTTGATTATATTCTGTGGTCTGTAAGTGCTGCTACTGCAATATTGTTCACTTTCTGTCCTGACTGTTGCTGCCTGACTTGTGAAGTAACCTGCCATATTTCCTGTTTAGAGGTGACAGCGTTTTAAGAGGAGGTGAGATGATTCCTATATATGAATTCTGAGGTCTTTTTGAAATGAAACACTGTATGTCGCTAGCAGAAGATAATAAGCCTTCCTTCAAATTCCATTTGAGCAACAAATCTGCAGTCATCCTAGGGTTTTGTATATGTTAGTGAACCCAAATAGTATTTAGAAAAAGCAAGTATTCCATATCAAAATTGTAAGACATGAAAAGAAGCAACTACGGGGGAAATGTCACCACTACACCTTTAATATTTTCAAAAATTCTAAATAAGTTTAAGCTGGAAATCTGGGGTTCACTGATGACGTAGGCTGATAGTATTCAGACTTGCTCCTGTGATATGCATGGATGGGAAAGGAAGAAGTTTTGGAGCATAGCGAAGTTTTTCCAGAAATCACAAGCCTCTTTTGCCTGTCTGCCTGGGGAGAATGTAAATGTAAGTGTGTTTTCTGGTGATTGTCCAGGTGATAGCCTCTTCGGCATTCCACTGAACGGCCACCTGTCCTCCTGTAATAAATGATGGCTATAAAGGGAAGTGATTGCAGCTGTGATACAGCCAGAGGCATTTGTTTATATTCTTATAATATGTATCAGATTGAATAGAAATTATCACTTACAATTGACAAATGGAGAGTGGAGATAGTTGGTGGGTATAAGGAAGCTCAGCCAGAGCTGGGCCAGCTGCAAACTTTCTTCAGTGAAGGCTGTCTGCAGAATGCAGGTGTTGAGCCAGCCAGTGATTAATGGTGAGGCTGGATGCTCACTTTTGTTAATGATCCATATGTCTTTGGATAGCAGCACACAGTCAGGAAAGCTTCTTGTTTCTTCTCCGAAAGAATCCCTATGGGTAGAGGCTGCCATTTCACGGGTGGAGTGTGTAAATCAGTAAATGGGGGGCAAATTAGAGGATTATTCCTGGGTATTTCTCCAGCAGAAGAGTATTGCTGTGTACTGTTGCCTTTCTAAGTAGTGTACAAGATCAGGATTGCTGAATCTAAACAGAGCACACCTGGTGGGATGGTGAAGTGTTATTATATATTACTGCAACAGTAATACTGTTGTGTGAGCAGGTGGAAGGGCTGTTACTTGGACCTCTTTCCAATCAAAGAATCTGCCTTATGTGACTTATTTTCCTGAATGGCTGTGAATGTCTCTTTCTCTTGTCTCTGAGTAGACACAGAATTTCCTCATTTAGGTCAAAAAGGTGAGTATGTCCAAGTGAAAAGCTTCAGAACTGATCAGGGGCTGGAGAGACGGCCAAGTACATTCAATTCGCAAGCGAGCTGAATGTTTCAGGCTCCTACTACTATTTGATCCTTTTGCCAAGTCTTGGGAGGGTTACTGGAGCTAAAGAAAAATCTTGGACCAAAGATAGAAAAACAGTTTCTCAAGACAAGTGATACCATCTCTGCTGCTTGGCATAAATTTAAAACTAGACTGGACAAATCTGTAGAAAATATGCAGCTGGTAGAAGGGGTGAACTATGTGCCCTTTACAAACAATTTGTTAGGAGATCTTTTTGAAGTCTACATGTGAAGACCTATTTCTGCAGATATCTGTAGTGATCTGCTATGTTCTTATTTGTTGTCTGAAGCTACTTGGAGGTGGATATGTTGAAATAAATCCAGTAGGTGTGGCTAAGGAACAAAATTACTGGCAAGAGTGTTGGTTCAGGTCACTTCCATCCATTGTACGTCTCCCCTTTTGGTATGAAAGAATAAAGATAGCATCATCATCTATAGATATTTTGTAGAAGAAAAAATTATGGGACATGGAGCAAGCTGTAGCATAGAACTTAATGTCCTCTCACCCACCTATTCACCTCTGAAAATGTTCCATGCACACTCAGCCACCAAAAGTGTTTATCTGTGAGTCAATGCGATACAGAGCTGACTTGAGTGAAAGCTCCACATGAGAGAGGCCAATCATATAGCTACTGCCAGGAGCAGGCATAGACTTGGTAGTAAGCTGTCTTCGTGCTCTTCTTTCTGTTTACTAAAGTGCTGCCGAGTGCCTGGTAAGGGGGGCTGTCCTCTAATTCTTGGAGTCTTGCCCTAAATCTGTCTTTTCAGCTTGGTAGAAAACACGTCCCGAATCTCTGAGAACTCAACTCCTGCTGGTTGATAAGTTCAGGGAGAACTGCCAGTCAGTCCTGTGCAAGGACTTTCGGCTTGGAAAGGAATACTCTCTTAATTTGCTGCTCAGAGACTGAATACTATTAGGGGGTGGGTTAAACATAAGTTGGGTAATTCAAAACAACACTACAAAAAAATAAAACATTTGAAAGAAGTATCAGTTTCCTCTAATGCGTTAGCTCCAGTGATGGCTGTTATATTGGGTTTCCCCACCAGCAGAGGAAGCTATTGGATACAAATGAACTCTCATTTTTCTTATATGGCTAATAGCTAAAAGGCAAATGGTGCTTTGTCTGGCTTGCATGGGACAACAAACTGTTCTGACTGCAGACCCACTGGGTTTGGCTTCCTTCCCTGTCTTAAATTTCATTCACATCTCATGTTTGTGCAGTGAGAAGGCTTCTTTCCAGAGATCTGGCTTAGATAGAACGTGCTACTCTGCTCACTGCTGCCTGGTCTTGCAAGGACAGACAGTTCCTTACAGAAGTTCATAAATCACATAATGCATGATGTGATCAATACATCCCTTCTGTATTGAAATTCCAATAATCAGCTTGCCCCAGCAAGCAGGAGGCCGAGCTGGGTACATACAAGCACCTCAAATCCTGCTGTGTCTATCAGCACATTGCTTTTAGGGATTTTGTCACAGATGCTGGCACTGTAAATTCTCTAGAGCAGTAAGTATGATGTGTTTCTGCTTGTGAAGAATCATTCAATGATAGGACATTATTTTTATCCTATTGTTCAGAATTATGTGCCTGCTTTAGCTGTGGGTGACCCACAGTCACAGCTGAGGGTTTGTATGCCTGGTTTGGTCTCTGTGCTGTAGTTTTTGGTGGGACAGTAATACCTTCTTTTGAAACCATTCCAAAGTCTTCAGGCAAGAAGAACTACATAAACAATGTTTTGTCAGTGAAACTGCTAGTCTTAATGAGAAAGGAGAAACTCAAAAATCCCTTTCCTGGTTTCTTAATATCATTTTGTTTGGAAAAATTAAACTGTCCCTGTAAAGTTTATGAAAACATAACTTTGACACTTGTTTTAAACCTGAAGGTTTTAGTTAGAAAAACTTTCTTACTAAGTAAGAAAAAAAGTTTATAAAAAAGTTTATTACTGTAGCTTTACCACACTTTCTTTATCTGTTACACTGACCCGTTTTTCTCCTCTTTTAATCTGAATAAACCATGTTCTGTGGTGGAATGTAAGGCAGTTTGCATTTGTCCACTAGTGTCTGGTGGTGAACGAATAAAGTGCTTATAACTTATAACTTTGCTTAGGCAAATGCCACTTTAACATGATACCAAAAATAAAGTTTGTAATAAGTTAATTTTCTGCAGCTTCAGTATCACCATGCTTACCTGCTTTAAAGTTTAACTGAGCATTAACCTTGCATGTTCTTACTTTGTCCTCTTCTTGTAACTGAAGTTGAAAGTGTCTAATGTCATGTTCATTTGGGAACACCGTCTTTCATTCAGAGATACATTTGAGCTACAGAAAAGCATTTAAAATGAAAATGAAATAGTAATAGATAACAGGTAGTGACAACATACCTCAACAGTATATAGCGCTAAATTCATGAACTCATGTTAGCAAAGTTATGGGAGACACAGACGAGTGTGAGCTATATCGATTATGTAGCTGCAACATGAGTATTTTCATAGCTGCAAAGGCTTTCCCCCTAACACAAACTGCTCTGTATTGGGTGTGGGTTTTCTTTCTAGAACCAGGAGTTCTAGGCATAGAATCCTGGGTTTGACTGCAGTCTGGAAACTCCTCCCTATTTCATCAGCATAGATGTATGAAAAAAGATATGGAGAATGAGAGAAACTGAAAAGGATCAAATAGTGTGTAGAGGATATAGTGAGTGAAGCTAAAAGTAAGTGTGAGCTGGTAAAAGCTGTTGCAATGCTAGGCAGAAACAAGGAGCATGGTTCTTCAGCATGCTTCCTAGAGGAGAGTATCTCACCTCTGCTTTTGGCTGTTGAAACTTTCAGTCCTTGACGTCTCTTCTTTCATTGACAGAATTCGTAGGAACTGTAGCAGCGTGAAGCAATGGTGAAAGTTTGAACAAAAATTCATGTAGTGTGGTATGCTGTTTGATAATGGCCCTATTGCATACTTCTGGGAAGAACAGCAGTGTTTGGTAATCCAGCAGTTTAGAGACTTCCAGAGCCAAATGTTTCATACTAACTACTGTGATGAAAGGTCCTTACAAAGACCTTTGCAAGCGTAGGCTGAACTTTGTTTAGCAAGGCAAGACAGGTAGTAGTATGAATGATATCCTCTCTTGATCCCTGAAATATGCACAAAAGCATAATCCAAATACCTTCAGCCAGCTCCAGAGTAGCTTGTAGGGTATTAGTGCCCTGACTGTTTTGATGAACTGATGAAAATGCAAAGCTCATCTTTAAAATAGGTGGAAAGGAGTTCAGTGGAACCCTGTGACCTGGACCAGAAGATACCATCTGTATGGCATTGTTTCAGACCAGAAGAGTTCTTGTTTGTTTGGAATAGGATTAGAATCACAGGGGGAACTTGTCCTCACCCCATAAATGAGTGATTACTTGTGTTGCTGTTACAGAGAACAAACGTAGCCTTGTTAATAATGTTGCAAAGGGAACTGCAGTCATTATAATCAGGAGTTTGGATTGAATTATACCATTAACCCTCCAAATTTTACAGCTTTCTCAGAGCCCATGGCACTCATAGTTCCTGTATGAATTATGACTGATTGTAGCTACCTGCCTTCCCTACTCCATACAGTGCAATGAAGCTTGGAGTAAGAAGGAACATTTATATGTGAGAGACTGGTCTGAAGAGGTACAGTGGACAGCAGGTAATGCCTTAAATGCAATACAGGAGCCTGCAGACTGGTCTTGGCTGTGTATGTTATAACCCCAAAGAGGAGCTGGTTGTGCACAGTCTAACAAACTCTCAGCAGGCTCAACCACAGGTTCCTGGCAAGCTGATGCTATTTAGAAAGATCATTGGCAGCTCTTTTGGAGGCAGTGGGGGGGAAGGAGAGAAAAAGTATCAGAAAGCCATTACTTGCTACACAAAGTGATGAAAGCCATAACAGAGTGTAGGGGTTTTCCTCCTTCTTACGGGTTTACTGTCTACTGTCAGTCTCCTCCCTTTTAAGAAAAATCTGGGTTTTGAGTTGTTTGTGGGGTTCTGCATGTGTGTTATTGTCCTTTTCTTGCTTTTTCCCCACCTGATAATTTCTCTTCTCTGTGTCTGGCTCTTCCAAGCTGATATACACCTACAGCACGAATGCAAAAGCTTCTGGCATAAGGCCATCCTCTTTCCCCCTGTTTACCCCCATAGCATTTGCCAAATATGTTAAGAATCAGTCAAGAGGACTGCTACAAAAATAATAGCATTGATGTTATCTCTGCTCCTCCTACTGCCCTAGGTCCTTGTGCAGCATTTATGCATTGTTGCTAACAGGATGGTGCTCCTACTTCCCTCCATGGTGCTTGGAAAAATGGTCCTCCTAAGTGACGTTAGGCTTTTATCTCACTCTTGAGGTTTTTTTCCCCTTCTTCCTGCCTCAGCTGTGTATTGTCTCTAATTCCAGTCTAGAAGGTGACCTCTGCATTTTGCTCTGTCGTGGTTGGTAGGGCACAAGGGGGCCCTGGAGCACTGATGTTCTCTTTCTCTTCTCTCCCCAGAGATCCTGCATGCAAGTGGCTCTTCGTCCTGTATAGGTGTGATGGCAATTCCCTCCAGAGTACATCAGTGCTGCCCCTACTCTGCATTGCAGGATAGGAATGAGAGATATAGTATCTCTGGTCCTTCCTCTGTAACAGTTTTGCCCCATGTGAGGGGTGTATCCCATGGCAGTACAACTCAACATATCCTCAGTGTGTAATCATGGTCTGGAGCTGACTTTAACAATGATAATTACCTTCCCTGTAGTTTTCCACTAAGGACCGGCCACATGCTTTGCATGGGTTGATGAATTAAGTACTCCATGTGACATTGATCTCTCTCATTATGCTTGTTCTAGGGGGGCGAAGGAAACTAAGCATTATGATAAGAATTGACAACAACTAGTTGGAGCTACATGCAGACCAGCCAGCTCTGTCCACTAAGCAAAAGTGTAATTTGCTCAGAGCTGGGTAGCTTTTGGGACCTGACTTGCAACCACCAGCTCCTGCCACTAGGCAATGCTTCCTGTTCTCCCTACCTCTTTCCTTTCCTTTTCACTTTGGCTTTTCCTTCTGCTCACCTGAACCAATTCCAAGAGGAGAGAGCTAACAACACAAAAACTCATTATGGGAATCTTTCCCCTGCATCCTCACTCCCCCCACCTTCCCCTCCTGTCCATACAAGATTGATAATGAAACCAATACCTTTCACCGGCGTAATTTTCATATTTAATGAGCGTGACTCAGAAACTATTACATTAATTAGTCAAATCCCACAAACCGTTAATGGTGCACGCGGTAATTAATATTGTATTCAATTAAAAGCTGACCTGTTTCAGGTGCCTTCCCCTGGTTTGGGGGGCTCTTCAGAGACAGCGTATGTTCCAGTGCCTGAGGCCAAGCCTTTTATTTTGTTCCAGTGGTGGGCAAGGGAGATATTCTTCTTTTCTGTTTTGCTTTTATGTTTTTTCCCTCCATGAACATATGCTGGTTTCTCCCCCCCGCTCCATCTCCAAACGTGGCTGCTCTCACTATACAGACAACCTGCTTGCTGTGATTTATGGGTTAGCACAGTGTGGGGCTCACAGACTGGAAAATTTCCAGTTTACACAAGAATTCCCTGAAAAATGAGCTTGGTTAATTTATTTCTTTCATTAACGAGTTCGAACTGTAAGATAATCTTTCTGAAACCCACTACCCTCCCCTTCACAAACCCTGAGAAGCTCAACGTGCCCCTGTTCTGCTTCTGGAGGGCTCAAGTTCACCCCTCAACTAGTTGTGAGCAAAAGCATGTGGTTGAAACATATTGCTGAAACCTCTGTAAAGAGTTGTTGTTTGTTTGTTTGCTTGCTTTCTTGAAAGTGAAGGGTGGAGGTCCTAGATCCCAACGTTAGTATTTCAGACCTGTTTGTCTGAGTGGTCTTGCTGCTGTGTACTGCTGAAACCTGTGGGTTCGCTGCTCATTGGTTCTATGGGAGCAGGGTGCAGGGATGCTTGTATTACAAATGCTGTTCTAACATGTATCAGAAGACAACTTTTGTGAGACAGATGGGTGATGATAACTCCTCTTTATTCAACATTAGTGTGAAGGTTTAGGGCTGTATTCAGTATTGGTCCCTTGCATGGCAGAGCATAGGAAAATTGGAGAGTCAAAACAATGTCTTTGAACCTGCTGAAGGGATTAGCCAGTATATTCCAACCCACAGAGCATGGAATTGAGACACAGCGGAGCACTTGGAAGCAGATCATAACTGTAACCAGGAAAAAAAATGCAAAAAGAAATAGTTGATAATTCTGTTGAAATGTCCCAAACTGATTTCAAGCAACAGCTCCCAACAGCAAGGTCAGTGTAGCCAGTGGTCTCCAGATCATATCAGCAGACAGGGGTGCCAGGACTAGACCTACATACAACTCATCACCTCCTACGGAACAGGAGGAAACAGCACAGGAAACTGCTGGATATGCTCTGTGGATCTTGAGCGACCAGTGAATCACAGCTGAATAGGAGAGTGCAGCTGCTTAGCTATGCTTCGGAACAATTTGGTATCTGCTCTGCCCAAAGGCTTTTCCTTGGAATCACTGGTCTCTAACTGACCCTCTTGGAATCTGTTGCCATAAGGAGTTATTTTCCCCTATAGATAAGTATATTGCTAGTATTTATCTGTGCAAAGTTTCTGCAGAACAGAGGAAACAACGATGCTCTTGTCCTGAAGATATGGTATTGTTACAGGCAGTTTGAATAAGAAACACAAGAAATATCACTGGGATTTTTTCCTAAATAAGTTTGGTCTTTTTTAAAGGAAATAAGAAATGCTGTGAAAAAAATAGCATAGATACTTTGTAAATATCTATTATTCTCCTGTAAATCAATAGGATTTACTGAGAAGGAGTTTTACTTAGTGGCATTAAAGACTTTCATGGCAAGTCTAGATAAAAGTATCCACATATTGATGCCTACTCATTAGTCCAGCTAAAATGTTGCTCTGTTTATGTAGTACTTACCACAGTTATGATGGCTTTCAGCTTTTTTTTTTTTTTTTTTTTTTTTTTTTAAGTTTGTGGACCTCTATGAAAACTTTCCAGTGAATGTCTGGTCTCCTATATAGTGACACTGAGCCTCCTGACAACGGGATTGCTTTTCATAGTTGCCGTTTGTGATGCTCTTGCAAGTATTTCAAAGAATCCCAGAGATATACACATAGTAAGCTGAAAACCTTTAGTGTGGATGATGCAGGCATGCAGTTCTTGTCTGTTGCTTTTTGATCCTTGTCAGGAATTATTATGTACTGTATTAAAGATCTAAAATTTACCAGATAAGTGAAGTTATCACTAATCCTTCTAACCTGCGTATGCTTCTGTTGGAAAGGCAGGCATCAGGTTGCCAGAGTGGGAATGACAATGCAAATGAACAGCTGACTTAAAGTGCTGATATTACTGCTTGTGGTAAGCCTCCGAGCCACTACCACCCAGTTTTCACTGAGTCGGGAAATTTTAGTGAGACCCATTCAACAAGAGTCAATGGGCTGTCTACTGCTCTGCCCATGTGGGTACACACTGTAGGTGTACCTTGGGGCTGGGGGAATACTGGAAAACATGGGATCTCCCACAGGGACATGGCAAACATCCTCTGATTGTGAGATTGCAAGGGTCAGACTTTTACTTGCACACCGCTTTTTATTTTCCTGTCATTACTGTGAGTTATGCAAACTGGGGATGGAGAATTCAAAACAACTGAAGAGAAGATGAGTTGGGAATTGTTATCTAACTTCCTGAGGCAAATCGCAGTGTAATGCTTGTGGAAAATTGATTGGACTCACTGAACTATTTAAATCAGTGTAGGCTATATTCTTGTACCATTGCTGACAAGTACTTTGACAAGCATATAGCCAGGTACAAGTGCAGTCCTCTGAAAAGCTGCAGATATAAGTGCTGCACACACTCATACAAGCGGCAAAGGAAGAGCACGCTTGTTAATTCCTGAATACCTCTTCAATGTGACATAGGTCTTTCGTGCACAGCTGGCTGGGTTGCTAGTTGGGTCCTCTATATTCTTTTCATTCAAGAGCAGTTTGGAATTTGCTGGCAAAACAAGCGAGACCTTCCTACATGTTTACATTCTGTAATGCAGTGATGATCTTGCTCATATAATCTGCAATGCTTTTTGTTAAACAGATAGGCAGATTTTTGACTTGGACTGTTGGCTTACCTAGCTTCCGTACATTATTATTCTGGGCCACGTGGTTAGGGGAAACCAAGTGAATTTTCTGTTACTTTCAGGAGCTGGAGTTTTCCCCCGGGGAATTGGTGATGTTCACTAAGGAAAGTCAGGCAGAGCAAAGCTGAGTGCATATTGAAGCTGAGCTCCTGTCTTTCCTCTAGAGACTAAAGTTAATGGGGTGGCATGTGGAATCCTCCTGGTGCACAGCTACATGGTCACTGAATTTCTGGCAGTTGTTTTTCTCCCATCATTAGGAACTTTATTGTGCCTAAATGAAGGAGAGGCTGATTTTTTTTGGGGGGGATAATATATGAATATATATATATATATATATATACACTTCTTAACAGAAAAACAGAATAATTCTCTAACTCTCGGTCACTATACTTAAGTAGTCTCAACCTAAATGTAAGCTCTAAGATAGGAGGGCAAAAATCCCGTTGACCATGTTATGCTAAAGTATGCAAGACAAGGCAGCTAAACTGGGAGAAGAAGCTGTGACATGAGTATTGCTTAATAAACTTTGGGTGAAAGAAGTGAAAGAGTCCTTTGCATATGAGTCAGAAGGAAACCAAAATACAAGTAGGAAAATGTTTCTTCTGCCTCTGATTCCTAGGACAGTCCCACTCCTTTAACATAATTTGCAATTAGAACAAATTCAAGTAAAACTAATTGGCCATCTCCTGAGAGAATCAGAGAAATAAAATGTGATTCATCTCTTCTGCCTGGAAGAAGTACACTTTTAGATCAAATGACATTAGAGCAATACCTCTCTGCATTTTTTTTTTCTTTCTCTGTGGAAACACCTTAGGTTAGTTTGCCAAAATACTGCCATGGAGAGCTGAGAACATTACTTTGCTGAAGAACACATTTGGAGGCTAGATGAAAACAATTTGGATGCATATACATTTTGTTATTTACAGTCTTTATCAACTGGTCAATCACAAGTGACTGAAGTTGATATATTTATAAAAAGAAGGAATGAGAAAAGCAATGAAAATTGTCACCCTATGACATGGTACACACTAGAGCAACTGTCCCTTGTATCTGTTTGCAAATATGATGCAATTTCTAGCAGCTCTATCACAGGTTCCTTCCAGAGGTTCCTACCGGGTATGGCCCATATACAGTTCCTAGTTTTTGGAGCTCATCCTTTGGAAAGGCAAATGAGTTTTAAAAGTAGTTCAGGTTTGAGTTTCTCTCTTCTGTCCTTTTCCTTAAATCTATTTGCTTTGACATTCCTTTTCTCTTCATACTAATTTTTGCTTGTAAGCGGCTTGTACATCTTGCTCCTACATCTGTTGAGTTCTAGCTGGCCTGATGCTGGTAATTTGTGCCCTTTTCAGTCAGCAAGTTTTTCAGAAACTTGTGTTTTCTCACTGGGTCTGCCTGTAGGGAAGAGGGTGTTTTTCTCTGCCACAGTAAGATATCACTGAGCCCACTGTAGTTGAGTTTTTGGGGGAATTTCCTTTGCATAATGAGTTCTGTAAACGTGCCTCTGATGTGTCCGTACTGACAGGCATGTAAGTACAGATGTGACTGCTGAAATCTGGTCATTCACAGCCATAAGGAGGCTCTGTCTGAGACCATAATGCTTCTGTTGCAAGTTAGCTATTTTCAGTAGAGTAACTCTACAGTTGAAGAACTTACTACTATCAACCCTTTGCCTTATCTTTTCTGTGCTGTCTTCAGCCATTTATTCCCTGGCTTCATATAAAGTATAGCTCATTTTATCAGTAGCTTCTTCATTGCTTCTGTAGCTTACAGCCCTTTGCCCGATGTCTGCTAAATCTTCTAGCCTTGAGCCCAGAGACCTCTCACTCACATTTATTTTTCTTTCCAGAGGCTGAATGAGTAACTCCTTGGCTAATGCCCAATTTGTTGCTACCCAGAAGCCCTCTGATTTGAGAGGCAATAGAGTACTTGTTTTATAGCATATCTACTTATCTTATTTCATATCTAATGTGGACAGGGGCATTGTCTTGGCTTTAAACCAAGATGCCTGCAGTCCATGTTCTGGCCTGATGGAAGACGCCTTAATGTGCCATACCTGTGAACATCATCAAAGCATAATATTTATTTTTAAAGTTACCGTTCCCTTCTCTTCCATTTGAGGCTCCTCAGCCCTTCTTATCACTGTAACACTTCCGTCATGCCTTGGAGCTGCTGCTGTTGCTCTGTTATGCACTCCTCTGAGACAGAAGAAGAACTCCTATTCTGCTCGGAATGGAATTCACCTGGTTTGGGACTGAGCCACAGCTGTCCAGAAGAGAGTAGTAGCTGTGGTCCAAAGCATGTGTGGTTCTCTTAGTTCAAAGAAACTTTTTTTTGTGTTTACAAAGAAAATCCATAAAGCCTTATTTCTTAAATACAGCAAGGGCAAACAAAAGGTAGTTTTTTTATCCTGATAGTACTGGCTAAAGCCCAACCCAGATCATCTCTGTCTCTGTCTCCTGGACAAACCTTCTTCCGGGAGCCCTCCCACTTTGCTTCCATGATTACTTTCAGGTTCTGCTGTATACATCTCCACCAATTCATGTTGTTACTGTTGAGTTTCATTTCTCTAGGAGACCTAAGCAAGAAGTAACTCAGACTCAATAGATTTTCCCTTGTTGCCCACCACCTTGGATGGAATATAAAGGTGGCAACTGCAGCAGCATCTAGGATTAGGCTTGTACACAGATGTTTATCAGCAGCCTCAAGCATAATCTGATACATTATGATCTTTAACTTTCTAAGAACTGTTCTGATACAATAAAAATGATAATCTTCACATGATCCCCATGTAGTCAGTGGCAGTTGGATTAAAGAGCCTGATACTTGGTTCGCTGTACATGGATATCTTTCAGAAAGCAGAGAATGCCTTTGCTTTTCCATTCACAATGCTGTGGTGCTGCTTGTGAGGATGGGTAGTACCCAAGCATAAGGCAGGCAGTTGTGAACTCTGCATCTGTGTCTCTGTGTATATGTGTGTGTGTGTCTCCATCTCCAGCACAGGGAGAAAATCCAACAATATTTCACCCAAATGAGAAATGTTATTCTGCAGATTAAAACCACGCAGTGCCTGGTTTTGTCTTTATTTATGCCTTTCTATTTCCTTCTCTGCTGACATGGGTGCACATGCCGGGAAGCACTGAAGGACATAATTGGCGTTGTGAAAAATTATTGAGAAGCCAGGACGTTCCCTTGCAGTGATCCCCCCCTTCTCTTTCCCATCTGTCACCATCTAATGTGACAAAGTTTTTATCGGGCATTGAGGCAGAGGAGATTAAAAGTAAATACTGCAATCAGGAAGCAGCTGGGGGGAAAATGTAACACATTTCACACTAAGCTGAACAGCTCATCAACTTAGCCTTGTATATCTACAGTGGATGAGAGGGAGGGAGGATTGCAGGGGGATGGTGTAGTGCAACATGCTCCTCCACACTGGAAGGCTGAAGAGGATCGTGTGATTTTCTATACAAGTAGGATTCATGCTTTCTGGCACTTGCTTGCTTTGGGGAAAAACAAAACAAAACAATGACACAGGATCACAGTAGTTTTCCACTTGCTTTTGTAACAAGCTCCTGTAAAGTACTGTTTCCCCAGGCTCTGATTCACATGTTTTTGGACTCCCTTCCTGCTTTAGTGATGACTGTACATACTGTCATGTCCTATTCAGCAATGAGGGCTTTACCAGACATGTAGCTCTGGCTGCTGTATGTTCCTGTTGCACCATCTCTGGAGAGTTGCAGCATGGAAGGTTTGTTGGCTAAATGGTAAGCATTGTGTACAGGCAAATACAATGATGTTTTAGGCTTGTGAAGCTGAACAGTGAGATCTATGCTAAGCACTGTTACATTTTGTCCAAACACATCTGCTTGCAAAGGCATAAAAACTTGAAAAATTTATGCCTTATTTCTTAATTATTATTATTTTTGTGTATAAAAGTTAAGGTCATTGAGCATTACCTGTCACATTCTCTTCCTGGAAAGCTTTTAAAAGTCTTTGCTTTCATTTCCAAAACAGCTGGCTGTGTTTTCTTCCTTTTTTGGAGTAGTGATTTGATGTGAGCTCAGCGCTGGTGAACAAGGGTAGGTTGATGGTTGTGGAGGGCTGTCAGAATCTTCTCTTATCCTTGGGATAAATAAAGCCAGGAAAGGCAAGGCAGGCTTCCCTGGCATCCTTACCCCTCTGAATGTGACTTCTGTTATGGATGGAAGGGATTCTCCTAGATCAGGAGGATCTCCATCCCCAGCATTTGTTTGGTCCTTGACTTTTCTGCTGTGCCAGTAAAAGTTCAATTTAAGTCATTTATGCTGGCATTTCATGTGAAGTTAAAGGCTATTTTGCCAGGAAATGGACTCTGGCCCTGTCGCTTTAACTAATACGATGGGTTTTCCTTAATTTTCAATTACTTCCTGGCTTTGTTATCACCTGTTCTGTAACGTTCATAAGGTGTCCTGTGTCTGTTAGCAAGTTGTCTAAGAGCAAAAAAGTCACAAAATCTTTTCAACTACTTGCTGAATAGTGAGATTACACAGTGTCTCTTCACACAGGGTGAACTCCTTTTCTTGTGCTTGTTTTCCAGGGTGGCCCTCAGTCAACTGATGTAAGTTGGCATTGTGTAGCTCTTTGGTGCCCTGCTTTGGTGGTGTCACTCTGGGGTCCTCCAGCTAGGAGAACTTTGCCAGGTTATGGAATCTATGACCAGCAGAAAGTGCATCCCAGCATCAAACAATAACTATGGGATGATTCTGTGGCTTCTCTAGATCTTCCAAATTGCAGATTGTAAGAATTTCTTGATATTCTACCAGTGTGCCTGTTCCTCCTCATAAATACTTAAATTGACTTTGATCTAATGAGTTAGTCGTTCTTTGTTGATTATAAAATCCACCAAACAGGACAGTTATGCAAGTCCATGCTTCCTAAACATTTGCTTGGTAAAAATGTGGAACCTGTAACTTCTGATATTAACTTACAAAAAAAAAATAAAATCCCATCACCGGACTGCCAGCAATGTGTGCTTTGTCTGTATTAAAGCATTTACATTACTGGCTAAGGGACTCATATGTCCATAGTATAGAGGGAGTGGGGTAAGGATTTAAAATATGGCAAAGTGTCATTATTATACTTTTCCCAATATCTCCTCATGATCAGAAATAGGCAAGTTATTGAGGATTTTTTTTTCAGTAGCTCATGAGTTACTTCTTAGTATTTGATAGCTAAGTTCTGATAATGCTGTCTGCAACAGGCAAGCACCTGTCCTCATTATGGAAATACTCGTTTGCTCCCCTGTTGATTCGGTCACATGCTTTATCTTAGGTTTGTAGGCCTTGATCTTGTCTTCTGTGTCGCTCTATCTCCAAACGTGTGAACATGAATATCTTACAAGCCAGATCTGGAAGTCTCACCCTTATTCTCACTCCACTCCTAGTGACATCAAAGCCAGAAGGAACCATGATGTCATGCAGAACACAAGACATGAGAGGAATTAAACTGGTGAGGAAGGAGCTTGGGAAAACTGCTGGATGGAATGTGTGCAGGGAGGATTGAGCTGGGCCTTGAAAATCTCCAGGGATGAAGATTCCATAGTCTCTCTGGGTAACACGTTCCACTGCTTGGTTATGGTAAACATGTTTTTCCTTGTATTCAGTCAGAACCTCGCCTCTTGCAGTAGATGGCCACTGTCTGTCATCCTTCTGCCATGTGCCCCCATGAAGATCCTGGCTGTATCTTAGTAACCTAATATATGAGGAAATGGCCTCAAGTTGCACCAGGTAAGGTTTAGATTAGATGTCAGGAAGAATTTCTTCATGGAAAGAGTGTTCAGGCATTGAAACAGCTGCCCAGGAACTGGTGGATTCACCATCCCTGGAGGTATTTAAGAGACGTGGGGATGTGGTGTTCAGGGACATGGTTTAGTGGTGGACTTGGCAGTGTTAGGTGATGTCTGGGCTTGATGATTTTATGGGTCTTTTCCAACCTAAATTATTCTATGATGCTATAACCTCCTTTTAGGTGTTCAAGTCAAACAGGCAGGTCATTCATGACAGGAAGAGAGAGGAGGACATCTCTGCCTACTGCCTCCTTAAAACCTCACTCATTGTCAAAGAGATTTTACTGGTATTGCACAAGCTGCTAGAGCTGGCCAAAATAGATGTGGAACATGTACAACTGAGGGACAGTCTGCAAGTATATTGGCCTGAACGTATTATGAAGCTGCTGGATAAATCCTCCCATGTTCCTTATGTGATCACCCCCCCAGGAATTCACGTTACATGGGGGGCTTTCAGGCTGACACTGTCACTGTTGCTGTTATACCCATTTTTCAAAATACTCATGTCTTCAAGGAGGGATTTTATTCTGTCTTCTTCCTTTTTTGATCTGATGTTAATAAAGAATTTAGCACAGTCCATAATGTCATATGTCATATTGCCATATGTCATATGTAAATCTAGTACTAGGTTGGTACCTTTTACCTTCAGGTATCTGTGAGCTATTTCTTTTTGGATTGCCAGAGAGAGCTATTTCATTTGGATTGAAATCCCTTAGGAGATCGGGCTTTCACACAAGCATTGGATAACCTGACATGACTTTATCTTTGGTCAGGCTAGAACCATCCATTTCGGTCCTGCAGCCATGACAGAAGTGATACAGTGGGGTAGAAAATGTATTTGGGATCTTGTCCAGCTTATGCCCATGCATACTGGTAAAAGCCACCATTGACATTTTATTTTCACCAGCACCATATTTATTTGAGAAATTTTGTTTTTATACAACTCCCTTACTTCTCTGCCAAAGTCATGGACATAGAGATGCTCTGGCTCCTTTACAGCACTCAGACTGAGGGGAGAATGTGGAAAATAGCCTTGGGATGATTACCTCAGTCTCCATCATGATTTCACGACTTCACTCTGTATCCCTCAGGCTTGGAAGCTCTATAGACTACATTACAGGTTGGGAACTTCTTTTCCCCAGTCTTCAAGGTGGGGACAACAGCAGTTGCTGAAGCCAGAGGCACATAGCTGGTGCATTTCATTCCCCAACCAAAGCTGAACAGAGAAGATGATTGGGTAATTTTCTTCAAAACATTAGTGCAGAGCATCATACTATGGCTAAATATCTGCTCATAATTATCACCAGGAAGTTTGCCTGAGCCTTCCTTCTGCTTTTTTCTTCTGAATCCAGAAGAAACCCATGCAGCCTATATTTATGCCTTCTAATGGTCAACTGATGGTAGCTTTCTCTTTAATAGTGTGTTTTTTTAAATGAGAAAGAACTGACTTTTAAACAACTACTGCCTCAGAGTGCAGTCATGTGAGAAGTCTGGCTCAGCCCTTGGAGATGTCCTCTCCAAGGAATGCATTGCTGCAAGAAGCCTGGCTAGTAGCACAGAAAGTAGTACTTTCTAAGGGTTAGGTGGATGCTTTGCTGGTAAAGATTCTGCCTTTTGGATAAAACATAAAACTGAGGTTCTGAACACTTGCATATTTTTATAAGTGCTCCCTGACTCTCTCCTAGGTGTATTATAAAGAGTGCTTGTGCTTTGTTTGGGCAATACCAAGTACTGTGATGAAGTGCAAGTAACTCAATGGGATTTATACGAGCTTATGAAGCGGAGAATAAACCCCATAGTTTGCACAGTAAATCAATTTGTAAAGCGCTTTGGGATCTTTCTGGATGAAAGGCGCTATATAAATGTAAGCCATGACCATTCATCATTATTGAATATGAAATAGAGATATACACTCTATCAAGCTAGCAGCAATAGGCTTGGGCTCATGATTGCTCACAGGGCCCAATCAATCATCAGATCACGACATAATGCTGCTAGAATAAAAAAAAAAAAGAAAGAAAGAAAGAAAGAAAACCCACAGCAAATCATTCCAAGCAATGCAATTAATGGGCATCCAGTATAAATAGTGGTCTCAGTCAGAGAGACTGGGGTTTTCCTGAACTGTAGAGTTGATGCCAGAGCCATACAGTGTGAAGGAGAGAATTACTAATCTAGTGTTAGCAGGGAAAGGAAAGATTCCTCACAAGCAGTATGCCATATAGACATTCACTACAGTTAGTCTAAAAAGACTTTGTGAATATGGTTTTCAGAATTGGCTTTATTTATTTATTTATTTATATTTGGGAAATGGAAAAGAAAAATATTTTTGTATAGAAAATGTTAGGCTTTGTTCTACATTGAGTCACAGAGGTGCTGTTCATTTTTGGCACTAAGCTGTAGCCCAGGCACCTAACCTATCACCCGTCACCTATCCGTGGTTGCCTTCTGTAGCATATATGGCTCCTGCAATACAACGTGCACCAAAACACTGTCTTCATAGGATATAAGGATTGGGACCAGACAGCTTTGCATGCCAGGGTGTATAATCTATTTTCTGTTGCTCATCCTTGGAGAGACTGACTGCCATAATGTGCTCTATTTTATACCAATTAAGATGAATGAAGTGGGGGTGCTCCAGTACTAGGCTTCAAGAGCCATGCAAACTGAGGGCTTTCTTCACTTGGTCAAGAGATTTCTGTCTCTATATATTTGCCTTATAAGAGAAGTCAATACCTGGTGTGAACTTCCCCTTCTCCCGCCTTCAATTGTGCTGATGCACCTGTCTCTCAAACTGCTGTGATACTATGGGATATAATATTCTGCTCTCATTTTCTGTTTGTTCGCTATTACCAAAGAGAGATTGAAATTTAATAAAATATAAGGGAGGGGAGTGAACATTGGAATAAGAAAGTGGGGGGAGGGGATCAACAATCCCATTACATAAAACCTGTCTTATCACAGGTCAGCTCAGGTAGACCGGGTAACCCCTCTGCTCTTCTACTGCAGTGATCATCATGTGGTAGCCTGCAGATTACATACAGTCCATAGCACCTATATTGCAGCCTGCAGCTATCTTAATCTCCAGTTTAGTGGTGTAGCTTGACATATTCTGGAATCACTAGGTAGAGCAGATCTACAGTGTCTCAGGTATCCTTTCTGTGCTAGAGGTGCTGCAATTCACTATCCTGTCAGCAGGTTGACTGTAGGATTGGGAGATGGAGGATCCTGAACAATCAGCCCACAGGTCTTGTAAAAATTTTGCACAAGACTTGCTGGCAATGTGTTTTCACTCACACTTTCCCATAGCTTTCAGATTGTGTGTACTAATAGCAGTTGAAATTCTGCTACTGGTTGGCCTTCTCAGTGTGGGGCAAAAAATATTAATAATAATTTAAAAAAAATCAGCAATTTGAAAGCTTGGATCAGAGAAGTTACTGAAATTAGCTGCAGTCTTGCTCTGTAACATGTATAGCTGGATGATGAGCTTGGTTTGTAAAGCAGTTGGCATGGTAGCAAGAGATAAAGAGTAAGAGGATCTCTAACCCACCTACCTTCAGGAGAAATTACATTCCTGTCCCAATATGTCTTTCCACATTGTGCCCCTTGGAGGAAACAGGAAGGGTATCTGTGTTCCTTCCATTTTACCCCCATTTGGGTGCATCTCTTGGTCTTCCCTGCTTCTGAAGATTGTTACAGGATAACAGCAAAGCTCTTGCTAAGGCTTCCTAGACTGAATTGAGTCATAGACATAGAGTGAGCAGCATGTACTGGGCAAGCCTTCCCATCAGAGGTTAATTAATTGGTAAATACCCACTTTAGTTCTTATCTCAAGAGGTCTCTGAGAACCTATAATACATGCAGCATCTGATGCCAGGGCTGATAAATACAGTAAAAGTGTGTTTTCTCTTACTTTTTCCTAGCTTTTCTTCAGAGTGAGAATTCATTGCAAGGCAGGATCTCAGCCATAGCTTGGTCTTTTCCTTTTCAAACAACCCCTCAGACTTATATTTATTTGACAGTACAAATTCTAGCTCTTTTCTGGTTTCCCATGCCACAGACCTTAGGCATTTATCTCAAATCGATGCACATGAAACCACATAGATCCGTGAACTATTACATCTATCTCTGAAATTCTTATCTGTGCACCACAACATTGCACCACAACATATTCTAGCAGCAATCGATATCCTTTCAGTTGGGCTTTTAATAGCTTCTTGATTAATTAATTAGTTAATGTAGCTAATTTTGTAGCTTCTTGATTAATTGATTAATCAAGTAATGTTTTTTGCAGTACTTCTACAGTAAAGTATGGTCTAAGTACTAAGCAGTAGGCTATTATTAATTATTGGTTTTGTTTTAATACTGTTCCAATTGGCCAAATCCTACCGAACAGTTTATTCAGACTCCGTATTTTAATATTAGATCTGCCATGGAGTTCTTTTAGTTTGTGTGAGTGGGTGAGCTATATAAGATCAGAACAAACAAAACAGATTCCATAGATTTGTTTTTTTTTTACAGAAGTAATCTGTACAAGGCAGGGTAACATAGAAAGAGAAACTGCTAAAATTATCAACTCTCTGTTAAAAATCTGCAATGGTTTAAGAACCTGTTGGCAGCATTCGCCTCTGCAGTTACTGTATCTGTCTGGTTTTTAGAGTATAGTTTCATATGGGCAAGGATATATCCTTACAGAATGCTGGTCCCCTTACAAGATAGCATCTGGCATGTCAGACTGATATATTTAAATAAGTAGGTTACCAACTGAATTTCTGTAGTTGGTAGAAGTTCCTTCCTTTCTTCAGCTGAGATTATACCTGGAAAGCTTTACCGTATGCTGGTGCCAGTTCCTAGCATCACTGACTAACTGGCAAACTAATATGGCAGCAGCAGTGTAGCTTAGCTGACAGGGCTTGTAGCAGTCTCATGTTTCCGCACTCAGCACAGTCCTGATGATAGTATTAAGTTTGCTTTGGGAGGTTTTGGGAATGTGCTTGCATTCATCATGAAAATCACAGGGAAGGAAGGTGGTAAAAATACTCCCTAACTCTAAAATCAAGGAATGGAAGATTCTCAGGCCAAGCAGATCCCTAGAAGCCATAATAGATGGCCAAGTGTATTGATATGTGAATAATTAAAGGAAGAACCACCATGATAGAGAATTCCACAGTATTAAAAATATGAACTAATGCCCAGGGCAAAGGCAGGGAGTAAGAAGAAATGACCCAAACTATGCTGTGTTTTATATTACCACTTGGGAAGGTATTTTGGGTCACAACGTTGGATCTCTGGATATATCAGCCCAGTGCCCCAAGGACACAGTCTTTCTCTTCCTGCTCTGCTTCTAATCCTCTTTAAGTATCTGGCCATTGCCAGAGGTAATGTTCTAATGTTGTTTGCAACCTTGCCTGACATAGCTACAGTGTTGGACAAAATGGGTCTTAGTTTAGGAGATTATAATGCTCAGGCAGAGTGGAAACTAGAACAGGTAGAAGGGAGAAAGCAGCTTACCTGCAGAGTGTGAATGGGTCTTCTGATTTCATATGGGACGGAGATATTTTCTTCATCATAGCTGGCATGCTGCTGTGTTTTAGGATATCAATAACACACCAGTATTTTAGTTTTTGCAGAGCAGTGCTTACACTGTCAAGGACTTTTCTGCTTCTCTTGCTGCCCTGCCAGCAAGGAGGCTGGGGGTGCACCAGGAGCTGGGAGGTGGCACAACCAGGACAGCTGGCCCAGACTGGCCAAAGAGATATCCCATACCATATGATGTCTTCTTGCTCAGCAACAAAAAAAAGAGTGCTTGGCCAGTGGGGCCACTGTTGTTTGGGGACTGGCTGGGCATTGGTTGGCTAGTGATGAGCAATTGCATTATGCATCACTTTATTATTATTATTATTATTATTATTATATTTGTATTTTCTTTCTTTCTTATTAAACTGCCCTAATCTCAGCCAACAAGTTCTCACACTTTTAGCTTTTTCACTTCTCTCCCATCCCATTTTGGGGGGAGTGAGTGAATGGCTGTGTGGTGCTTAGCTGTCTGCTGTTTTGAACCACAACAATTGTTTAAAATAAAACTAAGTGGAACAGATATTTTATTTAAAGTCTAACAGCTGTGAAATCTGCTCTAAACCACTGATAGGGAATAGAAGCATACTATGAGTTAAAAAGTAAATAGTGCCAGAAATCAAATGAGTCAATGTAAAATCTGATGATGTGTACATTGAGGTATAATCAGATGTGGAGCTAGATTCAGGACAAATGTAGATCTGTTTCCGGGACAGTGCTAACACATGTTCAAGGCATTCTGGTAGAAGAGTGGAGCTTGGTGAAAACATAATAGGCTCCTGAATCACCTTTCTCCTCGTTGCTCCCTGTTTTGATCTCCTCTCCTGACTTGCACTATTTTCTGTTGCCCTCTTGACCAGACAGGTCCTCTTTATTCTCCTCCCTCTGTTCATTCAAACTGAGAGTGAGAAGGATGTGGGGGAGTGCTCAGCTTCTGGCCTTTCATCTAATCCTCACTCCCTGGCCTCTGCTCTGACCTAGATACTCTGAACCAGAACCCCCTATTCTCACTTTCATTTGCCCACAGATTAGAGATTGTGGCACAAGGACATGTCCCTTCTGCTTCCTTTGACTCTGGTAGAAGATCCCAGATGATCAAGCTGTTCTGTTACATCTGGTACATGAAACCTCATAGAAGGCAGAAGTTGTAGCACCTTACATAAACCCATAAGATGCAAGTACTGTGCTGGGAAAAGAAGAATAGTAGGAGATGTGGGTGTACAATTCATGAATTTAGCCTAAATACCACTAAATCATCACTTGCAAGAAATTCAGGGACTGAATGTGAATGTCTGGAAGTGAATGCTGTTTTTGAAATGAGTCCAGGCTAGAATGCACATGACTAGGAAGCAGCTCTTGAGAAAAGGACCTGGAAATCCTTACAGATAAGTTGAACATCAAACAGCAGCATAGTTTTGTGATAGTGCAGTCAAGAGGAGTGATTATTTCTCTCTATTCAGTAGTTGCAATACTGTACCTGAGTAGAGCGGGTAGTTACAAAGAAGACAAGGTCCATTTTGACTTGGAGGAGCACAGCAAAAGGACAAGAGGCAATGGATACAAGCTGCAATAAGGGAAGCTACAGTAGCTATAAGGAAACAGCTTTTCATTATGGGAGTGTTTGGAGAGTGGCTATCTTCTAAAGAGGTAGTCACAATCTATCCTGAATGGCTTAATCTAACTTTAAAGCTGGGCCTGCATTTCTTGAGTTTGGAGCAGGGAACTTCCAGAGTCCTTTCCAATCCTAATCATTCTGTGATTCTAAGTATGATTTGTAAGACAGCTACACTAATTAACCTGGGACATGTTAGACCACATATACCAGAGTAAAGCTAGTTGCTTGCTTTAGCAAGAGAAGAGGGCAAAGAGCCCAGTTAGATACATGAGTTTTGGTGCTTTAGCCTTCTCTTGAACTAAATCAGAAGCGTCTCCTGAAGAAAAGGCTCTCTTCACTCAACAGACCATTTGTTTGGTAATATGCAATAGGCATTTCCTGATAGATGGTTACGTGTGTATGAACTGCCCTCATACACCTAGCTAATGATGAGTTTCAGTGACATTAATTAGGATTAGAGGAGGCAAGTGTCCCCCTGTGAGCTTATTTGCACTTGATAACTACCTGGGAGAACTGAGCAGCATAAACAGAGGGCCATAATCAGAGACTGAAGTCCCTGCTCTGTAAACTGCTCTACTGAATAGAGAATGCCATGGAAGCTGGGCTTGCAGTCAGACCTTGTTTAATGTCTTCTTGATTGTTTTTATGCAGCTTTATTCTGTCAGAGGGAGTATCAGACTACCATAATCTTTCTTCAGTTCTGCTGACTGAGAGAGCTTTTTAAAATAGAAGTCCTGAAGGAGTTCCTGTAGTTAGTGCTGAGTTTCAGGTAGCATAAGAAATGCATTTGTATGCTGTTTTTGTGAGTCTGTTTCCAAATGTTGCATTTCTCATTTTATGCTTACCATTTTTAGAATAGTCCAGATAGGACTTCTGTCAGGTATGCCCAGTAGTAGCTGCTGTGTCTTCGGCTATTCCAATTAGGCATAGGTAAAACTTCCTAGGAGAACTGTGCTGTGGTGAAACGTTACCCAGAGATGTGGTGGAACTTCCATTCATGGAAATTTCCAAGACAAAGGCACAGTTGACATGTTCTAGGGGTGGCAATAGTCTCCTTTCATGACTGGACTAGATATCCCCCAACAGGTCTTTCAAAATGACCTGATGAGCTCACTGCTTCAGGACAGCTCCTCCTCTCTCACAATCCCTGTTCTCACAGGAACAGCAGACCCATGCACAAGTAGACAGGTGTCCTCCACCAAACACTAACTGCCAGGACTTCCTTAGCTGACAAAGGTACTTTATACTTCACCTTGGGGGTGGCCTGGGTTAGCCAGAGCAGGTGTGGTGTGAAGGGGCTTTAGTTGCCATATCTGCTTTCTGCTGTGAAGCCAGTGACTTGGTTGCATCTCCACATTAGCTTGCCTCCAGAGAAGTCAGTGTGAGGTGTATGTCAGTAATGATTGAACTGAACAGTGAGCATTGAAAGCTTGATAGGCGTGAAGCCTTCCTCTATAAGAAAAAAATTCATGCATTGGTGAGACGTTGGAAAAACTGGTGAAGCGTTGACAGGATTCTGCTGCAGGAAATACAGGCACTGAGGCCTGCAGGCAGCAAAACAGTCAGATCCCCAAATCATGCTGTGCATGGAGACCATGAAGATGTCGAAAGCTGACATGAACAAGGGCTTCTTTCACATAGTACAGCCACTGGGATTTGATTCAGATTGTTTGGGGTTATCCTGTCATGCAGTTATCAATGCAACCGTGTGTGCACCACTGTGCCAGCATGGCAGAGCTATGAAGAGATCAATTTGTGTTGAAATACATGTCATTTCCGCTAGATCAGTAACTGCTTTTTGGAAACTCCTTCCAAGTAATCGGTCTGGAATAAATCACTACTTGTATGTCTTCATTCCACCCCTACCCCTCTGCTGGATCCATCCGGTATCCCATTTTAGGGGAAAAGGCATCGCTGACACTATGCACAGAAGCCAAAGCTACTCTGGCACATAATATTTCTGTAACAATGAAGTTATTGGTCATAACTCAGGACCTTTTCAATTTATGCCGTAGCTTTCCCAACATCAATAACAGAGAGAGCTTTACGTCCACGTACTCATATTCCTTGGGCATACCTTGAATGATTCCAGAAACAAAGTTGCAAGACACACCATATTCTAACTGGCTGTGTGGACCACTCCAGGATCTTGTCCACCCCTGGGCTTTTGGAACTTTATTCATTGACACCCTCTTGTCCTTTTTCAGAAGTTAGTCAGGAGTGCTGGTAGGGTCTCTTCTTGGTGTGCTGTGAGATTTCAGTTTGGTTGTGTGCAGAAGAGGCAGACACACCCAATACCTTGCCTTCCACTCTGTCCCTCTGAGATTGGAAAATCCTAATTATATACAGGAGAGACAGTTATATACAGGGAAGCCAAGACTACATGGATATCTCAGAACATCCTACTTTAACCCACTTTCCAGGGGCACTTCACCATTGTGAAATATTTTGAATTTGTTTTTGTTTCCTGTGTCAAATTCATCTGACTTAAAAGAACTTCATTTACCTGTCATACTGTCACAAGAGGGCAGAATCAGGGTTTGTACATGCAGTAGTATTTAGTACAGCTGAACAAATTGCTGTGTATCTGCTAAGCTGTGCTAACAGAGTTGTGTGCACAAGTAGCCTGCAGCAGACATGGGGTAATTCCACTTAATGCTGTCCTCTCCTAGGTTAAGTCAAATGACCTTGCATTTATCGCATGCCAGGAGCATGCATGTGTTCAATTACCAAGCTAAGATTATATGCCATGACTTCTTAAGCCTCAGTAACTTAATCCTCTATCTGAGCCCTGAAGGCTCTTTGCAGACCTTGAAAAGGTATCTTCCCTAGGTACTTTTATAAAGCCAGACTGCAGTGATAGTCAGAGCAGCACATTGTGTCCTCTGGAATGCTGTGAAGAACCTGCAGCTCATTCCCTTGCTAGAGAGCTGCTGTTGGAAACCTGAGTCTCTGTGAGAGCAGTCCATGTCCAAGGGAGGATATCTTCACCCTGTTGAGAGCAGGAGCTACCTCCTCGTGCATGGCTACCTGAGACACCTTTGCCAATGCAACAGTCTAAATTTAAGGGTGACTAGAAACGTTGCCTTAGATCTGTCTGACTGCTAATGTAATTGCATGGATTGCTTTTAAACTATTTGCTTGCAAATGCATCCTGCTTTGCTTAGATACTGAAAATGTCACAGCATTTTAATTACCAGGGAAACTTTAAATAGTCTTTTTTTTTTTTCTTTTCCCAAGGCTAAAAAGGCTGATATCAGAACTACATTTTTGAAGGATTCATTCATTGTCACTCAAAATAATTGTTGTGATTTGGTTTCCCATTGTCAATGAACTTTGAAACTGTTTAATTTACAATGAAACTGATCACAGCTTTGAAATTAGTGAAGCACTCACTGCGAGAAGTGTCTACTGAACTAATCTGCAACAATTTGGCTAACTACCAAGTAATTTAAATTAAATGGATTCACATCTGTGTGTATGCAGACAAGGCCTCAGATATGGTAGGGTTAATTCCAGATCTAGTTCAAGAAAGCGGACAAATGCCAAAGAGACCACAGGTTTCTCACATTCTAACTGACCCTGCTAAATAATCATCAGTGGCAGCACAGAATTTCATGTGCTTTGCTTTCTAGGTGTCTGCCCTCTGAGACCAGAGAACCATAAGGATATAGTCCATCCAGACAGGACATGTAATGTATCCTTTAATATGGCCAAGTCTTTACCAATACTTGGTACAGTTGCAAGAGGTCCTGTATGTAATGTTTTCCTGCTAATCCTCTGGAAACTAGTCATGAAAGTATAAACAAATCAAGAAGAGACTAAAATCATAAACAAACTTCATGTCTGAGCTATCCAGATTCCTGAATGAACTGCACCATAACTGATAAAATAACATTCTTCCCTAATTAACACCTCGACATGTTGTTAAGCAGAACCTGTGAGACTCTCTAATATTGCTTATTGTCTTTAATGCTTCTACAGTGCCACACACAACTATGACTGCAATCATCCTCATTAAAGATGCATCTATCTGGAGACTACAAGCCCCACAATGCAATGGGGAGATCCTTTCAAAAAGAGGTAACTTGCTGGGATTTGTAGTCTCTGGAACAGTACCACAGTACAGAAGAAGAGGATGTCAGGGATTTTACTCCACTAGAGTGAATTAAGAGCTTGTTTAGAGCTCCCAGCAAATTGCTCTCATTCAGACAAAGTTTGGGTGACCTCAGTCTGAATCATGGAAATTGTTCCTCTGGTTTTCCATTTCCCCCAGCTGCTGCTTGACACTTGAAATGGCCCTGGCTTTTTATCTGCTTCCCTTTGTGGGGACAGAGGAACCTGTGCTCTGTGTGTGTGTGCATGCATGTGTGTGTGTCTGGCTGCCTGTCATTACAGCACTAATGGAAATACTGCACGGATCACAACTCTCAATTAGCTCCTCGGGAGATTGCTGTGACAGCCAGTTACTGAACAGCAAGGCCTGAAGGAATGAATTAATTTGTAGTACACGGCAGTTAGAGTCACAGTGTTAGCAATGGAATGAGACAGCAATAGACCCTTATTAGGCTCAGGCTGTGTGATGCAAGGGACTGTTACCTGGGGGATGTCTTTCTTTTTTTTTTTTTTTTCCTTTTTTTTTTCTCTTTTTCTTTTTTTTTTTTTTCTCTACCACAATCCCTCAGGGTTAGGAAGGATCTTGGACCACGAGTGAATGAGTTTAGAGTTCTTAGTTTGGCTTGTGGAGTCACTGTCTGCCTGAGGCTGGCAGCTGGCACTGGGGCTTTCATTCAACAGAGACAAGGGCATGCTGCTCTCCTCCTGGCTTGGAGCCAGGCCAAAGCCACTAAGTGAGTGGTATTCAGGGAAGGTAAGGCTATCTTTCTGTCTGCCTTCAAACAACATCTCTCTTTCTTATTAATTCAGATAAGTGTATATCACAGAGGGTATCCTAAAGCTGCTGCACCAGGGGATGCTAGTGCCTTGCCTTTGCAGTGCTACAGTTATACTGAGACAGAGAGGAGCAAAACCTGCTTGGTGAGGCATGAGCACTCAGACAGTCTTTGCAAGGTGTTCCTAGAAAAACTGGGGATCTTCATAGACAGCCTGAAGTTTCCAGAGCTTCAGCCTGCAAACAGCCACACATTCCCTGTACCTTGAGGTACCATGCTATGACCCACCAATACAACTTCGGCTTTTCACCCTCCTATTTTTCAGCTCTGCTCTTCAAGGATTTGTCGTCTCTTAATCTGACAGCTACAAAGTTGAATACAGAGGCAGGTCTTGTCTTTTCTCGATCATGAAATGACTTTTTCCTAAAACTTGTTTTTAACCTGTTCTGTAGATTTGGCTTCTTAGTGTGCAGAGTGGATTTTTCTGAGTGGGATACCAGCCTTTCTTTTCCTTTGAGAAACATCATTCAGCTAGCAAGATGCCATGTGAAGCCAATGAAGTTTTGGGCATACTGCTTGCATGATACAGTTCTGTTTGCTGATATATATCTGCCCTCCAGAACCATGTTACCTGCAGATTTGGAAGGAGTAAGCTGAAAGCATAGGAATGTTCTTAGAGTAATCCTTGCAGAAGGTAAGAAACAAGAAAGGAAAGTTTCCTATGGACTTTTAGAGAATTTGGTGCTTGAGAACAGAACTCTGCTGTGAAGTTTTGATAGGCTGAGGAAGATGTTAAATACCACATGGGAATAAATGGAGGAGAGTCTTAAGTTCTTTATGCTCTGGAGAGAGAGATGTGTGAGTGGTTAGGAAAAGAGACAAAGAACTGCCCTTAGAGGCACATGTCCTCTGTTTATCTGCTAAAAGGGATGTTGGGAGCAGCACCAGTGGAGCCTTTTTATGCCATCTCACTCTTTTATTCTGAAGGAACTCTCAAGAGTCATTCAGTCCATGATCCCTGCTTTGTCAACCAACAATGGGGACAGTTTATGTTACCTATGTCAACAGAAAGCAGGAAATAAAGCCCAAACTCCTCTCAGCACTGGTGTCTTCATAACTTGGAAATCAGCAAAGTGGTTGTAAAAAGGTTTGCAGCTGTATTAGTGCTCCTCCTGTGGGCAGTATTGCCTTGGAGTGCTCTTACTGTCCTTCACATGTGAATGCAAACAAAAACTGTTGCCCATTGTTTCATTTTTGCAGTCTCTGCCTGTTCCATGATCTTTGTGTCTGCTGCTTGTATTAACTGCCTTATTGTCTCTTGCTGCACCTTGTGGACAGTAAGTGGTTCTCCCCCCTTCGTTCCTACAGCTCCATTCTTTATGCAGAGCTCAGAAGTGCTGTCGTGCACTGCTGTTGATTGCAGGTGTCTCACCCAGACAGTATGTCATACTTTGATGTAGTGTATTGATACAATAATGATATTTCTGACGTGAGCCCTAATGGTACGTTCTTAATGATAGAACTTCCTGGCATTGTCCAGTAGGCTGTACTGGAGATTTTACATACTGCTGTATGTAAAAAAAATGCATTTTACATACAGAGGTCCATGAACAGGTCCCTCTGACGGAGGCCAAGAATAAATGAGCCCCAAATGTTTTTTCATGCATTATGTTGAAAGTGAAGAGGAGAACATTCATATTGCTGACATGGCTATAAGAAGACTAGAAATGTTAGGAAAAGAGGCCCCAGGGTCTCTTTTTTGGATCCATATGTCCCGGTGCTGTCTCTTGCAAATTAAAGAAACAGGTTTCTTTGCAAAGGAATGGGATTTGGCTGGGAAAGGGAACGAAGCTTCTCCACAGGCCCTTTACAGCCAAGATCTTTTCAGTGACACAATTCCACTATGAATTTTGATGTCCACAGTTTGTATTTTTCCACTCTTGATTGTTACTGTAAATTTTTTTTTCTTTTTCCCTGATTCTTTATTCTGGCTTGGTACATGTGTTGAATTTGTTCTCCTAGGTGCAAACGATGACACAAGGACCAAGGCTGAAACAGATCAGTTCTTCTTTCTTGTTCTTAAGTGATGGGACAGTTTTGGGACATAAAAAGTGGCAAAGAGCTACCTGAATGGTTTTGTTACAGAAACGGAGTAAAATATAGATAAAGAACAGGGGGAGGAAACAGACCAAGAGAGAGAGGCAAAGAAAATGGGAATATAGAAAGAGAGGAAAATTGATAAATAAAAAAAAAAGAGAACTGACTAAAGCAAGAGAAGAGAGAGGGAGATTCTCTCCTGATTAGAATTCATGAACTCCATTCTTACATTAAGTCTATATATGACACCTGGCCTTTAATGTGAAGCTGCCTACGAGCATTAAAATTAAAAGCAGAAGGTAGGATCCATCCATCTCGGGCAGCGCTGCTCCCCTCCTATCTGAGCTCTGCACAAAGCTATTACACATTGATAAATTATTTTGGGTAATAGCTGAGATATTACATTGTTTCTGAGTGAAGGTAAAATCTCTCCATGACATGGGCATTTATCAGGAGCGCATTTCATCCTATTTATTATGGCCGAGACGAGATCACAGGCTGCGGGCAGAGCTGGCACGTCGTGCTGATCACCTCCCCCATCGCCTCCCTTCCCTCTGTCACTTAGATGATGGGATATTGATGGAGCTCATGACAAGTTAATTATTAACTAAAGATATGCAGTTCACCTTTGCCAGGGGAGGGGGCATAGAAAAGAGCAACGATAGTTCCTAAAAAAATAAATGTATCCATTGTATCTTAGGATTCTTCTTTCCACCTTCCTCTCCCTTCTACTTGTGGTATTTTACAACACCCCCCCAGAATAATCGGGTAGGTTATGTGAATTCCAGTAGGGTCTGGAAGGCCAACTGACATGGAAGAAGCTCTAAGAACTTTAGGTCTTGTTCAAAAAAAAGTTTCTACTGAAGTTCTTCTCTGTTGGCTTGGCACCGAAGATAAATGGGGTGAAATTTTCACTGTTCACAAAGTAATAAAGACTTCTCTAACTCTTGAGAGGGACAGAAAGTGGAGACATGAAATCTCAATTCTGTCCAATAAATGTGTGTTTTTTCCTTTGTAAGGTAAGGATGTCCTAACAAACTGAATAAGCAGCTATTCCTTTCCATGGAGTGCTGGAGGTTCCCCTGAATTCTAGCTGGCTTGCAGGACAGAGGCTGAAAGAGGATTTCCACAAAGGTAATGCTTCCTTGCTTTCCCATTTGAGCTCCTAGGGTAAACAGGAAGAGTTTTCCAGCACGTGAGGGACTGTGTCATATTTGCCTCCTGATAGTCTTGGTCACCGAGGGAGACAGGTGCAATATGTGGACCTTTGGGTTAGATTACCAGATAAACTGAGGTATTACAAATAAGAGTTGCTCAGTCCAGGCCATGGATTGAGTAGTCCTTCAGTCTGCAGCGCACAGCTTGCAGTAACGCAGTCACCGTTACCTCATGGCCGGGTACCATGGGTTACTGTCCCAGCTGAACTGATGTCTTATTCGTGATTCAGAGAGAGTCCTTCAGGAAATAAATGTTTGTTTTTCAAAACCCAAGCTGCTCTGGATGCAAGTTTAAAACTACTAGTGTGCCCTATTTCATGCAGGTTGGATTTGAGCCTTAGAGCTCATTTAGGTCCCGTCTACTTCACTTCCTTGAAAAAAAGCAAAGGATTGTGATGTTAGGATTGTGGCCCATTAACTTCAAAAATTTTCGTAAAAAGAAACTTCTGCTTTTGTCCTGCTTGTGTTTTCAAGTGCTGTATCTCAAATGCCAAGTATAACAGATGGGAACCGAGAGTATATACAAGGGGTCTCCTTTGGCTTAAAGAAAAAATGGTTATTTTCCTAGTTGTCCTTCTATGGGCTGTGGTAAGGGATGGAAGAATCCTATCTGGTGTTTCTGCAACAAATTGTTCTCCCCAGAAAAAAATTTTTACATGCTTTCTTCATGCTTTTCAACCCGAAGTATTCAAAAACTTGTGAAAGCTGATGAACGGACATCTCTAATTCTTTGGTGTAAAACTTAAGCTCTTGTGCATCAACACTGAGCAGAGTAGGGGAAAACTGAGTACTGTTCTTTGAAATCCACCAGTTCTGTTCCCCTGGATTAATGCTATGTACTGGACTTTCAGGAACAGGCATAGACATTTCCTTTCACTGATTTTTGTCTTTTACTGTGTGATCTGACAGTTCCAGGCTAATTCTGAGAGATCCATTTCTAAATTATTATTATTATTTATTTATTTAAATAGCTACGTTTCCTGCTCCACAGTTTTGAGGAACCTTTCTTTGAAAACACTACTTCTTTGCCTCAAACTGGGGAAGTTGAAATGCATTTTAAAAAACAACTAACGGATTTGGATTCTCAGGTGTAACTTTCTATCTGAGGCTATGCTAGATGCTCTTACATCAACAGTGCTATGTAAAAGCAAAACTTTCAGAGTGCTCATTTGCTTTACACACTTTGGCTTTCTGAAATCTTTGAAAATCTAGCTGCTTTCTATCAAAGGTATGAGAAGGAGAGATGGGATAAGGCTCCCATGTACAGATAAAGTGAGCGTTGTCTGAAACATGGTGGGTAGATTAGCTGTCCGGACTCCAAGTAAGAAACTGCCCATCATTGCAGTAAGGCTAATCTCCCTGTCCTTGTCTGGTCATAGTGATCAGTTTGCCCTCTACTTAATATAATAAAATATATAATAAAAATGTATTAACAACTGTGAACCACCCTTATCCCCTTCCCAAACCCCCCTGGGATCCCTTCAAGGTTAGAGGATATGCAGTATACGCACCTCAAAGAAAATGCAAGTTCATTATCTTCACCCTTTTATTCACACCTTGTCCTTGCCTGTTGCCTCTCTTGCAGCTGCTTTTTACTCTGGACCTTGGTCTTCAGTCCCTGCCTGCACAATGTAGCTGTGCTCACATCACTGGCAAAATACTAATGGTGGTAACACCTGGTGGTCCTACTTGTCTTCCAAAGATGCATTTCTGGTGAGTTTTGTGAGAATCTCATCAGCTTATGTACTTGTATGTATGTGTTCAGGAGGGCCGGGCTCTTGACTGCCTGTGACTTGTTCAAGGCAGAGTGTCCATCATTGTTTCCAAACAAGCTGCGCACCTGCTGGTTTTGGCAATGACAATTCTTATAGCTTTCTTTTTTTTTTTTCTCCTAATTTTTGGTTTTACTTTGACTTTCCTCCCAAACACCTCATAACGCAAGCTGTAATTACTTATTCAAAGAATGTCTCTCACAGTAACGTAGGTAATAGCAGGATTTCAGTGCTATCAGGTGGTTCATGTAACACCCAGTTCTATAGTACTATAAATAAGGGGTGCAGTGGAGATGGGACTGCTCTCCTTGAACGTGTAGATCATTGTTTATAGAATAGGCATTGAAAGCGCATAAGAAAGAAGACTGTACTGAGAGACAGTAGTATGAATATATTTTGCTGACGTGTTTTCACATTTGGAAAAGTACCTATCCGTAATATTTATCTTTCCTGGCATAAAGATGGTGATGTGTGGTTATGCTACCTGCCAGCTACAGAAATCTAAGAGAACCCTCAGTTAAGTTAATGCTAGCTTTTTTAGAATTAGCTCGATTTTGAATGTGCTCAGTGTGATTTAACTGAACTATACCTGGAAGAGTGTATTCAGGTTGGCAAGACAAGATGTGTCACAGGACAGACAGTAGCAGCAGATCACTTGTCAGAATATGGCTCCTTCAAAAGATCTAGAACTGAATGTGCAGTTTAGCCAATGTGTCCTGTCATGTATGATAGCGTGTCGATTGAGTGTGAGCCATGTGGGCAGGCAGTGTATTTGTTCAGCAAGACTTTATGGCAGCACTGCCCCATATGGCAGGTCATATGCTGCAGTGATGTGTCAGATGTGGTATCCTTTGCTAGCCTGATACCTTGTCTTTTTCTGTGACTGACATAAAATGAGTTGGAAAGGTGCAAGGACTTCAGGCAGGAGGCAGTTAAGGAACAGCTGGTCTATGGGGTCACATCTACTGAGCCTGTATATGTAGAAATTGGCTTCTTTTGGAGCGGCTGGGTTGTTGACAACCACACCAACCATCTTAGGTGTAGATACCTCTGTCCTTACACCAGCTTGGTCCTTTTCAATTGTGCCAAGCTCCTGACGTTAATAGCAGTTGAGGTGAAGATTGCACCAGATAGTTATTTGTGTGTGGAAATATTACTCTGTCATTTTTTTAATTTCAGTGAATAACCTCTTGTTCTTTTTACATCCTAGTTCTAGAGTAATGGCAATAACAAGCCAGTTCCTGCCTTGTATGTTTCTGTGTTATTCCTCGCTATTCTCGGAAATATGCTTTTTGTGTCTTTTTCACTCATTGGTAGCAGAACCCTAGCTGATCTGTCTCCTCTGGTACCCTTTGTACTTTTCTTTTGTCTTCCCTTAACCGAATGGCAAAAGCACTTCCTCCTTCAAATCTCTTCATGCAAACCACTTCAGTATTTTGAAATATAAAGAAAATAACTGGTTCTGATGAGAATAAGAAAGTTAATATTTATTAGTATTCATTTGTCATACAATTTACACTTAAAAGTGTTTTAGATGAGTTTGTCTTTAAGTCATCCAGTCTTCCTTACGGTGAGTCTCCCATTGTATGTCAACTCCTTCTTTCTGCCACATGTTTGTCTTACCTGTTGTGTCTCACCTGAATTTTCATATGGATTTATGTGGTAAACTGAACAGTGAGACCTTGTGCCTGAGGCAGTGGGGGTGGCTTTGGGTAGCACTGTAAAATAAGTCATTCTTAGTAATAACCTGATGTGCACTGGGCCACATATGTTGCTGCTTTCCAAGGTGCCAAGCACTCACGCAAATGCTGGAGGCCGTGACATACCACTGTGGTTGATCCGCATTCATGCAAGCATCTGACATGTGTGCACACAAGTACACACATGCACTCCTTCCCTCCACCATAGCATAAACACAGGATCGTGTTCCATATGTTCCCAGGTCAACACTGAGAAAGACTTTTAAGCAGCTCACAGGAACACACAGCAACTTAAAGAGTTAACCCTACAGTAATTGGAAGGCAGGGTGGGAGCACTGTAATGGAGGGGTGAAGAGTTTCCATAAACCCATTGCCTCAGCTCAGAGAACCTGCTAAGGGGCAGTGGTCAGAGAGAAACAGAAGGAGAGAGAGAGATATCAAGTGTAGTAATCAGAATGAAAAATGGAGCTCCGGTTACTTTAAACAAGAGCTAATTTATCACAAGAACGAGTGGATAAGTAGCTGAGTTTCAGGCGTTCAGTAAGTTCCCCGTTCTGCTCCAAAAATTATTCCACCCCTGTCTCCATGCTCCCATAAATCATCCCTTTCTTCACTTCTGCTCCGATTACCAATTACTCCTGCCTACGACACGCTTTCCCCTGCCCGACACAATCTGATGGGGCCCTGCCTTTTAATTTTACAAATGCTTTTTTCTTCTTGCTTCTCAGCTCCACATCCCTACTCCTCCCCTCTCCAGTTTCTTTCTGTATCTTTGTTTCCCCTTTCCCTCCTCACCTCCTCATCTACTTTTTTTTTTTTTTTTTAATTTGAGGAGAGGGAGGGCAGTAATGTTTTCTGGCACCTCCCCCTGTGAGGTTGACAGAGTTGAAGGAGAGGAATAGAAATTAATTATTTCCCCCAACCTGAACTCTCTTTGGATTTGTGGGTCCTCTCCCTAAGCACATGAAAAATTCTAGACTATCCAGTACAGCTGTATCAAAGGTGAAAGACATATTCTTGAAAGGATGAGTTGCTCTTTGTTGAGCCTTTGAAGAAAGACATAATTTTTTCCTTTTTTCCCTTTTTCTTTATTGTACACAGAGCTTTTTGCAGACTAGAGATGTTTTTTGAGCTGCACAGCTTCAGGCTGGAGAATTTTAATTTCTTTTTCAGTGTTATTTTTCTGCATAAACTTCACCAGTGCTAATATTTACTTTGCAGTAGTTCCATCCAGCTGTCATACAAATATGGAAGCACTGACCTGGTCCCAAAGCCTGGTAATTTAGACTAGGTCTGAACAAGAAACTTGAGTTGACTTCATGGTTTCTATTCATGAAATTATCTTAACCCAAATTTGTACTAATAAATGAATGTCAGCTTTAGGAGAATGTGTTGAATTTATTGATATAGTTATCACTTTCTTATACAAAGAAATTGATATTTTTTATTTACGGTATTCTAGTGTATTGTAAGTCTGGTGCACTGTTTAGATGCTGTATTGATCTGTATGTGCATTGCATACCTAAAAATCCTAGAACAAAATTCAAGCATCAAAAATTGGTATGCAATAATGCATTGTTTTGCTTATTCATATTGTTTCACAACATAAATTATTGCTTAATGTATGTTTGTATAAGCTACAATTGGAGCTTTTGAAACCATTGTAGGTCATGCTTGTCAGTTCAGCATGGAGGCAACAGATTTGTTTGATTCAGGTAGTTGTTGAAGGCTTCATTAACTGATACTTAAGTAGCTTTCTGAAAATAAAAAAGGTTCATGGAGGCCAACTTACATAAAAATAAATGCTGGCAAGCCCTAAGTTGGAAAAGCCATCACAACTGAAGGGAAGTGTTTGTGCAGGTCATCACTCTAGTCTAATGTACACAGAGCTGTTATTTCCACTGTTGAGGTATTCACCCAGATTGCCATGAAGCTTACTGAATCTGAAAAGACAAAATTCCCTTGCCCTGCTGAGAACCGGGCAGGGAAAGTGACAGCTCTGCCTGCTATGCTGCAGAGAAAACCGCTGTCCGGGGCTGATTTTTGTGCAGGATAATGGATGGAGGAGATGGATTACCAAGTGATAAATCACACAGAGAAATTGGCTGGTCCCAGAACCCATGAGCAAGGAGATAGTTGGCACGCTCTGCAGCGGGTATTGCCATCTCCACCTAAGGAGCAATAGCCTTTATACATACATAGTAAAACAAAACAAGAGTTAATTACAGTGCAGTTCTTGCAATAAGGCATTTACGGCAAAACAAGGGTGGCAAAGGGAACATGTCAATTCATGTCTGTCTGTACCTCTTTATTATTTTTGGGGGAAAGAGCAAAGGAAATCCTCTTTGTTCTCATTTTCCCTCTTCTCATTTGTTAAAGCCCTTAGTGTTATTGTCTAGGGAGAATCAAGGAGAATCACAGGCATCTTTCAATAAGGAAATACAGGACCTTACTGAGCATGACACAAATCATTCCCATTCCACATGGTTTGTATGCACACCCTCTGTCCTGTCAGGCAAAGAATGGGTGCTGGCACTCACTCTGTAATCAATAATACTGCTCCACATCACCCTGAAGACCAATGATACTTTGAGCTTGGTGTACTCTGGGCTGGGTAATCTGTGCACTAGACAGAGTTACTTGGAGATGGTGGAAATTTGGCTTAGTCCTACAGCATCTTCGTGTGGGCTGAAAGACTATATAATATGCTAGGCACTGTTACGTGCATCAGAAAAGTGTGCAGTGATGTGCTCTACATGTCAGATTTCTTGAAATGTGCAGCAAAAGTAGAGGCTGTGCATCTCTCTAGGAGGCTAGGGAGAGGCTGGGAGCACCCAAAGAGAGAAAATTTTGAGCTCATTATTTTCAGGAGGACTGCAGTCCATGGACACGTAAACTTTGTCCCATCAAAGTTTTGGGTAGAATCTCTAAAAGTCTTGTGTGTCTTGAGACTTCTTCAGTAAGCATAACCTGACACTGTTGTTTTTAATAATGTAAAGGATTTGACTGAACCTTGGCAAAGTCATCCATTACTTATGGGGTTAGCTCATAACTTTCATGACACGTAGGGTGACTGAGATTCACTCTGTACCCAAACATATGGACGCTGGGTTAGCATCTAACACACCAGTAGGGTGGTGGCACTGGCCATCTCTTTTAGGTAAAGATCCTTGAAGCCTGACCTATATTTTTTGAACATAATTTTAGAACTGTGGTTAGGTAGTAGATTAATCTTCCAGCTGGCTCCTCCCAAGGACCTGGCACGTATTGAACACCGAAATGACAGATCCACTACCTTGCTCTGCTGTCTCATTGTTGAAAAACCCTGTGTGAGTGATTTAATGTTCAGAGTTTTCCCTAGAAATCCCTGCTATTTCACAGCAGTTTCATTCTAGAGAAAGAGGTGTTGACATAAGATTGCCTTGAATCAAGCTTTTTTGAACTTCAGTTTTTAGATATTCTGACAGTTCCACTATTTCATGGCAGTATGAAATTTGACAGGGAAAGAACTTGTAAAAATGGCTTTTTTGTCATTTTCAGGAGTTGACTGCTGGAAATCACTGTTTACAAGCTGTAGCTCATGTTTTTCTGGGAAAACACTGTTATGGTATCAAGGCAGTAAGTAAGCATGCAGGCTCCAAGCTGAGGCAGAAAATTATGTTGAGTAGGCTGAAATCTGGCAGAGTTGCATAAGGCTGTGAAGCTGAGACTTCTGGGCTTGCCTGGGACTGCCTCACAGCCCACCTCACCTTCTTTTGAATCCATTAGATAGTTGCCCCTTGGCCACATACCCAGGGCTCACACGAGATGAAAAGCAAAGTCCCTGCATTCTCTGTACTATCTCCCAGTCTTCTATGTGATACCAGCCATCTCCTCCCCACTTTAAAACAATACTGACTCCACTAGCTGGGAGCAAGAGCACTTCAGTGGTAGAAAACCACTGGATTTGGAGTAGAATAATTTTTCTGACACCCACATTTGATGTGGGGGAAAGGATGTGCCTGAGTCTTTTTCTTCAGAGCAACTGTGGCAGGAGCAATGGCCATCAACACTTCTCCCTGCTGCCTGTTCTCAGTACTGTCATCTTGCTTGTGAAGGCACTTTGTTCGGGAGTCAGGAGAGAAGGTTTGTCCCTGCAGGCCCACCTGGGTGACACCAGAACAGGGCTGAGAACTGCCTCTTCGTTCCATAGAAGGATGCTGGACCTTGCTTGGGGGACCGGATGTTTACAATACTATCACTGAGAGAAAGGACCCTTCTCCTCTCGAGAGATCTCCAGGCTGTACTAATGTTACCTGCCACATCCAGTGTGTCTTGAAAACAAATCTCTGTGAGGAAGGTTATCACAGAGCTCTTGAACCGATTCCCTCATATGTCCATCACATGAGGAAACCAATTAGGCTGTGCTGCCTACACCTCGCTTAGAAGAGAAAGGAGCTGGCAGGATTTAGGGTGTGCTGGAAAAGAGGGAAATGACTGTATTTCAGAATGCCTGCCTACAAGAAACCTCTGGTGCCCATTTCAGATTTTTTTTCACTGACACTAACAATGAAAAGGAAATGGACTTAATACTTGGGCTGCCTAAAGCATTTGGTTTGAATGACTCATCTATTGCATTCAGTCTCTCCATCCTGCAACACCTATTTGCCAATTGCTAATTAGCTGACATTGAATTTTCCAAATAGTACTGTATATTTTTTCTGTGATAAATTTATTTAAAGAAACACATTTAACTCCCCTTGGAGAGAAAGTGGAGTTGATGTATGTTACAAGGAGGGACACATTTTCTTTAAGCACTCAGCAAGATGTCTGATTGCAAAAGGTTTAGCCAGAAGGACAGCAAGGCACAGAGAGACTCATGGATTTTGGAGGTAATACTCTTTATTTTATTAAAAATTTTCACTTAGCATTTTCTAGAAGTTGACTGGCATTTCTTACTTCTGTGACATGACAGATACAGGCTTAACACTGACCTTTCTAGAGTCTTAGAGTAGCAGAGTTTCTCTCTGCTCTGAAACGTGATCACAGTCAACTTTTCATTAATAGAGAGGGCTGGGATGCCCCAGATAATGGAGGAAAAAAAAAAGAAAGAAAGAAAAATACATTTTTGAAGACCACCTTTGAATATGTTACCTTCTTGTTAGCAGTTATGTTAAGTTAACCTTACTGACTCTGAAATGAAAAAAAAAGCATGTGTGATCTTTTGCTTTGTAGTTCTATTGAGGCAGAGGTGCCACAGGGAAAGATGCAGGATGCTGTTCCTCTGCTACTAACCAAAGGGTGCGATCTGACTTCCCAGAAGGCAGAGTGCGGGAGGCAAGGGAATGGTTGTATTATGCCTGTAGCATTAGTCAGAGCCAGACAGGATTTAAACAGCAGAGCCTTTCTTACTAGCAAGGTACAAGAAATTAGATGATTTTCTGAGGCCTGGGTGAGTTTATATTCACAACAGGTAATGATAGCATTATAAAACCTAAGCACATTAGAGTTGGAGTCATTAGGCTTCAAGTACTCACACCATCCCAGAAAGATTTACCCACCATTTCATTTATGGAAGCACAGGAGAAACAAACAGATATGTGTTTACATTGCACTGTGCACATATATACATACATGCACTGATGGCCAAGTGTTTTCAAGAGAAACAATTCATTTTGTGCATCAGAGCCCAGCTATACTGACCTTAGGGAGTCCAGCAAGGCTCTTCTCTTTCTTCTGCAGAAAAAGCCTCCAGGGTTTATGGCAATAGGCTTTCAGCTTCTGCTTAGAAAAGATCTTGAACCTGTGTAGCTTCCAGGGAAGTTGCTGGTGTTTCCAGGTGGTCAGTAGCACTCTGAACTGGAGCTTAGACAGACTTTGGAGTAGCCTGGCTCTCTTTATTTATGTGCTTATTAATGAGGATGTTCTGGGAGGGGTTTTTTCATTCCTTTTTATGGACATGCCTGGGTTTTTACAATAAGACGCATCATATAAATTAACTCATAAATCTTTACTGTGGTCACTTCAAATACTCTGTGATTCACAGTACAAAAATGTGGTGCCTTGGTTTACCAAGAGGCTGCCTAACTCAACTTGCTTTCTTGAGTCTCTCCTGCTGTGCTAGGGCATTTCTCAGACCACATATCAAGTTGCATTTTTATTATTATTAAATGCCTCCAAGCCTAAGTGCTAGAAATCTATCTTCTTTAATTCCAGGCATTAATATCTCTGGAGAAATGCTTTTTTACATTAGTTCAAAACAAGAAGAGACTGGACTAAAAATAATGGAGGAGTTCAAAGAGTCTGGTTATGCTGCTGAGACTCCAAAGAGTGAGTAAGAAAATAAGACTGTAATAAAGAGACCACTGCGGATCCCCACCATCGCTCCCCCCAACAAGGGGACAGAATTGCCTACCTGTGTGCCATAACCCATTTACCATTAGCAGGCAGTAGGGATTTCTCTCTAGCTTGTACAATAGTTTTGTACTCTTAAAGGAAGGAAAAGGACCTGTGCGAAAGGAAAACAGAAATTGGGATTAAAAGCAATGAGATAGTTGGCCTTGACAAGATAACCAGCTAGAGCTTGTTTATCATGAGTTCAGAAAATCATTTGATAAGGTGTCACATGGTGATTAGTGGAGGAATCATAAGGGTGATGGAAGGGAGCGACAGCAACAGGTGGTGATGAAAGTCAAAGTATTGTGCTGAAAAGAGGCTTTTCCAGGACTGATCTTGTCTTAACTATTAATGGCCTTGGCCAAATGATTGGCGTGGTGCTGATGGAAGCTCTGAAGGTAGGAGGCATTTTCAGTGTAGAGATGCTTCCAGTAGACAAGAGGAACTATTGTGCAATTGCCCAAGGGCCTATTACTGCTCCTGAAACAGCACATACAATTCCAGTCACCAATAGCCCAGAAGGATAGGTATGAACTGGAACAGAGCACACAAAGGTACTAGGATGGCCAGTGATACGGGAAGCCTGTTTTACAAGATTTAGGAGCTTTGCTAGTTCAGTCAGGCAAAATGAGGAAAGAGGGGCTATGATTTCTGTCTATAAATACATCAAGCCACAAAACCCTCAAGAGAGAGAACAGCTATTTAAGCTTAAGGACAATGTTGGCACAAGAACAAATGGGTATAAACTGTCTGAGAATAAATTAGTCTGGAAATTAAATGAAGGTTTCTAAGCATCAGAGAAGTGAGATTCTGGAACATCCTTCCAAAGGAAAAGAAACAGAATGAATTTTAAGATGGAGCATGATCTTTCATGAAAGGGCTCCTGTGATGGTGCTGGTAGCAGGAAGAGGGTGGACTGGATGACCAAGAAGTTTCTTCCAGTCTGTGCTCTCACCACCTTTCCCCTGTCCTCACCCTAGACCATGCCCCTTCTCTTTTTTAGTACTCTGAGCTCCACCTGCTCCCACTCTGAAGGCACCATGGACCCCTTATCAGAATTCTGCATTGCAATAGGTTGTTTTTAATCCTCCCCATATCTCCCTTATTTTTTTCCTTGCCGAGCTTGCTGGGCTGTAATGTTTCCCTTCGTGTAATCCATCACAGACACAATGTCGCTTGTGCAAATTAAAATGCACCTCGGAATAATAAAAAAGGGGCTTTTTTTTCTTCCTTCCCAGCAGCAGTTCCTCAACACAAACCATTTGTCTCTGGGCAGGAATTCAAGAATGTTAACCCTGTGTGTGCTCCTGTGGGGTACACAGCACCTCCTGTGGGAACAACGCTTACTGGAGACCTGTGCAGTGAAGGAGGCTGCCTTGTGGTGTGGACGTTGCAGATAGCTGGAACTATAACCCAGTCCTTTGCTCCTGAGCACACTGCTGGTAAGGCCCAGTGCAACAAATTAAAGGTCCTCCATATCTGAACAAAGTGGAACAACCCAGGAAACCTACATAGGAAACCATGTGGTGCGCCACAGAACTCAAACAAGTGGCTGGAGCTGAGCATTGTATAAAGGGTCACCAGGCTATCCCATACTGCTGTGTAGTTCTGGAGGCTGTAATTGGCCTCCGGGATAGGCACTGGTAACTTGTGCCTTCGAAATAAAGCTACAATGAATCCTTGCTGAATGAATTCCATCCTTGCTGAGACAGTGCATCTAAGAGGTTAAGTCAAGGACAGGATTTTATGTCTTCTTTCTTTCATTTGGGGGGAGGGTGTGAATTTCTCCTCAGTGGCATATAAATTCTTTGAAATTAAATGTGCATTTTAAAAACCCATTTCATATGACAAGAAAGGTCCAGAACTGGACTGAGAGGTAGGCAGGTACTAGAAGATCTCAGTGCTTGGCTGTAGAGAGGATGTGGCATTGAACAGCCATCTAGCATGGAATGACCCAGGAATAGTAGTGGGGTGGGTGGACCAAGACTGAATACGGTCCCTGGGAGGGGAGCACTGGTGCTTGAGTGGAAAATGCTTCCATAAGGTCATGATTGAGAGATAAAACATCTTTAGAGTTTATGGCTTTGGCTTTTGGTTTATGGCTTAGGTTTTTGTACATCCTAAATTTTTCTCAGGCACAGTTGGATGATTTTTCTTAATTCCCCAAACAACTGTTTCACCCTGGACTTTGACTCCCATCAGAACTGTTGTTTTATTTACAGTAAGGGTAGGTCACCTCTCCCTCCAGCAGGACCAATATTTCTTACTCTCCAGCTCCTTTCTTGCATCTCCTTCTCCAGTTCAGGAGCTTGCTAAGCTCTTCAGTGCATGAGCTAATGTCAGTATTAGTGCAGTAACACTTCCACGGCTTTCCATGTCAGGCATGGGATTTGAATCATCCAGTTTGACTTGGGGAGAAAGCATATTCACAGAAGGGGAACTAGAATAGGCTACGCAGGATGCAGAAAAGATGACTGGTGTATGAGGAAAGAAAGGGCCAAGCCCATCAAGAAAACAAAACATTTCAAAGCTTGAGGTTTCTGGCAGAGGAGATTTCTTCATTGTTCTTAATTCTTCTTTGGAATAACAAGGTCAGGAGTTGCTAGAAAAATGGGCACATATCCAACAGTGGGGAAATGCACAGGCATGCTGAACATGACCAGCAAGGTTGCCAGAGGAGGCTCTTCTCTTTGGGTTGGCCTGATTTTGCCCTCACTAATTCAAGGGACCTCAGCCATTTTACTGTGCTGTAGAAGCTGGGTAGGTGGCTGGAATTCACTCTGCAGAGCAGCAAATTCTATTGATATAATAATTGGCTTTGTATTAACAGCAAGGCTGCTCTATTCTTCATTTCCTTCAGGGGTCCCAAACAAATGGCATAAAATCCTGGGAGATTGTTCCTTTTCAATTTATTATTTTTCCCCAGTTCTTCCTACTGCAAATCTTGCTCTTTCCAAGCTTCACCCTTATCTTCTGAAAAGAATAATTCCAAGTTGGATCTCTGCTCATAATTCTCGGTGCCAAAGAAATAGTGCTGCCTTCTTGCAGTGTAATTGTCTTCCTTAATCTCTCTCTCATAATGCAAATCTTCTCATAATTCAAAGAGCCACAAATTTTCTGGAAAACTTTCTGTTTCCAGTAGATCTAAAAACCACCTTAATTCCTTCAAGCCTTATTTCCAAATGAAAAAAGGCTTAAGTGATCGAGCTGTCTGTCTGTGACTGTCAATCTGTCTATAGTTTTTCACTCATTCCCAACAATAATTTTTGAATCTGTTATCCCAAATGGATTTGCTGAAAGAGATTCAGAAATCTTAAATGTGCTAGGACCCAAGAAGTTCCCTGGACAGAGAAGACGACTTTTCAGTGTGTGCATTGGGTTAACATTTCCAACCTCACCCCTTGCTAGACAGACAAAAAGCAGTCCTTTAAAAGGGGTGCATGAATGTCCTAACAGTGGGAAAAACCCTGATTGGAATTCATGAACGTTTACATGCAGCACAGTAAATTCAGCACATGGCAGAAATCAGTAGGAAGGTGAGATTTGTTCACCCTACTGCTCACAATGCTATATTTAAGGAGTTCATTAGATAATTTCAGAGTTACACAGCTGTGCTCAGTTCTACCTGGTGTATTAATTTGTGTGTTCCTTTCTATTACCCTCTTCCAGGCTGTTTTTGTATTTTCTATTGCATTTTTTCACAGGACGTATGTTTATAGGTTTATACCTGGCTCCAAAGGCTTTTTCTTCTGAATACTCACGTTTGTCCCATTTTGCTGATGCTTTTGAGTGTAGGCTGTCTTTAGCAAGGCAATACATGTTGCTTAAGTTTCTGTGTCCCTGGCAAAGAGGTGAGAGGGAGCTGGCAAAAGCAAAACCAGGCATGACCAACTCACCCCATCCCGTTCATGATTCTACCCTGGCCATAAATCTTTTCATCACTGCCAAGTTGTGGGTTACAACAAAAGCAGGAGGGCAGCTGCATTGAGCAGGATGATAACTCATTGATCCTGCTCCTCACAAAGACTGACGGAGGTGATTTGGCATCCCTCCCTTCACCAGTTACTGCTTTTGTCCTGGTGACCTCCTCCTGTGAAGATGAGGTAAGCCCCGGGAAGGGATTTTTGTTCTCATCTGAGGGATGGCAAAGTTCTCTGGGGATCCTGAACCTGAGGCAGTATTGTGAAGCATATTTGTTGCTGTGGCCCTCATCTTCTGGACTTTTCTCTCCTTTCTATGTTAGGGCCCCAGTGCCATCACCTTGCTCTGCAGTGCCCCCACAGTAACCTTGGGTAACTACTAAGGCAGTGTGGGAAGAAGCCCATGATCATCTAGAGCTCTCTAATCCACATCCTGTTACAGTTCTTCTGCACTGGCATCCAACGCTGACTTGGCCCTGCCTTTTGAGCTCAATGTGCTGTGGAGCATCTGAAGTTCTTAGCTAACCAGAGAGAAAAAAATCCCCTTTGTCCCATGCCCTCTTCTGCAGGAACCCAGGAAAGACAAATTGGTCCGTTGACTCAGAGCAAAAGTAACCTGGTAGCTGTGTGCTTCTCTGGAAAGCAACTACACTGCCCTGTGCCCACATCTTGTTATGTGCTGGCATTATTGCTCTGACAGCATGAAGGATGTTTGGTTTTGTTCCTAACGCTGTTATCATTTATCATCCTATTGTAAAGCCAGAACCCACTGCTCACCCTCCCTCTGTCTGTCCCAGGTTTTCTGCTCCCCCCTGATTCCTGTCCTGGTAGGGAAGCAGCTTGTATTGTAGAAACAAACTGTCTTTTCACTGAGTACTAGAAAAGAAAAAAAGCATCCTTCCTGCTCCCTGAAGAGACTGCTGTGACTGATGATGATGGTTTGACTGGTTTTTAGCCCTCGGGCCTTGGAGAAGCAACTTCAGTTATGGACTGGCAAGCTGATAGTAAGCTTATTTGATAGTTGATCATCTCATAGAGATGGTAGCTGGTCCTGCATATGGAGAACTCCTATGCAGGTGATGCCTTTGGAAGATCTTAAGCTTTTTAATGCTAGAGATGGAGAGAGGGATGCAGTGTGCAAACTCCCTGCTCTTCAGACAGTGTAAGTCCCTCAAAACTGCCCGGGCTGTAGCATGCCTGGATAATGTGCCAGAGCTGTGGAATATGTAGGGCTAGAAAACAACTGAAAGAGTATCATGTCTTATTCAGTCTTGTATCCAGGCCACCAAATGATACACAAGCAGCCCTCCAAGTGCAGATCAGTGGCCCAGCAGTTTCTGTGGGCAAGTTGAAGTAACTCAGAGGCAAACAGAAGTATCTGTTGGGACTTGGAGATGATGAGGCGAGGAACGGAGAAAGCACTCACCTTGTCTGCTCTGGCAATGATTTCAGGTAACAGCAACCTGAAGCTGATAAAAATGTAGATTGGAGCTGGAGGTATGTGCCATACTGCTGCCATTTGTGGTGTAACCATGAACTGTGCCAAAAGAATTTTTCTCCTGCCTCACTCTTGATTGAGTAGTAGTGATGCATCTCATCTCTAGAAGCCTAGAAACATTGCACTGTGTTTCCAGAAATATTGTGTACACCCTGTATGGTATTCCTCAGTCTGCCTTGGAGAGCCAGGCTGCAATGATAAGACTGCGTGCAGAAGGACCAGCTTTGCTCTTGCTCTGCTTGGAAGGGTTTTGATAGGTATTGGACTTCGGGTAGAAGCTTATTTGGTATGAAATCTTCCAGTAAGCAGAATGATCTCACTCCATGGGCAGGCCTTATCCTATGCATCTGTTGGAGCTGTCAGCATTAGATTCTTATTATCCTTATTTATAGAGCAATATAAGTGCTCTGAGCACTTCACAGATACATAAAAGAGAAGATTTCCATTCTCCAAGGAGCTGACAGTAACTCAGATGTACAGGAATCATGGGACAGTAAGTCAAATTCGGAGGAGGTGTCCTGGATTCAGCTAGGATAGAGTTAATTTTCCTCCTGGTAGCTGGTATGGTGCTGTATTTTGGATTTAGGATAATAATGCTGATAACGCACTGATGGTTTAGTTGTTGCAGAGCAGTGCTAACACAGAGCCAAGGACTTTCCAGCTTCTCACCGGTACTGCCCTGCCAGTGGGGAGGCTGGGGGTGCACCAGGAGCTGGGAGGGGACAGAACCATCACAGCTGTTCCAAACTGGCTGCAGGGTTTTTCCATATCATATGGCATCATGCTGAGCAATTATATGGGGAAACTGGCCAGGGTGGGGGGAACCGCTGCTCAGGGGTGGGGTGGGCATCGTTCAGTGAATGGTGAGCAATTGCATTGGGCATCACTTGCTTTGTAAGTTTCATTATTATTATATATATATATATATATATATATATATATAATTAATATATTATTATTAATATATTATTATTAATATATTATTAATATATTATTAATTTTTTATTATTATTATTATTATTATTATTATTATTATTATTATTATTATTATTATTATTATTATTATTAATCTTCCGTTTCTGTCCTGGTAAACTGTCTTTATCTCAACCCATGAGTTTTTACCTTCCCCCCCTCCCCCCCCCCCCCCCCCCCCAATTCCCTCCCCCATCCCACTGGGAGCACCACATGGCTGTGTGGTGCTTAGCTGCCTGCTGGCTTAAACCATAACAGGAGGGCAGATGTGGTGGAAGAGGAGCTCAGGGCAGAAGTCTTTGCAACAAGAGACTATGACAAGAGGGAAACCCTATTAGCAGCAAGTGTGGGTGTTGGGGCAAAGGTGCCAGTGAGGGAACCTAAGAGAAGGGGGCGAGGTAGAAGGCTTAAGAGTTGACTGGGAAGAGAGTGGTTTCAGTGGATGGCTGAAAAGGAGCCTAACTAATAGTGCTCCACTCTTTTTCTGCTCCCAGCACTGAGAACACTGAGAACATTTGCACCCTCCCTACTCTTCTCCTACTTCCCTGGCTGCTGAGGAAGGGAGGGAATGATGCTAATGACTATCATTAACAATACTTAGAGTACATCTGCCAGCAAGTGCCAGGGGATGCATTTGCCAGAGAAGTTTGCTTGTAGTTGTAACTCCTCGCTCAGGTCGGGGCCTTGCTTTAAGTGCTCAGAGAGACCACCAGCTCCTGCAACCAGTCCCGCGCAGTCACAGGCAGCCCAGCGCTAGGTCTCGTGCTGTCACCATGCTGGGCACTGCCTATGGGCATCACAGGGTTGCTAGCATCAGCCTCGCAGAGCTGGCACAGGAGTGGTGGGGTGGTTTTTCCTTGATGACTGCCAGGGCCTATGTGTCTCCCTTCTCCTTCAAGTAAATCCTTGCAGTGTTTCTCTGTAAAACTCTATTTTCCCTAGTTAAGTTAGTTCTAAGCTTAATAGCAGCATAGTTGCTTTACTTACCTATATTTGTGGACCCACGTGCCTCTGTGAAGGGAGCTACAGACTGCAAGCCAGCAGGGTCTCCTGTCCATGTCAGCGTACGTCATCCACAAGCCTGCTGGTGATTGTGGAAGAGGGCTGCAAGGTGTTGCTGCCTTTTTTTTTTTTTTTTTTTGTCTGCAGTAATGGACAATGATTTCAAAAAATAAAGATGCCATTGTCCTCCCCCCTCGGCTCCCCCCCCCCCTCACTTTGTGCCCTGGTCAGACTAAGCACTCCTGCTGCCTTTTATTAATCTTTTCCCGGGACAGTGCTATCAGCAGCCCATCAGCGTTCGACATGCCCTCAGTCACTAGCGCTAACTCGATTAGGGCAGTGAGGAGTGACTTACAGGGGAAGCTCTTCTCCACAGGCAGTATTTGCATACAGTGATTGATGCTGATATGTCCTCTAAACACATCCACATTTTGCATTTTAAACAAAGCAATTGCTGTAGAACTGTTCCCTGTCACTCAGCGGGATTCCCAGTGTACCTTCCCTTTCTTAAAATGGCCTCTCTCTTTCCCCAAGAGGACTCTCAGGTGGGATGAAGAGAAGGTCACTGACTCCACCTTATGCTTAGACGGGAGGAAAGAAAAGCCTGCTGTTTGTCCTGGCTTGCAAAGTTGCTTGTCGACAGCTCTGTGCTGAGTGGGCAGTGTCACACAGTCAATGGGCTTTCCACCAAGAAGGTCAAGTTTGAATGGGGCAGGTAATCTGAAGACCTCCCATGTTTACGTCAAAAACTCTTTCCTGGTCAGATTTTAGGCTCAAGGTGGACTCTCCCAATACTGACCGTCCCCTTTCTGTCCTGGGAATACATGAGCTGGCTGGCACCCGTGCAGTACTGCACATATGTATATGTATGCATAAATGCACCTTCCTTGAACAATTGTCAAAAGAAGCAGATGTCATGCATTCTTCCAGTTTCTGCTGGGGATTTTATCAGTAGGGCCTATTCAAATGAAGTCTGATCTGGCTCATGTCCTGAGCCATGTCTTCTGCAGAGGAGAATGTGCAGGGAGAAATTGGGTAAGTGTAACTTCTGTTGAAGGAAAGGCAAAAGAAACAAAATGATAATGCTGGTATTTACCAAGGGAATTCAGCCTGCTTTGCAAAGAAGACAAAGACAAGCTTTTTCTTTTTCTTTTCTTATATCCTAAGTGTTTCCTTCCTTTCAAAGAAAAATTAAATTTGCCCAGACAGCAACGCACTTTGAACAGCAGCAACAACTTAGCTGTAATGTAGGCTGTTAAGTTCCGTGGAGCTGGCGCTCAGTCCTCCCATTTGCATGCGGAGTGCAGGGGGGGGTCACACAGGAGGAAAGATAATAAAATTTACATAGCACTGTATGGAGGTCCCAGAAAGAGCATCTCCTAGAGGCTCCCAGTGCTCTTTGCTTTCCGGGTGCTTGTGGTTTGCTGCACTGTTAGGGCCTAGGACTTTCAACGAAACTCAGAGGCCTGTTGGTGCAGTGCTCCAGTGGGACCTAAAAAAAGCTTTGCTTAGACGTGGTGGGAAATGCCTCTTTTCACCCATTCTGTCATTGCATCCTCATCTTCTGCTTATCTCAGAGGACTTGGAGTGTGCTGCTGATTGCCCATTTTGAGTCTGAAAAACTCATGGTTTTACAAAGCTAGGCACTTCGTTCTTGGGCTCACACTGCCTGGCTCTATAGACACGAGAGCTCTTCGGAGAAGGTGGCCCTTTCATCTCCTGCCACACCATATTAATTTTGCAAATGTGACAAGCTCAGCTTCGCAAAAAATACCATATTGCCCGTGTCTTGTTCTATTTAATATTGTATTCAAATGGTCCAAGTGCTCAGCAGTGTGGGCTGGGGGGAATGGCTCTGCAGGTTTCTCTGTCACTTGAGTGGCAGCTGGCTTCCAGAGGTAATTATAGCTATTCGGTGCCATGGTGCACCAGGCCTCTTGGGGATTAGTGGGGCGTCAGGTGCATGACGTCTCAGAGAGAAGCACACAGATGCTTCCCAGGCCCTGACGGCCATAAGCTTTATGAATCGTTATATCCACTTGGACTTGGGACTAAAGTGAAAAAGAAGCATTGCAATGACCTTGCAAAGGGTGTTTTAATTTTTCAGAAGGCCAAAAAGGGAAATTTAGACCTAAGGAGTTTGATTTAAAGTGAATTGTATTGCCATCATGTGGCTGCATGGAAGGTAATGTCGCCTCAGAAAAAATTTTGGAGCTCTGGTTTCTAAGTTAGAAAAGAAACCAAAGTCTTTATACTTATGAAAATTGTTAAGTTAGAATATTAACAAAATCTGTAGAGGAATTATAATAACAATTTAACTACGGTAGTATCCAAGTAAACACTGAAGTGAGTTTAATGAGAGTGATACAGGTAATTGGTATGAATTATAGTCTAATGTGTTCATTAATGTCACTACTTAGTGACATTAGGTGCTTACAGAATTAGGTGCTAGAAACTTTAAGTACTTAGAAAATTAATATGCAAACTAGATAAAGTAGTATGGCATCAGCATGGCTCTTTCATGTCTTCTTTGGGGTGGTGTTTCCAGGCACTGGACTGCATGAAGAGGTATTAGGTAAAAATCCTGTCTGCTCTACTTGAGCAATAAAAAACTGTTAAAACTGGTAACTTGTTAAGTTTCTGCTCAAGTAAAGTGATTTCCTGGAGTTATCACAGTACCAGAAACAAACCTGCCAAAGTAACGTGTTAATTAGGCTCTGTGTGATCTTTAATCTAAAAGTCAGTAATCACTAGGCCAGAATGGGTAGATTTGCAAATACTCATGGTAAACAGAATGAAACTGTAATAGCATCTGTCTGTGCACCTTCAGGGCATATCAGCTGCAGGCTGAGTGCCTCTGCACCTCCACGCCTCCAGCATAGGTTAGTGCAGGATGCAATCCTCAGCTTTAGGCCTTCCTGGTTGAGAGCCCTCTGCCTCCAGCCGCTGATGCTTACCCTCAGGTAGGAACCTAGATGCATTCCCTGGCTGCCATGTAAGGATCCTGTGCTGGTTCCTGTCTTCTGCCTCAAGGTCACCTGCTCTTCCTTCCTTGAGTGGAGCTTGCTCTGTGAGGGACTGATGCTGGATTACCAGGACATCAGGCATGATTTCTGCTACTCCCTCTTTGTTGTAGTACCCACAATGGAAATACAGGTATTACATGAATAAATACAAATATTTTGCTTATGCACTTTTTCCCAGGACAGCAGTAGGTGGAATGTGGGAGGATGAAAAGCAGTTTTCTGTAGGATATAGCCACGCACAGAAAAAGTAATGAGGAATGATGTAGGCAGAAGACTGCAGGAGAATCAAGGGAACTTTTAAGGTACGAGGGGGCAGTGGAAAAGAGGGCAAGGACACTGGAGCAAAACGAAATGAATTCTTTGTGCCAGTCCTTTCCTGTGATTCTAATTTTACTTGATAATTCAACCAATTTACCTGATTCAAAGTTAAGCTCAGTGGTCTATGACTTCCCAGATCACCCCACATGCCTTTTTTAGAACAACTTACTGCTTTTGCTACCCTTCATTACTCCAGTAGAACAGCTGATTTTAATGAGAGAAGTCATGTTTTCAGCAGCTCAGCCACTTCCATCCCAGACCCCTACAGATCTGGATGTACATGGTACACTGTGCAGGCGATTTGTTATTCTTTAGCAGTTTGTTCCAGCATCTGCTCTCCTGACACCTCAGTCTCAGTAGGTGTCTCATCTTCATTACTTGGAAAGGGTAATTTTGGGAGAGATGTCTCTCCAGCAGGTCTCTCTCTCGTGGAGACTCATATAGAGAATCACTATCTTTTGATGTCTGGATAAGCATTTGCCTTTAAGGCCTGCTTCTCCAAGAGAGACTTTCTTATGTGATGCAGCAACAGGTAATAGCCGTCCCTTCTCTATAAAGAAAAGTACCAGGAGCACATGAACATGGGACCAGGAAGAATGCTATGGCTCACGTGTACGTGGATCAGGCTGCATTTCAAAGGTAGCTGTAGTTTCGTTGCTCTGCTTCCTGATGGGCAGCTCTCCCAGAACATCCTTACTCCAAGTCTAATGCCCCTTGCTACCTCTGTTTTGGATTATTTACTGCTAGCTATCAAAACACAGATTTTGGGCAATGGGTTGAATTCTGTTTCTCAGTCAAAGAGGTGATAATTCCTATAGAACAGAACTTGCAGTGAAGATATTGGGAAACCTCTTGCTGATGGGGAAAATATCTTTCAGCTTTTCTGTTGGCTTTGAAGAGTGCTGGGCTTTGCCTGCCTTGTTCAGATGGACTTTCCTCATCCTGTTCTATATTACTGACCCATCTGGAAGTATGGAATATGCAGTAAAAGCATGTAACAGCTGCTTGTCACCCTTCCTGTATGTGGGAGTCTGATTAAGTCCATTGATGCTAAAGCTCTGAATTGACATATTCTCCCTTTTGCTATGCATTTTTCTTCCCTTTCTTTTCTTGTATTGGCTTGCAAACCATGAGAAATCTTCCAAAATTCATTCTAGGAACGGAAGGAACAGAGCAGTCACATTGAGGACTAGGTGAGGAACAAGGTGAAATTAGTGTTTTCCATTGTTAATGAGTGCTTCTCTCCTTTGTGGCCAGGAGGGCGTAGTGTATTTGTGTATTGCACTGTTACTGATACAAGGCTTGGTGGTGAAGGTAAGGCAAAAATCTTCATGTCCATGTTACTGTTTCCTACCAGCCAGATGAATAGGAAACAAGCAGTAAAGCTAGCTATGCCAACTAGTTAAGTAGCAAACTGTGTCAAGTTTTCTTTGCTCTGTCCTGTTTCTTTCACTCTTTTCTCCTTGGAAGCTCAAAATACACGTGAGCACAAAAGCAGGAGCCTTCCTAGGATGACCTCATGAGAGGCCATCCAGCAGAAATAAGCAGATACCTATGGCGTAGACTGGCAGAGAAATAATATTATGCCTAGGTCTGCCCCCTCTCATTAAGAAGTGATGTCTGGGGACTGCGAAGGGAGGGGAGTAACAGAAGAGAGTTGAATTTTTTAACCTGCTTAGCTGCAGTAAATGTGAAGCAAAGGGGTTTTGAACCCTCAGTCAAGTCTAAAGCACTGAGATACAGGGACACTGCTGAATGTTCTTTCTGTGTTATCATTATATCATACTTTTCCTCTCCCTTTTGTTTCAAAGGTATGACATGTTCCCAACTTGCTGCGTAGCAATGACTGGATGGGTGCTCATGAAGGAGATGTCTCATTTCTCATTTGTGGCTGGGAAGTCACCAGGACACGTTCCTGAAGGACATGTAGCCAGCTCTGCTCACCTGGTGTGGCAGTGTCCCAGCCCAGGTTAGCCCCTCTCTCTTGGCATATCGTAGCTGGATTGCAGCTACTCACAGACATAGCCCAGACAGTTTCTGTTGCGGTTTGTGGTGTCTGAGTCTTTTCATTTTTGAAAAGAGTAGTGTATATCTGCCAGGTGAACGATTCATGCTGTGGGAGAGTGCAGAGCCAGACTCACTGAAAAGAACATTTGAGGGATGACCTCTGTGAGAATAAAAGCAACCAGCGAAGTATGGAGCCTTGTACCAAGGAGGTGACAGCATTTGTACTTAGCGTGGTATTTCACCGACAGCTTGTGGTGCTTTATTTTTTCCTTCTGTTTGGATAAATAACACACATGGCAGTCAGGTAGTTATAGGTATCCTACTGCTATCTGTGTGAGAATGTCTGGAGAATTGACAGGACAAATTTAGCAGCATGCTCTAGAACACACAGCAAACTCCAGAATGCATCATTCATACCAATTACATGTCCTAGTATTTTTAGAAGTCCCAAGCATCACTTATCTGAGGTTTCAGCCACTTTTCAGGATATATTTATTTGTAAGCAACATGGCTTGGGGAAGAAGAGCAGAGCAAGGGGCTTGCTTTGTGTGCACTGAGCAGCCACGGAACAGAAAGGACACCCCTGCCCAAAGAGCTGGCAGTAGGCATTGGGTGGAATTGGAAGAAAAGCTTGCTGGGCTAGCATGGCAGTTCTGATACCTGCAGTATCTGTTACAGACATGCAGAAAGGGGGCCACATTTGCTTTTCTATTAATCATATTTTCCATTAGTTTTTGATAGTTACAATAATCACCTTATAATTTTTGTAAACTCAAAACATTTTAATTGCCTCTCCAGGCAGGCATGAGGTTTTGCTTATCCCTTTCCCATCTACAGCTGACAAAGTACATGGGACACAAGGTAGTCCAGGAGCTTTCCTTTTGTTTAGAAAAGGCAGAATGGTCTCTTGATTGAAAAAAGTGGAGAAACACAGCTGTGGAGCGTATGTCATGGCTTTGTCCTCTCCTTTTGGCTGCTTTTTCTCTCATGATTCTATTCCTAGACACACTTAGAAGGTGTTTATGATTTATTTATAAAATGTTTTAATTTGCTGTGGTCACTAAATGTGATCATGGTGGTGTTGCTATAATTGCTGTAACTCAAGTCAGGTTAATAATTATTTTGCCAAATGAACACAGCATCACAGGAATGCCACTATTCTAGTTAAGCACTGGCAACATCACATGCTGCTACGTGCTACCCTGCTGCACGGCTTTGCTGGCTTCTGCAGGTAAATTTCAGGTTCTCTTGAATTGCGCCATGGAGCATGAGGTGAGCATGGTATTTCACTGACAAGGCAGATGCTACATAGTTTTTCTTATTAACTAGACCTGCCATGGAAGCTGCCATGGTCTAGTCTGACTGTGGACTGTGGACTTCATTCCTATCCACTTTGGTTGCTTTGTATTCCTTGCAGGGCTGGAATGTCAGCACACCTCAGGAGAGCCTCAGCAATGGGGAACAATAAACACGGTTAACTGGGGTGACCCTCCTTCCAAGTGGAAGCTATCCAGAACAGTGAACAAGGATGTCCCAAGAGGGGTTTGGAGCAGCTCAGTGTGGTCGGCTGGCACAGGAGACTGCATATTCACCGATGGTCTTCCCACCCACACGGGCAGTGTGTCAGAAACAGGACAGGAGGCAAGAGGCAGGAGAAAGAGAGGCTATCACAGCGGTGAAGAAACCAAAACACAGTGCTGATCATGAGAAATCATAAAGTTGTGATGGAAAGAAGAGATGCACAGAAGCTGCAGTAGCAATTTAGTTTTTTCTGCAGCTCAGAAAAGCTAGAAATGCTCAAGGCAGTGGCAGAGCTGAGGCTAGCACCCAGAAAAGATAATGCCTATGCTAATACAGTTCCCATAAGCATCACTCCCTTAGGACGCTGTTGAATTTTTATGGTTTGATAAAAAAAAAAGCAGTGGGGGAAATAAGTGATTACCCCGGGCTTGGTTACAGGGGTTCATTAGATAGAATAATAGCCGATGAAATTGTATTTCTTAAGATTGACCCAAAGGATCGTTGATTTGTAGTAGCATTAACCACTGGCAAAAAAAATATAAACAAGAGTTTGGTTAATGTGTTTGAGTTTAATAATATAAATGGTAATGGAAAATTACTTGCACAATTGACTGCTTTCAGTGTTGCAATAGAAAAGAATTTACAATGCTGGAAATGTAATTATTGAAGGTGATTATAATTTTGGCTTCAGTTAGATCATTTTCCTTCCAAATACAACACTCTTCACTCCAATGAGATTATTCATAACTTATGTATTGCACTTGACTTAATTGGCATATGGTGTAAATTAAGCCCTCTCAAAAACATGATTTATGTGTTTTGTTCTAACTGATCTATTAAAGGCAGCTTGTTTTGTGTTGATTCTTGCCAATTTAGGCAAAGTGATTTCAGTTTGCTCTGTCATGGCTTCTCCTTATCTGATCACTGTCCTGACTCTTATTATTCAACAATTGCAGTTAAGTTGGAGACGTGTGATAAAGCTGATTGAAAATGTAATGCCAGTTTCTTGAAATCAGAGAACAAAATGCATAGTAATTTCATTCATCAGAATAATGCACTTTTTATAGCGTGGTCAATGTGCTCATTCTAAGCATTTGGAAAAGCAGTAGATTGGTACTTATGATTTTAAAAAGCTGGGATTTCTAAACAGAAAACAAATTTTAAAGTGCAATAGGAAGGAATATATTACCAAAAATCTTTTATCTAATACATCAAGGAATGCATTAAAGATCTTCTGCTTTTAAAACACATTTCTGCTATAACAAAAGGATTAGATCAGATGAAGGCCAAGGAGTCTTTTTAGTTCCCGTATTTTCAGATGGAAAAAAAATGGAGGAAAAAAACCTCTGTTGGGGGAAAAGGCCTCACCCATCTAAAGGCAGAAGGATTCTGATCTGTTAATGTTATTATTGTTAGAAAAATATGGTTTAAATAGGTTAATTTTTTTAAAGCTATTTTGAAGGTAAATGCAAACTTCAGTAGTGCTGTGAATGAAAGCATAACCAAGAGACACAGTGAGTGAATGTTTGCATGTAGACAGATACAGGAAGAGTGACCTGAACCTATCTGTGTGCCAGATAGGGACTAGGGTTTTGTCTTTAAAGCATCTAGCTCAAGTGGTGCAAGGCAGCCATTTGCCTTTCTTACGATCACATTTTCCTAATTTAATTGGTGCAGTGTGTACCCAGTGAAGGGGGTAAGGATGGCAGCTGCACTTCATCCGTACAAAGAAAAGACTAAGGGTGAAATTGAGAGAGACATAGAAGAGTGTGAACATTAGGGAAAAGTGAGCCCGGGACACTGTTCTTTGTGTCTTCTAATACAGGCTGCAACGGCGTGAAATAAGACTAGCTGATGGCATGTTCAGAGCAGGCAAGCAGCTACTTCTTTGAATAGTGAGCTAAGGAACTCATTGCTGCTGAGGAGGCTGAACACTTGTATTGGTTGAAAAAGTGACTGGACAAATTCATGTAAGAAAAATCATCAGGGGTTATTAAACGCAGAGACTTTAGCTCCAGAAGTCTTCGATCCTTAAACGTCTGGGAGACTTGCTTTTATACCTCCTTGCCCTTTTTTTTTTAACATTCTCTGGTCATCTGCTGCTGGCCACTTTTGGAGTGAGGGAACTGGCCTAAATGTGCCTGTGGTCTGAACCAGTACAGCTGTTTCTGCATGTGCTGCCCAGCGATGGTTGCACAACGCTTTCAGCAACCTTAGCATGTGACTGGTTAGATTTAAGAAGGGCTCAGTGAAGCACTGAAGTCTGTAGCAGTCTGTGATGAGTCAGTGGTAGCTGTTGTCTTTCTCAGTTTTTCCTACTAATGATGCTTTGAGCCTTTGGCCAGTTCTGGTCTTTCCTGTGACTTCACTCCTGCTTACCATTATTTGGATGCTGCTATTCCCAGGGCTGATGACATTTCTAGCCTTACCCAAGCCTCAAGGAAGGAAGCACACAAACACCATAACCATGCTGGTCCTCTCAAAGCTGATTAGCGCTTATAGAAAGAGACTTTCTGGCTGCAGTTCTTTTGGATCGTGGCTGTTGCTTTTGGCTGGCTGGCAGCAGTGTTAGAGTCAGGACTGCTGTGTTTTGCTGAACCATCCTTGGGCTTCCTAAACCCCATGCTCATTAGTCACTTCTCATCCTCTGTCTTTTCCAGCCACCCCTAGCACACTGCTAGGTTAGTCCTCCTGTTCTCCAGGCACAGGTGCTCAGGTTTTTCCACGGTGTCATTTCAAATAGGTTGCAGTGGGAGAGACTGACGTTGTAAAGAAATGGGCACAAAGCACAAACTCTCCAGCTTTCTGTTACTGGAAAGTTGAATGCTGAAATTTTCTGTACATTATCTGATGTTTGCTTTCATTCTGTGCGTAATACCTTAGCCTGAAAAATGCTGTTGGTTTTCCTTTTATTTTGGGTGCAGGTAGTCACAAGCAACTACCTCAATCATGTTTTAACATTTGGAGCTGAAGAACATATCTCAGCAGTTAAACGTGCCTCTAACTTGATTTGAGTTTAAAGAACTCAGTGTAAAGAAACCTCCCCAGCTACTCACAAAAAAACCAAACAAACAAAAACCAACACCCTACTATTTCCTATGAAGCTCTTCTGTACGATGAAATTTCAGGTTGTCCAGATTGTCCTCCGCTTTTCTCCCACTCCCAAAGTACTATAAGCTTTTTATTTTTTTTATTTCCAGAGTGATTGAATAATAGTAAGGAAAGCCTAGAAGAACCTGATTGTTGCCAAAGCAGAACGGTGCCCAGGAAATGTAAGGAAGGCAGTTGCTACTTTAGAAGTATGAGAATGAGCAAAGTTTAGATCCCTCAGAGTGTTTGAAGTGGGACGCTGATCTCTATAGTCCTCTAACTACCCTTACCGATCCCTTGAGTCCAGCAGCTCCAGGTGCCACATCAACTTTTCAGAACCCCCAAACTACTGCTTTTCTCAATACCATAGATCAACGATTCCTAGGCTGTATTTAACCCAAAGTAAAGTCAGGATTAAACTTCTCCTACCGTGGTGGCTAAAATCCAAACTTGCTATGAGCTGTTACAACAGTCAGAGAAGGGAGAGGGCTCTAGATGCAGGTGGACTACAAGGGCGAGCGTGACTATGCACATGCAGACTTCCTAAGGGACTGTGTTCGGACTGAGCCCATCACAGTCAGAGCAGTATGACTGGGAGGTTGGAGGCATCTCTTTTAAGTGCAGAAAAATCTTGTAATTCTTCCCCTCCCTCCCCAGCTCTGTGCTCATCTTTTTTTTTTTCAATTGTGCCCATTTCTATCCCATGGTCTTTCCTACCAGCCACCACTTCTTCAGCCACCTCCTCCTCTTCCTCTTCTTCCTCCTCCTGAGGGCAGGCTAAATGGCTTCTTGGTTGCCTGTTTTAGAGGAATCATCCCAGTGAGTACCACTGCCTGTTTAAACTGTTTCAAAAAGGGCTTTGGCAGCATTGACTGAGGTGTATGTAGACGGCAGTGCTTACACAGGGTGTGGTGCTGCTGTCTGTGCTACAGACTCAGATGTAGAATAAAAACCTGGGGTCCTTATTTCTCATGTCTATACCCCAGTCGCCACAGCACGTTTCTTTCTGCTTTCTCAAGCAGACATGAGCTTGCCCTCCTGTAGCACCCCACCACAAGATCAATGCAAATGCCATGACTTCAGCACTTGTACCCACTTTATAAGCACTGGACAGCTGCTGCAGTGCTTGCAACACTCTTGATGTCACCGTTGGGCTTAAGCCAATGGTCTATTTTATGATTAGAGATTTTGTTTTTCACTGGAACAACTTCAAGGCTTTTTCATCACTAGCTCATGTTTATTCCTTGCACCAGTGAAGTGCAGAAGGTGGGGAAAAATGGGTGAGTGGAAGAGACAGAGCGGTTCGTGCCAGGTCCTGACAGCAGCGCCTGTCAAACCCGCCCTCAGCAACACTAATCTTACAAAAACTCAGAAGCTTGCTGAGAATTTTTTTTCTGGATATGGGAAAACACCAAAATGAGGGCTTCTAAGTGAGAGGCTTGGACTTGTCTTCCCTTCCACAGCACGCATTGATCAGGCCTTCCCGCACCCTGGCCCCTTCAGAGGGCCTACGTGCATCCTGAGGGGCAAAACGGAGCATATCCTAAACACAATAAACATTACTCTGTCTGGGTTAGTTTTTACATTTCTGTGTTTTATTTCTTGTTTTGTTTGAAATGACCTGTACCACAAGAATACAATTTATTTCACAGGTTTTTCTTTTTTTTTTTCTTTTTTTTTTTTAGGAGCAGATAATAGTTAAGTAGATACTGTTTATTTCACTGACTGTCTATAACTCCCTGCATCATTCTCACAGCCTCTGTCTCCCCAGCTTCCCCACATAAGCCAGCCACAAGAACAAGAGTGGCCTTTGGCCATATGATTGATTATAGCTTGTGGATACAACGTGGAAGCACTTTTTCTCAGCTCCAGTCGGTAACAAAAGCTCAACAAGTTACATTTTAGGGTCTTTCTCAGTGATTTTCCCCCCTAAGAGCTGCTTACATGTTTCTGGTGCATCATATTTTATTTTATACATTTGTTAATTGTTTTAAAAAAAAGATGACAGCTTACAAAGAGAAAAATAATGCCCCCTTAGCGTGAACAATACTGCAAGGTTCTGATTGTTGCAGGGGAGTTTCTTGTAGCTTCACAGTTTTGCTGCGAGGTGTAATGCCCAAGTTTCCCCCAGAAACCTCATTCTGTGTGGTATTTTACCCTTTCTTTTAATTGATCCCCGTGAGACTCATTTTGCATTACAGGCCAGAGACCCCTGTTCCCAGAGAAGAATGTGCCCAAAAGAGAAGAGCTGGTCACTTGGGAAGAACTGCCTTTTGCAGTGGCTGACAGGTAGGTGGTTCTGTTATCCGCACATGCAAATCAGGGGCTCGAGCTGTTTTTACCATCATAGTAGCTGTATGTTGGCTTCATGCTTATTCATCGTCACTGATACACTTACCTCTTTCTTTTCTTTAAGTCACAGAGACCATTTGTGTCCCAAGGCCCAAACTCTGTCATCTTTTGCCCCATGTAGAAGGACAGCTGTATGGAGCTGACTGTGACTCCCGTATTACAAATGAATGGTATAAAAAGCACTGACCAGAGCCCATTTCCTGGTTCATGGCTCAAGTTCCACATCTCCAGACCTTTTTTGTAAGAGGCTATGAGCACTCAAAGAACTAAGCAGTTGCTGAAGCCTCATTTCCTATTTCAAACTGCACTGAGAGAACTACACTAAGATGTCACCCCCCACTGCAGGCCCAGCTCACTGTGTAGCTGGACATGCCCCTCAGTTGTGGCAGCGTGCTAGTACTAATGATGCACAGACCAGAATACCTGGGAAGGGAAGAGGCGCATGGGATTCCTGCACTTGTCTGAAGGGTCCAAGAGACCTGACCTGCTTCCCAATTAAAGATGGTAGAAGACTTTTAAGGGTTAAATTTAGACACGTGTTTCTATCCCAGTTCCTGGGGAAGAGTTTGCATTCCTGGTGTAAAGAGATTAATAAATGTTAATTACTGCCTGGTTCAGGTCCCATCCTATTTCAGAAGCAAACATTTCCGAGCCTATTACCTTCAAGCAATGGGGGATAACCAGATGGGCTCCAAGGTTATGCAGCTGCAATGGAGAAAGAAGGTCCTGGAAAAAAAATGCATTTGGTATCTTTGTATTGTTCTGCCAACACAGGAGCTGCCTCCATACCATAGCTCTACTCTAAATAGCCAGCAGTCACTGTGGGCTAGAAACTGACTGAACAGCTCTCCTTCATAGTCTTGTTTTGTAGGTTGTTCTCCCTTCTGTTCTGGAAAGCAGGCCCAAGTCCAAATTCAATAAAGCTGGAAGAGCCTTTCACAGCATCACAGAATGGTTGAGGTCATCTGTTCCAAGCTCCCACTCGAGCAGGGTGACTTAGAGCAGATTGCTCAGGACCGTTTATTAAATGACCTTTCCAGCCAGGATCCCGCAGAACAGGACTTGCTTCTTAAGATCTTTTCAGCCCACTTTGGGACAGCTACTTTTGCACAGTTGTGAAGCAAGTTCAAACACAATGTGCTGTGGCTGGCCTGAGTGGGACTCAGCAAGGAAGCAACAGTGGTCAAGTGAGTCTAACTTAGAGGCGATCATGCAGCCCAGCAAATTTGTGAGTGTTCGTGCCACAGCCAGAAAGAGTTGCCAGGTTGCAACACATGGCAAGCTGGCTCTAGTGATGGCTTGCATTTCAGTTTGGTCCCTCTCAGTCACAGATGGGTACAGGGATCATCAGCGCAACCAGAAGCTATAATTTTCTCCCCAGCTGCCTCTGGGAGGGAGATGAGGAAGGGAAGCACGAGTATCTGTTTAAAGCACAAGGCCACTGTGTAGTTGCTGCTGCTGTGAGCATGGAAACAGTCCCAACTCCCATGTGCTTTCTGTCCCTTAGGTCTCTGTTGGTTTACTAACGTGCCTGAAGCAAGACTGAATTCCTTTATTGAGTACAAAATGGGTGAGAGCAGCTATGACTGTACAGTGTATGGAGAGCTCAGAGGAGATGGAACTGAACTAACTCACGTACCAGGAGTGGGCTGGCTACACGAGCTGAGAGCTCAGTATCAGCATCCTCAGTCTCTGAGCTAGCCTGACCTTCACACTGCAGCACCGAGAGCCTGCACAGTGACATGTTCTGCTCCAGTAGAAAACAAGCACCCATGTCTCCCTGATCACACGCCTTGACCATTTGGAAGGGTTCCTGCTGGGGACCACACCACCTGGGCTATCCAGGAAGGGACAGAAGCTTGAGGGGAACAGAGGCAGTAGAGGTCGTGGTGTCTCAAATGCAGATCAGAGGCTTTTGCTCGCCTCTACCGCTATGCCACTGACCACAAAACAGACAATACATTCAGGTTTCATCAGCACAGGCTGGCTCAGATCTAAGTGACCAAGAAAATAACATCTCAGAGAATGCAAACAAGCTGCTTTTGTCAGTCACCCAAATGCCCCTCTGGCTACTGGGAATGCAGCAGTTGTGGCTTAGACAGCAGATCTAAACCAAGGCTTGGATGCAGCAGGAACCTTGTTAACGAGAGGAGTAAATGAACATTCCCCCACTTCTCCCACCATCTCGAGGTCAGGTATACAGCATTTTCCATCAGCAAGAGAACCTCTTAACAAGTCCAGGGACAATCTATGCTAGCTAGCTCTTCTGCTGCTGTTGAGGATAATGGGATGAGGCAGGGGAAGACAGTAATTGGGATATTGGATTTGGGGGTTCCATGCCACCCTCTAAGTTTACTTCCCTAGGCTGCCACAAAAAAAAAAAAGCAAAAAAAAAAAAAAAGCAATCTCTTGGGCTCAGGAGCTGCCTCCACGAAAAAGCGGTTCCTTTGATTCCTAACTAGCATTTGGCAATAAGCCTTAGTCTCTGTGGAGGCAAAGATCTATCACTTTAATGAAGTCTAGGAAAGCCCTGGTTTGGGGTGTATTTATACTTGGGCGCTAACCATGCAGACAAAGCCTTGTGTTCTTTGCCAGAAGGAACGAGTGGGGAATGGCACTCAGCTGAGCTGAAGAGGCAGGTTTGATACACTACAGGGTGAAAAGTGTAGAAGAATTGTAGTTAGCACCACATAGGAGAGGATGCAGAGATTATCAAGTCAACCCAGCACAAAAGCTTACGTCAGGCTCTTTTTTTTCTTGCCATCTGGGAAAGGAGACTTGCATTCTCTCAGGGACGTACATCCTGCCTCTTCAGGGTCCTGTGGGGATTGTGCATGGGAGGGACTAGCCAGGCGTAATGACGCACTGTACAAGGTCGCAGAATATCTTACACAGTTAGGAGCATCTTTCCCGGTAAGAAGTGGGGCCTGTATGTACAAGTGTTAGCTGTCGCTAGAGGAGCCCGGGAGGCAGCCTTTGCGATCAGGAGAGGTCCAGTAGCGCTCCTCTCCAAAGGAGCACCTGCCCTGCGGTTAGAACCAGAGAGGTGGCAAAATGAAGGACCCTGGCTGCTTCCCCTTCTATCTGACCCCTCGCAACACCAGCAGATAAAGTTTATATCGACTCCATTCTTCCTCTCTTCCTGCTTTAGTCCCCAGTCCCCCTCCAGCACTGGCGGAGGGAGCTGGGGAGCAGGCGGCCTGGACAGTGCTAAGAGCATCACCGCTCAGAGGGGCTGAGCCCCAACGACCGCCTCAACAAGTGCAAGAGCATATTCTGGTATTTCCCACAGAGAAAACAAATGAAAAAAAGAGAAACAGGTGACTGATTAAAAGAGTTTCCCCCCTCCTGTACACGAGATTCTGCAGTCACGCCGACAGATAGACATTAAATAATTCTTCCATAATAAATGATTGGAGATAAAAGCCGGCGGTGGCTGCTGCTGCTGTTTGGATTGCTCCATTGTCTGCATCTTTGTTTCTAGTTTGTTCCCCGGCCACTGTCGGCTGGCTCTGGGGCTGTCAGACCTTTGCCTCTAGCATTTCTAGGAAGAGTTTATGCATGGGAACCTTGCCCTGCAGTTTGATGCTGTAGAAGTGCTGCACAGCTTTGGCGGCCGTCTGCCGCAGGAGGGGCAAGGTCAGGAGCAGCTTGCCTGCTCGCCGGGGCTCCTCATTCCGCTGACTCAGCTCGTAGTCCTGCAGGGCTTCGTGGAGAAGGTCCTGGAGTTTCTGCACTGCATCCATGTCCTCTATGTGCATGGAGTCTGGGGGGAGGGAGAAGAGAAAGCAAACAGCAAAATCAGACACGAGGAGGGAAATGCTTTACAGTCCTTAAGCTAAAGATGCTTCCTTTATTTTATTGCTTTTCTGGTTTTGTTTTGTTTTGTAAATGAAAAATAAAACATCTTACTGGGGAAAAAATACCTTGCTGGCAGGTGCTGCTGCTCCGAAATTTGGCATGAGCCCCAAGAGCTGGCCCTAGCAGTGCAGGAACAGTAAGGTTGTTGCTGGGGTTGGTGACACATTGTGCCCTGTGTGCCCGCCTCACTGGTACCCCAAGTCTGTGTGGGGGTCAGCCTGGGGCCTTTGCGACTCGCACTTTCACTTGCCCTCCATGCTCCTGCCGGGGAGAGTCACCCTGCAAGGGGCAGCATCTGCTGTGCTGCCACTTGGGAGCAATCTCATTAAGAATAATTAACACTGCTATAGTGCTTCATCTGTCTAAACTGCCTAATTGCCGTGCAGCTGCTCAGGGTGTCAGCAAGACAGAAAAGCCCCAGTAGGTCACAACCAGTGTGCACAGGGGTGTTGCTAGCCCCACCTTTGTGCATATGCCCCTGTTTTCAGAGACTGCCAGCAGCTGCTCGGAGAGCTTCCTGTTTCAGTCCGTCACAGAAATCCGTGTGTCCTGCAAGGCCCCTTCCCTCAGGCTGCCAGTTAGGTTTCTACAAGCTGCTGGAGGGGCTTGCAGAGCGTGCAAGGCTAGCACGGCTCCCTGGTGTCTCTCTGAGGCAAAGGTAGGTTGTAGTGACCCCGTCCCTGTCCAGGGTCGAGCTGAGGTACGCGAGGTGAACACGGGCAAACATAGGCTGCAAAACTCATGTGTAAGTCCTGATGACAGAGGGAAGCACCACCAAGCGGAGAGGTTATTCTGGAGAAGCTACCCAAGGACAGCATCGCTGAAGGCTTTTCTCCCTTTCATCTCGCTGATACTTGCTTCTTCCTTACAACTCCAACAAGAGCTGGAGACACCGTTGCCTCATCTTCATTGTTCAGAGACTTTTAATCAATATTGAAGCTATTGATAAAGATTGCTGCCACAAGGCAACGAATCCAGGAGCAGCAGCAAAGGGATGCTAGAATAAGCACGCGTGCACACAGAACTGCACCCGTCTGCCCCTCTAGCTGGGCTTTGCAGTGTAACAGAGGGCTGGCTCAGCCCACACACATCCAACACAAACGTGAGGGCTTGGGTTCCTGAGTCTGACAGCAGTGAAGAGGAGGAAATTTGGCTGAAATGCCCAAATCTCTCTAGAAATATACGTCATCTCTGTGGAGAGCTCAACACAAATTAGAGACTGTGAACTTCATAAAATACATGTACAGTTATACTTATTTATGGTGCATAATTTATAAAGTATTGCAACAATTGAGAAAATATTGTCTAGCAAGAAAGCTGTTTAAGAAGCTGTTTAGAAGGACTGCACTAATTAGAGGATATTAAAGGGTTGTACTTCCAAGAAGCCTACTGAGGAAAAATCATTATTGCTACATTTGCTGTTTGTATCGAAGAGACCAGGCAACAAAGGCCAGAAAAGGGCTGGCAGGTCTTCACAGTGACCTGAGCTAGCCACAGAGGTTAATTTGGAGGAGTAGAGAGGGAGAAGCATGTTGCCAAATCAGTCTGTCAACTTCCCCCAGATAGGCAGCACCTCTGGAGAACTCCAATGCACAATCAGGGGAAGCAAGTGTGCTTCCTTCCAGATGGCAGAGGTGATTTTGGAGATAGAAGCATCAAGAGCTGGAATTTGGAGAGAAACATGCTCCAGCCTTCTTATTTAATGTTTTTCTGGTCAGGGGCACATGGGGGAGAAGTAATCATATCCCATCAGAGCTCACAGATCCCAGTGGGTGCTAGAGGTACCAAGCAGTAAGCCATGCTTCAGCTCAAGGTGGGTGCTCTGCTTTTGAGTACTGATGCTGCTGTGCATTAGACAATGCTTAAGTTGTGCCACCTCATGCCACCTAACCTCTGTACAGTGAGACCTAATAGCCCTAAAAAGCTAGGCATATAGACGGAGAGAAATTGGGGAAATAAAGATCACGGCCTGCCTTTCCTCTCTTTCCTGAAAGAAGCTCAAAATTGGCAGCTGACTGCAAAAAACGAAATAACATTGCAGGATTAATTTCCTTGCAATCCATCAATGAGCTGGTGTCAATGGCATTGATAAACTGTTAATTACAAAATCAATAGCTATGAATTTTTACAGCTGCCAGAGCACTGAGGTGCTCTGGAGGCTGCCTGGCCATGTCCCTGAGGGTCAGCAGGCCTAGACATGAGGCTATATGGCAGGAGCCCTTCCCTCTAGCACTGCTGGCATATAGGGCAGGTGTGAGCCTGGACAAGGCCCACTGCCTCCTCACCTAACTCTTTTCTTGCAGCTTCTGGCAGGAGGAGCGAGAACCTAACAGGACCCATTAATGTAGAATTTGCTACACATCCCCTTGCTAGATCCATACCTTGTTCACTCCATCTCAGCATTAAATGTACTGGCGAATAAAAAAAAAAAAAAAAGGAAAAAAAAAGAGGTAGGGGAGCCAGGGGATAATGTTTTTTCCCCCTGGCCATTCTAGGTTGTCCTTAACTGAACATGTGCTGTATGCTAACCTGGAGGGCTCTTCGAGGTTGATCAATTTGTATTCTTGAGGCAAGAGGACCTAGAAATGCTTAAGATGAGGCTGCTGTCTCTGAAGGGTAACAGGGTAAGTCTATAGCACACTTACTGTGTCAAAAAATGGGTGATGATCACATTGTTGAAACTTGCTTGCTGCTCTGGGCATTAAGAATTCATTTCTCAGCTCTCTGAAATGCACTTAGTAAAGACAGACTTTGCTTTGATTCTCTCACCCACCAGGTGAGCCCTTGTGGCATTTCACTGAGGATTCAGAGATCAGCCACAGCTCTGGCAGGGCGGCTCCTTCAAAGCAATGCCTGCCCTACTGTCAGTTTCTCCTCTAGCAAGGAGTGAGTGAGTTGCCCCTTCTGGTTCCATTTGCTTTAATTACTAGAAACAAAGGGTCAACGTACACAGAGCTGCGTGGAAGAGAGGAAAGTCCCTAGAAGCTGGATTACATGAGCAATTACACCCAGCAGGGATAGGGGAAATTCAGGAATTTACCTATATGGAAGGCAAGCAGCAGAAGGCAGGTCTAGGCAGCACAAGTGCTAATCTAAGCATTCAGCTTTAAACCCTGCCTCTGACCCAGGGGAGTTATGGACTAGCCCAGAGGTAGTCTGCATTGTTAATGGTTTAGGAGTCAGCTGTTTGCATGCAAGCACATACATGCAGGCTCTGCAAGTTTATTCCATGTCAAAAATACACTAAGAATAATCACATATTAAAAGAATGCAAGGTTGAATGTGAAGGTGATATTATAAAAATACAGCTTGCGCTATCTAGCTTCCTTGTGTGTGTGCTGAAAGGCTCTAGCTGCATGAAAAACAAGATCTCATGTTTTACTTTCAGTAGCAATAACAAAGTAGGATTGTTGTGGCTTATGCTCCTACAGAACTGCACTTCTAGCTGCACTAGAACAAACCGGTGAAGTCAGAGTGGCTCTTCCATCCAGCTGAGGACATGCTGTGGCCTGTGCCTCCTGACCCTTACCTTGGTTTCTTTACTCCACGGAGCTGGAAGCAGAACCCAGAAGCAGTTGATAAGTGTTGTTTGCTCTGTCATTGCTCAGTGTTCCCCCACTCCTGATACAGACTGTCCCATAAGTCTTACACTGGGCTTAGTCCTCACAGCAAAGTGAGCAACACCAGCAGGGAGTGCTTCTGTTGCACTATGAAGGGCTTGATGGCATCAAAGCTGGGGTCCTACAACAGCTCTGCTCATAGCATGGGCCAGGTAAGCGTCCCAGTATGGCTCTTCTGTCACCCTGTCACTGCACTGAGGAGCCCTTCTCCTTGTTCAATCCTGTGACCTTCCTGGTAGACAGGAGGCAGGTTTTTTTAACAAGAGTTGATTACATAGCCAAAAGCCACCATCCCACGATAGAGAGAGACCAGCCTTGGCCATCTGCCCATCCTGCTTCAGTGGCAAAGTGAAGGCAGCAATTAGAGGTAAAAAAAAAAAGCAATATATGAGAAATTGAAAAAGGGAACCAGATAGCAATTTATATGAATCAGAAGTTATGAAGTGTAGAAAATCGATAAGGGAAGTGAAGGACATTGGAAGAAAATCCAGGGCTGAAAGGGCTAAGGACTCTTCGATAAAGAAGAGTTTTATAAATATTTAAGAAATAGAAGAAAAACAACCATTTGTAGGGGTGCTCTTTTCTGCTGGAGATGATTAAACTATCAACAGAATGAGGAGACAGAAGTCCTCAGTGAGTATTTCTGTCCTGCGTTTAGAAAAAATACGTGTTATGTACCTGTCTTACATGAAGATCATGGAATCATAGAATAATGATGATGAAGACTCCTTAGTCTGTTGTTTATGCAAGAAGATATTAGACATCTGTTAAGTACAAACTTCACAGAGATCAGCAGACCTTGGTAACTGGGCTTTAAGAGTTCTAAAAGTGCTGGTGAAGGCTCATCTACGGCAGATTATTGATTAACAAAGTCTTGGTATTTTTGAGAAATTCAAAATGGCTGGAGAAGTTCTAATGATGCATATACTTTCCTGGGTCCTGTTCGATAATTGCCGTGGTAGCCTGGTGTGAACCAGAGCAAAATAAAAGAAAAAGAAATGTGATGTTCAATTAAGACTTAAAAGATAGTATTACAACTACTGCCTGTCAACAGAATACTTTGGAATAAAGGTCTTGTCAAACAAACCTGATTTCATTCTCTGATGAGATTACAAGTTTGGTTGATAAAGTTAACTGCATAGATATAATAGACTTAGGCTTTTATAAGGCACTTGGCTTAGCACCACAGGACATTCTCATTAAAAAATTAGCACTGTGCAATATCAATAAAGCACACTTTCAATTGATTAGTGAACTGGCTAGATGACAGATTTCAAAGTAGCTATCAGTGGTGAATCATCCCTGAAGGAGGAGTTTTCTAGTGGAAATCCACAGGGATCAGTAAAAAACAGATGCTACCCAACATTTTTATCAATGATCTGTAAGTGATTTCTTTCTTTTTTTTTTTTTCTTTTGAATTGCTGCTGCTAAGATGTGTGGAAGACAAAGAGGAACAGAAGGCTGTAAAATAGCCAGGATAGGGCAGTCTCACAGAGTGTTCCAGACCACTTCCTTACACTTGAAGTAACACATCTATAGGCAAGGAATGCAACTATGGGACAGGAACTGTATCACGTCAAGCTGTCAGGTCTAAAGGACCTGGGATCACAGGAGGCAGCTCAGAAAAGATCAGTATCCGGAGGCTGAACTCAGGCAAAATCACATTAGGAATATGGTACCTTTTTTTTTTTTTTTTTTTAAATGAGAGAACAATTTATTTCTAGAGTCAGCTATCATGAAAGATGTGCATTTCCCCACTTATCTTTCTGGAAGATGGCTTTAGTTGAGCACAGATACTGGACTCAGTGCTGACCTGCAAGGGTGAATTCTGTTGCGAGTTCGGCAAGATGAGCTGTGAGACAGTGAGACTCCAGGGATGTAGAGGGAGCCCTCGTCACACGGTAGCTTCAGCCAGTTTCCCTTTGGAAGGGACTCCTGAGCAAGTATGTGTCTGGCTGTTGTGCAACAGCAGCACAGCACGCAGCACCTCTTGTGTCTCGCACAGGCTTCCAGCCTGCTGGCCCGAGGGCTGTGACCTTCCCCACGCTGACATGGAGACACTGGGCTGAGGGCCCTGGCCTTTCTCATCCTTTTCCCAAGAAGAAACAGAACAGTCACAGCAGGCTTCTGCCAGCACATCTTATTCTTTGTCATCCAGATGGAAGGGACCGGGGGGGCAGGATTCAGTGTTTGTTGTCACTGAACATTTCCAGGACCAGACCAGGCAGTTCCAACCCAACACTTTTTTTTTTTTTGTGGGATTTAAAACTGGGACCAGGGTTTCCCTGTTTGTTGTAACTGACCAGCACTATTGAGCTGAATGCATGCTTGGCCCGAATCCCCTTATCTGAGCTCACGGCACACAGCCTTTCTTTTAGTGCCAGAAGCCAGCAGCCAGCCCAACCCCAGCTGGTCCCACTCCCTAATACAGGGCCAGATTGCAGCTGGGGCTGTAGTGGCAGCAAACCTTACTTTACCCTCCTTTCCAGCTTGGAGCCTCCACCTCTCTCCTCTCTTGTCTGTGGACAGAGGAACTTTGGGGATGCTGTATGACACGGGCAGAGCACGGTCTCAGGCAGTTGGCCCTAGATTACTCCCAGGCCAGATAACAGCATGGGCTTTGACTCCCCGATCGTGAGGCTGCCTGGGCCAGGGCTGTACCTGAATTGGCGAGGGCCAGAGCTTTGAGCGTGACAAACTCCTCCTTTTCCACCTTGAGCTTCTTGTAGCGGCGCACCAGTTGTAGGATGGCCAGGTAGAGCTCCAGTAGCCCCGTCAGACGAGAGTGTTCTTCATCCATGATGTAGTCCTCAGCATAGACAAGCTTGTCCTCGTATGGCAGGGAGCGGTACACAATGCCCAGGATGAGGATTTCCATCCAGGCGCTCTGCAGGAGGCTCATCTGGTCCCCAAGGGAGAGATTGGAGAACCCTGATAGGGCAAGAAACAGCCGGGGTCAAAGGGATGTACAGCAAAGCCTCTAGGAGCCTGGGCTCCTTAATTTCCTTGGGATTCATCCCAAGCACTCTCCCCCACTGGCCTGCCACTTTAAGAAAAAAAAAAAAAAGCTTACTGAAGCAACCTCTGTCTCTCTGGCAATCAGCACATGCAGAATATGGCAACCCAAGGCTAATGATAACCTCTTTTTAGTGATTTCTTCTTCTATTACAGCAGCTGTTTTGTACCACATCTTCCTGCTCACTGTCCCTCTGTAGTTTTGTACTGCAGCCTATTTAGTCTCCCCAGCTGAACCAAAGAGCAGAGCAGAGCTCCAGAGAGCAGAAAAGAGGGCTTCTGATGGGATAGGAGGACATGACAAAGCCCTGAATTTCAAGCATAGCATAATTTCATTTCAGCCAACATGAGGAAAAGGTCCCACCACAACAGAGCACTGAAGAGTCAAAAGCTGAATATATCTGTGAACAGAAGCCTCTTCCACTTGTCACCACTCCCTGAGCTCCATCAGCTTTCTGCCCCTCACAGCCAACAATCCTACGCAGTATAAAAAGACCTTTGTGGTGCTATTCAAGTACCTAAAGCACTGCCAGAAACTGTAGCAACAGAACAAGCAGCCAGCAGTGAAGCAAGGCAACCTCCCCAGATACAGAAAGAGCAATCACAGTCTGGACATAGACAGTGACAGGCCCAGAGCCCTGTTGGCAGTGCTGAGAAAGAGGAGAAGCTGGAACAGAGAAGTCCTGTCTGTCCCAAGGGGAAAGGGATAACAAAAAAAGTGTACAGGAAGGAAAGCCATATCCGTTCTGTCCTCTGTACCAGGCATGTGAGAAGGCCAGATCATGAAAGATCCTAGGAGGCAGGGCAGGCACTGTACGACAGCCATCACAAACAGAGATCGTTGGTCCCCTCTAGGCAGCTCCTGTCCACCGCTGACAGGCAGGAGCTGTGCTTTTTGGCAGCTCCTTGTGTCTAAAGGTTCCCAGGGCTGTGGGAGAATGGGACACCCCGGCTGGGAGGGCTGTGCTCCACTCGCCTCCCCTGCCAGCTTTAACCCCAATGCTTATTAAACCTCGGGGCTCACCCTCCTCGAGAGGCCTGGGAGCTCATTAGCTGCTGTCCCCAGGAGCCTCCCAGCCCCGCTCACTGTGTGCTAGGCCCAGCGGGACGCGTCTGTCCCACAGCCCTCCCTGCTCACAGCCCTTGGCCCCACGTTGGGGCCTAGGTAGCCAGCCACCATGATGATCATTTGATTTCTCTTGTTATCAAGTTGGCAATTAACAAAAGAGCTGATGATTGCTATATTGACTGACTGTGGGTTCTCTTTTTCTATCTGCACTATCTCAGCCAGGGAAGGGAAGGCAGAAGGGTGGGTTAGTGGTATTTATTTATCACCGCGCCATGTTTTGTGTTTGTGTTGCCAGGGGAAGCAAAGGGTGATAATGGCCTGGCAGCCCTTGGACATCCAATTTCCCTTATCAGGCCACTGAATAGAAAAGAGGCCCCAGGCCACATTAATTAACAGATACCAATCAGCAGTCACGTGTTGTGTGTGCAAGGTCTGAGGGGAGCAGTGGGTGGGAGGGAAGAATCAATAAACCACTGGGGAGGAGAGCCAGAGGGAACAGCTAAAGAGGAGTCCAGGCTACTGGGGAGAAGAGCTGCAAATCCAGCTCCATGGCTGTGAGACTGATCCCTGTGCAGCACAGCCCGTGCTCCACGTAGCCCTGCAACTGGTGAGGCTGTGAGTGCTGCAGCGGTGCTGACCTCCTCCCTCACCTCAGCCTTCTGCCCCTTGCCTCCTGCAGGCAGTGCTGTGGTTTTTTTTTGTTGCTCCTGAATGCAGCCCTCCTGACCGAATCCAAGAGCAGGTTGACACAGCTCTCAGGCTTGGGATCCTGTATCCTCACGTCTCCTTGCTGCGCAGGGAGCTGATGGAATCGGCCCTGACACAGGGGAGGCTGTGCTGTGCACGGGCACTGTCACAGTCTGGCACCTGGAATCTCTACCCTGCAGACAGCCGAAAGCAGTCCTTCGGGCACCTATCTCCTAGTGCTGACCATGGAGAACAGCCCAGCATTGAGGCTGCTGCCTTAAGTCCAGTTTCTGGGTCAGTCACACGGCCTTTCTGCACCGTCATTACCCATCTGGGTTACAAAGGGGGTTATGCCATCGCCTCAGTGCAGCCTGCCAAAAAAATTTGCAAAAGATTGAGAAACAGTGAGGTAGTGCAGGGAGAGGATCCAGGACAGACATGACTCACGCATTTCTGCTAAAGAATAAAGTGGAAAAATTTTACTTAACCCAAGCAGTAGCCTGTACATCCAGCATCTCTGTGAATCATTCTTTCCCAGAGGTAGCTATGGCAGACAGGGAATTGCACAGCAGAGACCATGCTTTACCTGTGCCAAGGAGGACACAAGAGCCAGCTGCAATTGCCCTGCCCACCTGGCAAAGCCCCCTGCCAGAAGCACTCTCGGGTGGCCAGCAACTCCAGCTTTGGCAGGTGGGTGCGAGGGAGCAAGTGCTGCAGTGACAGTCCTGGATTTGAAACGCGTGGCAGAATTGGGACCCTCTTCTTCCAATGTTTTCACAAGTAGAATGCAAGTGCTGGAGGACTGTGCTGTACCATATTGCACTCTGCACAGACAGGGGAAGATCAGATAGATAACATGGGGTCTCCCAGAATATAAAACTTGGGATCTGGAATGATAAATGCTAATTTTACCTGGCCAAAATCACAGGCTTGCTATCATAGGTTTGTCACACTGGAGAACCAACCTCCAGCTGTGAAATTCAAGTGCCTTACCATCTAATAGCTCTCAGGAATTGCTAACAATCTAATTCTTTTGCATTCCTGAGCTGTTTGATGGCATAGCATCCAGAATTTGCCCTTAATAATCTGTTTCTTGCTTTTTATTCTTGCTGCAGGTCTTATCCTGAAAGGTGCTGAATACTCCACAGGCATCAGGAGGAGCCCAAGACAGTATTTCAGGACCACATAGCCTCCGTCTCCAGCACAGAGCTGCATGAATGTTTCCCTCCTTCCCAGGTGCAGGTTGAGCAAAGCTGCTTTATTTGCAGCAGCTGATGTGTCTTTTTTTTTTTTTTTTTTTTTTGCATTTTTTTCAGTGGTTTGGCAATGGGAGCTCCCAGAATTAAAAAAAAAAAAAAGTCACATAATTTGTGGCAAGTGGAGTTCATAATCTGTTAATTTATTATCATTTCTGTCATCCTGGAGGGCCATTAGCAGAGGTAATAAAGGGAGATGTAATTATAGGATCTGAGGCCACTCCAGACACAGCTGCTGTCACTCCACTTGCCATATTTCATTCCGTGCTAGTACTACCATCTTCCTAGTGAGAACAGCACAACAGCTACCCTGGGAGAGCCTTCGTTGTCACCCCTCGAGAGGAGTCTTGTCTCCCTGCATCAAGGCATGCAGAGAAGGTAGATGCTGTTCAAAGACAATTAGCACAGGGAGAGGGAGAGTAGTGGGGAGGGAGCCTCCTACAGAAGGGTACAACTCCTTACTGGCTAAGTGTGGCTTTTGAGCTAATAGCTAATAAGGGCATTGACCTAATACCACTTGCTGAACACCATTAAATCATGCTTTCTTGTTATCATAGGAGAGTGATTTAAGCTTCACTGATTTTATTTGCAAACACTTGAGGCAGAAGTTTGTGCCAACATCTTGGATCCTGAAGGGTTGGCATGACTTTAACATCACACAGTTCTTTACTAATTCCAGTGTGAGCACAAGGCAGGGATATATGATTTTTGTTCCTTTCTCAGTGCTCTCTGTGTCCAACACACAGGAAGCAGTGTCTGTTTTTTCTCAAAGTCTTTGAAAGGCAGGGCATGCATAATCTGGACACCTCGCAGCCTCCTGGCCCTGCCCTGCTCTGCCCCCTTGCTGCCTAACTCAGTAAATTTCATACTTGTTTCAGAACTACAGGGTACTTTGTTCCATTTTTATGAACTGTCTTTTGTTATGTTTGATTCTTGGTACTGCTCCCCTGTGTAACAGTCCCTTAGCTCTCTCCTGTATACACAGTTCTGTTATGATACTGCTGCTGGTCTGAGCTGTGCCAGGCTGTTGGCTGTTATCATGTTGCAGGGGTTTTGATAGGAAAGGAAAATACAGAGAGAAAACTAAGATGATGGCAGGTGTGTCCTGCCTTTCAGAAAGGAGAAGAGAAGTCCTTTTCAAAGTGCAGGAGTCCTCACTACTATACTCCTATTCTGGGATAATCATCATGGCAAACTCTATAGGAGCTTGGAACTGAACATCCCACACTTATCCCACAGCTACAAGCACGGGAGCTACAGCAAGACACCCTGTGCAAACAGAAATGGCCAAGGTTAGAGGAACAGACAGCAGCACCTTACTGGACGGCCATAGTGGATAACTGAACTGCATTAAAACCACTCCTGTTAACACCCCAAGTACTGGGTTAGTGGAGCAATCTGGGCTGAGTTCCCTAATCACCGCTGTAACCCCACTTATGATGACTCAGCCCCAGATGGATTCCAGCACTAGTGATGGGTGTAATCCCTGCAGATCTCATGTAAGAAGGGCACCACTGATATTAACCTCTACTCAGAAACACTGTCTTCAGAAAGTTTCTTCAGACTTTATAGTCCTGCTATGGATTTATTCCATATAGCCCAGAATACCACTAACCTTTTAGTCACAGGAGAAACACTGAGAAAGAAGGAGCAGCCATCGAAGAGAAAAAGAGGGGTGACAAAGAGAAGCAGAATACATAGGAGAACTGAACTGTCTGCTCACTCATGCTAGGATGCCTCACCAACAAGAGCTTAAAGCCAAGAAGCAAAGTCTGAATCTATGTCCCCAGAACCTCCTTGAGGGTCATGTCTGCTCCTTGTGCCTGGGCCCAGCCTATCTGCAGGTGTGAGACGCTGGTGCTATGTCACTCAATTGCACAGGCACACTCAATTGGATACAGACAGTGAGCCTTCAGAGGCCAGTCACATTGCCAATAAGTTGTCCTCATTATTTTTCAGCACAGAAGCCTAGAGATTCATTGACAATAGCGAGTATGTCCTCCATCCCAATGGGACTTGTTCTGTGATGAATCCAGTAAGAAGAAAGCTTTCCTGAGTCTGCGGGCAAGAATGCCCACTACAGACAGGGTGGGTACCTGCCTTGTCATTAGCATTGAAGTCTGATCACTATCGTAACATTTATTCATCTATAGGCACAATGCACCTAGCCCATATTAATGGGGTTCAAAACCTCTACAGTCCACCATCCCAAGGGCTGTTCCCCGAGTGCTTTCTATGTGCCACTCAATACCAGGTATCACCAAGAACTTTACAATAGCCTCTCAAAGCCTACTGCATAATCCCAGGGCACACACACATACAATCATCAGGTTATGCACCTGCACCAGGGGCTATATTGGAGTTTGTTTCCCATGAAAGCCCACCACAAGCAGTTTTCTGTGACAGTAATTTCCATCCATCACTGTATGTAAAAATCCTACTTGCAGACAAACTGATAAGCACAGTGATAAATAATAGCTCCCTTTGCTGTTCATGCTTAGGCCTTGTAATTTCCCCTGTTTACCTGGGATGTGCTTTGCCCAGCCAATGATCACCACCAGTTCCCTGTCTGCCAGGTCACAGAGGGTTGTCAGGGCTTTGATGTCACTCTCCGGCATGGTTGGATCAGGCATGGCATAAATCTTCTCCGGCTCTGCCACCAGCAAGTGGGAGACGATCTTAGTCACTGCACATTTCAAAGGAGAAGTTGTTGTTGTATCTCTCATGACATAAGGTGTCAAAACAGCCCTTTCTAGAAGGGCCCTCCTAGAAGAACATGGCTATACAGGCTGCAGGACCTTGAAATGGCTTTGGTCACAACAAGAGGACACTATGCTGCAGCTCTATAGGCTGTAGTGATCTGCCTATGTCAAACCAGCTCTGTACAGGGCTGACAAAAGCAGCAAGCTACTGTAAGGCTGTCAGCCACTGTCTCAGGTAGGTCCAAAAAGGGTGGGAGGAGGCACAAATTACAAAAAGTAACGGTAGGACTTGGAAAAGCTTAGAGAATTGTTGGAGAATTATTGGTGATTGGAAGAGAGAAAGCACAGGACCAGTTTTGCCAATGCGAGAAAAGTACAGAAAAAACACTACATTAATTTTATAATCTCCTAGAAAAGTTCAGGGATTTAAGCCTAGGTACAACATGTATAGCACCTAGGTTACACCTTAGATATATCTCATCTGCCTATGCACTATGATCCTAAGAAAAAATACCAAGTTCTGGTGACCAATATGGGAACCAGAAGTGACAACTGCTCCATTGTACGTTTTGGGAGACCAATGAAAAGGAATGTAGCGGCTGCCAGAGGACCACAATTCAAGACCAATACATACGTGGCTTTTTAGCTGGAGGAGGGATCTGTAAGCTCAGGTAAGTGCTACTCTCAGAATCCAGTCTCCTCTTGTACTTCTGGCGGCCTCCTCGGACTCGATCCAGACGAACACCTGCAGATAAAACACGATAAATTCTCATCATTCCTTATTGCCACAGGAAATCTTGACATTCAGATGTAAAAATCTCCTAAGATGTTCCCCACAGTCCAGGGACTGCCTCTCTTCCAAACACTTGAGATCTTAGCTGAACCCAGGTATCCCAATAATACCACATAAACTGCCTCCAGCTCTAACAATACTGCTGTAAGCTTCACTTTTATTCAAAACATTAAGGATGACAAAAATTAACCCATTCGAACTCTTGAATCACCATCAATCAAATGGGCAAATGAAAAGCCTCAGAACTCAATGCCCTCTAGATGATCTTGCTTTTAAAAGAAAGACTTTAAATGTCAATCAAACCTGCCGTTATAAAAATAAGCTTTTAGATTGTTCTTAAAAATGAGAAGTTAAATGTTCTGTGACCTCTCACTATTTATATTTGAAAAAAGTGATCTATAGCAAATAGATTATGAACTATGAATTCAACAAAAATGTTTCAGGTTTGATCAAGTAAGGAATTGTAATAAAAGTGGAACCCAAATAAATAGAAACAACCTCTACTATAATAAAGCAATGATAAAACTGAAGCAGGGAGACACTGAAGAATTTGTTAGTTCTTTCAAAATCCAGTGAATCACACTGAAAACAGCTCTCAGTCTGTCCTCGTACAAAAAAAAAAAACAAAACACAATAGCAGCATCAATAACCAATTGAACAGGAACAGCAGTTGAATTGCTGTTATCTTGTACTGTATCAGGACAAGATACAATATTAAAAAACAAGTAGTGAAAAAAGCCATAGACATTTGTCCAATTGTCAGTTATTTCTGGCCAGCCATATTGCCTCTGGTAATCAGCTCCTGTGAAACTGGGGTAACTGAGTCTTGCTGGGAGAAACAGCCATTGCCAAAAAAATCTTTCAAGGTATAAATAGGTGCAAACAAATAGAATACATTTTTGAATCTACATTATACAAGTACTTCCTTAGAAACACTCATGAGTTTATCTAGTCTGATCACAGGAACCAATTATGAGATACACTTACTAATCACACTGAGCCATTAATATTTTGCAATCAATTTACTGCATAAACACAAACAACTAAAAGCAAACACTCCAAATTGGTTTTGAAACGATGCTTTTTGAACAACTTGTACCTCTGAAAAACCTGCAGCTGGCTGACAAATATTTGACCCTAGAAAGAGACACATCTGTCATTTATGCGGTGTGTCTTGAGCCAATGCCACATTTACTTTCTATGTCATGGAAAAGAGAAAGCTTGTACTGTGTTGTGCTCACACCGGCCCACTGGCACCACACGAAACCATTACTTGCCTAACACCTAAATCCTGACACTTTGCAACTGGAGCACCCAAAGCAGCTCGATGGACAAACAGCACCAACATCAGCAAGAACAACCAGTGCCAACCACGCCAACAGTGCCATTACAGCGTGCCAGCAGGAATCCCTGCAGAGCAGGTCTGGAGCTCTCCAGAGCAAAAGAACTGCTGCTCTGGGAGGATGGAAGACATTAGGTGGATAGAAAGATACGAAGCAGAATAGGAGAATTCGGATCAAACCTTTCCTTCCCCTGCCAGTTTTCTGTTTCTGACACTGTATGGAGAATTCACTGATGTCCATAAGCATAAGTACCACCTTTCCTCCTTTACACAGCAGTTTTTCCGCAAATGTTGCCTACTGCTTCTTTTATCGCCATTCTCTGCAGCAAGTAGCCTGTGGGCAAAATTTCTTCTTGGGAGCCCTAGTATGTTCCAAGAGAGTGATTTCAGGCAGCCAGGGAATCCCAAACCTGAGATCATCTAGGGAGATCCCCGAGGAACAGCACTAGTAGAGTCCTGGGTGAAGCAGGATATTTACACTTCTGCCCGTGATTTCTTTCCCACTATAATCATTCCCTGGTTTCATAAGAAAGGAGACCTCTATGCCACACTGGGCTGAATGAGTGACACCTACCTATAGTCAGGAAGGAAGGAGAAACACAAATTTCAGGAAATGCCAGAAAATTGAGTACCCAGGTGTGAAAATTTTAAGGATCAGGAATAAAACTGTTCAAAGGTTATGGAGGAATGCAGAAAAGGTTGCAGGATCCTGAATCACAGCTTCCCAGGACCCTCATAGAAGAAGAGTCACTGGAAGGTCCTTTCCCTCATGCCAGTGGGCAGGATGTCACTGGAATGGGGAGACATCATTTTCAGCCCAGGAGAAACCAGCACACAGCTCTCCAGGACGCTTTTGCTGTGCCGTCTGATAAGCAGCGCAGAGGGTGGGGTGAAAATGGGGGAAAGAGCTTTCTTTTCCTTCTCCCAAGGAGAAATGTGCCATCTCCAGTGCTTGGCAGAGGGACGGCTGCACAGGTTGCAGCAGCATTAGGGACCCTCAATCAGATTATAAGGACACAAAGGACTTAAGTGCATTAAAAAAGATAAGAGAGACGCAGGGAGATTTACCCTCCATCCCTCCTTCCCTCGCCGAGCAGATAGAGGTCTGTTTGCCCAAGGACTTCAGCTTGTTAATTTTGAACAAGGCTTTGTCCTCCTCTTGTTCCCCATCCTGTGCGACACTCCTTGAGGCAAACATTTTCAATCAGCATTTGCTGAGCCACTACTCTACCCTGTCATCATCAGCTCCAGCCGCAGAGCCGGTGAACGGGCTGACCCCTACATAGCACATCCCAGCACCCGCTGCTGAGTGCAACAGCAACTAAAAGCATTCCAACCCGAGTCCCTGACTGTGACAGTCCAGAGGTGAGCAGCAGGGCCAAAGCCTTTCCCTAGAGATCTGACACTCTACTGGGTCATATTCAGATGGCAGGAAAGGGCACAGCCAAAAAGCAGGATCTGATACTGAGCTGTGGTATTCAGGTGGCTTGTTAATGCCTGCTGCTCTATGATTTGCTCAGCGGTTGATTTTAGACGGGGAGGGCTGGTTACAATGCAACTCCGAAAGGGGACACACTAAGGGACATTAAAAGGGAGTGGGGAGGCACAGCGGGTAGCTCAGAGAAGCAGTGTGAAGGGAAGCACCGAGTGGAGAAGAAACGGAGTGGGAGGTAAACTGAGATATGAATGAAAGTGAGAGGGGGAGAAGGGAGATGAGAGGCAGGGCTGGAGCAAGGCTGAGCAGTACATACACTGTAATCCCAAGTGCAGATTTCACACTAAACATGCAGCCACCTGCACTTCAACTGGAAGGTTCAGCCACTTATGAGATGCAGTCGGTCCATACTGAAGACTAAGAAAGGGTTTCGTGCCACAGCCTGACAAGACAACAGCAAGAGAAAGCAGTTTCCCTACAGCTCCTGCACAAACCCATTTCTCACATGGATCACAGCTGTCCAGCTCCCAGGAGAGAAGACACTCATCCCACAAAACTCACCATGACAGGTGCTGCTGGACCGCCCTTTTTGACACCGTCAGTGAGGAGGGGGCAGCTAGAGCAGTGGAGACAGGGGCGCTCACATGCACAACGTGAGGCGATACAGCATAGGACAAGGTCTGGGAAGTACCACCCCATGCTAACCTAACTTTCTGGCAGCTGCTTCTTCAGAAATGAAGGCTTACCTTACCCCCTTACCTTTGGGGGGAACACCCCTGCCACCCCATGTGAGCGAGGTGTGGAGCTGGCCCGTGTCCGCCACAGGGATCAGGTCCCAGCTCACCGGTGGCACGCTCACAGCTCCCCAGCCTGCCTGAGCCCACCGGGACCTAGCAGGGAGAAGGGCAAACCCAGGGCTGGTGCAGGACTTCTCAGCTCAGCGTCCTGCCTGGGGGAGGGCTGTCAGTTTTCGAAGTGTCCTGTGGGTGCCACTCGTGTTCCAAGCACTCGTGCGGAGAGGTCTGTGCCAGCACCGAGCCTCCGCAGTGGGAGAGCTGATCCGCTGATCTGTTCGAGCTCCCTTCATTTCTCTGACATGCCCCTCGGAGAGATGTCTGCCCGACAACTTTGGGATCAGATGTCCCCTTGCTGACTTGATAACATCAGGCTTTGGGTTTTTTTTCTTAATGGAAGTAAAATAATTCCAGCTTTTTTTAAAAGCTGGAGCTAGGCCCAGTCTGTCGGAAGTAAAAATAGCCGAGTACGCAGAGGCAACAGCACAGAGTCAGGTTTAGTTTCTCTTTTATTTTCTGGGGACTAAAAATAATCTTAAAAGCTCTGTGAAGCTAAGCTCTGGCCATTGGGAAATGCAGTCTAGGCCCAATATCAGCTGTCGTGTCAAATTACTAGCCTCACCTCACTTTCCATCGAGTCCTATCACATGCCCATGAATTGATAGGAACAGAAAGATCCATCTTGCCAAGAGAGCTAACAGAGGAGCCAAGCTACAGGGTTTTTGCACAGTACAATGTGCGTCTAGACCGAGAAGGACACAACTGAAGGGAACACAGGACAAGCATTGGCCAGGGAGCAATGTCCCTGGGACTGCTTTTGCCCAGTTTCCCTGTTACACCAGCCAGATCCTGTGCCCACTGCCCACCTATACCTTGAGTTGCAGTTTCTGCATCAATGCATCAACCAGCCTGGTTGCTCTCCTGGGGTCTGGGCTGGGGTGGTGCTCTGCAGGTAACAGAGACACCTCTGTCCCTGGGAGCTGCAGTCTGAAGCCCATGGACTGGCACTGTCCAAGGAAGCTGGAAGGCATAGACTAAGACCAGAGAGGAAAGGAAAGGAGAAGTATTGTGACCAAGGTGTTCCCTCTCCCCTGTTGCTCTGAACATCAGGAGAGACAAAAGGATGTGGCAATGGGAGGAGTGAGCCAAGAGGAGACCTATCAAAGAAACAGAGCAACTATGACCATAACAGTTAGGCTTGCTAAGACAGGGAAAGAAACAGACAATGGGGAAAAGCAGGACTGTCTAAGGAGAAGATGGAGAAGCTGTAACCTATGCTCTCTTTTGTTACTCTGAGGTTCCAGAATGGGAAGGGGAGAAGTCTTTTACATACCATTAGGCTCTTGAGCTGCTGCAAAAGGATGCCAGCCCCTGGAAAATCTCCTGGTAGATGACTGGTGCAATTCCCCAGCTCATCTGTAATCTAGGAAAGTGACTTGAGGGTCATAGGTCAGCATGGCCAGAAAAACCCTGTGATTAGCATGGTGCATGTCAACAAGCCTGGGAGTGACACTTGCAGCAGGAGGGTGGGGAACTAGCCTGGGGAGAGGGGCTGTGGCATCGGAAAATCCATCTCCTGTGTTATAAGAGCCTACGGAGAGATTGGATCAGGTCAAGCAGGATGTTGCAGACTGCTCTCCCTTTGATATTTTCAGGGATGTACTAGTTATGTAGAAAAGCTCCTTTCCTGCCCATCTGGCTAAAGAGTCCCTGGACTCGGAGGGACAGGTTATCCCTGTAATATCTGATGATATACCTGGTTCCAGAGGCTGTCCCGTGCCTTGGAGCAGTGACACAAGGTGTCCTTGCCCCTCACACACACGCGAGCTACACGTCCCAGGTGGTTGGTTCTGGTGTAACCCGCACAACTTGTGAACTAACCCTTCTCCTCCTCCACTGTCTCTGCAGCACTAGCCATTGTTGTCCCTAAAACGTACAGCTTCCTTCCCATGCTGCCGCCCCTCACCTCACCCGAATCACACTGAAAAACCAGGAATTAAGAAGGGCTTCAAGGGCAGATGGGAATAAAGAATACCTTAGTACTTTGTTCAGCTCTCTGTAGTAAATTCCACAACCATACTCTCACCTTGTGTCCAGGGTCCATGCAAATGTCCTTTGATGGTTTCCCCTCCTAGCCCTCTAACCAGTCTGAGGCAGGACAGCAGCTCTATTGCCCACAACAGCAACACCCCCACAGTAGCAGGCTGAGGGGCACTGTGTGAAAGAAGACGACACAGGCAAGCACCTGCCAGGAAAAGACGATGGATGACTTTCACAAAAGGACCTAAAAGATGGCAAAGCTCCAGCCCCACTCACTCTCCAAGAGACAGTGCTCAGAACTAAATCCCCTAAGGGGTGTTTTATGCCTGGAGGAACCTACAAGCCCTGGGTGTGATTTAACTCACTTTACTTTAGACGTTGACAATTTTCTTCTGTGCATTTGGGCTCCTTTGACAAGCAACAGAGAGAAGCAGGCACATCCACATTCGCCTCACCCTCCAGACACTCACCTGAGGAGGAGTGATGACAGACACTTCTCTCCAGCGACTATCAGGGGAACCTCAGAAATGCCCTGCAGGGTCAGACCAATGCTTTCCCTAGCCCAGTTTCTTATTTTAGTCTATTTAGGTAGAGAATGCAAGCCTTTTGGAACAGGTAAGGGAGCATCAGCGTGGGCTAAGAACCAAATTTTTAGATTTGTGATGCAGTGGAGAAGTCCCCACCAGTGCGGGGAGAGATGCCAACTTGTGACAGAGGTCTGCAGAGGTGACAGAGATCCTCAGGCCCACCAACACAGTGTGCTGCCACTTTGGCCAGGCCTCACAGCACAGCTCTGCTTGGGCCTTGCAGCCGTAAATGCTCTCCTGAAGTCCTCACCTCAGCAGTGATTTTTCCGATACTCAGAACTAGCATCCAGCTAATATTTAATTCTTAAAATAGAACAGCTTTGCTGGGCAATTCTGAGTAAATATCCCACCTCGCCCAGGATACGCTGCAGCCCAAGGGCTAGTGCAGTCTTCTCAGGTGGATGAGAAAAGGGGATTGAGAATCTCAGCAGAGCTGAGTCACTGGTGAATGTAGGTCACCAGTGAAAATGGTCACACACATGCCTCAGGTTACTGTAGAGCAGTAGGACATACATCCAGTCCCAACCCACTCCTGGTCACCTCACAGGATCTCACCTACTGCACTGTTAGAACAGCCTACATGATCATGCTACAAGTTTGTAGCATGATGGTTGGCATCTAAACATCCTTAAATGGTTGTGGTTTTATCAGCTTCCTCTTTTCTGTACATGTTATAAAGAGCACCAAGCATAATTTCTGGTGATGGAGTACACAGTGTTTATCATATACCTGTGTAGAGGTGATGCCTCTCTGAATCTGCACTGATGTACATCAAGAGTCTGAACTGCATGTTTGATAGAACAGAGATTTACTTAGGTATGGCAAGAACATAGGGACTCATCTAGGCAGATCAATGGTTCAAAAGGAATGGGGGAAACCAAACTAGACAGACTGATAATCCAATGGATGTGGCAGAAGGTGTGGAGAGAGTCCACGATGCACCCGTGCCGTGATCAGTAAAGAGACACCAAGTGCCATCATCCCCACATACACTTTGTGACAGCCCATCCACTGGAAGCCTCTTTGGAGATTTACCACTGCCCTGCCAAAGTCATCACATGCTCTGCGTCACACCACCACCAAGCCCAATTCCAGACGCATCACAAATGCTCAACTCATGCCTTGGAAAATAGCTGGGTGTGGAAGATATAGACATCAGGATGCCACTCACTGCACCTGGAGATCCTGTTTCAAAGAATGGGGAGGTTGCCTGTCTGTTTTTAAACACAGGGGCATTTTAAATAAAGAAAAATCATTTTTCATTCTTTTTTTTTTTTTTTTTCTCATTTGGATGCCTCCAATAGTGATATTTCTGGCACCGGCTGGAGGCAGAATACTCTATAAATACAAAGCCATTAAATCCCATGCAGCAGCAACCTGATCGGGGCTGCCTTTTAATTTCCTGACATGAGCTGGCCACTAACCCAATTACCCAGAGTCCCCGGAGGAGCCCTCATCCTTCCCAGGAAGCACAAAGCAAGAACCCGAGCATATTGCAGGGACGTCAGCTGAGCTTTCACTGAAATCAAATATCTTTTCGAGAACACATGGTTTGGAAGCAGCGATGGGGGCAGGAGGGAGAGGTTGCTGGAAACACTTTGCTCCATTGAGAGATTCTGACACTTAAAAACTGAAACGAAACACCCTCCATTTAGTTATGTCGCTAAAAAGGAGCTCCACTGTTGTTTCAGTTACTTCAATTTTAGTGAGCAATGAAGGCAAAGTTACTGAGATTGCCAGTGATAGGAATCCCTTGTTTAGATACTAAATGACTGCACCCAATTTATACAATCACAGAGCCAGGCCAGCCCAGAGGTGATGGATTTGTTTCCTTGGGAAGCATTTGCGACATCAGCCACTGGTTGCAGCTTGTAAGGGAAACTGCAGAGTTAGGACTATTTTTTAGGGAAGTTCCCATGGCTACAGGTTTTCCTAATCAGCCAGGGTCTTTGAAGTAGGAATAGGGATTCAAGAGACAGCCGCATCTGAAATCTGTTGATTTCATGTTCCATCATCTATACATTGAAGTGGGAACCACCTCCAACATTCAGAGATGCAGAGACTTGAGCAGCACAAGGGTTATCAGGCTGTTGTAAGTTTCTTTCCTGTTCCACAGAACAGGGAACAAGATAGCTGCAGAAACAATATATGTGGGAATCCATTGAAGAAAATATTCTGCAGGGCTTGCACAAACTGTAAAGAACCGCATGCCCAGACAACGGTTGGTATGCTCATGAACTTCTCCAGTTGTTACCCTCCTAAAAGCTGCCCAGAAGCCTTCCAGATGTTGGGCTACAATGGCACCCCGATGTTTTGTTATGGCTAGTATTGCCTTTCCTCTGTTTGCCTATCCGTCATTTCTGTCCAAGGAGGAGCTCTGTATTGAGGGGCCTTGACATCCCATTGAACCTCACCAGTTATATCCCACCTCTCTTCTCATGTCCCCAGAACACTTCTCACTCCAGAACTAACAAAAAAGGAAGGATTAACATCACTGTCCTCATCGTGTCCTTGCCTGGGCCATGGTTGTGCAAGGTGACACACAGGACTGCAACTTCAGAGAGGCAGCAGAGGTGTGGAAGGCAAGGCTGGGAGGTCATGTTTAACCAGCCAATGTCCAAAATCAAATGTCTGAGCCCACTTAAAAAAGCCATGTGTCATCTGAAATTACATCCACCTCTTGAAGACAAGCAAATTGCTGTAGAACAGAAAGGCCATGGGTAGCTAGAGCGTGAATGGCAAGGGTATATTCTCCCCATACCTGACAAGGTATATTGAGATTTTAAGAGAGACCTGCCAAACCACTGAAATTTCTCTATCCATCATCTTAGAGAGCCAGAGAGACCTAGACCTGCACTGTAGAGTCCAGTGCTGAAAAACTACACTTAGGCCATTGTGGGCATGAGACAGTGCTGGGAGCAAAGACAGGGATGCCCATCTCTGAGAAATGCCTCTCCTCTGCAAGATGCAGAGACACTTTCCCTCATGGGCCATCCCCACTGCCTACGAGTCCTTGTAGATAACATCATCTCCATGTGGGGACAGCAGTAACACAGGTTGCTCAGGTCTTCCTGATTTCTGCGGAACAGGAGACCATGCACTCCGGTTGGACAAAGCTGTGGGGATGCCTCAGTTCCCTCTGCCTGCAGGGTGGCACTTCAGGGAGGCCAAGAGCAGCAGAGCGTAGGTTTTCTAGGGACAGGACCTCTCCACAGGGGCACTGCAACTGGAGTCTGCAGGAATCTCAGCCTCCAACTTCGACACGCTCCAGATGAAAGGGGAAAGCGAGAGACAGGCAGCCAGATGGGCCAACACCTCGGGCATCTGAGCCAGTTGGGCTCTGCGGGCAGAGCTTTCTGCCTGCTTTCCCCCAGCGAGTCTCGCCTGCCCCGCAGCGTCATGCCTGGAGAACCTGAGACAGCAGCACAGCTCTGGTGTCCGTGCAGCTCCCTCGTTGCGATGCATTGATCAGAGATCTCTTAAAGAAAGTGGCCTGGATATCTGAGACACCTATTGATTGCTCCATCGGCTCTCTTCCTGCCCTGATCCTCATTCACTTGGCACTGCCTGAACAACCTGCACCTCTGTGTTAGGGGCAGTCTGCCCAGTCCTTGCAGGGCCACGGCCAGCCTTCCACCCCTCTGCAGCCCATGTGCAAGGAGAGAACATGCCTAATGACCCTCACGTGCATTCCCCAGGGAAGGGCCTAAGTCTGCTCCCACTGAACCCAGCTGAGCATTTCAGGAGTAAGGGAGAGGCTTGAAATCATCACTGCATGGTTTTTGACACGTTTGAATACTGGTGCCCCCCTTCCTGAATACTGAATACTGGTGCCCCCCTTCCTAAAAACAGGCTCACAGCGCATGCCCAACAAGCAGAATGTGGTACATGCATCATGTACAAGGACAATCACCAGAAAAATCTTACGTCTCTTACCAAGAAGAAATCATGAAGCCCTGAACTAGGTACTGATGGAATATCGTACTCTTCTTCCTCAGAGGAAGGACAGTTTCGTTCCCCAGAAACATTACCAATATGTTACCAGCCCAATGACAAGGACCTCAAGGAGAAACGTGGCAAGAGAGGAATCAGTTTCTAGACTTCTCATTTAACCACAAGACCATTTTTCCCAAAACTCCTGGCAATCAAGCAGGAGAAGGCTTGACAGCCTTCTGCCATGGATGAACCCAAGGAAGAAGAGAGGTAAATCAAGGGTAAGGAGAAATAGGAAGGGGAACTACTGAAAGGAAAAAAATATCTCATAGCTTGTGCATCAAGACACATCTTATCCTAACGAGTGCAGAGTAGGCTCTCTGGGAAAGCCAAGACATCAGGGATTTTTTAAAATGGTCAAACTACTAGAAACATACAGCAGGGAACACTGTTGCCCTGGCAAATAAAGGGGTAGATGAACTAACAGAATGACAGATCAGAGATGGAAAAAACCAATGAACCTTTTCTAATCCAAAATCCCTTGTCAACTCTGCATTTTTGAGCAAGTCAAACAATTATGGATTTGTTCTTTCCAGAAACTCCTGGCTCTGTGGAGACCAAAGACTGTGAAACCATTTTTCTTCCTTTTTGGATTTTGCTTTTAAAGACGTGTATTGATTCAATTCTGTATACTGATACTTTGTGCTTCCACCAGGCTTCACTTAAAGTTAACTAATCGGTCTTCACAATCGTTTTGCAAAGCAGTATGACCCTTATTTCTCAGCTGGGGAAACTGAGCAAAAGAAAAAGGGAAAAAGAAGCATGTCCTACATCACTTGACCACTCAGTGTTAGGACACAAGACTCCTGTTCACAGATTGCTATTGTAGACTCTTCTGCTTCCCTTGATATTGTCACATGTTCTTGCATCCCACTGCTATCAATAAATCTTTATACTGTATATTCCACAACTCTAAATATTATGGGCAGGATCACAGATACACTAACATCAATAGCAAACCACCCTTCCCTAGTGGCTTTAATGACGCTCAATCAATCCATATATGAATAACTAAAGACACTTCAGCACAAAAGCAGCCTCAAGAGTCAAATTTCAGTTTTCTGTGGGTAGTATCCCCCAGGGTTCAGGAGTTCAGGCACAGCATGGTGTCAATGAACCTGCATTGCTTTCCAGCCTACCTCTGGTCTGCAAGGAGTTAACAGTTTTCATACAACTTAGAGGCTAAGCCACTGTTCAGATCCTGCTCTGGACTGCGTTGCACTCGTACAATTGGGAGCAGAGGTTGCCCTGGCTGCAGTCAGACAGGCCAGAATGTGCTCCTGCAGCTCTGCTCCCTCAGCTGCCACCTCTGAGATGCTCAACTGCGTGAACGCTGGGCAGCACAGACACAGGCAGCCAGCACGCATGGACCCTTGCTGCTGCTCTGCAGGGTGACTGGAGCCACACCATACTTTTAGGGTTGTTTTATGGGATTCATATGAGCAGGCTTTCTCATTACCAATCTGCGCTCCCACTAAAGCCAGTGTCACTAGCATGGATTGGTGTGTGGGTGAGGGGATACAACACAGCCCCAAAGCTACCACATGCAGAGAAGCTGGTTTTCAGTTGTCCCTCTCTTAACTCCAAAAGCAGGTGCCTCCCTCCTCTGTCTATCATCTCTACACCCCCGTGAGGGAGGGCCAGACTACAGAAGTCTGCATCTCCTCCCATTGATACCTGCTGTGCTCCAGCAGGAAGTTATTTAACCACAGAAACTATACATCCATCAAAGCACGGGACAGGGTTTAACATCTAATCTACATTCTTAACAACAGTGGCTGCCATCAACTTGCCTCTCAAGAAATGAGAGAGCGCCAGTGTGAAGCAGAACACGCTCAAGTGACATCATGCAATTCATCACCAGCTGCTAAAATGGTACGACCTGGAAGCACGCTGCGTGCTGGCATCTTGGCTCCAGCACGCTGGACTTGCGCAGACCACAGCCGGCTGCTGTTCCTTGTCGCTAAACTGAGGGAACCGTGCTCTGCCAGGTACAGCAATGCAGAGGGTTACACGCAACTCTTCTCCTTCCTCCCCCCTCCTCCTCTCGCTGCCTCTCCCTGAGGGACCCAAAGGAAACAAAGCTTTAAAGTCAATCCATAAGAATGTGTTTAATTGCCACTGAATTCCCTGTGGTTCACCTTGAATGGACAAGGATTGGGGAGGCAAGGGGGGAAGGGAGGAAAAGCAGCACAAGAAAGAAGCTGAACACTGCTCAGAGAATGCTGAACAGATCAATAGGCTTAGCACAACGCAGGTTGAGCATGCAGGGCAGACGACCCACAGCTCCCAGACAAACCTGTGCTCACCACCTTCTTCAGAAAGTCTCTTGAGTGGGAATATGGGCAGACCTTTGCAGCACGCTGTGCCATAGCTCTGCATTAACTCCATCCTTCCCTTCCAAAACCCAGCCAACTCATGATCAAGCAAGAACCTCTGTTTCCCAACACTGCAAAATGACCTGGAGGGCAAGGAGAGCAACACCCTCCAGCATGGGGTTCCTTCAGAAAATGAAATAGTCTGGCACAGCCAATACCTAGTTATCTGTCAAATTTGCTCTGATGCTGGAAGTAATATCCTAGCACAAGGGTGCTGACTAGAACCACTCTCCTCTCTGGACTGCCCTCTTGGTCACTGCTGATCCTGACTCTTTTAAAAGTCTTGTAAAGAGATACCCTAGAAAAGTCAGAAAGGGCAAGTGTGTAGTTATTCTACGAGATCCTGCAAGGGCTGGATCCAGTTGCTGCCAAGACAGACAGCGATTCTGAATCTGACTCTGTCTTACCTTCTTTCAGCATCCCCACTTTGAGGCATTTCATGAAGCGACAGGCCTGACAGGACTTGCGCCTCCGTTTCGTGATCTCACATTCATTGGTGGCCGGGCAGCTGTATTCAATATTCCCTGCAATCAAACACAGAGATGGTCACCCATGTTCTCCTCACTGATCCAGGGACAGGCTGTAGTGCCCAAATATTCCCAACACCATCGGTCTGTAAGTTTGCTCACTCATTTGTACATGCACACACACACACACTGAGACCACAGCTGGCTTGTGATGGCTCTTTGAGAGCCCATCACTACTTGTCAAAACACATTTCAGAAAATGAAACAAAACAATATTGCTGTAAGTATTGGGAGAAACCTGTCCATCCAAGGGGCTGACTCAGTGCTGGGCTTTCAGGCACACAGTGTCCTCCCAGCACATCATCACTCCTTGTGCTGCGTTAGTTATAACGTGCCTTGTTCCCTGGAGCCCAGGGCTGGGAGGGGGAGCAACCCAGACACTAGCAACATTCCCCTTGCTGCCCGTCTTGTTCAACATCTGTGGGATGGATGTAATCTGTTTCTTGCCTTGCTCGGGGGACCAGGGAGCTCAGAAGTAGCATTTCCTCCTTTGCTTCCTCCTGCCACATGACACCCCACAGGCAGCAGGGAAGCAGTGATTGAGAAAGATAGATAAGATGTCTTGTAAAATGAGTGCGAGCTATCTATGCACATCTTTTAGATTTTACTTTATGAATCCTTGTGCACCTGGCTTCTCATCCCTTTGCAGAGAAAAATCAGCATTTCTTTCCTCATTCCCTTTCATTTACGATCACTTCACAACACTGCCTCCAAGACAAAACAGGAAAAGAAGCATCCAGAATTTATTTTTGGTCACATCATATTTTATCATAAACCAAGTATATAACCAGAACATGGATGCAGGGGTCTGATCTGAGGACGTAATTGGAAGTACACTGAATCACGTGTAGTCCAATGATTATTTAGTCCTAGAAGACAACAAACAGAAACAGCTGTCCCTATCCTCCATTCACTTTGAAGATGATGTTTCCAAAGATGGTTATTCAGTGTTTGCTGTGGAGCAGGATTGGAAACTTAAGCTTGACAATGATGCATTGACTACGACAATGTATTTAAGGCAGTCTGGCTGCTAGGTAAAACAAGCAGCTCCAAAAAGGCTTTCTAAACTCTACAATCAGTTCAGCAGAATGGTTGTTTTGGTGGTTCAGATACAGGAAATTGAGATTCAAGAGTTCAGTCAGAGCTGTAGGAGGGAGCATAGGTAAGAGCAGAGCGAACATGGTCTGGACTTCGTATACCATCAGATTAGAAGGGAAGCTCAGAGTTTAGCACCAGGACAGGATACTTGATTTTTGTTCCTACTTCAGCAGTGGATTTCTATGCTCTTGTGCAAGACTCTCCCTTCCTCTGCATAAAGACCAATGTGTAATACGTACCACTCTGGGGGTGGTGATTAGTCTCTGGGGCTAAGTAATTAGAAAGCCCACTGAGCATCTGAATTAAAAGGGCACGGATTCAAAAGTAAGAAAGCACCATTTGATTTATCTCACTATGCTCGACCCCTCCTGGGTGAAACCCCAGGAGAACGCAACTCTCAAAGCATAAACGTGGTCTGCCTGGTAGTTACAAACCTTGTACCCCCTTTTTTCTCCCGCCTTATCAAAAGACCTGCAACTTGACCCTCAGCTCCAGACCAGCCATCCCATTTCTCACCATTGCTCCTCTGCACCCAAAACACAGCTTGTCTGCAGGAACAGGGAATGCTGCACAAGTTGCTTCCATTCAGACTAAATTTTGTCATTGTGCAGCACTTGAATTTCAATAGCCAGCAACGTATCAAGGTTCTCAGCTGGAAATTGAGATTCAGGCCTGATCTCAAGGCAATAAACAAATTCCTGCTCTAGACACAGAGCTCCAGCACCTTACAGACTCATGAGTACACAGGCCCTGACCTCATGATCTGATACCTGCTGTGCCCCACACAGGAAGGAAGAGAGCAGGAACGAACCTGATAAACCGGGATAAAACTTGATCACAGGCTCACTTTGGAAGGTCCTTCCTAAGTTTCAGTGCCCACTTCGTGCACCAAAGCCAGCACCAGAGTTCTGGAGAGCTATAAGATTTCATGTTTGGTGGTCCCAAGGTAAAAAATTTGCCCCCTAACACAGACACTACACCAAAGACACTAAGCCCTCACAGCATCCGGAGGCAATGACAGCCCTCTCCAGCAGTTCAAGGTCACTCTACTGAGTCAGCAGATCCTCCAACATCCTCATGCCTCTCCTTGACAAAGCACTGGGAATGGTCTACGAAGCCTACATCACAACTAAACTGTGACGCTGTCAGAGTAGTTACGGGGTACCATACGCACACTTGAGTATGCTGCTCACAAAGCCACTTCTGTGCTGGGATCACACCTGTTAAAGCAGCAGAGCCAGATGACGGTGGGCACTGGGCAGGCTCCCCTTCCCAGATGGCAATGCAGCGGCCACCGCGTAGCACAACATCCATGGGGATTGCTGGTACACAAAGGTGAAAAAACAGACCTAACACTGGTGGGACATCCCTTTGGGCACATCATACTGCCTTTGCATCCAACACAGGCTTGTGTACCCCTTCCACACACACTGTGCCCAGTCCCAAGGAAGACAGCACCAGCAACTGTGTCTTACAGCCCTCTTTACAAGGGTACATACTAGAGGCCCCAGTGTGCCTCTTCACACAAGACAAAGCTGCCAAAGCAAACGGACTTTATACCAGCCCCCAAAGGTGCCTTGCACTGCGTGGATGGAAAGCTACAGCTGGGGTCAATACCTGCCATTTTTGCAGGAAGTAGGGACATCACCAGGGAAGGCACAATCAGCATTACCCAAGCAGAGCTCATCCAAGAAAACTATCGTCTCCAAAACTTTAACAAAGTTCTCTGACTTTTTTCCTTTTTTTTTTTTTTTTTTTTTCTTCTGGTCTCTCAATTTCTTTTATGGTTCCTGGGGCCGGCTGCCAGCACAGCGAGCTGCTCACAGCTCCCTGTAATTTCTGTAAGTGCCCTGTGATAAAGCGATGAGATTAACTCATCGAAATTCCAGCAGCCTCCCAGCGGCTGGCGGTCACACCGCCTGCCTGGCTGCCGGCACTGGGGGCTCGGAGAGAGCTCCCCCTTTGCTGCGGCAGCTCAGGGTGCTGCCAGGCCCTGCAGACGACTCTCCGTGCACAAGGGCTCATGCAGACAAGTCTGTACATAAGTATAAATGTGCGGCAAGCCTGTGTGTCGGAGTTGTAGATTATGTGACCCAGAAGGAAAGGGCAGAAAATGGGATAATCTAGTAGACATGGCCTTGCTTTGAACTGTCATTTATTAGAAGAGTGTTCCTTGATTTAGGCAATATTTACATTTGGTCTGAAAAACCTGCCAGGACCTCCCTGATGCCACTGCACAAGATTTACCTAAAAAATGGCTTCAGAAAAAAACCACAAGTGGCTGGTGACAAGATCAGAGTCTGGAGTTGTTCTAGCCTTCATATGTAGCCTTGGAGGGCAAATCACTTGCTCTCTGTGTCTTAGGCTTCCCATCTACAAAATGAAATGAGCACCAAACCTACCTTCTGGGGGGATCGTGAGTCTTGATTCATTAAGGTCTAACTGCACTTTAAAGCCTTTAGATGAGAGATGCTAAGGAACAGCCAAGGACTATTAAAGTGATAGATCATGTTTTTTATGCTGGAGAACTGCAAAATTACCCTATTTTCTGTAAAATGGGGACCTTTGACTGTTAAACACTTTGGAACATAATTTCCAGTGTACACATAATAGGAGCACCTGAAAACTGCACTCCAGAGCTTGGTTATCCAAGAGACCCCGTGGTCACCGTAGCTCTCCGGAAGGGGCAGGTCTGGAAGAGGAGAACTGGGGAATGTGGTAACATCCCCCACAGCTCCTGCTTAGGTTATGGACAGGGTTCCTCAGGGGAGATGAGCTCAAAATTAGTATAGCACTGAAAGCACAAGCTGCTCCCCAATTACTCGCTGATCCTGCCTTTCTATAAAGCCTTCTCCATCTTATACAAGGGAACTCAGGAGAGATCAAACAGAAGTAACCATGAAAGTCTTTAGAGTTACAACCTTTTCAACCTCTGCTTTCTGAAACAAAAAAACAAGCAAACAACCAATTCTTCCGTCCGGTTCTTCTCTTTCTGGTTCATTCCCTTTCACCATTCTTTCCCTCTCCTCTCTCTTCCTTGCATCCTCCGTCCTGCTCTGAAATGCTGCACACGGACCGCTCCCTTCCTCTGTTTTGCTGGGCCACATCACTGCAGCTTTTCTTGAATTTCAGGGAAAAGACCAAATTTGGAGATAACTGCTGCTAAGTGCCAAGTTCTATTCACTCAAGACAAAAAGTCACACTTTTCACCCCAGTGACTTGATGCAGCACACTGCAGTTGTGACCAGCAGCGTGGTGCCACTCTCCTTTGGCACCCTAGGGCCAGAGGGTTGAGAGCTGGAATTCCCACGGAAATCGATCTCATAGCCTTCTCAGCTCATGCATTTCTTTCCTTTTATCCTTTTTTTTTTTTTTCCCAAGAACTGCTTGCAAAATACCCTAGGTTTAGGGAAGTCCCATCAAGCAGTCAGTATAGTGCCTCCATGTTAGAGCTACACATGACAGTCTGCAGGAGAAAGTATGGGACCTTTCAACAAGCCATTACCTCCTTTTATTTCAGTACCCACAAACTTTTCAAACTTTTGTCCGAATCCTTTTTATTTCCACTTCCAAAGACAAGTTTGTCACTTAGGTGTCCCAGTGAAAAGGAACCTGAAAACTGTAAAATGGCCCACGGCAAGTGCAGAGCCAGCCCAGCAGCGCCTTGGCACCCAGCAGGCACCAGTCCAATCTCCTCTGCACCGGGACAGGGGAACACTGATAATATGCATGCAGTGGATTCTCTATTACCTTCTGCTTAAATTAGCTGAGACGTCATAGTCTGAGTCCTGATGTTAGGACAGGTGTGTTGTGAAAATCAGAGGAAAATCTCTCTGACGGTCTGAGTGAGGTGAGAGGGGTTCTTTTTTAGGCCACAGTTTTCAAGGAAAGAGATTCTAATATTGGACCTGTAAGTCTCTATTTAGGCACCTGGACAATAGGCTTGATTTTCAGCAGGTATATCCTGTGCTTCCAGGAACATGCTCCTGACCTAGGTGCCTGAGTATATGCATGCATCAGTGGATGCTCCCATTTTTGAGGGGAAAAAAAAAAAAAAGCCTATTATCTGTGTATATCACTTATAGAAAAAATGGGACTTCGGAAAAGCAGGTGAGATAAGCCTGGGCTTGTGCTTGGATTAACCAAAATTTTACTTCATATAATTAAAACTGAAATAACAGGGCCAAGGCTCTTGACACTGTGAGAACAAATGGGGCTAGCTACACGTCTAACACCAGCACTGTTTGCCTTCTCAGGGTGGCACACCTGGCTTCTGCTCTGTGTGAAAGGACTTGGACATTTTGCACAGCCTGACTCAAGTCATCCCTCCTGTCTGCAAGTGCGTGCAGGAGATGTGCCCCAGGGCTCTCTGCTGGCAGCACACATCTTTCTCTAAGCCTGATGTGCTTTTGCACAGACACTGGGGTTTCTGACACAGAAATCGTTATTTACTGAAGGTTCAGAGAACAGATCCTTCTGCACAGAGCAATCTCTGCAGATGCACTGAGGCTAAGATTAAACAAAACTAACAGAGCTGAGTTGGACTGGAGATAGTTTTATGACTCCAAGTGCTAGGGCTGTGATAATAAACAGCACTCAGGCACCAGATCCTAGATATACCGTGCTTCTTCTGGTTATGCTGCAAAAGTTTTTGGAAAGCTTAGAACACCTCCTGTGTTTCAACTGTGAACTCCCATCTGAGAAGCAGCAGGCACATTTCTGAGAAGGACAGAGGGGCAGGACAGGGCCTGACTGCCATGGCCTCTACTGCAGGGATGCAAACCTTCCTCCTGCATCTCACAGGCCCTTTTCTGCTCCTGTGGACAGGAGTACACTTCCGCTCAGGAAGATGTGCAAACTCTCTCAGCCGCTCCCACCTTCCCAGCATCCACGCTGACCACTGTACCAACAACCAGGAGGCCCTAGAAGACTATGGATTTTGTTACAAATCCCCACAAATCTTCTGAGCTGCATTATCCACATTTTAAGCCCCTTATTGGTGTAAGGGCATCTCAGCACAGCAGCTGTGGAGCTACACTGCAAGAAGCTTGCAAGACTCAAGCAGGGAATCCACAGATGCAGACACTTTACCTGATATGCAACCTGCCCGCTCAGAAAATGATGGTACATGTCTCTTCTCTCTGACTCTCCAAAAACCAGTTCTCCCCAGTATAAATGCTTGCAAGTTCTGCTGTATCACCGTATGGGTATGAGTTCCAAGCACGCAATGAGCTGATTCACAAAGGTCAGAGAGGGAAATCTCAATTCAGATTTATTTTGCTGAATTTTAAGATTTTATTTTATATTAATGGGTCATTTTAGAAAAAGCCTTAATTTTTTGCTATTTAAAAATGAAAAATACATAAAGGGTGGTCATGAATATGTTGAATAATAAAGGGCTCATATGGTTACAAAGCACTGCTATTAGTTTAATATTCAGAAAAGGCAACTACTCACCAGTTATAACGACCGATGAACAAAAGATAATGACAATATATTTGATTTATATATTATGTTCTATCTACTGAACAAACTACTTCAAGAATGAATATACTTAGATTAAAAATATGTATCCTGTAAGAAATTCAGCTTTTGCACTTGTCCTGAATTTGGATGAAAGGATTAGTTAGGATTTCCATGGAATAGAAATTTAAAAAGTTTTAATCGAGAAACATCCAAAACACATTATCTTTCCTGTAACAGACCTTTTCCATTTCATTTGTCTAATATGAAATTCTTGGTTTCAAATCAGACCTACCTTAAGCACCAAGAGCAGCACACTTCAAGGTGCCTGAAACTCAGGTTCTCTCCTATCTTGGCTGGACTGCACCATCCACCATGCGCACAGTGGCCACAGTGTTTACAAAGGATACCTGCCATCAAGGAGGTAAATGCAGACTGCCCCCTCGAATCTAATGGGGACCCAAAGCACAGCTCCCACAAAGCAATACACTGATAGAGAAATAGGTTTAAAATTTTGTTGGACAGCCTAGTTGACTGAAAATGCTTCAAGTCAATTTAAAATTTCTGACTCTTCCCCAAAGCACAGTAAGTCCACCCTGGGGACAAACTGACAAGTTCAGAGAGAAAGGCCTGCAGCCCCGTGGTGTGTGCTATCATCTGGTCTCAGGTTTTTGCCTTTTTATCTCAAGCACTGCCAGTGCTGCAAATTGGAGATGATACAGGTTTCCAGGCCTTGATCCTTGCCTTGGGTCATGTCACACAGCAGGAGAGATGTCACAGGCGTGACCCCTCAACCTGTGGGGCAGATTAGGATGTGGTGTGCGATCCTGGCTTAGTTTGGCAAAACCAACTGTTCCAGTTCAGCTTGGAGTGAATCAATGGTTTAGATGTTCCTGACTTCTTTTTTTCTCCTATCATCAACATTTTCCTGCGAGAATTCTGTCTTGGTAAAAATTCTGCTCTTTGGAGGAATCTTACTTATGGAAAACTCTAACATAGCTGTAGTACTGACCTCAGAGATAACCAGCCACGTACCTGCTGGTTTTCAGCCTATCTCCTTCCCATCACTTGATAAGCAGTGGATCTCACTGTGTCCAGGACAGCCTGGCCTCACCTGGCTAAGGGAAAGTGAGTGACAGAGCTGCCAGGCTCTGCCATACTTTAACTCAAAAGAGGTCTGCAGCTTGGGTGTCTGTTCTTCTCACTGCTGTGGCAGAGAGACTGCTGCAAGATCCTCCTGTCTCAGGACATGTAGGTTTTACACGTGTTAATGCAGCTAAAAAAAAAACACAATACATACCATGTCATTCGAAAGGGGGTGGGGGAGAACGGAGCTGTTGTTTAGAGGGGGAACTTAACCTGAAATTCTGCCTCACAATCAGGGATATCTAAGATAAGGCTGTGATAGTCTAATCATCCAGGAACCATTTTATAGCAGCTATTGCTAAATAAAGGTACCAAACAGAGCCAACAGATTAAGTACTCTTGTAATAGTAATTGGTTTTCCAGATCTCAATACCCAAGCACAGGGAAATGGAGTGGCTGGTCCAAGATCACAAGAGCTGGATGACAAATTTAGCTACTACATCCCCAAAGCACCTGGAGCTCCCTCCCTGTGCTCAAATCTTTCAGTCAATACCGTTCCCAAATACCAGAACCACAAGAAGACATGAAGATATGATCAGGGAACGCAGCTGTATAACATGCACATCTTCAAGCACCACATAGACATTGGGCAGCCTGGATGAAGATTTTCCCATTTCTTCAGCTAGACAGTTAACACATCTACTGAATGTAATACAGTTGACAAATGAATACCTTTTGGAAATGCTTTTGCCTCATTGTCTCTTGTACATGATGCTTAACCCTTTTGCCTGCATGCCCAGGGCTGTGCTTGGATACATCATGCACTGCAGCACCGCCCTGGCAACATTTCCTTGACTCAGCCAAACTGTGCAGCTCTATTTCCTACGCAATTTCCTCCCTACTTTTGTCCTACGCTATTTCCTCCCAGGCTCAGCCTTCAGCTCCATAACTGGAATTGCTCCTCCTCAGCACAGCACCCCGGGCTCTCCCACTCCTGGGAACTGAAGCATTTTGGTGTCTCTGTTGCTAGCCCAAGCTGATGACAGGGTGAGAGAACTCTCCACTCCGTCCTTCCCCTGTCTGTTACACGTTAACAGACAATCAATTAGGGAACCACAGGGAGAATAGGGCTGTGCTGGGATGAGGGGGTTGGAGGGGAGCAGCCTCCCTTCCTAGGATGAAGTCAGCTGACGTATTACCAAGGCTGATACAGGCTCTAGTTACTGTTGCTCTGCATCATTTTCTTTTGAATTCTTTTGAGAACTCTTCAAAACTTCCTAGTTTTTTTTTCTTTTTTTTTTTTTCTCCTCTCTCTCCAGGTTAAGCCTATCATCTGCTCTGCCACAGAGATGCTCCTGTATCACTCCTATGAGGGGTTCGTTTTTTGGTATTTTCCTGTATAATAAGTCCCTAGAGCTTTGCTTTCAGAGTACTACCCTGTCCCTCCTTTAGTACCTGAATGTGCCAAAGAGAAACACTGAAAGTGGGTTCAAGTGCCGGAGAAGGGACAGAGTCTGTGATAACAGCCAGAAGTACAAGTTCAATCACAGGAGATTCAACAACGAGAAATCACAGAAACTCTGTGAGAGTAGATGCCAATGCCCTAGGGATGAACATGCCTTCTACTTGGCATAATGAAAGAGGAAAACTCAGTGGAGCACTACAGAGTGATTATTTCTACAGCTGGATAGCGGTAAAGAAACACATCTGGAACCTAAGAAATTAAGCTAGAAATAGTTGATTCTGTAGAGATCTGGGCTGAACTGCACCCTGTATTGCTCTGTCCATTCCCGAGCTGAACACCCCCAGTGACGGAATGTAGTCAGGCATGACTGGCCCAGTCAATGAACAAAACTAAACTGAATGCTCCCCCCACACGTGCATTTCTTTCATTTTGCAGGAGTCAAGGGAGTGCTGGTGTGGTGGGTTGAACCCGGCCAAGTACTCACACAGCTGCTCATCCACTGGATGCCTATCTCTAGTCAACCCACCACAGCTGGGTAAACCCAATACACTTCTGTGAATTATCCTGTCCTTACTTTTTTTTTTCTTTTTTTTTTTTTTTCTTTCCCCCCCAGTTAGAGAGCATAGGAAACATAGGGAGTATTTGTGTGTTTAGGCACATAGGCTCCCACACAGCCTGCTTGTGTAAGTACACCCAAGCATCCCTGGATATTGGAGCTTGCCTGGATGCACTCCTACTTTTGGCTACGCTGTTGTACCTGTACCTGTGCACATCTTCAGCAAGCCTTTAGCAGTCAGGACACAGACATACACCTCATACGTGAATTGTACAAGGAGGTCAATGCACTGCAATTTGTCTACACACACATGCACTGAGGTTTTCAAAGTCACCTAAGGAATTTCTGATCCTTGGTAAGACTAACAAAAATTGGTACACCGTACCTTGAATAGTCCTCTTGAAGAAGGCTTTGCACGCCTCACAGGAAGCCACGCCGTAGTGGTACCCTGAAGCAATGTCCCCGCACACCAGGCACAGCCGCTTGGGGATCGCATTAAGCATGTATTCGCACTTGGTGGGCGAATCCTCCATGATGGCACTGGCGCAGTCATCGTAACGCTTACGGCAGGACCCACCGCCAATCCCTGTGCCATTGAACATGGGTGGTGAGTCCAGGCCATTGGGGTGGCCACCCATCGCAATGCCGTAGCCACCGCTAGCATCAGAGGAGCCGCTCGGGCTGTGGTGGCTGATGGCGTCGATGCCAGAGGATGGGCTGGAGGGCTCGGTCTTGATGAAGGACCCGCAGCTGGAGGAGAGGTGCCGCTCCTCAGTGGCCATTCTGCCAAGCAGCCTGCAGAGAGAGAGCAAAGGCACTCAGTGGCCTCCTGGCTAAACGCAGCTCCTGGGTGGTCAAAAGAGAGCCCTCCCTTTCCCACCTCAGTTCAACTCCAGTTGGCTCAGGCAGTTCAGCCCCACACAGGTGCTTCTCAGGGATATGATCACAATTCACTATGAAACACCTGCCTGCTTTCCACCAACTCACACCAGGAGAAAGTCAAGGCTATTCACATAGATCACAACTTCAGGCTCTCCACAGTTTACACTGCTGGGAAGGGGTATCAGTGCTGATGAGGCGCAATCCACCCACTCCAGGTATTCCCACAACAACAGAAAGAAATGAGCCTCTCTGTAGCAGGCCAAATGAAAAAGATGCTTGGTTAGTTCAGGATGCCCCACCCTGGCTCCAAGCAAAGAGTTCACGAGCACACCCTGCAAGAAGGATGTGCTCAGCTTGGATTTTTATTTGTAATACAGAAGACTTTGGGTTATTTTCATGTTGAATTCACTCCTTCCCTTCATTAACATCACTACAAGGGGAGATCAGAAACAGAAGGAAAATCATCTGATCAAAAGCTTCCTCCGGCTTAATCTTAATCTTTCTTCTACCTACTAGTATAAGTCTTCTACATGGAGAAGCTTCTCTTAAACTTTCACTTCTTAGAGTCTTATGCTCCAAAGTGAATGGAAGAACAGCATCTTTACCAAATTTGCAAGCTCTTCTTCTTTTTTACTGTAGTCATAGATAATCTTATTGCTCATACAAACATTCAGTCTTTTTTTAGAACTCTGCTAATTTTGATGGTATCTTATGGCAATGAGTTCCAGGGATTACTTGTGCAGTCTATGAACAAAGGAAAAAACCCACTTCTATTGTGCATGCTGTATTTGCAGCCTTTCAGGTTCCCTTAACACCTCCTGATTCTCCTTCTCAGGAAATGTACTTTTGCTATGCTCTCCTCATTCAGCTCTTCATTATCTATGTATCTGTTTGTCACGCAGAAGATTTTGCAGACCTCTTATCAGCTTCATCATCCATCTCTGAACTTCCTCTAATCTGGCTATTTCTGTTTGGTCCCAAAGAGTTCAATGAGGCAACTCTTCAGCAGCATGAAACTGGCACCACTCCATCACTCCTCCAGCTGAAGGTCTGGACAGTAGTCAAGACAAAGGCACGCCATCAATTACCTAGTGACGTTACCATATTTTCAATGTTATTTTCAGCCCATCTCTTATATAACTCCTTATATTGTTTGCTTTTTTTTTCCTCTTCAAATTAAAACCTAAATTGTTTCCATCTCTTCCACAGACTGTATCAGCAAGTTACTTACTAAGGTCCTCAGATCTTTTCCTGAGTTGCTACAGTTAATTTCAAATCCATTAAGATCTATGAAAAATCAAATTAATGCCTTCTGAAATGCAACCCTCTGCAGTGGTTACAATGGTGGTACAATGCACTTCATCTACCACTGTGCTGTCCATGTACCCAGCTTTATTACAATCCTCCGGAGTTCTTCAAGTCTTTCTTGAAAATTTAATGTAATCTGCAGAGTCTCATTGTTCGCCCACTTCCAAGTGGAAGTGCATCATTAATGCATGGATCAAACACCACAACACAGATCTTTGTGGGTCATTCATGTTAACCTTTATCATGCTGAAAATTGACTTCCCTTTCTTTTCTGGGTAGGGCATGCCTACTCTTCTGTCTCAGATGCTTATAAATAGATAATAGTATTAACCTGAGAGGTTAAATTTTCCCTCCAGCAAGACGATTTGTCAACAACTTTTAAGAAAACTTAAATACGTGCAAGCAAGTGATTTTCCTGATGACATGTCCAAAGAATTCTGACTGGCTGGGGATGCTTGACTTTTCTTCTTGGAAGCTCTGCTAGTTTAAAGTTACCATACCATGGTCATGTGGGTAATTTCTATTTCTATTTCAGTTTCAGCCTATTTACCTGGTACTTGTGGCAACTCCTCCTGCCAGGAGGTCAGACCCATCAGGGGATAGGACAAAGCATTCAGTGATACAGCAAGGCTGGGGTGCACATGTTATACACATCATTTCTGTGTGTCTGTGGATATGAATGTACATGCTTGATATGCAGCAGCTTCACAGTCCTGCATCCTTATGATCTCATTTGACCCAAGTATCTCTTAATTTTCCCTTCTCTGTTTCATCCTCAATGTTTGACCTCATCTCCCATCTCTGGGATCGATCAACCAAGTCTGTTATTTAGCAGGACTGTTGACCTTGAGAGTATGGGAAGGCATCTCACGTTCCTGAGCTGCTTTGCCTGGTGTTACTTGAGAGGAATCCAGAGTTTGGTCCCACTCAGAGACGGTGTGATGAGTTGATGAATGCCCGTGCCTTGCCCAGAGGGTCACACTGGACTAGAGGCCATGGAGCAGTTACAGGAATAATTGCTGCAGGTGCATTCATCGTCAGTCCTGCAGGGCAGCTAGACAGAGTGCAGATCTGCTGGTGTAGCGCCAGCTGACCGTGTGAAGGAAGATGAAGCTTTGCTGGATGAGACCAGTTCTTAGTATCTCATAGCAAAGCTGAAAGCTAATGTGCTGACCAAATTCTGGAACCTTTCCCTACCTGAGGGGTGCATATGTAGTAAAAACCTGAAGATCGCCGGGTACAGAAACCTGAGGTTAGGGTTAAAGCAGAAGGCGAAACCACCATAAAACACTCTTCTGCACTGAGGAACTCCACGGTAAAAGAAGTTGAAGTTGCAATGATAAGGACAGAGAGAGGACAACACTGTGAAAAAGGCATTACAAGGAAGTGAATTACACTGTCAGACTCGGTCAGGGAAGTTCATATCCCTGCTTCTGTCTCTTAAAACACCCAGAATTCACTGACTGGGAAGAAATGAAGAGGCAACAAACAAAATTCTGAGCTATATTACACAAGATACTGAAAACTGGGAGCAGAAGGACTTCAGAGAATTAAGGTTAAGCAGAGGTGACAGAAGTCCTCTGTGTCCATGCTTTTATCTACTCCAACTAGGGAATAACATTTCGTGTTCCTCATGTTAGTCATAAATGAACCACCTTCACCCTGGTACACTTCCTAGTCTTAGTGGTACCCTTTACAAGTACAAAGTCAAACCTGTTTAAGGAAAACAAAGCTACTACTGCTATGTCTGGTTATGGGAGCATGAAGCAGGGTGAATTCTCCCATTGTTGTATGGTACAATATATCCAGTCAACTACTCACTGTCCGAGATTCACAAGTATTTTTGAAGTCCTGCCTACCATACTCCTAAGTGTAATCACCCCATTTGTAAGACAAGATCCCACAGCAGAGTTTACCTAGGAGCACTGTTCCCTCAGCCCATCATAAACCAGGGAACTATTAAGAAGTTGTTTGCAACCAGTTCCCAGTACCATTGTCATAGGTCCAGGCCTCAACATTTAAAAATAAATAAATAAAAAACCTTGGTTCTGGACTGATAGACCTGAAGACAAGCACTGTTTTGTCACCAGCAAGTTATGGGAGGCTGGGATTGCCTCAGACAGACTCAGTGGGGTGTCTCCCTCCACTGGAGAAAACAAACAAACAAACAAACAAGACTAGTCTCCTAGGACCATTTCACTCCTCAACTCACAACCTCAGTTATGGAGGCTGGTGGTTACAGTGACTGTCTGGTGGTCAGACAAGGAGAGCAACATCCCCTGCATCCTTACAGCTGAGGACACCCCTGTTTCTCTCCAGGAGACAGTAATATATAGCAAGTTCTGGATAGGTTTGAACAAATGCTTTAGAGACAAAAGCCCTTAGCACTAAGACAGACGAAAGACCATAGCTAAGGTGTCTCCGCCACTCTAGAAGTTGTTTTTCTTTTCTGGCCTCTGGTACAGCTTGCGTAGTTGGCTACAGCTGGGCAGCACACACCAAATCAAACCTCACCAAATCAAACATCACCAGCTCTGACTTTTCTACAAGTCTCACAGAGATCCTGTGGTGATTTTTAAACAGACTCAGCGTGTACCCTGGCAAGGAAATAAGACATCTTGAACTTCAAGAGCAGCTAAACGTTTTTTGCAAAGAGTTCAAAGTGATGAACAGCCATTTTGCTCAGCTCTAGTTACCTTAATAGGAATGTAAAAGGAGAGAGACTTGATCCAACTCTCCTCCGTGCTGGCACAGAAAACTCCGTTACTATTTCTGTGCCCATGTAACAGGCTTAGAGGGTCTAAATGTTTCGTTCTTTTCACCTTTCCTCATCATAGGTCATTCCTTCTAATCCCTTTAGCACCTTTGTGGCCCTTCTCTGGCCTTGTTCCAACCAGCCCGGGTCTCTCTTGCAGCAAGGTGCCCTGAATCGCACACTGCAGCAATGCCACAGCGCTATGGGGAGAGACGCTCTGGAAAGCACACAGCCAGGCAGACTTACCGACCAAGCAGCAGCTTGGCCAGCCATCAGGCTCCCCACCAGCTCACATCACCTGATGCCCACTGTCTCACCGGGACCTCTCTGAACATAAGCTGCTTTTGCCACCTTGCTCTGCACAAGATGAAATTTGCATTCTCCTTGTTCCAAAGTAGACCCATACAGTAGTACCACCTTTAAACCACACACTGCTAACTGACACTTGTTTTACTAAGGCCTTTTAATAATACTTGTTGTTTTTTTTCAGCCTAGAACTTCTTTCTACTCCGATTTGTTTCTAATATTTTCAGGTGTGTCAACTGTAAATTCAAGAACCACATCTTTTACTTTTTCCTCCAGGCCACAAATGACTATTTAAAACTGAAACACTGCCCTTTTGGATACCACCTTTGCAGAAGGATAAAGAATGTCTCTAACCCTTCCATTTACGCTCTGTCAGCTAATCCATGATTCATTTCACAGGATTTGTATCAAAACCAATTTGATCTAATTTCCCTAATAAGATCTTGAACAGCTTTGTGTCAAAAGCCCATGCATGGTCCAGAGGCAGTCTATCCACTGCTTTCATTTTGCCCACTAATTATCTAATTGTATCAAGAAAGGTTATTGTCTGCCCTACTCCTGTTTCATAAACCCACTGCTGTTTATCATTCACAACATTGTTAGCCTTTGTGTGCCTGTAACTGCCCTCAGACAAGCATGCTCTGATCTCTATGATCCTGGATGTAGGTATGCATATTTAGACCAAATCAAGATTGTGCTTTAGGCATTCACAGTGTTTATCCTTCAGCGTTATCTCCTTTGGGCAGTGATGTTGAGTTAATGTTACAAGTTTCTCCAATTCTTCTCTAGCCTTTCACCTTTTGCTACTCCTCTACAACAGCTGGAGTGCTTTCAAGTTCAATGCTCTCTTGAGAACAATAGCAGTAATGAGAGAGAAAGACTCTAGATGGACAGGACCAGAAAAGGAGAAAGATTAGTGTTATAAATCCAGGGAGTAAATATTACCTCCTCTTTTTTTTCCTTTTAAACCTGAAGGATTACAAGTTTCAGATCCATGCAGATAAGGCTATTTTATTAACCTCTTTGGAGGTTATTTTTTTCCAGAAATAGTCATTTGTAACTATGTTCACCTCATTACCCCAGTTCTAGATAAGAAAATGACAGGAATTTAGTATTATCTATGTACAAGTCTTCACCCAACTCAAGAGAAGAAAAGACACACCTCTCACACCTGCTTAGCAAGACAAATAAAACAATACCCAGCTCTGTAATAGATGGTAACTTTCCCCCACCAAAAGGATTCTCTATCAGCTAAGATATCCAGAATTCAGTAACTTAATTCCATCTCAGGAGCTCTCAGTGCTGATGCAAAACCAAGTATCTGACCCTGCACCTTCTCCAAGCAGCACTCCATATTCTGATCTGGAGCTAGGAAAGTTTAGAGGCATTGCTTCTGATGTTCTCTAATGGTTGATCCTCATTACATGACCTTCAATAAGAAACTCAAGGTTATCTCAGTGCTATGCTCCGGTTACCTGGCGGGAGGTAGGAACGGGCATCAGAAGTTCTGCCATATAGGCCAGTCCCTCCACCAGTATATTCTAAGAAAATCACACACCCACCAACTCAACATGCTAGACATTTCCAACATTAAGACTGAAATTGTCATTAGAATGAATGCTGAAGTATATCTGTAGGACTAGGATGAACTCAGGGAAGGAGTGAGCAAGGGAACACTCTCTCAGACCCTCCTCAGGCAAAACCTTATTTTTTCTGGGTACAAGGAACAATGCAAAAGGTCAGAAATGGTCTTTTTTGGTGGTTCTCACAGCTGGACCTGGATTCCTGACAGAATTAAATCTTGAACTTTTAAAGTCCTAAGATCTACCATAAAACTGAAAATCCCTGCAGGCAACATGCCTGTACAGGTTGTAACTTCCAGGTGCCCTATGGCTGTGCTTGTGGAACTGTGCTTTAGTCCTGAAGGTCACAACTGGGGAGTCCTCACAGGGGATTCAAGCTTGTCTTCCTTTCTTATTTTTTCAAACTGAGAAGACTGCCAGTCTAAATCTGCTTACTTCAGGTCCCAGCTTGTGACAGAACCACACTTTGGACTGCACAGACATTTTTAGACCAACCACTAAAGACCAAAGACTTTAATCAGCAGAAACACCAATGGTTAAACAGAGATAAAAAAAATACCACCTCTTCTTGGTTACAGGCCTATTTTTACTATCAGTATTTGTTAGCCCAGATGACAAACTTACACTGCATGTGTAAATGAGATGTGCATATCATGCCATGGTGCCATTTGGACAACACAGACTTTGTGTCCTCTGCAGGCCATATGAGAAAGCTTCGCAACTCACAGCTGGGTGACAAGCGATAGATCAGCTTCTCAAACACTCGCCGCAGCTCCAGGAACAAGCCAAATTTTGTCAGGTGTTTGTTTTTAGATACAGGAGACAGAAATAAATAACGTTTTTCCAAGTGGCAGGCTAGGCATGACAGCTGCAATAACAGCCTGTGTAATTTTGGGTCACGTACGCAAAGAGTCCATGTCACAGAGCCGAGAGGCTCGCACCCACCGGGCCCCCGGCCTGCACCATGGACAGCTCACACGCGGCTCCCTGCTTTTGGACACCCGCCGTGGCGCTGGGGAGGAAAGGCTCAGCACGCCCACCCGTTCTGCTTGTCCACTAGATATAGACTTCAAATGAGGTACACCTCCTCAACCCTACTGACAGGTCCTCTCCACACAACAGGCCAAGAATAATGGGATCTGCTGATGTGCCACTTCTGCACTGAGGGTAACTCAGCCGTACCCACCACAGTCCAGGCAGCTGTTTGGGGCATATGCTATCACACAGGAACATATCCTGTTCCCAGGGCAAACTCCAGTTCTCTCTGGGGCTAGGCAAGAGCTTGGGTACTGCACGGGTGATGGGCTTAGTTAAAATGTTGGACACCAGATCATAAACATAAATTGCCAAGTTACCAGTGCCTAGGCTTTAGAGGTTTTTATTCAAGTAACAGCATTTTGCTTTGCTGTAACGGACAAGAAAGTTGGAACCTCAAACCAACCTAAATATTTTTCTCCAGAGTGCAAATAAGATTTCTAAGGGGTTTGTCGTGGTTGCTAGCAGCAGCTTCCTTTGGCTTACATGGGCTACGCTGCTGTTCTGTAGAACATGGCAAGACCCAGACAGACTGTTTGCAAGACATTTGTCCCTAATATGCCCACACAAATACCACATACTTGTCTTTGGAACAAACACAAACCACAGCTTAGCAAAATGCTGATGAGTTTGCTCTCTAATTTGGGTGGAAAGCACAGTGTGACTTCTATTCCACAGCATGAACACCAGCCTGGACTGTCAAGTTGTACCAAGGTCCAACTGCCAGCCTTTTGTTATAAACGAGTGACACCATCCTAATTCCATTTGCAACCTTTTTGTCACATCTGGCTTTGCTGGGCATCTGGACCTGGCTTACTTTGTAAAAACGCATCACACTTGGCCTGCCTTTTACCCCTGCTCTGGAGACAGATACGGATTTTTTTTTTATTTGCTTTATAATTTTAGGAGGTCAAGAGAAGAACTTTGAGTCAGGAGGCTGAAGATGCTAAAATGCAAATAGGTAAGGAAGCCAACAAGTCCCACAGCTCCCTAGCTGCAAGAGCCTATCTAGAGATCCGTCTCCAGTGCTCAGCCCTGAGGAGAAGTGCACAGTATGAGATCTACCAAAGTGGGTCATGGTATGACACCAGTTCTGCCATGTAGACTGGAAGAACAGACTCCTTGCAGAGGAATGGGCAAAGGAGGCCCAAGCTGGTCTCTTCTGCAAGATAAGGAGATGTGGGACAAGTGCTCATACTCTGGCTCTTACACAAATAGTATTTGCTTGTCTAATGCCCAGGAGACATTTTATCCCTTTGACCTGTTGCATAACCAGAGCCCAGTTACGTATCGGTAGATCTGCTCTAGCCCAAGTTAGCTCACGCTGATGAAAGCTGCTGCAGCGAACTGTCTGGAGGCTGCTTAATAAATAAAAAGCCTTCTCGTGGGCAGAAGACATTATAGATTTCCTGCTAGCCTTCATCCTTCTCCTCCTTCTTGTAATTTCTCTTCACCCTTAGGACAACACTCTTGTTAGTAAACGGCAAGAAGTATTACACAGATGAAGTGACAATTAATCTGGAGGTGTGACATATATTAACAGTTCATTCTCTTATTAACACATTGCCTTTTGAAAGTACCTCACCCTCTGGTGTACTAATGGCACTCCCTCCAGAGTGAATTGCTTTAGCACTTGAGCTATTGTTTCTGGCTTATACTTACTGTTGATACCACAGCAAAACAAGGACCAGGATTCACTTACCATTCACTGTTTATCCAAATACTACCATCACCCTTTTTTCCCCCCATGCTGTCATTCTACATTTCATATTTCCAGGCTGTCTATACTTTCTTCCCCCCAATACTTCTGCATTTGGAAGATTGATCACACCAGCTCAAAAATTTTGCTTGCTATGGCAAAGCTGGAACTCAATCCCTGTTGAAATGCTCAGCTAGACCTTCATTTCTTCTTGAATGTCTTTCTTTATACTGCGCCTGTCTAGGGCACTTCTAATCTATATCTCTCTTAGTAGTACCTTCAGTGTCCTTCAGACACTTGTGAATGAGACTCATACAACAACATATTCAGTAGAGCACACTTCAAACACTTATACGTCAGAATTTTGCTTTCACCTTTTTGGCTAGGCAAGGAAATTAAAACTTCCATCACAGTCATTCATGTCACATTCATTTTTGCATCCCAGCCTGATGCTTCGTCTCATCTCACATAGACCTTTTCTTTCAGTCACTACCCTCCTAGCATTTCTGACAGAAAACTGCCACCAGTGCAAATTCCTCAGCCTGCCCTTCCTTGCATTTCAAGATATCCACTGAAGGCACCCTTCCCTTCAGCCTTACCTACAATTCATGATGAACAATAGCAGAACAAAAAGGAAGGCAAAGAACTATTGCTTAATTATAGTGAGAGAGGGAGGAAGGACCTAGGATCAGAGATACCCACTTATCAAGAACATCATCCTAGAAACAAATGTAAAAAAAGACTAAAGAATCAATATTTTTTCTGAATACTAGTTTACTGAAAGGGTACTGTAAGTTTATTCAGAGAAAATCTGAACTTATGTGTTCTCCAGCCTGGAGGCATTTAGGAATTCTCTGAGTTTGAGCAGTTGTTAATTTTTTTGGAGGGTTTCTATTTCTTACACCTCGGAACTTATAGCTGTAGCAAGACTCTGCCTTTTTCTCCCATCCCTGCTAAAACAATCCAGTCAGGATAGATAAGCTTTACCTAGATTCCACCTGTAGCTCCTGGAGAAATCTATAATTAAGTGGCTCATCATGAGAAACATTACTCAAAACCAGATAGATCCTGAAAAAAAAAACTGAATGAAATTAATTCCACACAAATTACAGCATGCAAAATAACAATGAGCAATTAGTGCTTTTCAATTGGATTTTTTTTTTTAAATCCCCAACTCGCGTGGAACCATTTCTAAGATGCTACAGAACTAAACCAAGATAACAGTGTGAGAGCAAGCACTGGATCTGGCAGGAAGTTCTCCCAAAACCACTGGAAAAATGTGGAAGTGAGAGTGAGTGGGGTCATGAGTGAGGAGGGAGGCACAAGAGGAGAACTGCATGGGGGTCAAGGACAGACAAGAGGCTCATGCTACAAACTAAGAGCAAGGTGCAGTACTTGAACAAGCAAAGAAAGTGAGTACGTGAAAGAACTGTAGCTAACAAACACCACAGAGTTGAGAAGACTAGATGTTGGAAACACCCAGTTTCCTTCTGCACACCTCAGACTACTGTAACAGAGAGGATTATCTTTAGCTACCTATTTAAGATATCCCCAAGGTTCAATTTTGCTGAGTCTTTAAAACCCCACCTTTGGTAGGTATTTAGCAGATTTTCTACAACAGGCTGTATATAGTAAGTAGCCAGTTGTAGCTGACCCAAATTCCAGCCTTGAACCCTAATGACTTGTTCTAAATCCATTTCATTCATCCATCTTCCAGACTGTCCCCATTTCCTTTGACTGACAAAGTACCTGCCAGTCCACTTGAGCCCAGCCCTACCTCAGGCTCCATGGTGTCTTGCTTTCTTACTTGCCTGAACCAAGAGATGAGAAGGAGATCATGGGCAACAAAACACTCTTTAGACAGAAAATTGTGTAACAGAACAAGCACATACTTCATTTTCCCCATCGCTCTGGCTTATCTTGCACGTTCTTTTCTCTAGAAACCAACAAGAACTCCCATCCAAAAGGAATTCTAAAGCCAAATGTCCTTAAATTCCTTACACTTTCCTTCCAAACCGACATCACTGAAAATTTAACTGAATGTAGTTTAAAATAAATAAATGTGTTCCTTCCTATCATGATGAATAGATCTTCTCATCCCAGGGAGTTTTCCCTTTACCCTGTTACTATTTTCGAACATGAAAGAAAAGAAACCAAGCCTGTATGATCAACCCATTTCACTTCTTTTTCCCTGTATTTAGCGTCCCTACTAATGGGCAAACAGAAGGCAAGACAGACACAGCAACACAGACAAGGCAGTCGGGCACCTACAAAGATTTACAGCTGCTTCTACACTTTCACACAGCACCTGTCTGAGCCAGGCTTAAATGCTACATAGGACAAAGGCTACCTTCAGCAGGGTATCTGCGTATACCGGGTATGCATATATATATGCACACAACCCCATTCCTCACCCTCACACATCTCTCATTTCCTCATTATGTCAATGCACCTAAATACCATTCCAGTAGTTCACTACAGAAGCCAAACTATGACTTCATATTTCCAGACCATCACAGGGAGTGCTCAGACCTTTACAGGAAACTTAATGCACTAAAGCAAAAGATAAAAACAAAACAAAAACATGAAAAGAAACACCCCTTCCGCTCCCAAACCAAAACAACAAAAACCCCACTGCTTAACTGGGCTACATCATCTGCAGTCTGCACCCCGATCATGGCCCTGTGTCTACCAGAGCATGAGAGGGAGAAGACGGCACATGATTTTACAGATGTCTGCACTCTGTTATGTTTAGTGTTTAAAAACCCTTTGCTTTCTATCCAGAGAGGGTCTGGAACCCTTTGCAGATGCTACAAGGAGGGGGGCTACCCTTTTCACAGAAGGGACCCAAAAAGAAGCAAGTTTCAGCAACCCCCAGCCCGGTGTGACCCAGCCCACCCTGCCCGCGTGTCCTCCCCACTGTGCTTGTTCCGTTTGCCCTTGGAATGCTATCACTTATTATCACGCTGACTTCTCCAGATGGGGCATTTTGGCTATTGATCTGATAAATAAACAGCCTGCTCGCTCGATCAAAATGTTATTTTGCATTTCAATTACTGTTCACTAATGCAACCTTCATCCCGCCAAGAGCGCTGCTGGCAATGACACTCGACCTGGCACAGGCGTTTGCAAGCAAATTCGGCAGCGCCTGCTCCAAGCACCTAACGGGATTACCAACCTCCATTAGATGCATAGATGGAGAGGGAGATGGACAGACAGGACTGGGCTGAAGGGGAACAAACGTGTGCAGAACAGAAGGTGTGAGCAACCTGGACAAGGGATGGGGATAGGCAGAAGCACAAATCCATTTACAACACAGCTTTGCCAAATATTTTGACGGTGGGAGGTCTCAGAAGATAAAGACATCCCCTCCAACCCCCTCCCCTGACAGCTCATAGCAGACAGAATGAGCTCACTGTGTGTGAGCCATGCAAGAGTTCAGAGCAATGGGAAATGGAAATCAATGGCTGGTGATGAGCCAGCAGTGAGCACTGCAAACCCATCGGGGCAAACAGGGTCATTCCTAAAGCAGATTCTGCAGCCTAGGACTACGGGGGTTCAGTTGGCCCCAGAGCTGGATGTGGGCTGCAGTGTGTAAACCTGCAGGGAGGAAACTAGTCCTTGACAGTTCCTCCAGTAGAGAAGGAAATGTGACTGCCTCTGGAGAGCATGGTGGTGGAACAGTGAGAAAGGGTTATCCAGATGTGTTGGTAAGAGTTGGATCTTTGGCAGGTGTTGGTCTCTATTGATTCAGAACCCTGTTTACATCAGGGAACACTTTGCCAAATCCCCAAATCGGTTTCACTCAAACCCCACCTACAATGGGAAAGAGCACAAATAGCAAGTCAGTGAGTAGCCACCAGCAGAGAGAGGTCAGGCGTGACTGGTTATGAGACAGATTCTAGCCCCAAACTCTTCTGTTCATGTGATGTGCTCCATCAGATAGTCTTGCTTTCTCTGTCTCTGCCCCAGAATCCTCCTGCATGAAGCAGAATGCACCTTGGGCCCCCTTCTTTTTTCCTAACTCAATTTCTAAATGCAACTTTACATGTATCAAAAACTGACTCGGCCATTCAGCAGTGCATGTAAATGCTACTAAGTCCTTTCATCACCCCCTGCATAGCATGTCTCTGGGGGGGTGTTGGACTTAGCTCCCAGGTGACAAGGTAATACAAATAATCAAGAAAATACATTTCTCTTAATTTCCAGAAATCCTTTGACAAAAATCTCTCACCAGACCTGGACTCTCTTCCATCTCATTACCAGACAAAATCCAGACTGAAACTGCCAGTCATCCATGAGTTAAAAATAAACAAACCCATATAACACCCTGACATTACGTAAACAAAATGCTAAGTATAACACAATGAACAAGATCAATGTGATGCATAAAGACAGGATCTGTAACTCCACACACACACACTTCATCTGCTTTGTGTGGCCAGCTCCCAGTTCACTCTGCCCTTGGCAAACTGAGCCTGTGTCCCACACGCACCTCTCTCTGGCCAGGTCTGTGCTGCAGACCTTGCTCTCCCAGATCGGTCTCTTTTTGCCCATCCTTTCTCAGAGCCCAATCTATTGGAAGCAGAGTCTCTGATATGTTCTACACCTAGAACACATCTTTCCCCAGCCACAAACACAGCCCAAGGACCCATATATATGTTATGGCTCCTAGTCGCTGGTTTTGTACTTATGACACAGGGCAGCAAAGTATAATGTAGTAAGCCCTTACAATGCAGCCAGAAAGTCTCATAGTCTAATTCCAACCTCAACGCTAACCTTGTAGACTTCAGCAAGTCACTGCAGCACTCCAAGACACCGCTTCACCAACTGAAAGGCACAGATATGGTCCTGAATGACCTCTCAGGAGAATTTTGAGGGTTAATCAGCAGCTATGCTTAAAAGAATGGAGTGTGCAGATGGGTGTGCTAACCAGAACGATGGACAGATAAAGCCCCTGTGCTCACATGATGGCTTCCACTCCAGATTATCAGCAGAATTTGAACATCTTTCTTCAGCACTGCAGCACAGAGCTTAGCCTATGTAAGTAGTGTGAGTAGTTAGCATTTTCCTGCATGCAAGCTAGCCAGAGAGGAATAAAACATTAGTTTAACAAATGTGTCAGTGTTATACAGACCAGTCCTGACTTCCTCCCAAATCTGACTCCACTTTAAACCCAATCCCCTGTGACCCAATCTACACAATAACCTTATCTCTAACACCACCTAATCCTATCTCCAGCTCCCTGGGTGCTGCTTCACACACCAACTGCCTCCTGATCACACCACCATACAACCCATTTTTCTATTCTGCTTCACAGTTAGACTTCACTAGAAGTTCTTCATCAAGAACTTATTTTCTTAAAAAATGCTTTTCCATTTCATTACAAAACTAATTCAAATTTGGAAATATTTTGTACTGTAAGATTTCCGAAACAAGACTAAACAAAACGGGATGTTCAATTTTGCTTTGTTCCTAGTGCTTTGTTTAGCCTGTCATGTGCTGTCTCATGTGTTGTTTGACTGACCAAGTGTGCATTGTTTCAAGAACATAATGAAACAAAATATTGGAAGTTTCCTCAAAACAAACTTTAACAGAATTTCCACTCTGCTTAAAATTTCAGGTTGCAGCCAGATTTGGGATGAAACAACATTTGCACTCCTTACATCTTCCAGACAGCCCTCTGCTTGCACTTCACTCAGCAGGTCTCTTTTCTCTATTTATATTTACTCAGAAACATGCATGTTCTAATGTATATAGAAATGTTTTGATACATTTGTTACCTTATCCTCTTTAGCCAGACAGCTTGAGGAGAGAGAGCCTGGCAAATAAATCCGATCTAAATCATCCGAAGAGTTGGAACTCTACAGAATAAAGTTCTGGAATTCAAGAGTATCATGGAAGCTGTGCCATCAACTCATGTGAAGTGGACATCCTGTATTCATCATCACTTTTGCATAGTAGGGATTAGCCATGCGTCAAGGAGCATCACGAAGACAAAAACTTAACCCCTCTATTTTGAAAGCTGTGTGCTGCTGGAGAAATCCAGCTCTGCTCTTCCATCTGCTGTTTAAGCTTTTCCCCTTTCCTTCTGTATCACAATGAAATCACTGCTGGCATGTGATCAGAAGCTCAGAAACCCTGGCTCCCTATCAACTTACAAAAATTGACCTGGACTTTTTATCCACTTTGATGAGAGCTTGAATGAAACTTCTTCCTCATTCACTCATGAGAAGGAGTGCTGCTGAGTGCTTCATTTTACAACGTACTGAGGAAAATCGTTAGAAATTAGTATAAATATTCTATCTGCTACCTGAACCCTACCCAGCATTTTGTAGCTACAGTCAAAATAAATCAGAAGTAATTGGGACAGGATCCTATCTCTTCATTTAAGTCTTGATCCAACTGCTACTGAAATTAAATAGGGATTTCTATTGATCTGAAGAGGGATTGGACTTCAGGATCTGAAGAGTCATGTGAATGTTGAACACTGCAGCTACTCCATGCCCTTCACTGGACTTCTGGAGACTTGTCTCCTAATGTTAAATCACCTTCTCCAAATACACTTGTATTTCAGATGTCCCTGGGTAAGGAAAGCAAGATGAACAGATCTTTCCCAGTAAAGGGCTTTCTCAGAAATCCCCACTCAGGTTAATAGACACTCTTCTCCCACCAGTCCCTCTGCACAGATTGATAGCCCTACCCAACCCCTGCAAATCATGGGGCACAGTGAATCCCTTCACACATCTCAGTCACCAGGTGCCATCCTCAGCAGGTGACTGGCCAGAGCATCCTCTGGAAACCACACTGCAGTCACTTGTGCCAGTCACCCTATGCAATTCAGTCCAGAGAGGAAATTTAGCAACTACAGATTCCCTAAAAAGGTCTAATAATGATCCAATTATTTCCTTTGACTCATGATAAGCAAATAAATAGTACAAGCTCTAGGTGCATCTGACAATTACCCTGCTTGCAAAGAAGAGGTCCCTGTTCAAGCAATTTTCTTACTTCCCACCTTCCCACACTACAAATAGCATTATTCTCAAAACCGGATGAATTTAAGGAATCCAAGCTGCAAATCAAAATGGCTACAAGTAGAAAAAACATTCCCCATGCTGTACTGATGAACTCCCCCCATGCTGTACTGATGAACTCCCCAGAGAGAATTCCAGTCCACCAGGCTGACAGCAGCTACTTAGGAAAATCACTGCTCATCCCACATATGCCTGAACCACCTATTCTGCCCTACTGATGTACTGGCTGCAGTGCTACTCACCACTTGGCATCCACAGCAAATCTGGTACAGAATAGGGATCAGCAAGGGAGCCACTGAGCCCGGACTGCAGGGGTTCCTGACTGTGCACAAAGGCAGTGCAAACATGAACATCAGTGTTCACTTTCCTATTTTTTGTGCGTAATTTAGCTGAGGTTTTTAAGTTCCTGACAAATCTGCAAACGCTTTAAAGTTCCTCTGTCCCTGCAGAACTGCTGGATAGAGTTTTAGACCACGAGTTGTTGACAGAGATCTTTTTGATATGCTCCTTCCAAAAATTAAATGGGAAACCATTAAATTTGGTACAGCTAAAACCTCATCGACTACAACATGAGATCCCTCCCTACAACATGAGTCACCTCCAAGGTGACTCATGGCCTGAAACCCTGCTGGAGAGATACACAACCAGTCGGACATAGGGCAAGGTTGTAAATTTGAAGCATGCTTCCTGCAAACCTATACTCATTAGTCAGTTTGGAACACTGAAACACAGAATGAAGTTGTTTTGTCCAGCTTCAGCCCTGAACAGTGCAAAACTGATCTGTTTCACAAAAGCACTGGCTTGCAAACCAGAGACATCATTCAAGCCTTGTGGACTTCCACCAATCCAGATCAATTAATTTTGGTAAAAGCTAGTTAAAAAATAACATCTTGCTGTCTAGCAAGAAGGCATATTTTAAAAAGACGCTCTGCATTACAACCCCCCACTTCACATTGCACCTGGAGAAGTCAGGGCTGGAGCAGCAGTAGAGAGAGAAGGGAGGTTATGGATTCTGGTGTATCCCGTCAGAGCACTGTTTATTCTAATCAATCAACTGAAAAAATAGCAGCTGAAAGTAATTATTAATAATCAAGTAAAATTGGATTATTTCTCTGCACTGCAGTGTTGTCTGGATTGAGAAGCTGGTGTAGAAATAAAGTTCATGAGAGCAAGCTACTGAAATAAAATTGCTGACCTTAGCAGTTCATCAGAGAAGGTGCAAAAAGGAACCTCAATGGAGCACATGGGGATACTATCTGCACTGCAGGAAGGCTAACAAAAATATTATTGGAAGGCAGCTGAGCCTAGACATTTGAATCATCATATAGCCAGCTGTAAATTCAAATGACAGTAGTAAGACCTACTGCCAAAGCTTTCCAATTCTGAGGTATCTGTTTTTGTGATTTCTCACTCCTGAAAGCAGTCAGGTCCCCCTTCCAAATGCATTGCTTGAAAGGAAGGGGCTCAGATCTTCTCTGAATATGTTATGACCTCTATGCAGCTGTGGTCTTGGTTGATTTTGTACTCAAGTAATAGAATGGAAACATAGCATCATATTGTATACGTGCAACATGATCTAATACACATCAAGAAGGAACACTGTACCAAATATTTTGCAATATGCTCAAGTCAGGATAGTTGATGTTTGTCTAAAACAACCATAACATGGCATTGCACAGAGAGAGTCATATTCTCAAACACAAATACTGAATTGCAACTACAAAACACGCACTTTTACTGCAAAAACAATGGCTCAGTGAACCTCATTCACAAACTCAGAGATGGAACTACATTAGTCATTTGTGTCCACGTCCATGCAATTACACACATAACTTGTAAGTACTTTGCATACTTGAAAATTTATCTCAGATATGGTATTAATGGCCAGACTGGGTATGAACCAGAGTGAAGCTCCCTTGCAGTAGACGGAATTGTACCACTTTACAAAATCTAGGCAGCAAGCCATAGAGTTCTACGCTTCTATCAAGGAGACATACTACCCAGCTGCAAGGGGAATACACTGCTGCTACTGAAGGAGGCAGAACTTGGAGTTTTCTGACATCTGTATGTGCGAGACCTCAGCCATAAAACAGAATTACCACAGCAAACATTTTGTGTTTAACAGCTTGCTAATTACATTTTCAAATTAAATATTTACTCCTATCTTCTACAGCACCCAACAGAGTCTGAGTTACTCCCTCATTAAATTTAACAATTTCTTAAATTAAAAAAATCCTTTATTTAGAGGGGGCTGGGCAGAATCTGGAGAGTTTCTCTTTCCTCGTAACTGTTGGATGATGCAGAATGCTACACAATCCCCAACACGTTATCTTACAGAACGAGGGATCTGAGGAGTGAAGGGTAGCCGACAGTGGATATATGCATCTACTCTGCTAAGTCTAATGATCCCCAGGGCAGGCTTTTCCTCATCACTTGCAGCAATACGCTGCTTTCACTGTCCCACTGCAAGCACCGCTGCACTGGTGTATTTATTTCTAACACTTTTTTGTTTCAGGAAGTGAGGAGGAAAGAAGGGGAGATGTGATTTAATGTTCTTCTTTGAGTTGGATCAGTCTGGAAAAGTTCAGAGAGTATGGATCACCTACCAGAGCAAAAGCATACCATTACTTCTGCATCATTAGTGTCTGCTTTAGGCACCAGCCCACAGAGCAGCACGTAGGAATGGGAAGAGGATAAAAAACAGCGATGAACAGCACCTTGGGTTCTTACTATTGGTGTGAGAAGAAAGGGTTAAACCTGCGTTGAGGTTCACATCATTCTCCATGCTTTGTGCAAGGCCAGCAATCAATCAATCTTACTCTCTCCTTTTCTTCCTGGGAACCACTGCAGGAATATCATGCCCAGGATCTTGTTTAAATCCACGACTCCTCTCTGTCAAGTCAATTCTTCCTATCCTCCCTCAGGCCCCCCCACCCCCAAGACACCTCCCTCCCCCTCTCCCCGAAAAGGGGCCTTCTGAGCTCGTTTTGCTAATGTATTCTCAAACCAAATTAGGGGCCCTGACTCTCGGTGAAGTTCGTGAGTTAGTTGCCGCGATGCACTGAATTAAAGATACCATCTCGGACTCAAATCAGATTAGAGCCCACACACACACATGCAAAAGCCCACTTTCTAATCAATTTTATAAAGGGCCTTCAGCAGAGATACACTAATGGTATTGAGCTAAGATCTTTAAACTAAGTCTGCAAGAAGTCTGCAGAGATAAAATGCACACTGTATTAAAGAGAAAGCTCTTCACTGAACCCAGAGCACATTGGAAAAGCACCTCAAAACACGAAACAGCTCTCCTGAGCCTGAGATGTTTCCTCCCATCCTACCCTCGTCTTCCTCCTTCAAACCTTTAAGTCCGTTCTTTCACTCACTTTCTGTCAAGCTGCAGCAGAAAGTCCCTGCACAGAGGGCAGAGGAGACGGGGGAGCTACAGAGCCCTGGCACGTACTAGCAATTAGACATAATGAAAACGTGTGGATTCTTTTGGGCCTGTTCCATGAACCTACAAGAAGAGGGCAAGGTGGGTGATCAGCTGCCCAGGTTTTATGGGGAGCTCCTACTCCAACAAAGTTGCTCTGCAGTCATGTGCAAGATGCTAGGCACGGGTGCGCTGCTTGGAGCATATAACTGGGATGCCACGGCAGCCACAACCCGGCAGAGATGTGACTCAATGCATGGCAAAGGGATCCCTTTAGAGCAGGAGCTGTGCACACCCAGCATCCTAACATCCTTCTGTCTTCATGTCTCTCTGTTTAGTGGTGGAAGGTCTTGTCTGTGGCAGCATGTTTCACCCTCTGAAGCCAACACTAGCTTCAAATGTGGAGCCCAGAAAAGGAAGAGCAACAAGACATGAGAAAAAAAAAATAGGTAAAAATTGCCCACAGTGACTTTGAATGGGAGGCAGAAGAGAGAGTTTATTAAAGAAGCTAAAATTGGTGATTTAATAGCCCAGTTGTTGCTCAATCACTAACAGCCAGAAAAAAAAGCAAACTGAAGACTCTGGTTTTGCAAAGTTTTTGTATCAGATTAGGAAGCAATCTTCTGCTCTGTTTTAACATTTTCAGTAAAAGCACCTCAAAACATTTCACACATTACAAAGCCAAATCTCAGAACCCAACATCAGTCTTTACAGCTGTTCACTTTCTAAGATGCTGCTTCTAAGAAAAGGATGAGAGGACGTGCTAAGGTAACAGAAAATCTGTCTTAACAACAATCCCTTAAAGACAGAAATTCCTCTTTACCCATGAGAAAGTATACGTCTTAGATCCTCAAAAATTCTCATATGCTCAAAATTTTCTTCATTTCTGAAACTCTAGTCAGCAAATTGAACTGTGACATTCTGCATACACAGTAAAGATCCCCCTCAAAATTTTGACAAAAATAAGTCAAACACAAAATACCGTTCTCTGACCAGTGACTAGCTAACACACACACACTGGTCTAACAACACACTGGAATTGATCACCTGAACTTTCAAAGGGCCAACCTTGAGAAAAGCAAGCCTTCCCCATGGTTTTTGGACAGGTGACAGTTTCTAGAGTTTAGAAGAACACCCGTGGCCTCCTGCAGCAGAGAAAACCCCAGCTATACTTTTTAAGGGGCCGAGGCAGCAATCTTCCAAGAGCTTGAGCTCTGCACACTGTTAGCATAGAAGAGAGAAGATTTTAAGTGCCTTCTCAGCTCAAAGCTGTAGCACACAGAGACCACAATTCCCAGGCTGTTATGCGCTCCTTCTTTACCTGTTGGGCTCTGAAGAAAAGCTGTGGTTTGTATGTGCTGCTCCTCCATATTAACTGCTCGTGTGCGTGCAGGATGAAAACCAAAGTCTGTGCATAACTAGAAAGTGCCTTTTTGACCACTATCCCCTCATCAGCCTCCTCTTGGCTGAGAAACGTGCCCCCTACCAGCACAGCTGAAAAAGGAAAAGCAAAGTCAGGGACCTCAGCAGGAGGGCTGTGGCAGACACAAGGTCTGCGAGACCTACACAGAAGCCTTGCCCAGCAAAGCTTCTCAGAGCTCAGATGGGCTCTGCTTTCCCTGAGACAGCTTCAGGCCTCACACCACTCCGGAGTTTTACAATGGTCGTGTGCTGAGGATGATGCCAGTTTTCAATGCAATTAACCTTTACAGCCTAATGAAATGGCTCTGTTGGATGCGGTGGCAGCAAGGAGCCCCTTGGCTCTGGCAGGCTCCTGAGGATGGGTTATCGAGGTTGCGGAGCATCACTGCTCCACTTCTATTTGCAGGCTGCTGCTAATCAATGCCAGACCTGAAAGGAGTAGGCAATGCCAGCCCCAGCATTGTACTCCGACATCATATTGATCCCTGGGAGGAGAGAGGACTTGGGTCTGCGCCCATTGATCTGCTGTGTCACAGGCAGAGTTCTTCCAGGAACGCACCCAGGCAGCAGCAGCACGCACCTGGGAGAAAGGAGAAAATTCCTCAGATGGGAAAACATAAGGGTTACCTCACAGATGATACCAAGGCAGCGAACTGCCCTGTGGCTTAGGCAGAAGCAGATCTGAGATAGATCTTAAGGCTTTTGTGCTTGCTGTTTTATGCTCCTTAGCTGGAGTACGACAGGCACATCAGTACTCCGAGGGGTGGCTGACAACTGCTGCACCCCGAGGGCTGACACTTGGAGTCCCTTGCCTCCTCTCTAGCTACTGAGCTTTGGGAAGCGGTAGTGGTGGGGAGGGAGGGTTGCAAGTCTGATATTACGTGAGGAGGTGACAGATAACCTTCGTCTCCCACGCCAAGCCATCCTGCTAATAAAACCCACAGAGTACAAACCTGACCCATATTTGCATAAGACTTTAACCATCTCTTTTGAGATTTGCCCTGCAGTGCTCAGTCGATCCCACTGCTTTAGTTCCAAACCTGCCACAGATGTGCCATCAAATTCAAGCACTCTAAATTCTAGAACTTGAAAAATTCTAAGAATGCTTTTAAAATCAGTAAACTCATGTACTAAAATATATTGGTGTCTGTCTTGGTTGTCTAGGTGGCTTCATGCTCTCACGCCATGATATCAAATTTTCTTCTGTATTGCTGAGGGCAAGAAATTTGCTTTAAAAAAAAACAAACCATAGCCTCCACATCACTTCAAAAAAATAGGCCTCTCATCAAGTACTGCAACACTAAAAGCTTCCTCCTTCCTCCATTTTTGTTGCTTTTCTGCTTTCAATAAAGCTTGCTTTTGCTTGCACTGTTTATGGGATCATTATTTTCACACGCCTTCCTCCCTTTTTTATAAACTTACATTTTTCAAATACCGTGTGCATCTTCCAAACACAGTCCTGGCTCAAGCTTCAAGAAACCACACAACCCCAGAAGCATCTGCACTGCTCCAGTGTAAGAAAAATGCCTCCAGGACACATCCAGGACTTAGCTCCATGCCCTGTCACAACGAAGGTAGGTGCTGCTGGTGGTGGCAGTTTCCAGACAGGTGAAGATACAACGCTACTGTTGAAACCACAGTCATTCAGTGGTGAAGGAGGAAACAAGGAAGTCAAATTACAGTTGCAGCAACTGAGCTTTGCTTGGATCTCAACAGAGCCATGCGGTTACAGAGTACGTTAGACAAATAGATGGTGAACACAAACTATTTGACTACTCCAAGGACAGAGAGTTCCAACATCAGCCATCCACAGGCCTTCTTCTCTGGCAGTGGTGCCAAGGAAAGTTTCCATATCAGAACCTTCCTCTTACACAGTCTTTCGCGACTCGGTTCCCACATCTGAACACCAAAGGATGATAATGCAGAACTGCCCAGGAGATTAACCTGAATCACAGTTTTGCCCTACTTACTGACCTGGGAAGTAACTAGCTCACCATATTGCCCTTCTTCAAGTTACAAGGCTCCCAAGAATAGCAGAGGCACATAGCATTCACATCGGTAGAATTCAAAAGCTACAGCTCAGCCAATCTGAGGCAAAGCAACCCTGCAGATCAGGGGGAGGCCTGGCTCAGTCGAGTGGAGAAATGAACCTTCAAGCAGCTAAAAAAGGCACGCGATGCAGTCCTGGGAAGCCCTGGATTTCACTAAAGAGACAGAGCCAACCCAGAAAGATAGGAACAATGGGAGGTGGGGTGAGAAGAAAATAACTCTCTGAAGACTCCAAAAGGCAGCAGAAAAGAAAAACAGAAAATAGGTTCTGGTAACTGTAAATCAAAGACAATCCAGATCAGCTTGCAGCAGATCTGCCTTAAAAGGAGACAGTCAACAGGTAAGCAGGAGAAGCAAGAAGAACACTTTGTCCTTTACGTCTTTGGCACAGAGTATGAACAGAGGCAGGGCACAGACAGTATGATATAGATGCTGCCAGGGCAAAAAGGGCTCTGAAATTAGTGCTTACACACGCAGTGCAATACACTGAGAGCTGTTCTCAAAGGAGGATATTTTCCAGAACTACAAAATGTGTTTACCTCCATATCTGAGGGTGAAAATCAGGACTGCCACGTGCAGCATATGTTTACATATACAAATACAGGAACCTGCTTGGAAAAGCAGCAAAGACTTCTTTGCCATTCAGCCCCAAATGAACAGGGACACTCTCGTCTTTCTGTGACCTGTATCAAGGTAGAACAGATGCATTTGCACTGCACATAAGCTTTCATCTTGACTGTAGAAATTCAAGCTGAAGGACTTAGGACATGTGGCACCCATCTTCAGGAACTCCTCTCCACTAAAGCAAAAATGAAGAACAATCTAATTTGTGTGATTGTGACTGGGACATGGCAGGCTTTATTATTAAATGCATTCTTCTCATTGCAAAAGCATTTCACCCAAAGTGTTAGGCGGTGTACTGCGTATTAAAGCATTTGCCCATAAGAACTTGGATTTCAGAGGCAGACTAAAAGAAAGGAGATGCTTCGATCCACAATTTACAGACAGGGGAGAGAATCAGAGACTTGAAGTCTTTGCTCAGATCACCTAGGGAGGTTATAGAAGAGCTGGGAACTGGGCTTTGATCCTGATCCCAGCTTTAGACCACTCGGCCTCTTTAAGAACAGAAATTAGGAGAATGACAGAATCAGAGTAGTTATTTTGCATGCTTCCAAGAGCAAGGGATATATTTAATTTATCAGTAGGGACAGAATACCACAGAAAATTCAATTGCTTTTTAACAAAACCCAGCAACAATAACAGCCCTTCACATCTTCATAATCTTTATAGATTTGCTCCAAAACTCATGCTACAAGTACATCTCAACATTTCAGGATATTTCTTCCTTTATACGTTTGCTTAGATTTTGTTCCATGTATTTTAAGAAAAAGATCATTTTCACTCAGAAATGACAACTATGCGAGGACAACCGTTATGTTTAAGCACAGCTACAAAAAGTCAATTTCCTCAAGTTAAAATTCTGCCAGTTCCTTGAGAAAAAAATAAAATGTCCCAGAGATAATCCCCCCTCACTGGGAACACAAACCAGATAGCAAAACGTAGCCCTGGACTGCAGAAACATCCACATGAGTGTCTGCAGAAGGAAGGAAACAGGGAAAGGATCCCTCTTGTCAGGTCAGAAAGCATCAACTCTGCTCTCTGTGAGCACCGCAGCTAGGTTTGGGGAGTCTGTGCTGCCATCTTCAGGGATGCTCTCTTCTTTCCGTGACCCAAAATCGCAAATGAAGGAAAAGAAGAATTTCAACAAAAAGAAAAAAAAAAAAAAAAAAAAAAAAAGGAGATACCAGCTCCACTCTTTTCCCTCCAAAATTGCTGGTTGCCTTGTCTTGACAAGCTCACAGAGAATCATGGAAATTAAAACTGTGAGAGCCTAGTCCATATACATCCCCAGGCTGCAGGAAAACTAACTAATCATTGGTGCTTAGCTCTGTCTGATTTCTCTCTCTTCTAATCCAGAATGGGATCGGGTGATTATTCAATGTGCCTCGATGGCAGATGCTCAGTCGATGCTAACTAACCATCTTCTTTACAAAGCAATTTCAAAGAGACAGAGTGAGAGACCCTGACCCCTTCCCACAGGGCTGAATTAAAATGAAACAGTTAATTGTGTGCCCACAGGGTTCTAAAAGCCCTGTTTTGCAAGAACAAATCACAGGTATTCCTAAAAATCATGTATGTGTTATTCTTCCTCAGACTAAACAGCTAGATTGGAGACGCTGTGGGGATACATGCTGCATAGCAGCAAAGGTAAATTGAAGAGGACAAACCAGAATCTCCTTGTTTCTGACCTAGCAGACGTGTACGTATCTCAAATCATTCCAAAGTGCCTTTTGATGTGTGCAACTCCCCCTCCTCCTCTTTTTTTTTTTTTAAAGGACGACCCATCCTATATCGCTGTGAATTCTTTGTCTCTTCTCTGAGTTCTTACCTTGTTACATGTACCTTACATTTTTCAAATTGCTTTACAGGCTCCTGGCCACAGGGCCCTCATGGATCAAATATTGCACAACAAAATACAACCCATTAATACTGTGTTTTCAGGTTGAAAATCATGTGCTTGCTCCCCAGCTGCTATGCTGAGACAGGACTTTCTTTGCTGGTCGTAACGCTGACTGACTGGGAACCGTATTCTTCAGATCTCTATTGCCCTCTGGCCTCACTATCCCCATGCCCTCGGTAAACATAACTGCTCCATCTTCTCAATTCATCTACATGACAGAAAAAGAAATAATGTTTTTATTCAAATTAAGCACCAACTATTTGCTCCTACATAGGTCAGGATAATCGCTGAAGGTTACAGATATAAAACAGTGCTATCATTTTTTATTAATATTAACAACCCATCTTTGTTTAAAGCTTTTGGCTTTGTATTTTATTTCACCTACGATACAGTTATTACCTCACAAAATGGAAGAGTTCCTTTTTTATCCACTCAGGTCACTGTAAAAAATATATTAAAAAATGATGATTTACAGTGAATAAGAAGCCATACGTAGCACCTTTCAACCACAAGGACTTCAAACTGCTACTCAAAATCGTATGCGCATTAAGGGATTGTTTCGCTCATCTGTCTCTGATGCCTAACGCTGCAGCTCTTCTGCAGCACACAGGCCAAGTTCAAGAATTGGAAGAAGAATTGCCTGTCCTATTGAAACTATAACAGAAAATAAGGAACTAATGTAAATTTCTGAGCTGAAATTTTATCAGAATATTAGTATCCACCAAACAAGCAGTACCGCAATGCCACGATGGGTGCCAGGCTGAGGTGCTGGCTCTTGGAGCAACGAACTTTCATTAGCAACACCAGTTTTAGCCCTGCCCTCCACGTTTACTCGCTTACCTTCTGCTCAACTTTGCTAACCTGCAATAACAATCAGGACCGCAGTTTAGCATATGCACAAATAAAAGAGGAAGAAGAAAGCAAATGGTTTACTCCTAACTGAAGAGACTCCTACTAAAAAGGCTGACTGAACAAAGAAGAAAGCTGTCGCTTTGCTGATGGATTATTTTAAAGCCATTCCACAAAATTTAATAGACAGTCTTTTCTCACGTAGTCCTGGCCCTTTCCGTGATCCATCACGTACCCTCAGCTTGGTCCATCTGTTTTGTGTGTCTCTCAAACACGCACCTGCCTTCCTCCACGCCATCCCTCACTTCAGCCAACCGACTGGTTGACATCACGTCGCAGCCAGTGCCTGCGACACGTCCCTCTGCAAGACCTGCATCTATTGAGAACACTGGCAGAAAGCAACTCACTAACGATGGGGGAGACGTGCAATGAAGGACTCGTGCCGCCTTTTCAAAACCTTCACAAAATGTAAATGCACTCACAGCCTATTAAATTGGGTGGATTGTTTTTCTTTTCCCCAGTCCCAGCCTGGTGCGGATCTGGTGGAAAGAACAAAACTAACAAAATCTTTGTTTTCTTGGCTTTCCCATCGCTGCCTTGGTGCCCTCTCTGCTGCTCCCTTGCCTTTCCCTGTTCACACCAGGCACTCCAGGGCAGTGCAGCATCTCCACACCTCTAGCAGCAGACAGCACACCGCGACCCTGCCCTAGGAAGAGGAATGCCCCGTATCATCCTCAAGGGAACCTGCAAAGCTGCTGGTCTGCATCTCCGAGCCTCCAACATTGCTCTTGAAAGAAGACGTAGAGGTGCTGGGTGGTACATGGCTTGTGGATGGTGCTACAGAGGAGGGGATGGAGGGACGGATCCGGAGGTAGCAGCAGCGGCTACCGCTGGCCACCGTGGAGGAGCCTGAGCAGAGCCGGTTGGAGGCAGCTTAGCCGTACTGTGCTTTGGTCTGTGCAGTAATATCAGCCTCTCACTTTCATGAGTGCTAAATTCACACAAAAATGTTTTTTTTAAAACCCACCACAGGCGATTAAGCTGTGATCTAGATTAATTAGCTGCCATATTTCATTTTTAAAATCAGAACTGGCCTGTGCTGACACTGAGGAAACTTATAATATCTTTACTCGTACCTAACCGCCTCTGATTTTTCACGCCGCCTGGAACTGAACGGCTGCTCTGGGCCTCGCTTACCCATGCCAGGCTGCTGCCTGCACCCACTGCTGAAAGCAATGTGGCTGCACCCCTGGGGACGGTGCTGGGCTGAGGGTGGGGGACCAGGGATCTCCTAATGAAAGTGCTGACCCCGCCATAACCCACGCGCCCCAAGTAGCATTGCTTCAGTGCTGAAAACAAAAGATTGATGAATTGTATAATGTACTTTTACTGCTGTTAATTTTTCTGAGTGCTGCTGGTTGGTGTCTCCTGGAGGCTAACAGGCCCCTTTGGCCACAGAACGATATTTACTCCAGCCCAGCAGCTGGGCTGCTGGAGGCAAAACCCGTGTCCTTGCCCTTCCCAGTGATAAGCAAGCGTCAGAACGCGCATCAGGGAAAGGACATGTCTGACAGAGGTACAGCATTACCGCGTGGAAACATGACTCACCTTCTGCCTCCTATTTCCTGTGAAGATCTTTCACTTTGCACCTTTAAATCCCTAAATAAAGAGGGGATAAGCCACAACCTTGCCTAGGCAACACCACAGATTAGCCTTTCCAAAACTATTTTCCCAGATGCTAAACTCTTTTACCTAGCCCTATTTTGCTTCCTGTCCATTAACTCTTCAGAGCAAATGATGTTCAATTCACCTCCACAAAGCACCTTTCAGTCTTGATGACACTTGAAATAAATGCCAATTTATAAATGCCCCAATCCCAAATCTATATCTCCCAGAGTCAGGAATTCTCTCAGGGACTAAATATGTTCTTCCAGCGCCTGCCATCAGTTAACACTACTGTCAGGCTGTTTCAAATACTACATTTACCTCAGGAGTCCTAACAGCACCCTTCTCAGGCCAAGGAGATGCTCCGAGTCTCAGTTCAGCAGGAAGCACCTCCTGAAAACCAAGCTGGAGCTGTGCAGGAGGTAACCGTGCTTGCTTTAGTACAGACAGACATACACAAGAGGTGTGCACAAGATGCACATACAAGCGTAAGTCATATAGGTGCAGAGGCAAATCCATTTAGCCCACGTAGCAGCAGGTAGGCACCACGTAACTCTCCGTATGTTCAGTGGCATATAAAGTATTTATATGAAATATCAATGCACAGTACTCCACAAAAACAGGCAAAACACAGAACCTGCTTTTTCTTCCCCACACCTGCCAGAGCAAGCACTGCACAAACGTAAGGAGAATGGGAACTACTGAGCAATGCCCTAGGCCCATGAACTTTTCGAGCAGAAGAGGTGCTGCCATGTGCTGTTCTCTGCTCCCTCCTTCCCACTCAGCAGAATGGACTTCAGATAAAAATAAAAGTTAGGAGAAAAGTGAAACCATCTCCCGCACCACGCTGCCAAGAGCCAACAAGCAGCACGCGGTAATTCTGCAACGCAGCACTGAGACTTGAAACCAGCAACAGTTTATAGAATGGGCCAGAAAAGTCTTTAAAAATTGGTTGTAGTCCCCAGTTCCCCCCTTTTCCAGCACACTGAACGTGAGCTTTTTCTGCTGGGGTTATTCCATAGTATTTCTATTGCAACAAAAGAGGCAGCTGAGCCTTTCCTTCTTCCGTGCTACACCAGGGTTGCTCTAATTCACCCCAACTGCTGCACAGGACTCCAGCCCCATCCCACCCCACAATGATGCACTGCTCCTGTCTTCCCCGCTCCCTTGGAGCAGAAGTGCAGCACAGGCCTCCTACCAGCAGCTGATGTGCATCTTCCTTCTCTAGTTGCAGGGATGCTAAACACACTGTAATAAATCTCCTCATCCCATGGGAGCTGTTCACTTTCCTCGGGCCCCACGACATTACACACAGCAGCTCTTTCCAATGTCAAAAGCTCCATTTCAAAGCTCCTTTGCCCTCTGAAAGAGGCTGCTGCCCTAATGCCTTATCTCCCCCCACTGCAATTTGCTCCCTGCACCACCCAACTCTCAGATTCCCCACCATGGGTGCAGGAGGCAGACTCCATTCAGCCAGTGACAGAGGGCTGTCAGGAGGAAGGGACCCGCATGCTTGCGTGGGCAGGCTTTACATACATGTTTCTTCCTCACCTCACAAGGACACCACCAACACTTTCTCCTTGTGGCAGAGAGACAGATCAAATGAGTCTGCAAATTAGAAGGAAAGCCCGTTGCCAGTCAAGTGGCCACACAGTGCATGTTGAATTAAAAAATCCAGGAGAGAAACAATTTCTCACACAGAGAAATTTTTAGGCAAATCTTCATTCAATTTTAGCAGTTGAAACCTATAAATGTGCTACCAAAATCTTCCTTCCTCCTCCTGTGATCTCTCCTTCCCTTAAAGCTGTTGTACTCAAATTCCAACTTTTTTCAGGAAGAAATGGTCATGCACTATCAGTGTGTGTTCAGTGATTTATATGAGAAAAGTGGTGGGAAGTAGACTTTTCCTACTATGCTGCAGATAGAAACCTTAGACAAGGCAAGACGCAGCCACAGTGACTGGACTGCTGCTCTGGGCTTTTCAGTCACCGTTGCTCCCTCACAATGTGATCTCAAGCTCCATCACCCAGGTTCTGCCCTTGTTCACCTTTCCTCCTGCTCACCATCTCCAGTCAAACAAAGCTCTAACACTGTCCAGTGGAAGAATCCTGTATATACTCCAAAATGCTCAAGATCATTCTGCAACATCAACTCTCCTTCGGATCTCCTGTCTAGAGCAGTGGAACATAGCCTGGGATTGCTTTTCACATTTCCTAGCAGCATCAAGCTTCACAACACTACAGAATCAGATGGCATTTAACTTAGATTTCCTACCCACAGGGGAATATCAGTAATGTTTTGCTTAAGGCATGGTTTGTTACATTTGCCTTGTTTTTTTTCTTGATCCTATCTATTATTCTAAAGATGTAATTGCTGTTCAGTTTGATGGCATTTATATATATACCTTAAAAGAAACTTGAAAACAAGAATCAGGTCTCTTATCCCCAGCTGACATGTTCCAGTCTTTCTCCTTCACACAGGCCTTCTTCTTCCACAGGTTTCATCTTCATGAATGTGGCAAAGGACATTCCCATCTGGAGCTCTCCGGAATCCCCCACATGTTGGAATGCTTCCTTGGAGTCCTGCTTTACTCTCCTCTGCTGTGTTTTTAGCCCAGTAATATTCTTTGCAACTTCAGCGAGTTCACGCTTCACCTCCTCTCACACCTCATTTGGCATTTTGTCCTCTGTGCATTTTAGCCATGCATCAAACTGCTCCCCAATTATCACTATAGAGCCTTCCCCAACATACTCCAAATTATTCCCAAAGGGCTGAAACAATCATTTCATGCACTAGAAGCACGAAACCTGAACTCTGAACGAAGCAGCTGGTGATCTGAGGCACCAGCAACACCTGGCAGTTTTAGACAAGGAAAATAACTAGTTCCTGGCCTTCCATTCAAAACTTTAGTCTTTCTTCCCCCCCTTCAATATGATCCCTTATAGCAGTTCAAGGGATATCTTCCTCTACTGTGATGTTGAGCTGAATGGCCTAATATTAATCTTGTGCCAGCTTTACATTAGTGTATGCCATCTGATTTTGACAGTTACTTGTCATTTATACAAGTATAAATGACAGCCGATTCAGATCCAAAGCACCTTAAAAGACAATTTTAAAAAGCAAGTTCCCAAACACACTCAAAGTTTGTAGATGGTTTCTTCATCTTGTGGCTTCTGCTTGTCTAGATTCCCATATAAATTCTTAACACAAGCCTCTTCCTTCAACAACACTGACAGCATTTCATGGTTGTTAGTTGCTTTCAGAAGATGAAGTAACCTGATATAAATTACCTATTGCTGCGAGTGAAACAGAACCTGTTAACACAGTAGTTGCTCCTAGAAGGCAGCAAGTACTGACTACATTATTACCGGCAGAAGGTTTTCTGTCAAGGTAGAAGTCATTTTAATATGGCTTCCTCCTCAAAGATTTTTCTCTATGGCTATTAAAGGTTTTTTTCCGTGGTTCAGTAGTCCGTATCATGAAAAGTGGCAAATCTTAACTCGCACTCTGGTGAGAGTATCAAAGCTACAGTGAGACCAGTCAGATGTCATTCTCCCAGAAGAAACTAGAGACACTGAGGACTTGGGACAGGGGTCAAAATAATGTCAATCCCAAACTGAATGGATTGTTCCCTGTTAAAATCTGTATTTATTTGCTGCTCACAGCTATTCATTCACCCTGTGAAGAAAAGAATCCCAATAAAGCAGCTACTGGTAAAGGAAAAGATAAAGAGAGTATTTAAAACAAGTATGCCTACATGTTCATCATATTGTGATGCAGACAAGACTAGATGAGAAATTAGCTACATAAATTCCTGCATCTCCTGGCGAGACACAATTGATTCTCTTGATGAACTGGTTATGAATTTCAAGCCAATATACTCGTGATTCTTAACTCAGGCGGCAAGAGCACTGTGATTCAGATCCCAATGACCCAGTTATTCTCCCAGCTGCCACTCACCTACACAAGGTACATAAAGATACACAGTCAGGGAACCAGGTAGGAGATACTTCATCTTCACGTATGTTTAACCTAGGTGTACCTAAAATTCTAGTTGTCACTTTATTAGGGAAAGAGTGACAAACTAGATATTTTAAGACACCAGAAAACGGTTGCGTCAACTCAAGAATGAGGAAAAGCAAGAGACTGCTTCATTTAGGAAACAGTGTGCAAACACACCAAAGATGCACTCAGAAAGATTGTAATGTATTTCTGAAAGACCACAAGGAACTAAGATGGGAAGCACTAAGGTTTCTCTCCTAATCAAGCTTCTTTACCATGAGATCTCCACAGCCAGTGAAATCGCTCCTCTGCGGATGTGGTGACAGCTTCCAAATCCGTACCAGCAAAATGAGGAAGGGAGTTTGCAGGGTAGAACTGGTCAGGGATGACAGAGAGTGTCCTTGGAGGCTCCACAAGGTCCATGAACATGGAAACCTTCTCTTAATGCAGCAGTGAGAGCACTGCCAACGTGCCCAGGAGAAACCCGCATACACTTTTTAGAGGGCAAAATAATTTGAACATTTCCAGAGAGCCAGCCTGTGAAAAGAAAGGCGTGATGGTGGGTCCCCAGGCAGCCCCTTCCTCAGGAGTGAGGTGCCTGGCGCACTGTCAGCAGAGCCCTGCAGATGGCTGCAGAGCTCCTCCAGCTCCTACCTGCGCTGGAGCAATGGGCGGGGGGGGCAAAGCCTCCGGTCTGTCCCCCACCAAGGGAAGCAAAACTACTGTCCTTCCAAATGAAGGACATTTCCAGCCACGCTGCCTTTATTCCTACCCAAATCTAACAGCCAGTCACCTGCAGGCTGAGTATCAGTGTCTAACCTCCCAAGAATCCTGCATGCCATGTCTTCCCACCTTCTTCTCCCCCTCTCACGTGTTACGTGATGTATCTCTGCAGGGACAGGGTCAGGTTTTGCATCACAAAATTTGGGGAGCACATCCTTCCTCTACCTCATGATGATAATGATTTTTTCTTTTCTGTACCTACCTTCTGCCAGTTACATTCTCTGAGAGGAGTGCAACCTGATGTCTGCACCAGCCCAGCATCACCCTGTGGTCAGCTACCCAGCACGGGCAAGCTGATGCTCAGCGCAGTTTGGTGCCTTCCTTGAAAATGCCAGCCAAGGCAAGGAATCATGAAACATTCCTTTACAGTATTTACCTGGTCCCTTTTCAATGTGCACTATTCTGAACCAAATAAATTATCTCCTAAGAGGGAGTCCAGAACTTATAATAGGCCCAGCCTCTTTTAATCCATGCGATATTAGACTCGTTAGTCATCAGGATAACAATCCTATTTGCAAATCAACTACCTTTATCAGATAACCAACAGGACCTAGTACAATATCTATTAGTCCAACAACATCGGCACCAAGATATATAACTGCTTCTGTACAAAACCCGTTCTTCTAATCCTTCTTAAACTCAACAAGACTGATTGGTTTTTATTATTCATGAATTAATTTTTAACTCTTGGTCCAACAGGGGAATTGAATCTATAACATTTTGCAGAGACTGAGGCAAAGAAACGGTATTGTGAAAAAGCAGACAATCCAAAAGCAGGTATTTTTTAGTTCTTTCAACCAACAATGAGGGGGGGAAGCTGCATCTGTTTTTCCCTGCACACCTGGGGTGAAAATTCTAAGGAAAATGAGCGCATTAAAGCAAGTATAAATACCACATCACTGCACTGCAAGAGCTTTTTTGTTTGTTTGTTTCATAAATACGTTATTAAAAATGGCAGTAGAATTAAGTTTTTTAGTACTTTTAAAAACAAGTCCATGTTAGAACACAAAAGTGGGGAGATTTCTACAGTTACAGTCTGTATTATCGGTGATACTGTGATCATGGCCACAGCTAGGGCTTATAGTTCCCTCTGCAATGACAGTTGCCTAAGTGTAATTGCTAGAAGAAAAGCACCTGCTCTGCTTTTAAAGTAAAGAAAAACAACAAACCACATCTAAAAGAATAAAAAGAGAACGATCAGAAACACCATAGGTATTGAAAAACACAAAGCACATTCCATCTTCAAATAACTTTCTGGGCAAGGGATTCCATAAGGAAAGCAAACTACATTCTGTGCCTTCCAAAAACAAGAAGGCATTGAAAAGAAAAAGAAAAAAAAAGGAAAAAAGAAAAGAGAATAAAAAAGAAGTTTCCAAAATAACCAGAATAGCAAAAAAAAATAAACTAAAATTTGATTTTAAAAATCAACAAACAAACAAAAATCCAAACCGATGATTTTTTTGGTTACGGCACAAGAGCCCAGCTTTATCTGGAGAACGTTATAGCGGGATCTGTGTCTTGCACATTGTTTTTCAGACTCCCCTGTGGCATTTTATTTTTAAAAAATATTTGCTTATCTTTAAAAACCACAGATTCTAATATGCATTGATTTGTAAACAGAACAGCTATTTGCAGTTGTTTAGTAACACCTAACCCTATATACCTACTAACTATTTTACCTACTAAGTCCTAACAAAAACACCAAATATTTTTTAAGCACAAATGTTATGTATGGCATATTTGGATGGCATTCTACTTTTATTGAACACCTTCCATGCAAGGCTATCGCAAGATTTACAAACTTTAAATAAGAAAGACTCGGCACAACCGTGTGATGAAGACAGACTTACCTATTCTTAATTTTTATGCATTTATACATGCATACTCACACAGAAATACACAACCACATGCAGAAAGACTTGCGTATGGGTATGTACAGATAACTGTTCAAGTGAAATAATACACATAACGCAGCATAGAATGAACATGTCATTATATATAAAATGATCAATTTCATATATGTATTTTCTGTTAACTTATAGTATGTGCACATGCCTTTAAAAATATTACGCACACACATATCCTGCTGTACATACGTTCATACACTTACAGATCTCTATGCAAGAAAACTGTTTCTGTCACACTTTGACTCATTCTAGTCCTTTACAGCATGCTAGGTGCCACTACACAACTTGCATCAATTATTCTGAGGGAGACGCATCTGGCATCATCTACGTAAAGTAATACATACAGACACGTCAATGCACTTAACCATCATTTTCAGAAGGTCACATTCGCTACCATCTATTACAGCAAAAAGAACCCACAAGAAGCAAAGTTAGCATCCTTCACGAAGCCCAAGCACTGAAACGCAAGTCCCCGGGTCGGGATTTCTATGGCTTTGAAAGCGAGGCTAGATTGTACCTGTGGCCCCCTCCCTGCCCCTGCCCCTGGGCAGGCTGCATTGCGGGCTGAACCGAACCGCTTGGAAGTCACTGCTTAATGCAGTTAGATGGAGGGACAGCTCTGATCCATCCAGATACCTCTGCACTACAGATGAATCTGATAACAAAAAACGTCTACTAAAGCATGTCAGGCGATAGGTCGCAGGGCTTTCACTTTCACAAGAGAATGGCCTCAGCATCTCCCTGTACCATTACTCCCCTAGACTCCAAAAATGACCCAAAAAAACTCTATCAGCAGAAACACAAAAACTACAAACTGAATCAAACTCAGAGGTAAAATGTAGAAGCAACATCCTTTAAGTCTGAAAAAAGGCTGAAGAACTGAATTTGTGTGTTTCAGAGAATTAAATACCTCTTATTCCTCTACAGCACTTTCCGAACTGTTTAAAACTAGATGGCATTTGCATGCCATACATAGTTCTGAAACAAAGAAAAATAAAAATGCTGCAACTCCTTAAAATTTCTGTATAAATTGAAGATTGCTTTAAAAAATAAAAAGCAAAGTATAAAGGAAATGTATACATTAAAAAGTACATATGCTAATTCTGCTTCTGTGCACCAGAATGAATTCTAAATCAAGTCCCTGAAATCTGTAACACCCTATATTCTCCCTTGCAATATTACCAAATCTGTGAAAATCTCATCTAGATGGTATAATTCCTTAAATCAGGAAATAAATAATATGGCCAAGAATGAGAAAGTTGTCAGATTGATTGAATAAAAACAAAAACTACACAGAAGACTACAGAAAAATAAAAATCACTAAACAATAGTTCTGTAGCGTCCTTTAAATTAATATACAAAATGGTGTAAATTTCAGTGAGAAACCTGGTTTGTGATTGTTCACGTCAGCACCTTTTTAAAAAGGTACCAGCGGCAACTGATAGAAAATTGTATTTCTGTCTTATTTTCACCCAAGTGTTTGCACATTCTAAAAATGACCACCTCCATATGCAAAATCATAACAGGAGAATTGAACATTTTTTAAAGCTGTTCTTTTGACCTTTCTCTTGAGTAAAAGGACAGCGACACAATACACTCACCAGCATTGTTCACGGTGACGGCTCCATCACCGGAGATTGAGGGCCATTATTACTAAAGGGAACTTTAAAGTGCCAGGAGAAAAAGGGGAAAAATTAGAAAATAACACTTCTTAATATGCCATATGTACCAGCAGCCTTTCAGAAGAGTAGACACAGAGCAACAAGACATCTTCATGTAAAAACAGCTGCAGTAAAATAGACAATCAATGCAAAACAAAAGGTGCTATGATAAGAAATTGTCTCCTGTTACGCAAGATACTCTAAACTGGAGGTCCCAGACACACTCCCATCTCCTACATTATAGACTTTCCTAATTTAAGAAAAATATAGGACCCTTAAAATACATTTTGAGGATTGGAAAAGGAAAATCTGGACTGAAGGTAAGGGGTTCTCAGTGTCTCTCACCCTACCAAGAACAAACTAGAACAGGCTTCCTCTTCCTTGCCAGCTTTCAACAGGATGCAATATTTGTGAGATGTCCTTACAGCCATGACAAAAATTGTATGAAAACAGCTACCCATCTCTATGGTTATTATATTTCCTCAAACATACACAAAAATGCAGGAATAAATAAAAACCCCTTCCAAAACAAGAACAGTACTACCACTGCCATTTTATTACGACTTCAGTCTTATCTTGAAAATGAAAAACAAAAAAAACGAGTTGATATTTGCATGAAAAAGCAAGAGAGTCCTCTTTTATTTATATACACACAAGTTTGTGACTTTATGAATGGATTCTGTGCTATTCACTAAATCCTTATGGGGCAGGAATATTTTTTTGTAGGACGCCAAAGTCAGCCTAAGTGTAACTATACGGAGATTTGCTGGGATCCCACAAAATGAACAGGATTTTTTATCCATTTTTTCCTCCCCCATTCAGAAAGGGAGTGCAAGAAAATTCCAGCTCAGCAGGGACACAGAGCCATCGCAGGTTGTGTGATAACAGCTTGCCACCTGCTTTTCGCAAGTTGTCTCTGCGAAGTGCAAGGGGCACTGAATAGTAACGTTGCCTGTGGTGATAGGAATGCACTGAACAGCTCAGTATGCAAAAGCACTTACTGGTACACAGTGCTCTTCACAAAGGGCATTGCAGAATGCTTTCCAGACTGTGTCAGAAATGCTAGGAGAGAAAGTATTAGCGCGTGTGTTGCGGGAGGAACATAAGCGCTTGCCATCACAATAAAAGAAGGTATTAGCAAATACAGGTATAAAGCTGCTCATAGCAGGGAAAAAAAAAAAAAAAAAAGGAAAAAAGACACCTACCAAACGGCAAACTTAGCAGCAGTCAGACCAAAAGGAGCATTTCTTTGCAAGAGCAGCAAGGGTTAACAGTGGCATACAAGCTCCCGTCCGGTCAAGATGGGGTCAAATGATGTGCAGTGAAAGTTTCAAGTCTTCAATCCCCCAGAGCTTGTTTGCTAATTACATTTGCAATTACAAACATGACAAATATATTAATATACAGTGCGTTCCACCTTGAGCAGGCATGTTTCTCCTCGCAGACAGTCACTGCCAGCAGCCACACTCGCAAGCCCTGGAAGAAGCAAAGTGCACTGTGCTCCAGAGGCAAGGATCATTTCGTGGGCATCTATCTTGCTCTGAAGAGTCAGGGCAAAGCCTGAGAGAGAGGCAGCATAGAAAGGATGGACAAAGACTCACAGTAAGTTACTACAATTTAATTCCTAACAAGTAAAACTCACCAGCTGAAGAACTATTAGTAATAAATAAAACTAAACTATGTTCCGTTCCCGATGGCAGGCACCAAGCACTTTGCACATGTAAGCCACGCAGAGACGACTACATTCCCAACTCAAAAGCAGCCGATACTCGGAAGACTGAAAGAAATCAAGATTTTCCTATTTTCAACAAGGTCACCATGAATGAGTAGTGCTAATACCTTCTTTGTTAAGTCCCTTCGCTACACAAACAACCATCTGATTCACAGTTTTCTGTGGAAGCTCTGATCTTGCTTTTTTTTCCCCCAGTTTCTATAGCAGCATTACCTAGGAACCTCACTGCTGGGTACTGGACAGATGCTAAATTTACTTCCTCAGAGTGCACAAACTAAAAATTCTGTTGTGTTCTGGCTGTAAAGTTAACATCAGTAGATCTGTGGAATAAAAAATAGGTCTTACTGGGAAGAATTTCCCAGTTTCCACAAGCTGCGATGGAGCTACTGGCTTGTAACACCGGCAGCTGCTACAACCCCCGACTCCTAAACTGAGCAGCAGGAATTAGAAGAAGCTGGGGAAAGGATTTTGGCTTTTAGGTCCAAGGCTTGTCACCATCTTTTTCTACTTTTCCACTCTGAAGCAATTCTACCACCCTCCCCACAGAAATTGTGAAGTTCATCTGGTCTCGGCTTTAAGCCTTTTACCTTCTCCCTTCTTCCATGCCCTAAGAGCGCTTGCGTCCTTTGAGCCCTGGGAAAAATGACACGGAGACCCGCTGATACAACGCACAACAGAACTTCTTATTGAACTAAAATCATTTGAAAAACACAGGGTATTTCAGACGACGTGAAATTCTGAGCAGTAGAAAGGGAGCTGAAACAGGGCTGGGGAATAACAGCAAAAAGGGCACTGAGGATAGAGCAACGTTCTCTGGGAGAGGAAGAAAACGGGATGTGAAATCTCTGTCACAGCAACTTTCTCTGATGCAATCTCTCCAAAGTCTTTCCCCTCTCAGGCTAAATGCAATATTTATTGATTACTTCAAATCAATGCAATGAAAAAAATCCTATTTTTTAAAATATATTGATCTTTCCATATTTCTCAATAATTGATAATGATTAGACCATCTTTACTTTTACAAACGGAATTGGAAGAAGAGGGAAAAGTTGATACAAATACTGTAAAGATACCAATTTCCTCATCAGCCTTGTGCTCAATACGCTCAGTGTACCAAGACCCCATTCTGTGATTGGAACCTAGTCAGGAACCCCGCAACTAGGCCATTTCCCTTACAGAGGTTTTTCAATTCAGTCTGTCAATAAAACACACAGCTCCCTCCCCATTCTCCCCAATTAACAACTCCTCCCTATCCCAGATTTTCAGAGATAGTCAGAGCAGACCATTGCATTCAGCTTCTCTGACTCAGATTTCCTCCCATTCACAGAATATGGACATTTCCAGTAACCTCTCAAATTAAGTCACATTTCCTCAGTCAGTGCATTAGAGTCAGTGACAACAACTTCGTCAATTCTCTTCTGCAGGGTCCGGAATTCAGTCTTTCATTGACTTAAAATTCCAGTGTTATACCTTTCCGTCTCTCTATCAAATATATCAGATATCCCTTTCAACTTTTTCCTTCTGCTCATAAAATCATTTTCATTTTTATCAGATCAGTGACTCATGTGTCTTTCTTGTACATCAGAGGAAACCGTGTAAGAGACATAGCATCTGGCAGGATGCCCTTATTTGCCAATGATTTTTATTTTCCCTTCATTATGGTTACTTGGTCAGTTTCTGTCTGTCATGTAGAATATTAATTAGAAACAGAGATGGCAGTTTTGTAGTCCTATCAGGATTTCTAGTAGCAAATCTAGCGAGGCAGAAAAAAATCTCTGGGACATGGAAGTTAAGCTAAAAAAGTAAAACTGCCCTATTTCACTCTCCTTTGAAACAGCCTCAGCTTTGCATATGAGATACACATAACACTGATATTCAGCATGACCATATGTGTGTGCATATAGCTACACATAGACATTTCTATATACACACATGCGTTTGTGTGAATATAATCCCATCTTCAGTATGTCCGGGTGCATATTCCTGGTGCCTGCACGCGCGTTCCCTTCCCGCCGTACTGCAGACAGACGTTGTCAGCGCAGTGTAACTAATGTATTCTCGCCATATGCCTCACCTGAGAGACAAACCGCAGGTACAAATCGTTGCCTTTGTTAGTTTGCCAATTCAAACTCATACAAAAGGTTCTCCCTTGGAGCTGCAGCACCTACCCCAGGAATAATTTGCCCAAGGGTCAGTACCAAAAGGTACACAGTAGTCGCTTAAGCGTGGATTCCTGTGCAAGAAACCAAACACATAGCTGCCGTAGGACACATGCACAGAGGGTCAGAATTAGGCATAAGCATTTTCCTACTCTCACTGCAAGATCCTGCACTGAGGGAAACCACACAACCCGCTGACCAGAACTTCCTTAGGTTCCTGGTGTAATCATTCAGCTCAACACACACAGGCAGAGGAAAGGGAACCTTCACTGCTTCAGGAAGACAAATCCAAAACCTAAAGAGCACGATCAGGGACAGTGAATTCCTTTGCTCAGATACTTCTTGTTCAGTTGCGGGTCTGTTACAAATATTAAGTGCTTAAACTCCAAGGTGAAAGGAGGCACTTCTTCTCTCCTTTGCCTCATTCATGCTCTCTCTTCTCTCTCTCAATAATTGCAAGGTGAAATACAGTTTCCAGGTAACTGTATGGATCACGTATTGAGTGACCACATCCACTTCTCTTCTCCCCGTTATTTCCTATAGCCTAACAGGCAACTAAACAAGAAGAGGCAGTTTGCAGTATTTTTAAATTCACTCTTAATTTAAGGTTTAATTTGGCTAAAAAAGCTGCACACGTAATTAAAAGCAATTTTTTTAAAAATGAGGAAAATAACTATGGAAGTCTTTTTAGTGGCTAAAAAGCCCAGCAGTCAGAACAATGAGTAGATCAGTTCCATAAGGATAATATGCTCACACAACTAGATAGCAATCCAGACACAACTACAATCCCTGTATTTACACGATATGTTGACAATATAATTGTCTTACAGTGGGAGGAAGAAATGGCTAAAGAGGTATATATTGGACCAACCTCTACCCTCAGCTATAAGAATGCAATCCGAAATCTAACCTCAACAAAACCAAAATGTAAATCAAAGCAGCACCTGACACACTGCACACACACCTTTAATTATACTCTGTTTTTAAGGCTTCTCATACCTTTTCCTTCTCTCAATAACTTTTTCCAGACTTAGCCATATTTCCCTGCATCATCGTTGTACTCATCTAATTAAAAAAAAAAAAAGAGATCAAGATATTTAAATTCATATTTCTTGGTCTCCCTTCCCCAGCCTCAGCAATGTTAAAAAAAGGTTAGCTGGCACACAGAACCAAGCCAAGCACTTCTCTAAACTGACAGCACTCTGACACTTTCTCTTCTCAAAAATCAGCCCTCCATGCCTACTGTAAAGCTGTAGGGGCTCAGTGGCACTTCCGCCGGGGCCACCTTCATCTGTCTGCTCTGCAGCCAAAGAGTTGTGAATATGGGCAAGGCGCCCTTGACATTACTGGGAGCTGCCTGAGAGCCCGTGGCGAAGTAGAAGGGGTGAACAGCAATCCCACAAGCAGATTCTTTCTTACTGTTTTCACGTTGTTTGAGTTCCTTTTCTCAATTCCCAAAGTAGAACAAATACAAGGAAAAAGTTAACAGACAACACAGTAAGTGATAATGATCTAGCTTTTGATTGTGGTATTTTGTTTAGTTGTTTTTTGTTGTTTTGTAATGAAGGTAAATGCACTTTCTATTTTTGACTAAATATTAAAAGACTCCCAGCAGCATACAGAATACATTTCCCTTCAGAAACTGTTTGTTTATTTTTAATTCAAAATGGAGCAGCCACAAGTGAAGCACCAGTGGGGAAAGGAAAATCACATGGGTTAGATTATTAATTTGTATTAACAATACTAAGTCTCATTTTAATGAAACTGCTGGAAGCAGGGGATTAAAAGAAGGAGAAATGTGTGTAAGGACGGATGGAATATGGGCAAACGAGACTAGAAGACAGGTAAACGACAGCTGTAATGAGAGAAGAGGGGTAAGTATCATTGTGGGGATTTTAAGTGTTTAAATTTTACTAAATACAAGGTGTTCTGCTGAAAACAAAAGCAATGAAACAGACAAAATTGCTTCACTCCCACCTCTGATGACACCACAGAACCTGTGTAGGTGACACCCGGATTATTAACATGCAAACACACAAAAGGGCACTCAGCTCAGGCTGAGATTTATCAGAGAGGAGAAACGCGTGGGGAAATGAATCGTTCCAGCGAGCTGGATGCAAACGCTGAAAAGGTTTTGCCTTGTTTCCTAACTTCCCCGAAAGGATCGAGCCAAACTTAGCACGTTAAAGTGGTTTTGAACGCGGCATCGGCAGGCGCAGCCCAGTTCGGAATACAAAGAGCAGTAGCAGGTGCCCAGGTATGTGCCAGCGGTCCCAGCTCGGGATGCCTACTCGCCAGCCCTCCAGCTCGCTCCACTCTTTCCCAGGGCAGGCTACCCGAATAGAAAGCCGTGGGAAAGTACATTTCCAGGGGGGATTTCAGGTGAAAATCGGGCTTTTTCGGTTAAAAAAAAAAAAAAAAAAAAAAAAAAGGAAAGAAAGAAAAAAAGAAAGCGCATCCACTTTCTGCAATTTCCTACGCACATCTCCTTACAGACTCCTGGCAGTAACTCACCTAATAAAAAAACCCCGGCACCGACGGAAAGTCAAACTGCGCCGGCAGGACCGCGGCGCTGAGCGTTGGCAGCCGGCTCCCAGCTGAGGCACCGCGGCCCCAAGTTGCAAGGACAGGAGGCAGAAGCCCAACGCGGCCACCCCCGGGCGCTCCCCCCGGCGGCGGCCAGCCTGGGGGGTCGCTGCCCTGCCCCGTCCCGTCCCGTCCCGTCCCGCCGGCAGCGGGGCGCAGCGCCGGCCCCTGCCCTCCCCCGGCACGGCTCGGCACAGCACGGCAAGGCACGGCACGGCTCGGCACACTCACTGGTTGTGGTAGCCGAGCGGGTCGGAGATGCACAGCTCGGAAATGTCCATCAGTCCAGTTTGAGCATTCCCGGTCGGAGGAGAAAATTTAAAAAAATAAATAAATAAAAAATAAAAAAATAAAATAAGGGGAGAGAAAAGAAAGAAAGAAAAAAAAAAAAAAAAAAACCAACAAGCAGGCAGGCAGGAGACGGCGCGGGGGAAGGAGCGAAGTGGCCGAGCCCGGCGGAGCAGGCGGCAGCTCCCTGCCGGGCGGCCACGGAGCGGCGGCGGGAGGCGGGCGGCGCGCAGGACCCGGCCACGGGGGATTTGGCCGGCCCGAGCCCCGCTGTAGCTTTAACGCCGGGAGCCGGCAGGAGCCGGCAGGGCGGCCATTGGCTCCCGAGCGGGGGCCGGGCTTGCGGGGCGGCTGGGGGAGGCACGGCCCGGGGGGGGGCCGGGGGGGCGACGGCAGCGGGCCCGCAGGCGCCGCGCTCCCCGGGGCAGGGCCGGCGTGAGCGCCCCGGGGCCGGCGGCGGCCCGGCAGCCCGCAGCCCTGTCCGCGCGTGGCGCGGCCCCACGCGTGTGCCCGCTCGGCCCCCGGGAGCGGCGCTGGGGTGGCAGCGTGCGGCCCCGGGCACACGCGTGTGCCGTGGGAGCAGCCCCACACGCGCGGCCGCGGCACACGCAGCTCTCCACGCGGAAGGCACTTTGGAAGCTCTGCCTGTACGTACGGGCTGCCTTCGGTCGGGGGCTGTCACAATTCCCATGCGTGTTTTCACACCTGTACGATTTCACTGCACGTACCACGGTGATGCCACAACGCAGGAATCTAGGTGGAGAGTCCCTTCACATAAGCACACAAACCTCTCCGACGCAGGCACTGACAGCCCAGCTCACGCAGAGGTGTCCTACAGGGGCTACCTGGCCACTGCTGCCGACCTTCCGCCTTCCCACCTGCACTCATGCAAACCTCGCTTGTCCCTCTTCCACACTTCCCCTTCACATTTAGAAATCAGACAGTCAAATATATTGAAATTACCTTCACTGATAAACTGGAGGCCTTTTTAAATGGGAAATATAAACACCTGGATTAAGACTTCACTCTCCTGCGTCAGGCAGACAAAAAGAAAAAGGTTGGAGCTAAAAGGTTATTCCTTAACACAAGATGCAGGACCTAAGTTGCGGTGAATGTAACACACCCAGAGAAGCGATGAGCTCCCAGAGCTTATCAGATGAGGGGGCCTGTACAGCAATGCAGAAAAGGCACTGTGGTTCAGCTGTGAGCACGGCAGCAAGCACTAAATTGTACGAAAAGTTTTAGTCTAATCAGTATTTGAAGAAACTTGAAGCAGATCGTATTCCAAAAAGAGGAATGGTCAAAGTCACAGCCATTGTAAACCATCTCCTCCACTGCAGTCAGCGCAACTTCCACACTACACCCTCTACCAGAGATCTCAGCCACTATAGAAAATGCAGCAAAAACACCCTACAAAGCAATGGTATGCCCTGGTGTGTCCCCCAGCTGTGGGGGACAAGCTGGGTGACCCTGATCAACTTCCCTTAAGATAAGGCAGCCTAAGGATATCACACAAATGAGAAATCTGTTATGGTGGCAGGCTTCTGCAAGGAAGTTACGGAAAGCAGATGCTTAGTTTAGAAAATGGGAGACAGAGCAAGGACCCGTCCACAGTTTTATAAGTACAGCAGAGTGTTTCAGGTGACGCAAAATTCAGACCACACATCTTTCCAGAAAGCAGGATTAAAGCAAATGGAAATGTACACACATATCTTTGCACACCCAAGTGATACATCAGCACCGTGGAAACTCTAAGATGCTTTAAATGTTAATGAGGCAGAAGACAAGGGCTTGGGGGCAGCACGAGTAGGGCCCAAGACTGTCAGGAAGGAGTCTCACCATCCACGCTGGGGAACTCCTGACTCAAAGAGAGGCAAGGAGGAGGAAACCAGCACCAGGGTGGTCCCGATGCGCAGCAGCAAGGGAGGCCGGTGGTGGCACAAAGGGCCAGGACCGGGGTAGGCTACAGCCCAAGAGCAACCAGGATGCTTGCAGGGAGCTGGTTTAGACTGAAAGCGATTTTCTCCGGAAAGATGCTCACCGGCTGCATCCCAGCTGTGCAGGGATTGGGGTGGGCTCTGGGTGAATGGGAGACCGGGGGGGAATGGCCCGGCAGGCAGGTTCTGCTCGCCCAGCAGCTGGTGTTTTAATTTGGCTCTTTAACTTTTATCCAGGCCGAGGTGAGGCAAGCAGGGGCCCATGTGATCGCCTGGCACAAGGTCCATGGGGCCGAATTAACTGATACCGGCAGCACAATGGTGGGTTTGTGCTCTGGAAATGGGCTGCTGCTGACAGAGAACTCCCCGGGTAAGGTGGGTATTTACAGAGTGGTACAGAAATGTAACTTTAATCTCTTCTGACCCAGTGCAAACGAACAAATGGCGCTTCCCCCACCTTGAGAGGAGCTGTGCAAAGGCCTGGCTCTTCCTTTCTCAGAAGGCTGGAAAGGAATTATCTCTGCCGGCCGTGCCTGAAACTGTGAGCTTGAATTCCTTATGGAAGGGGACAAGAGTCCTGCAGGCTGGCTTTGGAACTTCAGGAGGCTTCAGCTTCCTTTGCAACCCCCGTGCTTGCTTGCACTCTTCTCACAGCTTTCGCCAAATTTTCTTCCCCCACAAGGAATAAAGAAGGAAACATTGATCCCGACACGGCCTTCCTTCCAACGCATGTTGTGAAAAAAGTGCCAGAACAAGGACTCAGGCTGCCAGATCTGGAAGCCAAAAGCCTCAGTTTGGGTAAACACAAGGCAGAACGGCGCACACAACAGCAAAGTGAGCTGCCCCTGCGAGCACAGCCTTCGTTTGCTGGCCTAAGTCCTGCCCTGGTAAGCGCAACCTGGTGGGATAACAACCATAAGGCAGCCTCTGGATTTTGAGGCCCCCAGTTCTTCTCTCACTGACCCCAATGTGCAGCAAGGACTTTCCATCAGTGCTAGCCTAGGTCAGAGCCCAGCCCGAGTGCAGATGGAACCACAGCAGTACCAAGTCTTTGAGACACACAAACTCCCCCCTCCCAGGATAGAAAGCAAGAATTGCAAAGACATCTTTTGTACTTTTGCCATCTCTTCCAAGACGCTGTTTTTGATGGATTAGCTTTTTTACTTTTTTTTTTTTTTCCATTTTTATCATGGAAATAACGATCAACTTTCCAGCAAGCTGACTGACTGACAGAAATTTCATTTGGACTAATATAGGAGCAACTTGCAAATCATGCCAAACAAACCTGATTTCACTTGTTGATAAGGTTATTTTTTGTGAATAAGGAAAATACAGCAGAAGGAGATATCCAGTTACTTTCAAGGGTTTGGGATTATTTTTTTTTTTCCTTTTATGAAGGCCATACTATTGTATTCTCACAAGGAAGTCAATGAGGAGGTACACAGGGCAAAAACCATACAGAATTAGGAGAGCTAAGCTGAGCAGACAGACTTGTGTATACACACTCTTGTCTTGTCTGGTGGGGAAAGAGGAGCTCAATAAGAAGCCTTTCCCAGCCTCCAATTCATTTAAGGAAACAATAGTTACACACAGACCATTGGGATGAATTTAGAAGACAACCCTTTTACACTTCAGAGGCCAATGGTACTGCGTGGACTTCACAGAAATCACCGCATTGCATGCCCTGATCCCTCTGCTTTGCAAGGAGGTTAGTAACTGTGCAGAGAAACTTATGCCCTGTGAGCACAAGTCCCAGCTCACTGGTGGGCATTCACCACTCCCATGTATATCCCCTTGCTCCACCTACCTCAGATACAGACTCGATCCATGTGGACAAAACAACCTTCTCTGTTTTGGGGCTCAGTTCTACTTTCCCTTACTATGCCTAAACAAAACAGTACCCTGTCCCCAACAAAAGCAATTTGTTGTTCTCTACCAAACTCCATACTGATTTTTGTTCCCTCCAAAACTCTCAATAAGTCTCCTGAACAATGTACTCCATCTAGAAGGCATCACCACCATCACTGCTAAGCTCAACATCTATTTAAGCAGGAAATAGTTTTCACATTGTTATTTTTAACTAACTGCCCATCTGAACATCCTAAGACATGCTTCAAGCATTACCTAGTCTTGGAAACAATTCTCAACCTATAGATGTCAAATCATATCATAAAGAGGTTAAGTGACTTGCCCAAGATCAATCTGAGCAAATCTGCAGCACAGCTTGGCTCTGAATATGTATCTTAACCCTTACTGTCCTGCTTTGACTCAGAGTTCTCTATCCCCAAAATGCGACCTTTCATTAGGTTCTGACTTTTTCCTGTTCCATGTTCAGATACAGCAGTGTTAGGAGCCTCAAGAGAAGACAAACATAATCCCTCCATTATCAATGAGAAGTTAAAACTTTCTTTTAGTAACCCCTACTTTTGGAGGGCCAGTGCTGTTTTTTGTCTTTCCATACCTGCTTTTGTCTTTGCAGTGTTCATAGCAGGACAAGCTCTGTTTCCAGAGCAGAACATGGTCCTGTTGGCATCCTAGATGAAAGTGCCCAGATACACACACAAAGATAAGCTAGGAGAAGCCATATTAACTTTTATAGAATTCAAAACAGGGCACCAGAGTAAGAGGCAGGCACTGAGTGTTTTACCAAATGGGAAGAGATACCATTTTCTAGATTTTCAAAGACCTCGTAGTAAGAAACATACTTTCTTTTGTATGAGGGAGGCAAGAGAATAAGTTTTATAGCTGGGATTATGCCTTCATCTCTCTCTTGCATCGTCAGTTTGCTGGGGCATTTGATATGGACTTCTATCCCCCTTACTCAGAAATAGTACAATCTATCTGCTTTCATGTTTTAGTCAATCTACTTTGTCAGCCAGACTTTGCCCAGCTCTTGTTTAATTAAGCAGTCAGCAATCTTCCTCAAAAAAGGTAGGTAATTACTGAAGTAGACTGATCTTGTAGACTTAGAAGATCTCAAAGGAGGGCTGTGTTCCAGCTCCAAACTTTGACCTGTTGCTGATCTGTTTCCTGTGATGTATTACAGTAAACCTCAGCTGGGCCACTTTGGTTGAGCAGAACATAAGCAAGACATTGACTGGAAAGTGATTTTATCCAAACTGACAGCTACACATCATCTACTAGCACACTCACCGCTATTTCCCAGACTCGCTCCAAATTGCAGCAAAGCAGAAATGAACCTTTCCCCAGCCATAATCCCAGGTCTCCGCAGAGCAGCGCCTGGGCTATTTGCTTAGCTACCAAGAGTAGGGAGGCAACACAGGGAATCAAGGAGTCTTAAAATTACTTCTATTTAGCCACCACAGATCCTTCAGCAGAGACATGACAGCCATGGCTTTCCCAGTATGGGGGTTCATCCTGGGAGATGGGACAAAGTTAAACACCTTCACTTTCTTTCCTACCTGAGTACACCAGCTTCAAGTCTTGTATTTGAAAAGGCCAAGGTGGGAGGTCAGGAGAACAGGGGATGCTTATTCATTCCTCTAAGGTGGGGAGATGATTTGCTGCTTCTCTTTGCATTCCCATGCACTCTAACTAACCACGTGAGGATGCCAGTATTCACTGTACCAGCTTAACCACTGAGCTGCTCAAAAGAAATATGTTTTGTCAAAAAGAATAACAGTTACTTATTGTAACGCTGCAAGGAAAGCATTAAAACATCCTTTGGCATGCGCACTGATCATGCTGAGTGCCTCAGCCCAGAAAAATAGAGGAACTTAAGGAACCAAAACATTAAACCTGTTAGCAAGCATATCCAACACGGGCTAAGCAGTGAAGATGGAGTATAATTTTTCCAAGTCTGTGATTGAAATGCACCTAAACACATGCAAGATAACTTTTTCTCAGTAACAGCAATAAGGCAGCTGCAGTGGACCATGCTTTCCAGTTTGAATTCTACGATGTGACAAAAAACAGTGGGTATGTGTGCAATTTCCTCTTTAGCTGGGTTCTCTGAGTAGGTAACAGACCTTTTGGAAAGTGACATAGGACATTATAAAGAAGCAAACCAGTGAAAGGTTTCCATCCAGGGTATATGGCATGAAGAAAGCAAGGATTAAAGGCCTTCTTTTCCCTGCAGGAACCTCCATCTGGCCTCATCTGGGCACACTCTACATAAGATTACTGACTTCACATGGTCGGCCAGACCAAATACAGAAGAGCTCACTGACAGTGGATCTGTGCATAAGTGTTTAACAGTGAGACAAAACTGCAGATTCCAAGTGACCTTAGGAAAACTGATGCGTGACAGTCTGGAAAAAAAAGACAGATCATCACACGATCAGGACTGCCCTTCTGGTCACCTCCAGCCCCAGAATATTCCAGTTTCTAACAGTAAGGGGTTACAGGGTTTGACTGAAGCCAGACATGACAGAGGCCAGCTTTCTTCTGACAAGTGTATCAGCAACACAAAAGCTGCAAGCCCCCTCTGCTCTGGATCCTCCAAGCAGCTCAGTTAAATACACCTACACGCTGAAGATATTTGTTCTGTACTAACTTTTATGTTTGAACAACAACACAGATTTGCTCACAACTCCCTCTTGAGTATATTTATTATTTGTACAACATTTATTTCACTTTCTGGACAAGAGCAAATTGGAAATAACAGCTGAGGTTGTGAAATTATTTTATTAGATAGCTTTTATAGGGTTATAACAAACCCTATCCCAAACTTAACATACTTTTAACTTCCGAGTCCCATCAACTACACCTCATTCAGATACCTGCAATAAAGTGCATATTAGGAAATCAAAAGTCATTAATATTCACACACTATGCCTACATGAATGATCAGGGTTTCATGGTGCTTTTTCAAAAAAAGCAATTGAAAAAGAACAAAAAATCCAATCCTGACCTATACCACATGCCTAAACACTATTTAGGGGTGGCAGGGCAACTCAGGACCATATAAACTTGTCTTCTTTAGCTATACAATATATGCACATACAGGATCGGAAGGGTAGCTAGTCAAAAGAAAATACATGCTGATTACCAGAAAGCTTTTCTATGCAAAGGAAAGGAGAAGCTTCACTGATCAGCCCTACTTCTGCTAAGCAGGCCTGTGTACTCCAAAAGATAGCACTTTCTATCATGTGTGAAAATACAGGTCCCTAGATGTCTCTGTAACAGTCCTATTGACTTCCAAATCTTTAAGTTTCTCAGAGATCCAGGCACAGAAGAAGTCGTGGGTAGCAATAATGCCATCTCCTGATGGACCCGAATATGTGTCGCTGGATTTCAGCAAATATGCTTTCATCCTTCCTGTGTTGCCAGCTTCGCCATTCTTGTGGCAGCATTAGAGAAAATTACTTTTCAGTATCATTGTTAAGGCAAACTCAAACCTCAGTCCCATGTGGTCTGAGGGTGACTTTGGTGCTGCAGCCTCCTAGCAACAGGTCCCCCACTGTGCTCACAAAGGAAAATGTAGTTTTAGTCTTTCACTCATCTCTTGAGCACCTTTATTGTAGTGATGATCAAGGACTACCAACATCCACCTCTTTGCTCCTCTGTTAGATATACCAAGCTTCCATTAAATATTTACAGTCAGATGAAATCAGCAGCACTCATCTTTTAGACCTTGCTTAACAACATTTGGCAATACTTCATAACTCGTGGTAAGCAACACAGTAAAGGGTGGGCTGTATGCCAAGACATATGTATGTATGCTCCATAGGTTGTTGTTACCAGGTTCCTCCTGGGAACCATACAGCCTGGGGTCAGAACTCCCCTTTGCCGCTTCTTCAGAGTACCAAGAGGCCAAACAGAAACAAGGCAGAATGAGGACAGCAGGAGAGAAAGACTGTCAAAAATAGAGGTCCATAAACCAGCCAACAATGTGGCACCTGGGAGGGCCTTGCCTTGCTTCCTAGGGAGAAGGTACCGGGTGAGGGTACCTGGAGAAACCACGTTGTTTCCGGGGGCTCATTGCAGGAGAAGAGCCATTAAACTGATTGGTCAAGCAGGGTGGTTAAAGCAAAGACAAAAATGTAGGTCGTCAGCCTTGATTAGCCAGGAATCATCTGAGTTGAATCCACAACTCATTTGCGATTATAACCATACTCATGACAAGCTGCATTTCACCCAGCCGGACTGTTGCCTCTTCCAAAGGCACCATGAGGGAGCACCACTGGCCTGCAACACAACTCCAGGCTGTGCTAGTACCCGTCATGGGTAACTGCCCAGCAATGTAATGACGTTCAGAACATGCCTTGCACATCCTACTGCCCAGCACATGTGTTCTGCCTGCAGAGGCATTACTACTACTTCCAGAAATACAAAATACTTCTCCGAAGACACACCAAGATAACAGCCATCAGATGAGCAATAAATGTCTGCAGGGGTTGCACAGGGCTACATACCAAGCACCTTTAGATTCAATACTTGCTACATAGGACCACTTCTTTTAATTAATTAATTTATTTTATCTTTTAATCTACTACAGTTTATATATACAAAGTTCAAGAATACTGATGTAAGCCCTAAATATTTGGCCAACTCTCAAACACCCATTGATGAGATGCTATAGGTCAGCTGAGCAGGCAACTGAGAGCCTGCATTCTGAATTTAAGTTACCAAACTTTTTCCTGCTCACTGTGGGACGATGAATAAACACTCAGATGCCTCAGTAGAATAGAATAGATCTTTGAAGGTTTCTTCCATCTGAGCATCTAGTCCAACTGCCTGACCACTTCAGGACTTACCAAAAGTTAGATCGTATTATTAAGGGCATTCTCCAAATGCCTTTTGAACACTGACAGGCATGGGGCATCAAACACCTCCCTAGGAAGCCTGTTCCAGTGTTTGACTACCCTCATGGTTAAGAAAATTTTCCTAGTATCCCGTTTGAACCTCCCCTGGCACAGCTTTGTGCCGTTCCCATGTATCCTATCGTTGGTTACCAAGGAGAAGAGACCAGCACCTCCCTTTCCACTCCTCTTCCTCTGGAAGTTGTAGAGAGCAATGAAGTCACCTCTGAGCCTTCTTTTCTCCAGACTTCACAGCCCAAGTCTTCTTATCCTTACCTCTTAGGACATGCTTTCCAGCCCTTTCACCAGCTTTGTTGCCCTCCTCTGGATGCTTTCAAGTATCTTAACATCTTTTTTATAGTGTCAAGCCCAGAACTGCACACAATACTTCTGTGCAGCGATTAGCTCTCCCAACAGTAAAATATATCCAAAAATACAGCATGCTTTCTTAGAGTGCTGCTAGAGTTAAACATTTGTGAGGTGTCCACGTGTGCCCAGTGCTCTCAAGCAAGGGTCAATGCTAGCTGCAATACCTGGGGAGGTGCCCCGCAGAGGTTTGTCAGAATAAGCCATGGGGAAGCACACTGGAGCCAGTATACTATAGGTGCACCTGCAGTGCTACCATTTCACCTCACCCCAAACTCCTGACACAACCTAAATACCCCCCAAAACCCTCTCCCTAAAAGAAATTGTTCCTTCAAAAATAGGAGGAGAAGCTGGGTCATCAGGTGAGGGTGAAATTGGTTTAAAAGCCATTAAGAAGAAAGCAACCCAGGCGTTCAGGAGCAATCACAGCTGCTTGGGCTGATCAGGAGAGACAGAGGGGATTATTTATTTATGGAGTTCCTGCTCTCCCTGGGCAGGCATGTCCACTGGGGAAGCTTTAAGAGAAGTGGGGAGCAGGAGGCTGCTCGGAATCCTCCCGAGGTTTTCCGCACCTGGGTCTCAGGAGAGTTAAACACAATTCATGCCCAGAGCGTCCACGAAACATCAACTGTCTCTCAGAGCAGGAAAGGCCAGAAAGAGCATCACGCAGTTCTCTGCTGGGACAGAGCCCCAGGCACCCAGGGTGCCATGCAAGCTCTGCAGAGCTTTCAGGAAGATCCCTTCAGAGCAATAGAGCTTGAGTGCATAGCTGCTTCTGTTTCTCTTTTCTCGTGGTTCAGCTGCTTCCTTTAAACACAGATCAAGTGTCTCAAGGGACTCGGGAAGCGTTTAACAGACCTGCCTGATGGAAGGACCTCCAATGAGAAAACCAAGACCTGAAAATCCCAATAGACAACCTCAATTCAATCCACAGCTGATAGAGCAACCCTGAAGTTACATGCAACCAGATCCTGACTGCACAGAAAGCACATCCTTCTGGTCTGTATCCACAGCTCATCCAAACGTCCTAAACATAGGGGGAGGGAGGGACTAGCAGATTAAACAAAAGGAAATAACTGAATTGAGAAACAGCATGGAGAAAGAGATCAAGAATTCTTTTTCAAGGTACAGTACACTTTCCTGATAAAGTTCCTTATTGTTCCCCCAAACTGGGAGGTGAAGAGGACTTATTCCCTAGAACCATCAAGTTTCCTTCAGTATTCAGAGCTGACATTTCACGACTAACTAAAAAAAGAGCTGTAGAGACAGACACGCACAGACCAGCCCAGACACATCTGGTAACCATCCTTCTCTCCTGACTTTGGTCAGAGAGGCACAAAGGGGAACCAGGGCTTGGAAACTATCAAATATGACCTGAATTTCTTGTTGGAAAATGCTGCAGAAGAAAAACGTTTCAAAAGGGTCATTGATGGGGGCTGAACAGATTATATGAGTGGTACAGCCTGTGCTGTGTCAATTCATGTCTCCCTGCAATTCATTACTGATGAGATGCCAGAGATTGAGATGAAAAGGGCAGGAGCAAACAGTGAACTACTGCTTTAGACACGTTTTACTCAACATTCCCAGTTTCTTCCTGCTCCCCCTGCCCAATATCCCTTGCATTGCTCCCCAGTGATGCTATTCCCCCCCACTTCCTGCCTCAAATCAGGATATTGTTGTGTGCAGCTCAAGCTCCTGCAAAGCCAGTTGTGGCAGCAAAATAACTCATGAATACATAAACCAGTTTGGGAAACCTTTGAAAACGTAATAACTGAAGGACAACAGGGTATCATCTTCATCAAGATCGGTGATCCAAGGTAGTGTCAATATCAGATAAGCACAGAGTCTAAAAGCGAGAGAGCTTCAGCAAGTCCTAACTCACAGACTGTCTTCTTCCCAGTCTGCTTCTCACCATACAAAACAATGTGCTTTCCGCTAAATACAGGAAATACACACAAACGCAACAAAATAGCTTTGTTCTTCCAGTCTATGTTCCTCCAAACAAAAGGCAATGTTAAAAGGATCCATCTGCAATGAAACAGGTCTTATTAGGCCTTTCAAAGACACCCTCCTTTGCCGCCTGTTCAGAAACAGGTTGCATTTTCAGTTTCTATGACCTTTCTTTCCCACTCTGGGAAGAACATCACTAAGCACTGATAGTTAATCCTGATGGGAGACTGCTCCAGAGAACGGTCTCCCCAGGGAGCTGGAACACAGAAGATCCAGGACTCCCTGGGGAGCTCTCCTGCCTTGACCTGAGTAGTGGCTTAAAAATCTTTACAAGGCCACACCAAATACACTGCTAGTTCACAAGTGCCAGGTTTATTATTTTACGTACTTTAATGCACGCTGTTTGGGAATTCCAATTCATCCCTTATTTTGCTAAATACAGCTTTAGGTTCTCAAATCCTCCAGAGCCTGCATTGTCATTTGCCCCTTCATGCTCGTTTGCCTTTTTTATTTCCTTTCCAACTTGCCAAAAGAAAAATGTCCATTTTGACTCTGTTCCTGGCCAGTCAACCTTGCTTTCAGAGTCTTGCACACCAACTTCCCCTGCCGCAACTGTCAGGTTACAAAAACAAAAGGAGAACATTTGCTTCCTTGTGAAACACTTCCCATTGAGATCTTCCAGTCACAGTAATTTCTGTAGCATGCTCTGTGCTTTCACAGAGTCTCAATTTTGCAGAAATACAAGGTTTAATCTGAACTCATTGACGTGCCTTTGACAGCCAGGAGGAGGCCTCTCCTTCCTGCTAAGGTACACTCAGGCCTGTGCATGGGTGACATTACCTCTGTACTGCTGGGCACAGGATTCCCCCAGTGGCATTGGTATTAGAGACGTCCAATGTTCGCCTCCTCTCTTCACAGGCTTTCTTTGCATGATGTGACTGCAGTATAATTCAAGGTACAATTTAAAATAGACTATTTTAAGCTCTAAAGGTGCAAAAGGCACTCATTACTACTGAAACTAAACCTGTTTAGGCATCTAATGAGCCAAAATGAAGTATCCTCAAACTGGCAGGAGAGCATCCGTGGTTTGGATTTTCACTAGTTTAAATGGATTGTTTCAAAATCGATACAAGTTTAAGTGTACAGCTTCCTTGTGTAGAACAGATCTTCTCTGGACTGAGAAAGTGGCATCACTTACAAAATAAATGACTGCCTGTGCAAGGGTACAACACCTATTAACGAATACCACAAAGCAGCACCGAGAAGAAGGGGCAGAGGAGATAGCTGCATGCAGCTTATTAGGAAATACTGCACCAAGAAGGGGTATACAGAAGTGACAGCCAACCAACAAAAGTTTCAGGGATATCCCAGTATTTTCAAGATCCTCCCATCGTTGGGAAAGATAAGGAAAAAAACACGTGGGTGTATCTCCAGAGACACAGAATGTTTTCAGACATTTGTACAGCGCCTGTGTTACACAGGGGCTCAGGGCTCTCTGTCAGCAGAGGATGCAAATTGGTTAAAGTGAACAGTGCACAGAGCAAGGCTGCGTATCTCGCAGCACTCTAGCCCTACATCCCTACCTCCCAGGGCAGCTCACAGAGACTTGCTGTCAAAAAACCCTCTCAGAAGAAGCAACAGCCTTTGTGGGAGGCTGGGGCCAGAATCCGCTCCTGTCAAACAGCTCTCCAGACCCTGATGTGACTGCGGCTGGTGAAACATGTTAGCTAATGAAGATTGAGTCAGGCAGGCAGAGACGATCCCCTCAGCCTGTTAATCCACTTAGGGTAGGAGAAGGGAAACCTGAGCTGAATTCCTGTGCTCCCTGCAATGGACTGTACTCTGCTTCAGCACCTATGCAGAGCAAAAACAGCCAGAGCTGGACTGGGGAGAGCTCTGGACGCAAGACGAGTGATTTGGGGAGGCATGATCAAGAGGACAGACTCAGGGAACAGCACTCCCTGTGCTGGCTTTGGTGCTTACTGGGTCTAATAAACCAAACTGTGCCTTACCTGCCCCCTCACCAAGAGGAAGCAGGATGAGGTTGGATATGAGCTTCTGCCTGACAGCAGGGCAGTGAGAACAGAGACACCTTGAGCTGTTTTCACAGAGCAAAAAGGCTTCCCAAGGGGTCAGCTCGGATTCCTGAGTCAGAAAGTCGGAGAGAGCATTTGTGCCCCACACATCCATCCCAGCAGTGACAGAAAGCCAGCCCAAGCCTCCTGTCCAGTTTAACTCCTGCAATTTACAAGGATGATGGGTGCCAATCCCAGGAAATGTCAGATTATCCTTAACCACCAGAGGGTGCTCCCCATCTCAAAGACAGAGTCAATGTCAGATTCACGGAGACAGTTAGAGGAGCCTTTACTTCCAGCAAACGGGGAATCTGAGCAAGGGAAAAATTAGAAGATTAATAATAAATAATTATGAATGAATCTGATCCCGTGTCTCTCCTCTCTTTCCCCATCCCTCCTGTCTGGGCAAGGTAAGGCCCTTTGTCCTATTTGTCCTCTGTGTCCTGCTCAGTCAGGTGATTTTCTCACACTGGAGGTTAAATCACTTTTATTCTTTTCTCCTAGATCATGGATCCAGAGCGGCAAATAAACATTTTCCGCTTGGCAGGTCTGTAAAGAATGAGAGTCCAGCTTGCCTGCCTCTGAGCATGGTAAGGATCACACCCTCTGGGCGCGCACAGTTTTTTACAGTGTCAAGGCCTCACCTTACCCCTGCACAGCTGCAGCAGGGTGGGGGACACCAGCCCTTGTTTTCAGGCTCGTTTTCCCTGCTCTGTCCTAAGCCGTTTTTCCAGAGGGCAGGTGCTTGCTGTGCAGAGATGCCTCAAGATGATGCTTTCAGAGCAGATGTGCCCAAGTTTTTGGGCACTAGCACTGCCAATAATACAACTGTAGGGAAAGACAGTTCACTTTGGGAACGCAGGGACCCCACAGCCTCTCTTCCTCCTCTCACCGGCAAGGAGCAGAGGCTTGTGACTGAGGCGACACGCTCAGGTGCCATGCACCTGGCAACGTGCTGCTTTGTGCATCGTCTTCCCTTTTGCATAGGTTAGAAGTAATACCCCAGAGTTACATCATATGGGGAGAACACAGCATTTAGGATTAAATCATAAGGGTCATATTGCACCCTGGCATTCAGAAAAAAGAGCTTAAAGCATGCCAAGTAAGATCAGGCACCTATGCAAAACAGGCCAGCTCTGCTGACATGTCTGGCATAGCATCCGTTTGTCTCAGCCCCAGCTTACTTTGATAGTCCAGGTCTGTATGTCCCACGGGGAAACCAGTTCTCGTTGATGGCTCCCACCCAGCACACATGCTGCATTTTGCTGTCTGACCACCACAAGAACAGATTGTTGGATTCTTCCTTTAATTGCTCTTTCCTCTCTCCTTTGCCCACTAGTGCCAGGTCCTGCCTGCAGGGATTTTTGTCAGAGTTCCTGCTCTTGGGTACCCTGGCATCACTTTTTGTTCTGTCCTCTTTAAACCAATAATACATTTTTTTCTGATAGAAGAGTGAAAATCAAGCAGTTAAACCCCTGCATAAGGAACTCTCGTTCAGTCTCTTACACAAACCAAAGCATGTTTGATAGGATTGGCTTGCTTAACGTCCAGAATGAACTATTAGTACATGTGGGAACTAGTGCTTTCCAAGTCATCAACTGGTCAACAGTGACACTAGCCATAGCTGAGAGAGGCATCACATTCTGCAGCCAAAATAGGCTAATGAATCCTCCTCTGGTGTTTGAAGTTGTGAGAAAGGAAAGAGGTGAAAATATAAAAGATTTTATGGTCAGTTCTCAGACACTTGCAATAGACAATTCTGTTTGCTACAAACAAAATGTCAGGGCTATGTGTCGCAGCTACCCTTCTTGCACTATTCATACCATTTCCCATGGAAATATAGCAAATATCAGACATGGCACAGAAAGGTTAACCAGTGTTAGGTTTGGACACTGACCATCCTAGCATTATTAACATTCAAATTCTCAACTCAATAGATTTTAACGCTACGCCATTACCATTCCGGTCATCATAAATGTGTTCCTAAACATGTACATAATCAGTCATCAAAAATGAGGTCATCTAAAATTAGGTATTTTGAGCATTAAATTTCTGTGTACTTTCACTAGGAGCTCAAGTTTTGTCATTCTTCCTCCTCCCGCTACAGCAACGACTTTTCAAGTCATTCCATAGCCCTAGTGACATTCTCCTTTCTTGCACATTGCTGCATAGGAAAATTATGTGGGTTTTTATTCTTTTAATTACTGTTAGTGAGTTTTAAGATCTCAGATTATCTCTGATTCCTTTACTCTTCAGAACAGCAGTATTTGGGTGTCATTTTTGCTCACGAAGCCAAATTACAGTCAGATCTGTCTTCCACATGAAGTTGCACCTCAGTGGATATTACAACTTGGGGGTTACATACTATTTAAGATGAACAGGTTTTGACTAGCTGCAATTAGCTGATCTGCAACATAAATTTGATCAGCACATAAATTTGTGAAGTACAACAGGAACAGCGAAACAAAAACGAAAAACCTGTGCATTAAATAGGGTAGACTACAAACGCAGTTAAGAATTAGAAAATGACACAATTGTGTTTACTACAAGTGAGAAACACTTTTAGCTCTTGGGTACATGCATAGTATTTTACAGACATTAATTACACGATCATATTTTTCCCCACAGGATCTCACCTCAGTCTGCACTCAGAAAAGATTGTGTCCATGCAAAGAGCAGCTATTTGAAATACTGTTTTCTGCTCAGAGTGGCTGGTGTGGCCCCAGGCCTTATTTACCACACATTATTCAAACATGGCTCTGGAGATTTACTCATTTCCTCATGTGTTTTTCTTTGGGCTTATCATTACACTGTCCAACGGCTTCACCATCCTGAGATCATTTATTTTCACACACCCCTGTGAAAGGAGGGGGTATTTTTATTCCCATTTTATGGGTGAATAATTGAGGACCACTGTGAAAGGTGTTTGCTAATTCTGGGTGCCAAGTCTGAGATGCACACAGCCTGAGCGATCTGTGTTTGTATAGCACTGTGTTAGTGGATTCCCATTCACTTCATCTGCAGCTGTAAGCACTCAGTGCTTCTGTAAAGTAGGTCCTTTAGGATCAAAAAAGGTTCACTATAAAACAGGGAACGCACAATTAAACAGCCACTGGCACAACAGCTGCTTAAAAAACTTAAAGGCTATCATACAGAAATGGTCAGAGAGAAAGTCAACTGCCAGGTCAGAATTTCTCTGCCTCAGCCATAAAAGCTTCTCTTTCTCTCCTGCCATCCCTTGTCTCACTCACTACACACCTGACAAATGAGGCAGGGGTCCTACAGATGGTCTCTTTCACTGTGCAACTCTGATTTATCTCAGAGTAGGTCCATCACATGCAGTGAATGAGGCAGGGGTCCTGTGGAAGAAATAGCATAGAGTTACGTTGCTAAAACCTGAGTTGTGTAAGACGCACAGTCAGGTTGACAGAAATGTACAGAGTATAACTGGCCTTTCCTCACCTTCCAGTTCTTGCGTTAGCACCCTTCAGAGTGCCCTTTTCAGTTTGCTGTGTCTTTTACAGAAAAATAATAATAATCCCTCATGAAGCATCACAATGACATTTCTGTGGGTTATCAGAAAAGACAGACCCATCATGCTATTTCCAAGGTAATGGAGCAAACGGGCTGCAGGAGTGGGTCATTCTCCTCTGTGAAGAGTAACATGAGCAGCATGAAACACCAGGTGAATTTCAGACACTGATGACTACCAAGGAATAATGAGTCAGAGGCCCTGCTGACCATTCAGCCCAAGTTGTGCCTCTTTTTCTCCAATCCAGACCATCCCAGCCCACTCTCTTAATTGTCTTTGCCTCCTCACCCCAACCCTTTCCTTTGCTCTCATCTCACCTCCCCAAACACCATTCCCCAACAATCTGCAGTCCCAGCTTCCTTGTTCAACATCTGCCTGTTCACTCCTCCTCCTCACCTTTTTGCCCATCTCCCTTGCCCCGTCTTCCCATTACTTTGGTGGCCCCACTTACTGATATCCCATCACCTGACACAGACCTGTCTGTCCACCCAGCGTGGCTTCAAAATGTAATTTTAGAGCTTTATGAAATCTTCTTATTTTTACACAGAAGAAAGGCAAAATCCAAAAACACAGCATAACCCCTATCTTTTGTCTTTTAAAACACATGCTATTTTTGACAAAAGTTTTCCCTAAACAAATCTGTCAGAGGTATAGAAAATGTGTAAAGCAATGACTAAAGCTAGGCAGCGGTATGCACAGCTGAATTGAAATTTTACAGGGAGTACTAGTAGAAAAAGGCAGTGCTAGTAATCTCTGCTGTACATTTGAAGATAAAAACTAAGGAATTTGCTTAAGCAAGGAAGACTGCTGCTGCCATCGTGTTTTAAAACTTATCATGGTTGGTCATATTAGCATTTGGATGGCAGGCCTCTGAAGGTTAGCAGAGTGCTGGTACTCCTTCATACACTATCCTGGTAGCTTACAGATGCTAGCACTTATTTGACACACACACCTGCATCCATCTCAGGCTTGCATCAGCTGGTCACAAGATCATACACATCTTAGAGTCACAGGAAATAAGGCAAGGACCATGTCAGCTGGTTGGTGTGTCCCTCTGTCCCAACAGAGGACCAGCCATAGCAGCATTATGTTGACAGATATTTTTTCAGCCTGCTCTGAAAAACTTCCAACCCTTCCCAGTCTGTGTGTTCTAATGCTTCGGTATTGTTGCTAACACAAACTTTGTAACTCAGAACTGAAATCTCCCACATTGCACTCAAAGCCCATTTACTTCCAGCTCTAAGAACAATAGATATAGCAAACAGCTTTATTGCTTCCTCCTGGACAGAGCCTCTTACAATTTAAAGAGGCATTCACCAGACCTTGTCTAATATCTAGATTTCAATGAAAAAAAATATAAACCTGCCTAAACAAAAACAAATTAGCACCTCAGTCCCTCTGATTTCATCTCTCCAGGCTTATCACTTGGAAGGCCACAGGTTTTGCAGCTAGCAGGCTGGCTTGTGGCAGACAAGCCAAATTTCCCTTCTCTTCTAGGGGACTTTGGCTGACTCGGTAGCCATGTCTCACTGCAGTTCCAAAAAAAAAAAAAAAAAAAAGTTAGCCCTTCACTGAGATAAATCTCCCAGTTGGATTCAATTTCTCACATGCTTTCAAAATCTTGAGCTGAAATTTGGGGAAACTTGAGAAAATATCTTTTGTTAAATCACAGAGTATCCTGAGTTGGAAGGGACCCACAAGGATCATTGAGTCCAACTCCTGGCTCCACACGGAACCACCCAAAAATCAAACCATGTGTCTGAGAGCTTTGTCCAACTGCTTCTTGAACTCCGTCAGACTCGGTGCCATGGCCACTACCCTGGGGACCTGTCCCAACCACGCTCTCAGTGAAGAACCTTTTCCTAACACCCATCCTGACCCTCCCCTGTAGCAGCTCCATGCCATTCCCTTGGGTATCAAAGCTATCATTTGTTACATTCACTACACTACTAGGTAGAGCAGCAAAATTTCTTAGCATACGTCCTCGATGGAACTGAGAGCCGTGCCCACAGTCCTGCCTTCCAGTGCTGTGCCCTGAGCACAAACCAATCTCTTCTTGCTGACAAGCTGTGACAACATGACAGATTTCATCTGAACCAGCTCCCAGGACACTGCAAGTCCACCTCCTTGGCACATGCAGGAGAATGACTGGAGTTGCAAAGGAGCAATGCCATCATGTTATATCTTTTGGAACTTCATATCATTGGGATAGCAAAGGTTCACCTCCAGTGTTACAAACTGCGAGCTCCCATGCAGGCCAGGAGCCATTCTGCACAGATAGGAAGCAGGGGGCCCTCCTCTTCCATAAAGCCTTGCTGAAGCGTTGTGATGGGGGAAGGAGAACTGACAGCTCGAAGGCACATGCAACTGCTCTGCGCTGTGTTTGCACAACTGCGTGAGAGCGTATCCCTTGGTGATGTTATTCACAGGCCTTGGCCGACAGTAAATAAGACAGTGGAGCTTGATTCATGAGGGATGACAGGAAATCTATAACATGTGGGCTCTATAATCTGCTCGCTACTGCGTAGCAAAATGAAAGAACAACAGTCCAATTACTGAGTCCTTGCTGATCCCAAGCACATCCTCCAGATCTTGTTCTGCTCAGAGCACGGGGAGTCTGTGGGCACCGAGGGAAAGCCAGCTCTGGCTCAGGCCCAGTTTTCCATGCTGGGCAGTGAAGCAACATTTTGGAAGCATCAGACTACCTTCCAGCGGATACAAACACCGCCTAGACTGCAGCGTGAACTTCAGAGGAAAGTTCTGGAGAGCTGCAGGCAGCTGAGCTCAGATTGCCAGCTCAGGATATCGGTCACTGCACTCCATTGCGGGCCTCCCAGGGCCCACAGGGCTGGCGGAGCCAGGGAGTACAGATCCACCACAGCAGCCAGGCCCAGCCACTCGGCTCAGTGGGGACTCCGTTCCCATGAGATAACACCATTCCCAGGGATAACACAAATCAGTGACGAGCAACTGCAGTTAAGAACAGAGGTATGATCCAGCAGGGCACAGCTGGAGAAATGGTGTCAAAACACACCTCATGGGGAAAGAGACTCCTCACGGGGGGAGATGTGAGTTCTGGGGCCAGGCAGAAGAGAAGATTTCACATCGAGTGGAGAGCTGGCCCATGAAAGAGCAAGGAAGAAGTCCGTGAGAGCAGCAGCCACAGAGAAGACTGCTCTCATGCCACCAGTGCCGAGGACACATGGAAAGACAGAAGGTTTCTTTTGGACAAAACAGCAATGGCACGGGGGCTGCTAAACCCAAACAGAAGGAGGAGGAAATGATTTTGCTTCCTACTGTGCGGTGTCAGGAAACCCACAGGACTGCCCAAGGCTGGGAAGGCACAGGACAGCTCAGCTGAGGACCCCGGCAGCGTGGAGGAGACAGTTCTCTCATTTTTCTCTAACCAAACTTACACTTTTCATTCCTTACATCTCTGGCCCTTACCGCTTCACACCTTTCAGATCTACCTCCTGCCTCCTAGGAAAGGGGCAAAGGGAACTTTTCTCACTTTGGCAACAGGTAAACAGCATGGCAGGATGGGGAGGGGGAACAATTTCCACTTGATCCTTAGTAAAGGCTTTCTCCTTGGCTGAGTGCACACTCTGGGGACTGCTGTCCTTTCCCTGCTTCCCCCTACAACCATCTCTGCCACCACCCCCCTTCCCCCCCCCCTTGTTATCTGTCAGTAAACAGTAATTAAAGATGTGGCCTGCTTGATAAAGCTCCCGCCCGCCCTCACACGGTGCTGCCCTCTTGGACGTGTCTAATTAAAATCCTGATGAGAAGATGAAGAAATCCCAGCAGCTGGGAATCTGCTGACTCTCCCTGCGCTCGGCCTCTTTATTACTGACGACGAGGCAGAGAGATATAAAGGACCCCGGGAAACGCTCCGGCAGACCAATCGATACAGCCTTTTGTGGGACGTGACGGACTGCTCCGGCCTGCCTTTTGAACTGTGTGGATAATGAGGATGCTGGAGCATGGCTCACTGCACGGGGCTGCTGGGGCAAGACTTCCCCACTCATCCTGCTGCGGTGCTGCTCCTGGGAACGGCACCCAGAGCCCCTGCAGCTTGGCAGCCCCTCACACCACGCAGAACTAACACAGCTATAGCAGCTGGGGGATTTACGTGTCCCCCAGCAACCCAAGCTCCAGAAATCATTGCTTGGAGTACCAGAACACTGCCAAAGCTCTACCCACACCATCACTTCTGCGCAAAGACAGTGTGCACGTGTGTACATACGCTGCAAAACGCTAAAAACCAGCACAGACCTACCCTGAATGAAGCCAGCCCCAAGTGCACACCATTATGTCCACACAGACACTCATGGGAACAGCACGTTTTCACTCCACTGCCAGGATTTTGTGCTAAGGTGAAGTTCCTGGTATGCACAAAATAAAACAGCAAAGGTTTACATGAAGTGCACAGCAATATCACCACCGTGAATCACCGTAACCCTATTTAGACAAACTTCACTTCATGTAAATACACCAGCTAAATGGTTTTATTCTTGTGTTTTCTTCTAATATGAGACTAGTTTTACATGGAAATAGGCACATTTTCACTGGCACACTCATGTTTATCCAAAATACAAGCAATGAATTTGCTTAGTTTCGAAATGAAAGAAATAGTAAAGGAATGGAAGTACTTATATTTTCTAAAGTTTAGAAGTGTATTTCAGGCACCTGCTTCCGCATCCCTTTTGAGCATGCCCACAGCAGGTATACTCATCCTGGGGACTAGGATCATGTGCAAGAACGGGGTGCGCATATGGTTGCAAATACAAGTGCATTGTGCACGTAGGAAAAGCATGTTCCACATGTGGAATCAATAAAAAAAAAGTGAGCTTTTGAGTTCACACCTCCTGCTCCACAAACTACTACTGCTCATGCGATCAGTATCAGTCCAGCAACAGCTGGTGCTCTCAGGGTCCCAGCTAGGTCCTTGGAACCTATCCCCCCCCCCAAAAGAAACCAAAAAAAAAAACAACCAAAAAACTCCAAAACAAAACAAAAAACCTCAGTTGTTTTCTTTCCCAGACCCTCAAATTTCATTACCTTTCTAAACCACACGGATTAAAAAAAATACAAAAAAGTTGAAAAATAAATTTCCTTAAAAACTCAGAAAGTAAGTAATGCCATGTTTATTATTTTCCAAATTGCCACGATCCTGCCCCACTGTTGTCAGTAAGCCCCCAGGTCTAAAGAGAAACCATATAACAAATAATTCCTGGACTGGCTTAATACTGAGTTAAACTTGTGCAAAAAAAATAAATAAATCCCAAAGCATTTCAAAACAAAACAAATAGTCCATCGCACAACGTTACCCATAACAGCAAGAAGAGGTCAACCAAATGCAGAAGCAACTTAACCAAAGGTAAAAGTTCAGGAGTGCTACTAAGAAGGAACTTTGGAGATTGCTCTGGAAAAGATGAGTAAAGAAAGGCAGCAGAGGGGAATCCTGGTGGGAATGGTGGCAGCTGCACTGTTGCAGGGAAGCTCACAGCCTCTCCTGGCCCTGCAGCCTCCCTTGGCATGAGATGGTGTCGTGCAGAACAAGGCAGAAGCACTGAGTGCACAGAGCTCTCCATGCAATCCCCGCCTGTCCCAGTACCTGTACTTGATGGAATGACACATTGCTGCAGCAGCTAATAAATAGAAGTAATTTGATTAGCTTTCCCTAACTAGCGATAAGATCCTGACAAACCCTTTTTAATGCGTTTCTGGAGCAGGATGAAATTGTTTCATTTGGCGAGCAGGGCCCCACGGGAGTTGCCTCCAAGCTCCTTTAGTGAGAGGTAAAAATATGCCAATCATTAATGAGGGGAGAATTACGGAGACTTTAATGCAATCAGAAAAGAGGAGCCCTGAGGCAGCTGGGGAATAAAACCTGCCCTTAAATCAGAGGCAGGCAGCTGGAGCATGGAAATAAAGGCATACACAAGCATGTACATGCACACACACATACCTACCGCACACAGAGATCGTGTACAGCTGCTGAAAATACACTGGGAAATTTGCCTGGGCAACAAATACCCATCTCAGCAAATGGTATCCATCTTCACCAAAAAATAATTGTAAAAAAAAAATCACAACAAGCTACATCCACCTGTCACACACACACACGCAGTGCAGGAGGGTACCACTGTTCGTGCAATCCCCACGCTCTCACACACACAGAACTGCAGTTTTCAACATTTCAAACCAAAGCCTTTTGTGGAGGAGGCATGTTGGCTGCTTGGGCATCAAGCAGCAGCAGCGAGGCAGCTTTGCCAAGTGGAAAGGTGCCTCTCTCAGGGCCAGACTTGCTACATGCACACAACATGTCCAAACCCCTTGATCTGTCCTCCAACCAGGGCACTTATGCCAGAGGCAGCATCTACTGTGGATGTTGAAAGGCAGCTCCTCCCATCCTCTCCCCACTCCCTCCTCACCCACTTCAGTGAATTCCCTTCCTCAGGTGAAACAGCTCTTACATGAATCCTATAACTTTTATTCTGAAGCAAACCAGAAGTCTTCAAGCTGCTGGCATTTCCCCTGGCACTGCGGCAGGCAGGAGCTGGGGCAGACACGAGTGGCCTGGCTGGCTCTGATTTTGCAGGTGTCTATGCTCTTTCAGAAATTCCTTTTCTGACAGACAGCATCCCATCCTTCTGCAGCAATGCTCTAACTCCACCCAACAGAATACAAATGGCTGTGTCAGCACAGACCATCCCAGAGAACACTAGCTCCCAGTTTAATGGGGAAAAAAAAAGCCAGGATGGCTTTTTCTATTCTCTCTTCCAGATCCTCCACCTTGTTTACTTGAAAATAACGAGCAAGAGCACTGGAATATCAAACACCAACCACCTTTCCTCTCCCAGATACATAAAACATGATGCCACAAGGTCCAAACATGCAGTACTTTTTCCCTAGTTTGAGTTAACACTAAAAAATAGGGGAGCAACTGAATGGTTGGTGAGAACAACAGGAAAGTCAATACTTAATTCTGGCCTTAAAACACACACAAGGAGCTGCAAGACAAGTATTTCTTCCTCGCAAAACCCCCGTATTATAGTGAGAGTACCTGTAGCACCCCTGCCCTCTGCTAGATGGAATGACTGTCCTGCCTAACGTGCACTGTAAGGCTTGTATTGAGAAAGCTAAGCTGATTCTTCTGACAGAGATGTTATCAGACACCTCTGCCACAAAAAGGCTGTGCTTCTATACCATATTCTCACATACACCAGATAACTGTGGGACGAGAATGCTGGTGTGACTATTAGCTGTTTAATCCTACGGACAAAGGAATTACAGTCACCAAGACAGAGTAAAAGATGAAGGAAAAGTAAAGGGGTAAACAGGAGCCTGTCCTGAGACACAGAGCTTGAAGATCAGCATGTAAGCTAAGGTATGCAGCTGGCAAATATGTATCAAGGACAGAGCTGCACGTCCCACTGCTAAATGAGCACAGAATACCCAGTCGTAGGTGAGGGGGCTTCATGTCCCTCAAAAAAAAACTCCTGACTGCTTGAACCATGCAATGATGGGCACCTAGAGCAGTACAGAAGAGCTCTCTGTGGCTGAAAGTTCAGAATGAAAAACATCTCAGAAGGTCAGAAAACCTCAAAGGTTCTCCCAAATTCTCTCACGCTCCTTCCCAAGACTGAAAGGATCAAAGCTGCTGTTGGGCACATCACTCAGCCAGACTGCATTCCCCTGAAAGGCAGAGAAATCACCTCCTAGAAACAGAAACAAATGAGATGACCCTTGCACAGAAACCATCAAGACTGTAAAAACTGGCTAACAGGGAATTCAGCACTGTGTTAGCACAAGGCTTTCTAACATTTAGAAATCATATTGCTGCCCTTTTGGGATTGGGGCCAGTTTTGATCTGAAGCTCCAATTGAATTCAGTGATTTCTTCTGGTCAAGAGGTTTAGGCCATTCAAGATAATAACTAGGCTCCCTCCATGGATGCATTCCTAAGCGATCCAGGTTTTACTACAATCACAGTCCAGCCCAGACCAGCCTACAGCAGAGCAGCTGTACGCAACAGCCTCCTCCGAGCAGCAGGCAGAGGTCTGAGATAGCATCACACAGTGTGGCTCCACATACAGGACTGCCTCACTGCAAACAACTTTTCATCCTGGTTTGTTATGATTAAAAATGCACGTCACCCAGCAAGGCCTTGGACTGGAACTCAGCTGGAAATTGGATCATTAATATTCCTTCTCATGCCCATTGCCACAAATTTCTTACCTCCCCAGAAGAAATTGCTAATGATGCAACAATTTAGGGTCTTGGACTAAAAGTGAAGTCAAGGCTAAACTGCCCATCGTTACTCCAGTTCATCCATCTTTGCCCATATCCTGACATCCCATCAATCTTATGCCAGCGTGCTGCATGTCAGATGTCTTTCAGCCCTTTCAAGTGCCTGTTCCAAATTTATTTACCAAAAGGTCTTTAGCTTCCTAAAGCATCAGGAAGGGGATTCCAGATGATCCTCATTCCTGAGCAGCTGCAAACACAAGGAAAGAAAATGATTTGTTCAAAAGTCTCTTCCACTGTGTGTCTGGCTCTAACCCTTGGCCAGCACACTTTCCACACCATTAAGGTGTTGTTCAGGGGCTGGAACAAAAAATGCAAAGCAAGTGTAGGACATACCACACAACTGAGAATCCCACAGATGTACAAATGGGGATATACCATTTTTAGCAGACAGGGTTATGTATATGAGTTCACCTCAACCCCATGTGCTGTTACTGCTGTAACTCACTAACTGTACCTCTCACAGCTTGTCCAACTCTCTCATCACTGCTACAACAACCCTTAGACAGAAGGGATCCAGAAGCAGGACACAGAACAAGCGATTGAAATCCCCTGATAGCCATTGTGCTCACTCACAGGCCCACCTGAACCTTTCCCTGTATAGTGTTTACATTGGACAGCAAGAAGCACAACACAACCAAGACTACACCACTGATCATGAAAATAACAATAATGATGTCAAGACATTTTCTCCTGGGACTCTAGCATCACCACTGTGGACTGCTCACGCACATTGGTGCAGGGCAGAGGACGTTTATTCTTGCTTGTTAGCTGAGCTGACGTTCATTTGGCTGCAGGCAGCACAGCCTCGAAGAGGATGAATGCCTGGCTGAGAGGTGGAGAAGCCCGTCAGACAGCAACTAGCACAAGGGAGCTGGGAAAACAGCACTGGTCACAGGAATCAGGTCACAGGAATCAACTATAAGTTCTGCTGCAAACATCTATTAAGCCTCCAGTGTCTCAGACAACTACCCCAGAAGCATCTGTCTCCCTGTAAGCATTTTGCATCTTAGGTGGCTAAAAACTCTTTGGGAAATTTCCGAAATTTTCATCATGCTGAGGACTTGCTCCATGTGCCTCTCCATAACACCACTGCACCACAAATAGCTCCAGAACGGGGTGTTTACTAATACAGTGCTGTAGTTTAGTGGGAAACTGCTCTTGCCACATTCGGATTTGTACGTTTGACACCTGCACTTTGATGTCACTGGTTCTTTTGTTTTACTTCATGTCAGAAATAATAATTTTCAGTGAAAAAAAATTTGGCAGTAAAATGCATAGGTATGTTACCAGCCATCTCACTGCAGGAACGTGAATGGTGACAGTATCAGAGTGACAAGCTCAGTGAACGTACACAGCAGTAACAGCTCTAAGTGATCTGGAAAAGGAGCTGTCCTATCAGTCCAATTAGTGTAGCCAACACCAATATGAGATGAGGACAAAGAAAGAAAAAAAGAACAACCAGTGGGTCCAGAAATATATGACTTGTCTTACCTACTTCAAACACACACCTATTTCAAAAAAAAGAACCAACCTAAACAGCTTACTGGGCCACACCGCGGACATTTCCATATTACTTTCAAGTAATAAGTAATCACCACCTCTGCCTATTCCCTTTAGCAGCTCCTAGCAGCTGCTTGCATCTCAGCCTAGTGGTCTGTTCACAAGGGCAGAGCCTTGGTTGCTACTGGAAGCCAGCAGCGCCCCAGTGAAGTCAAAGCTACAGCCCACACGAAGGTGGGTAAGTGATTAAAGGTATTTTAAGGAGACAATAGATAGGAAGAAAGCTCTGCCGCAGATGTGTCAGCTCCTGTTTGTGTGGACTAAACACAGCACAGCAGACTCCACACAAGGACTGGTGACTTCTCGTGCATCACTGAATGCCACAGACTGCTGGGTGTGGGCAGCTGAGTCATTCAACCTTATCTCAAGGCTGCAGCCTCAACTCTTCCTACTCAGACTGAAAGACAACCCCTGGGTCCTCCTCACCCACCAAGCCTCAGCCTCCCTGACATTCCTGGGACCACGTTATGTGCTACGTGCCTTTGCAGGATGCCCCCTCTGTGAACACAAGGGCAGAGCAGAAGGGTGCACTCAGTAGTCCTGCTGAGGGAGCACTGTCTGCCATGCCACAGATTAACATCCTCCTCAAATTATTTAGGGGGGACAGAGGGGAAAAAAAAATCTCAAATAGTTTCTCCTTTCCTGCCAATTGTCCCCATCTTCTACCTCAATCCTGGCTGGATTCCCCCTTCCCCCTGTCCTCAGCTAGCACCGCCAGGCTCAGTCCTCCTCACCCTAGCCCCCCCTCCCCAAGGACAAGCAAAGTTATTACAATAATGAATTAGCCAGGCTGCTTACTGCTGCCAGTGGCGAAGGCAATTATCCCACTCCACGTCCCCAGCCACCGCTCAGCTCCCTCATAAAGAGAGGCTTTTGGGGCCGCTTTGTGCTTTGATTGGAAATGAAGAGATTGCTAATTAGGGAACCCCTGCTGGGATCGGGCTGGCAGGAACAATGGTGAAACGGACGGAGCACACGTCCATTTAGAGAGGGGTGGGGGAGAAGAGAGAAATGTGAGCTCCTCTGTAATGTAGTGTATCCTCTGCTCACGCCATAAACAACAGGGCAGACAATTTTATAGAGCTTTTCACCTTTTAAAGCATGCTAATTTGTTTATAGGAAGCGATAATTTGGTGTGTGTTTGCATAGGTCAATGCCTGTAGTTTCTGTGTACAGTATGGATTGATGCATGCATACATACACACAGTCATTTCCAGAGAGGCATTTCCTTAAAGAGTGTGTCTACACAGCTGACTGTGTATTTCTTGTCATTTGCTGAGCAGCACGCATCAATCCTGCATTAACAGGGAAAGATGCGTAGACAAGTCTATTGACGAGTATTAACAAAGAATTTAATGCCTGAATTCACAAATCACCAAAGTTGAAAATGACTTACCAAATTAGTCAGTTCACCTGAGGCTTGCCCAGCACCTGCTTCCATTGCTTTGCCCAAGTGCTTTAAATGACAAATAGACCTCCAGAAGGAGAAAATTTCACCATTAATACAACATTTTCTTAAAACTCCTCTCAATTCAATTGCACTAACTATCCATGGGGGTCACAGAAGCTAAATTCACCTTTCTAAGCTTATGAATTGCCCACAAACAAGTTACAGAAAGCCTCCTTTGCAGCGTACAAGCACATCTGCACGGCTTCGTAACACTGCACCAACAGCGCTCATATATGTAACATGCTCATGTTTTGTGCTCTAGTCACTTTTAAACACTGTCAAACAAACAAAAAAAAATCTCCCCCAACAGATCAACATGCAAATCATACCACTTATAAAATACAGCCTGTCAACAAGAGCAAATGCCCCACCTTTTGTGCAAAGCTGATAGAAGGCGGCTGGAACCTATCCTGCATTGCTCAGTTAACTAAGTAAATCCATCGGGGAAGGACACAAGTACCATGTAAAACTGGAAGTATAGTTTTCATCCCACATATTTGCCTTGCCATACAGGAAATTTGCATCTTGTTGATTAGCATTAGGTGACTTATGCAAGGTAAAGCAAATTTCACATTTTAAGCTTGAACTTACATTTCAGAACTCCCTTGTAGATACTGAAGCATTTGAACTATTCAAGTGTGCTTTTCCCTGAAAACATCCTCAGTAAAGCACAAGTCTTAACGGAAAGTGAGCACTAAAGGGTGGAAACATGGTTAAACTGAAAATGACTTTCAAATTCATAGACTATTTCTCCCTGCTGTTTGCTCACCTCCAGTGTTTATATCCTTCAAACAGTTGTAGCTAGTTTTCATGTTCCCTTCTTAGTCATCACTTAGCCAAGCTCCACATATTTAGTTCTTTTGATCTTCCCTCATAAAAACAATCCCTCCAGCTCTGTCATCATTTTTGTTGTTCTTCTCTTACTACCTTCCAAGTTTTCTCTGCATTTTTTTTGCTTCTAGTGCCCAGAGCTGAAAGTCTCACCAGAGCGGTACAAAGCAGGAACACTACATCATTGCTTCATGATGTCCTGCCTCCATACAATACTGTCAAGTCTCATGGAAAGGCCAACATTTGCAACCTGCCCACTTTTTTTTGCCTTGGTCTGAGGTGCTGTAATGTCAGCTCAGATTGGACTTGCTAGTCACCACCATTCCCCCTCACTCTTTCACTCAGTTCTCCACTGTGTTCTACTTACCTGAGGAGTATTTCCCTTCAAGTAGGTACAGCCTGAAAGGAAAATCCTGTGTCAGAACCATGCTTAGGGTTGCATTAGTTTGCTGACAACCCTGTATTTACCCACAGCACGTACAAAACCTGACCACTTAAAAGCAAAGAAACATCCACCTAAGGACATCAAGGGCCAAGTTGTAATGTGGTATACACTAGCAGAGCTTGTTAGGTTTCACCACACCTGTGCTGGTTTACACCAGCTGAGAAGCTATTTCCATAAGTCTTAGACTGGCCATATCACAAACAATCACATTATTCAGAGAAAGTACAAAGAAAAGCATATTTCACCCCAGCAGCTGCAATTCTGATGCACGAAGCCCCATTACCTTGATTTCATAATCCAAATATTTTCTTTTTAGGGATATGGCTATAGTGAGTGTATTAACAATTCAACATATCTACCAACTGGTACCAGAATTCTTTGTTGAAGCATTTAAAATTGCTCTCTTGACAGCAAGACTCTAATTTGGAAAAAAGAGATTCATTCACAGGGTCTGATTTTGACTAGCCTAATATCCTAGTGAAGGTGGATGAAAGGAGGTGGCCTTCTCATCGCATTATAGTAGGCAGGTCAGGGTAGTCAATGGAAGAAATAATCAAATATTGTAAAATCCTGCAAGACAGAAGCAAACCCATTCCCTCACGCACCTAACAATGGGCTACTAGTTCTGATCTTATATGAACTCATTCTCTTTCAGAGCACAACTTGCTTGAAATAATTCAGTCCTTAACAACCGTTCCTGTGCAAAAGGAGCAAGTATGAACATAGCAGTACCCAACCCAGGATTTCTTCCCCATATTCTTCCTGGAGCAACACAACTACATTCTGCCACATGCAGTATGGGCAAAGGCCAAAGTCTCTTAGGGCATACTGAGTTTCTTTCTCTGGGAGATTTTAATATAACATTTTCATTTGAAAATTACCAAGCAAAGAACCACATCTCTCCCCCCCCCCGCCCCGCAGAAGTGTAGATATCCCTTTAATTTCATAAAGATAACACCTGTTACATTCAAAGAGCATAAAACTTTGTTGTCCTTGCCTGTTTTTCTCCTTTAGGAGTTTGGCTCTTACAAATCAGATTGTAGGAAAAAAAAAAAGTCCCTCTACATAGGCTGCATCTATGCTTTAATCCACATCTGGTGCCGAAAGAGGAGATCCCACCATCCTTCCCACCCCACTTGTTGATTCCCACATTTGTCCTGTGTCCCTTAAAATCATGGAATATCCTGAGTTAGAAGGGACACACGAGAAACATGGAGTCCAATGCCTGACTCCACACAGGGCAACCTAAGAGTTAAATCATATATCTAAAAATGTTGTCCAAACACACTTTTTGAACACCGACAGGCGTGGGGCTGTGACGACTTCCATAGGAAGCTTGTTCCAGTGCCTGCCACCCTCTCAGTGAAGAATTTTTTCCTAATATCCAATCTGAGCTTCCCTGTATGCAGTATTGCATTAAAAAAAGTAGTGCCAGCAGGTCAAGGTAGGTGATCCTTCCCCTCTCCACAGCACTGGTAAGGCCACATCTGGAGTGCTGCATCCAGTTCTAGACCACCCAGTACACGAAAGACACGGATGTACTGGAGATAGTCCAATGCAGGACTGCCAGGATGCTGAAGGGACTGGAGCACTTCTGCTGTGAGGAGAGGCCGAGAGAGTTAGGACTGTTCATCCTGGAGAAGGGGAGGCTCAGGGGGATCCCATCAATGTATATAAATAGCTGAAGGGAGGGTGCACAGAGAACAGAGTCAGGATCTTTCTAATGGCACCCAGTGCCAGGACAAGAAGCAATGGGCACAGACTGGAACACGGGAAGCTCCCTCTCAACATCAAGAAGCACTTCTGTACTGTGCAGGTGATGCAGCACTGGCACAGGTTGCCCAGGTAAACTGTGGAGTCTCCCCTTCGTGGAGATCTTCAAAAGCCACCTGGACATGGTCCTAGGAAACCTGCTCTGGGTGTCCTGGCTTGAGGAGGTGATTGGACCAGATGACCTCCAGAGGTCCCTGCCAACCCTAACCTTTCTGTGATGCTCTGATCTTATCATTGGTCACCAGAGAGAAGAATCGGCTTCAGATCCCCCTTGTGAGGAGGTTGTACACAGCAATGATGTCACCCCTTAGTCTCCTCCAAGCTGAAGAAATTCTCCTCATAAGTCACACCCTCTAGCCCTTTCACCATCTTCATTGACCCTCCTTCAGGCACATTCTAATATTTTTTTATGTCCTTATATTATGGAACCCCAAACTACACCACAGGACTCAAGGTGAGCCTACACCAATGCCATGTATAGTAGGACAATAATTTGTTTCCACCAGTTGACACACATGAATGTACAGCTCAGACTGAGGAGATGATCTGAGTTAAAAATGCGAAAAGGGTAGTTTAATTCAAACTGACCACAAGACAGATTACTATAAGCCCAGGTGTACATGACATATGGTCTCCACGTTGCTAATATATTTTCACAGCTGCTGTAATGTCAGATACTTTACTTATGTTTGGAGTATTTTTCTTTTAAAATTTCCATTTTTGTGCAGGTAAATGATGACGTGGTTGAGACAGAAGGAGACTGAAAGACATAATTACTGAATTGAAAAGCATGATGCTGTCAGCCCAGTACTTGCTGGAAACAAAGACTATCCAGTGAGTGATCTAAGAAGCATAATAAATTTAATTCCAAGAATAGTCTAAGGAGTGACCTGATCTAATTGTAAGTGGGGGGAAAATTTAATAGTAGAGTTCTTTAATCTAGCTTTAAAAGGATGTAAGACAAGACTACTCCTAGTATCCAGAACTAGACAAATTCCACTTTTCAATAAAGAGCATGTTTTCATTTTTAAATGGCAGGAACTGGCCACTGGGACAACATGCCATGAGGCATTCTGGATAATCTATCACAATGTCTTTAAATCAAGGCTGTGTGTCTCTCTAGAAGATGTTGATGTTGAGAAGGTAACAGATCACTACAGGAGTTACAGCACCAAAAGCAGTGTGTGTCTACCTTAAACTCTGTTTAGATTCCTTTTGATTCTTTAAGAGTTGTAGAAAGCAAGACAAACGTATACAAATACAGCACCTGCTTTGTTCTGTTGAAACCGTTCACTAAGAAGCATTTGTGTTGTACTATCCAGAACTTTTTGGTTCCCTAGAAGCTTCAACAAAGAAGAATCACAAATGGTTTTTATAAAGCGATTTCTTATACATTATAATAAACAAGTGGCCATTTAAATCTGTTCATGTCTTGATTTTTATTTTATTTAAGACCCGCTTTATTTTAAAATTTTATTCAAGCTTCATAGAGTAAGCTGCCTATAGGAAAAATACATTTTATAAATCTACCACATCAGGGTTACAAAATGAGGGAAGGGAGCTGCCCGTCAAACAGCCAACACCACTGCTACTCTGCCCAGGTTTGCCTTTACTGCTACAATATGCATTTTTAATATGGGGGCATTGGAAGCCTGAAGTCAAGCTATGGACTCTGCTGTGACACATGCTCATAAACAGGAGAGGAAAACTTTGCTCTTTGAACTTCGTATACTCTGGCTAACCAGCCACCGATCTAGTTTTAACAGATAAAACAAATCTATCCTTTAATTTCAAGTGACTATAGCCATGTTCCATTAGAAGAGACTGTCATAGTATTGAGATAACATTTCTCTATTTTTCTCTATTAAGTTGCAATGTACTATTTTACTGCCTATTAAAGGCCTCTTAAACCCACACACTGTTGTTCTCCTGTCACACCAGGCTGTTCTCAAAAACTGCTCACCTCTCCTTTCTGCAACATCTCTCAAACCTCAGCTTTTAAACCAATGCTAACAAGACTCGCTTTCCTACTACAACTTACTGCCCCTTGGCTCTTAGTAAAATTTATAGTGCCTTTTCTCCAAATGAATCACAACCACCTTTACAGATTGTACTCTTCTATAATGGTTACCAAGGACTAATTACGTTCACCCCATCACTTACCTGGAAAGAGAGGAAGTTAAAAAAGAAAAACACTGAATCCCCTGAATATTTTTCTAGAGCTTTCTTACTCTGAAATTAGATTCTTAAATATGCTAAATATTCTAGCTGAATACAGGGAGGTGTCTTTTTTTTTTTAATCACTTGCAGAAACAACTGATGGTAGGGGAAGAAATCCTTCATGACATGGTCAATTTTTTTAGGAACCCCCCAGTCATACTTACTCATTTGAAAAACTACACTAGCATAGCCTGGGGGAAGAGGAGACAGCAGCTGTAGGGGTAATAGGTGTTCTCAGTTTCAAGTACCTGAATGAAGAAGCAGTCCCTGAATCTTGGAAGATGCAGACTTCCATTGTAGAGCTTTATTGATGCACCCACCATGGCTGCAGAGAGGCTGGCCCGGACCGCAGGTGTAGGACTTACCACATGGCAGCCTCTGGAAAAAGGCCTTCTCCAAGCTCGAGAGAGAATGTCCTCCTCCCCATAAAGAACTGCTACCTGCAGCCTTGCACCCTGGCTTAGAAGACAGGTTTAAGACATAGAAGGGAATCACGGAACTCAAAGAGCAAAACCTTTTCAAGAGAAATATAACAAAAGTTACAGAGCAGCGCAAGAGACTGATGCAAAGTGCTATTGGGGGAAAAAAAAAAAACAGTTTTGTTGAGGAAAGGAGTATTTAGAGATAGGATTCAAGTCCAAGGAATATTGAAGAGTGGAAACAGCGAGGAAGGAAACAAGAGGAAACTAGAGAGAAAAAAAAAAAAGAGAAGAAATTAAGACAGAATTTAAACCAAGCAACCAGTAAACATTCTGTGGTAGCAGAAGGACTCAAGCTCTAGAACTGTCACCCCAGCATGGCATGGAAGAAAGTTGTGCAAGCAAAGCAAATCAGACAGAATAAAAAGGACTGAAAGCTAAGAAGCTTTTTCCACCTCTAACTGCTGTGATTCTACATCCCTGAACAGCTGGGAAGCTTAGAAGAGGTAGAGCTACTGTCACAAAATATCCGTAGAAAATAGAGGACCAACACTTCCCCCAAATCAGTAGCACGTTACTGACAGAAACAGCTTTCCATACTCAGAAAAAATTACAGGCTTCTCCTTTAAGGGACATTTAAGCAGGGAGTATTTTTTCTTCCCTAATGATAGGAGAAGGAAGTGAAGGAGGTCAGAGTTCTGCAGACCTCTTTGCACTCCCTGTGGTCTAGTTAAGGAGACTTAAAAAGATTCAGATTAACTGGGGTGGCTTTGTCGATTACACACAGAGAAGAAAATGACCCCGTGTGGTAAGTGTTTCCAGGACAGCTGCTCCGTTGGTGAAACACTGCTGCATTCCAGAAATAAACTCCTACAGTCAAATTAGCAGCTCGAGCCCTCTCTCTGAAGAAACGTGCCTTTACCGAAGTTGCAGCAGTTCCCAGATGAATGGGAAAACAGCAGCATAAATTCCTGCTTGGCTCAACTTTTAAATAGTAAATGGTGCAAACATATTTTTGTACAATATCAGTCTATAGTCACATAATTGCCCCACATTATTGATGGGCTCAAAAAAAAAAAAAAAGGAAAATTGGGAATATTTCTGGCTGGGTTGGAGAGCTACAGCTAGCATGGTTCCCCACCAGTCCAGGCCTGTCATGAGTTTTTCAGGTCTGAGCAGTTATCAGGACTTCAGCGTAAGAGATCTGGGTTTTGACTCCAATGTGGATCAGTACCTACCAATGCAAAGTATAGTAGAAACATGTAAAAGAAAACAATCAACATTTGAACCAAGACAGGAGGCACCGTTGCCCCTTGCCTGGCCTTCTCTTGCTCCCCAGAAAGTAATGCAGAGCTGCCCTCTCACTACAGAGGTGACTTCTGGGCTGTAAAAGAGAAATTTGCTCAGAAGCCCCAAGGCACTCACTCAAGTTTTACTGAAGACATACATTAAGCAGCAAAACTACAACATGACACAGCTTCCAAGTTTACACAGGTTTACAGATGGCTACATTGGAGAAGGCCCATGCAATCCTTGGGGGGGGAAGGAAAGAGCCAAAACACCAAACTACAATTTTCAACAGATAACAGGGCACTTTTTCAGTGCTCTGGGCTCACAAGGTAGGCGTTGGACAAGCAGCAGGTTGCTCCATGTAACCACTGAGTGCACAAAAGTTTGCGATCCTTTCCCTTTTTCACACGGGACCCTCAATTTATAAGCAAAATATCTTGTGTTTGTCTGAATGCCTCCTCTGTCAGGTAACCAAGAGCTTTGGGAACATGCGGGAAGATGTTCCTAGATATTCCACTGCATAAGGAAAGGCCCACCACACCCCCCCACTCACAGATAGGAAAGATGAAGCTGGAAGCATTGCTGTAGTTGCATAGAACAAGCATCAGAATGCAAATAAACTGCTGGGTGTTATAGTATAGTTCCCATTTAACTCAACAAATCTTCTCCAGCAGGTGATACAGCAATGCAATGCTCTTCTGACTCAACACACCACCAAACCAAAGCCCATTAGGTGACTAAACCTTCTGCAGCCCTATGCAGTGCGGAGCAGAGGATGTTACACTTTGAAACAAGCTCACAGCTTCTGCATAGTCTGGTGTTACACATCCTCTAATCCATTTCCTCTTTTCCTTTGGGCCTTTCTATGCCCTGCATATTCCACTGCAAAAGGCACCCAGCCTGGGGGAAGGCACACAGTACTGGTCAGAAAGGGTAAAGTCAGGAAGCGTCATTTGTGCTGAGCCTCGCCTCGTTCCCTGACTGCATTCTTGTCTTCACTGCTACTTTCATGGTGGTTTATCTACCCCAGGAACTTCCACAGCTTTGGGAACGTGGCCTGTAACTGTAGAAAACCATTCGAGTGTAAACAAAATATAAATGCAGTATGTTTGTAATGTGGTATCAACATAAATAATTCAGCTACCTGCACTGAGTGACAACACCAGTTCTACTCACAACAGAAGCCATGAGGACAGCCACGCCAGGTGAAGTTAAGAAGTTAGCTAGCTCCATCTTTCATCTCTGATAACGGCCACTAGCATGTGCTTAGGGAAACACTAACAAAGGAGAATGTTGTCCCTGCTCTTTACCTTACTGTGCTTTTATGGCTTAGACCGTTCCCTTTAGACCACAATTTGTATTTTCCACTGATAAGACCACATATTCCATTAATTCCTTGATATCTTCTGGAGTTCACCCATAACTTTGCTACTGAATGATGCCAAGGCCAACAAATCCAACAGTTTAATTCTGTGTTATATGAAAAAATACTTCCTTTGGTTTCTTTGAAGTCTGCTTCCTAAGAAGTATTTTTCGTTAAAAAAAGAAAATGACTACATTGTTAGAATAAAAAGAGGAAAACACACAGACGTGTACAAAGATACTGTGAATATGTAGCAGAGGTCTCTTCTAGATAAGGAAGTGGAGGTGCTAATTTTGCAAAGCAAAGAATTAGTCAGGTTTTACACAGAGACATAAAGGGGCATACTTTTTTCTTTCTTTTCTGTATCTTTTAGTTAAGTGCACAGTAAGTAAAGCCACCTGCATTCAAAACAAACCACACTCGCAGCAATGCATTACCACAAATTCCTGTCTCAGTTATCCTCAGCTTTCTTATTGCCACAGACTTCACGACTGCCTCTGCTCCTGGTAGTCTCTTGTCTTGAATCAGATTGTTGGGTCTTTAGGACAGAAGTGGCCTCGTAAATAAATGCAGCAGCCCCAAGAGTGGGGATTGTGTCACGATATAAACAACAAGGGCAAAACGGAAGCAACAGTCAAAGCTGCCAGCACAACTTGTAGCCATGGACTGAGAGCTAGTTAAACAAAAGTGGAACAGTCACAGCATGAGGTTTATTAAGTAATAGATAATAATTTTACATTACATAATACACAATGTTGCAAACTATTATTAAACCCAGTACAGTAAGCCTCAAATGTTCAACTACTGATCAAGTCCCAAAATAAACATAATTATATTATCTTATCCCCCCAACCAACCAAAAGAAAAAAAAAGTAGCTGGCTTTACGCTTTCTAGTTGCTCCCTGAAACCTTGCAGTCTAGACACTTCTTTCTTTTAAAAGAAAGCTGCAATTTTTCTCATCATTTCCTTTCACATGGTGGAGATGTAAAGTAAAACATCAAGCACAGCAGCAAAGTTGTTGGCAACATCAAAGAAGATGAACTATAGAAATGATATATAGGGTAATTAAATGGCTCTAAGTTATTTGCGTATCTCTATATATAAGCTGGCCTGACTTAATAAAGAAACGTTTCACAATAGCTTTTTTGGCCCTCCTGGCTTTCTGCAAGATGCTGTAATCCACTCCAAATGGGCCCAACCTTTCACGGCCTTCTGACCTGGCTTTGGGAAGCTGCAGAGACCTGTCCGAGCCTCCTTGTAACACACAACACATCCAGAAATGGAAAGGGTACAAAGCACATGAGTACAAAGCAGGGAGAAAAGGAGATATGGAGCACGATGAACAAGCTGCCCTTTTATTTCTGCAAGTGAGAGTCCAAATTTGTAGTCATCAGCAATGGTCTAGCTACGGCTGTGAGCCAAGCCCAATTCGCAAGCTGACTGTAACTGGTGCCTGAGGGGAAACAGTGTGAGAGCTTCCCCAGCCCACTGTTCTGCAAGGAGGGTCCCACAGCCCAGAAACAGGCAGGAAAGCGTGTGCGCCCCCCATGGTCACAGAAGCACCCAACAGACCCTTAGGGCTGCCGCTCCACATGCTGTGCCCTTTGGACATCTGATTCATGCACCTACAGGCATGGGCACAGCTGAGCAGACAGAAAGCTTTGCTCCTGCAGCAGCTCCTGTAGCAAGTCGGTGTTTCTCCGTCTACCGCCCTGGGGCCAGAAAGAAATGCCTGACTTCTCAGGGTAGGTTTGAAGCTTCAGTGCAAAGCCCGTGGGATGTTTCATCACCCCACCACCACCAGCCCATGCACGTGGCTAGAACCACGTTAGCCACTATAAGGCAGTAGCACTTGCTGAGCTGCCTCCCTGCACATGCACATCTCCCTGGGAGCAGACAGACGAGTGGTAAACTTGACACATGTCTAGCACGGGTTTTTTCTGGGATGGGTTAGCAACAGAACAGCTCTGCCTTTGCACTATTCTAGGTAAACAGAGGATGTTGCTGGTACAAAGTGCCTGAAAGTGGCAGGAACAGCATTATCACTTCAGTGCTGTTTCCTGAAGGATCAATAAGCCAAGACAATCAATTCTTCTGGCTAGTCCTTATTTCCCAGGAGAAGCCCTGGCTCTCAGCCCCCATCGTTTAACCCTTCACAAACACACCAGCAGCACCAGTAATTGTGTCCTCCTTAAACACACACTACATAAGCCCACGTGCCAGAAGAGACCACAGAGCTGGAAGTAACGTAGCCAGGTGAGCAGGGGGTTGCAGAGAGGAATGGCCCATTACCTCGGCTAAGCAATAACATCTCTATATATTGCCCTTCGAGCACGCGTCCTTGCATCCAATTTCTTTGCATGGGATAGATTGTCCCAAAGAAACCATAGCTTCAGCTCGCTATCCCCCACTACTTGTCTGTGCAGGGAGTATAGGGCGCTCCCAGGGCACCAGCTGGCACTCACTGAAGGGGGCTGCATAGGCAGTAGATGGCACAGACAGTTATTGCAGCCCCAGGGCTAGAGCCTGCTACACACAAAACTGAAGTTTAATCCTATATAGCAGAAAAAGAGCAAGAGTGATGGGGAGAAAGCTCAGGATGAACAGAAAAAAGTGATTATTTGCACTGTGAAAAAGGGAATAAGGGCTACAGGAAGCAAAACACTGGGCCGTACTAGGAGTCTGCAGTAACACAAAGCATTTTGCTGTGATCATGCAACTCTCCATAGGCCACGGAGAGTGGGCAAGCAGGAACCCCATTTAAGATGGGCAAAACAAATCATCACATCAGTGAAGGGACTCACCTTAGGCTGAACAGAGAGTCTGTGTCAGAGCTAAAATTAAAAAACAACAGTGAAACAAATTGCTTGGTATAAAGATTGGCCATGAATACATTGAAGCTGTTCACAGAATTTTCCACCTAAAAAGCAGTAGGGCGTGGGATAGGTTCCTAGAAGGACTCCTGGGGGAAGCATTAGAGAGGATCCTGATGCAAGGAACCTTTTCCTAGCTTTTGTTTCACTCACAAAATCCTTGCAGACTTCCCCCACCCAAAGAAAGCATTAGCCAATGGTTTTAACTTGAGAGCAGCCCTACTGTTAGGGCTACAGATTACAGGTCCAAGAAGCATGACTGAGAAAATCATATTCACAGGAGCTCTCCAGCAATCTACATGAGTTCACGTCACCACCAAAGAAAGGTTGAAACACCCTATCCTAGGCCATGGGGACTCAATGCAACAGGGAAGAACTTCCTACCTACAGGGAGGCAGCAGAAAGAGCTGCCAATGATAGCAGCTGAGAATTTAAATAACTCAGGAGTCCTAGGGGAAAGAGAAAGGCCTGAGGATGGAGAGTAAAGCAAATAAAAAGAAAGCTGTCTGACAGGCCTGGTGGCAGGCATACTCTCTCTTCTCACCCAGAAAGTCACGCTCCAGGCCCTGTGAGCTTTAGAGGGATGTCGCTGACATGCCTGTGTTTTGGTATGTGGCTCCTGGTCATTTGCTCAGGCCTAGTACAAAGAGGTGATCACGGGAGGCTGGGGAAACGAGAACTTCTGGAGTGCATTTCCTGCTGATCTGGCGAACACAGTTATGAAGAGAGAGAGAATCCATTCTGAGAGCAGCGTGAAACTCTTGTGAGCAGGATCATTCGCGTCTCACATGGTAGAGGGAAAGGAAAGGGCAGCGGCTCCTTAATGAATAAAAATAGCCACGTATGCTTCCCTCTCATACACGTGAGGTTCAGGCTTTGTAGCTTGGCGTATGCGTTCCAGTATTCAAATAAGATTTAGTTATGAGTTTTATCCCATTAGAAAGGGTAATTTCCCCTAAAGACACAGCCTTTTTTTTTCCCTAGAGACTTCCAAGCATCCCAAGACTTTTAAAATATCATTACTTTCAAGTCATTGTGGCAAGTAAAATGTGTTCTAAGAGTTTAAACAGTAAAAATGTTTGCTTCCCTGAAATTCCTACACCATTATACAACCATCTTTTAAATAACTGTGGCATGCATGGACAACAACAAAAATAGTGTGTTATGTAGCTCGTGGAAGAGCTGAAAATCAGTTTTCAGTTCCCCAGTTCTTCATAATCTGTATGTATGCCAGGCAAAGCTGCACTGAAACGTAACTACCTTCAGAGTAAACAACAGCAGGCCATTCATAGGATTCAGGACAGCACTGGAAAGGACAAAAAGAGGAGAAGGAAGAGTAATTTGCCTAAAAGTTAATCAGAGGAAATCCAAGTATAAACTACTAGGCCATGGCTACACCAGAACAGAGCAGGAGAAGAAAAGGTTCAGTCAAACAGAAGAGAAACTGGGATGGGAAGAAGGGGAAGGTTGGAAGAAAATGTTATACAGTGTCCAGCTCAGCCACAGAAAGCTCATGTCTCAAAGTGATCTGCTGTGGGTGCCAGTTATTAGAGGGAAAGAACACAGTTATTATGTATTTCAAATGCATTTAATAAAGTACACTCTAGCTGATGGTGCTCTCCTCAGCAGGTCCAGGCACAGAGCACAAAGAGAAACGGGCCTCAGGCATTCACATCAGGTCTCAGTTTTAAATAATTTTTCAACTAGGGCAAGGTGCCAATTCTTACCTCAAGGTGCTGCACCCATATAGACATGTCAGCAAAAACACGAAGTTTAGTATATAAAGGATGACCACCAATACACATGGCTCCAGAAACAAACAGGGACTGATTTATTTTCCCCACCCCCCCCCGAGTTTACCACCTATGAAAAAAAACCTCTGGAGCTCCATCATCTCAACAAGGGTCACCAGGACCAAATTAAGACCCTAGTGTGAAGGACATCTCCATTGACTTGGTTTGGTTTTACGAGGAGTAAATTAACCTTCTTTCTGCTTGCCTTACCTAAACTGGATGACCTTTTTGGTGGCTCGTACCAAATCTATTTAAACACAAAACAAAGCAACAAGAAGAACAAAAACCTACCAAACCCAGCAAAGTGGGGGTAACTCCTTGTTGCCAGCACAAAAACCTCATTTTCAAGCTATGCACCTGTGTCAATGATTTGCAGTCAGTATGCCATAGGCAAACCAGCTATTTGGGATTTATACAAGGTTGTTTTCTGTAGATCTTAGAGTACTTTTGATGTCAGCCATATATCATTTTACAGGCAGGGAAACTGAGGAACACGGAGACATGACTTGGCCAAATGAGTCACAAGACGGCAGGTTTCTATCCTTACTCCTTTTCAGGACCTCTTTACAGAAGAGGGGCATGATCATGGCACAGCCTTAATTTTGTACAGTCTGATAGATTTTTTAAGTCCAAGCTCGGAGCAAAAAAGCCTACTGCTAGCTAGTTTACAGCACCCCACTTAGCAACACAGGTCCTTTGCTTGCTGCAGGCAGGATAGCTCCTTCCCAGCAACAGAAGGGTCTACCCAAGCATTTATGATGAACTCATCACAAAAGCAATCAGGCATTAATTTGGTCAATCATTCCTGTGACAGTGAACCCAGTTCTCCACCTAAACTACTTGACCCAAGACTTCAACTAACCTGAAGGACAGAAAAAAAGGCCATCAGACATCAGTCTGCTGAACAGAATTGGAATAATTTAGGCATTAATTTACTCATGCCTTTTTTTTTTTTTTAAAAAAAAAAAAAAAAGGTTAGCCAGGAGTTAAACAGAACCAAAAATACAATACATTAAAAATGTATTATTAGTGCCTGGATTTAAAAGGAAGCCCACCCTCCACTCCTTCCCATTTAGAAGAGTATTTATTTGGAGTTTCTACTGGGCTACAGCATGCACTGCATGTGTCCTGCTTTGCTAAAGGAGAGCCTTTCTGAAGCATCACTTGACTTTGTTTTAAATATCTCACTACAGTTTCCATTTTAGCTCTGTGAGATGATTATTTTTTCTCACCAAACTGAAGTTATACAGCAGTTGAAAATGCTGATGGCTTAACTGGTTTCTTTCCCCCCGCCCCCCACCTCCACAGCAGCCCTGAGGGGTTTTAACTCTTTCTGCAGCACTGAAATCCTGCTTTTGGAGTTCAATGTTTAACTCGCGCTGGGAGACTCATAAATATTCGGAGTCACTCTCTCCCTCTCTGTTTGATTAGGAAATGAGCCTTTAACTCAATGTAATCCCCAAGCCATTAACAAAAAAGCCCTCAACAGCTCCACTATTAGAATTTCACTCCTAACCCACAGAGGATTGAATTAGATTAACATAACTACCCGCAATCTGAGTTTATTTTCTGTGCCAGATAGAAATGTGTCTTCAGGAAAGGAAAAGAAGAGAGCGGGAGAGCAAGCATAGCATAATGAAATGTAAAAATAGAGAGATGAGAAATAGATGGACAGATGTACAGGTGAAATGATAAAAGAGGTAAGAAACAGCAAGAGCAAGAGACAGCTACACAATCTTTAATAACTGACTGCTGGCTTTGGGGGTTTTATTCAGAAGGCCCCAAAAAAACACAGAATTGTTTCAAGAAGAGTATTTTTTTCTTGATGTTTACTCCGTATTCTCAGTGACTTACAGCGAGACACCTGAGCATGCTGTACTCCAGACACCTGTGCAGAAGATTTGGCACAGGTTATATTTATAATTCTCAGGAGGTGTCGTACTCTGCAATGGAAGGAGGGGCATGAGAAAGAAATCTGCATGTCAATCACTACTTTGCCATCAAGGAAACAAATAAACTGGGATGAATAAAAAAGATTTTTCATTCCTTACATATATATATATATAATTAATTAAAATAAATAAAATCATGCAACAGCGCTGCGATAACTACACTAAGTCAGTCACTTTGGAGGTTCATAGGTGCTTAGTCCACATAAAATGAATCATTAGTGAGACAGAAACTAAATAACAAAGACTTCCTTACACATAATGCATCAAAGTCTTTCTCTAACCACAGATAACTCCTTCCCTCCCCTTAAATAAAAGGGGACCCATAAGCCTTTGATTGGTATACCACAGGGCGGTAGATGCTTAGCAATGTTTTCCAAATGCATAATAAAACGATACAGCAGGTTGAACAGGCGAAAAGACACATGTGGTTAAAAGCAAAGGATAAAGTCCAGCAGCTATGTGGACACAACTACTGAATAGCCCAAAAAATTCTTAAGACTAAACCTTTTCCAGCTTTATACTCAGAGGACTTCTTTGGGAATGCCTGCTAAAATGTATAATAAAGGAATTTTTGCAGTAATTCCTGAGCGTAGTCATGCTGATATTTGTCTATTTGTAAGAAGGAAAGAGAGTCAATTTTTATTTTTCGAGAGATAAGACACCACTTGGCTTTCAATTTTTAGAAGGACCTCAGACCAGCTATTTGATAGATTCTTTGTTAGTTACAGAGTCAGCAATTTTATTTTTTTAATGCCTTTCAGAAAAAAGAAAATCCACTCTCCTTTTATTACACAATAACACTGCATCGTGACAGAGAGGCAATAAAGGTAATCTCGTGCCAAAACAAACAGAAAGGGGGCTTAAATAATTTAAATATATTCATTTTTAGGTAAAGCAAAAAGCCTTAATAATCAGAAGGAAGCTTTCTATGATGAGGATGGTTAGGCTGACAGTTTTGTTTTATTTGGGGGGAGGGGAGCTTCAGAGCAAGCAGCGTATTCACTGGAATCATTTGGAACATTATTTGCGTATGAAAATTCACTGTGTTTATCAGTATTGTCCTAAAAGCCTGCCTTATGTCTAGAATTTTAACTGAAAGAAGAAATAGTTATATCCATAATTAAAAACTTAAAAATAATTGTAGTCAGTATTTTTTGTTCCTTGAACTTAAGTCAAAAACTTTGAGAATTATAAAATATACATCAAATAAACAAAATAAGTAACTGCCTCTTGTCACATTTCTACTGTCGGTCCAAGCAATTCAGCTATCATCTGTTCCTAGCACTTGATATTTTAATTGTGAAACAGCTCTGGTTTAATTGTTCTATTCTCATTAGACACTTGTTCCATCCAAATTATTTTTAAGTTAAGCTTTGTTTTTCTTCTTGTTGCTTTCAAAGATTACAATGGTGGGGAAAAAGTTTTTATAATATATATTCCATATGTAACTCATATTAAAATAAAAATTAAAAATTATAATACTTGCATTTTGGGGGACAGATGTTATAAACACAAGAAATCAAGGAATATTTTCTGTGCTTAAAAATAAATAAAAACTTAGTTCTCTAAAAGATGTAACCCAAACCTCTGAGGCCAAAATAAGAAAAACCTCTTTGATTTCCAGTATTTTGGCCAAAATATATGATAAAAGCTATTAATAAAAAACAGTTTGTAAGTAATTATTAGGTCTTGCTTCTCTTCATTCTCCTGTTAAAAATAAATACTCAAAAAGTGTATCACTGTTCAAACCATTTTGCCTGCTTTAAAGCAAATAACTCGCTGGCAATCAGAGGCAAAGTAAGTTCCTTCTTGGATTGCCACTGTGCCAACTTTGCAAAGACTTGCACCCCTCTTTTGTCATCGAAGAGGCTTTGGTTGCTTTGGGACTTTTAAAACTGGAGAGACATCAACTGCTCAATGACAAAAGCATTCAGTAAAAGTAAAATTTCATTTTCATCTTCCTGCTAAGAGAACGCTTGATATGAAGCTGCCTTTTTTTTTTTTTTTTTTTTTTGGGGGGGGGGGGCTGTAAGTAGAGGAAAGGGTGTCACTTGGTTCTTTTAAGACAGGACTGCTGAAGTTTCCAGGTTTGCCTTTACCAGCATGGGATAAATAGCACCTGTCCTTGGTAAGCCCTTAAGCAGAGTTACGTTATACATTGACCTTTTTGGAATGCCAGCAAACCTGACCGTTTCTATTCCCAAAACGCAGCCGTTCCACTCAAACTTTCACTTGCTTATTTCCAGAGGAAAAAGAAACTCTCATACAGTGTAACCATCTGATTTCTATAAAGTTCTGAAACCAACTCCTATCCTTGTGGGTCACACTGACCTTCCTTTGACAGGGTGAACACAGAAAAAAAAAATCTACGTTACCTTTAACCACATTATGATGCTACCATAATTTTTAGTCCAGATGAAAGGATTGGTGCACAACAATACATGGATCAAAAAAACACCACCAAAAACAAAACCCAAACCACAAAAAAACAACAAACAACCCCATAAATGCAATAAAGGTAGAAGTTCAGTACTTACATGCTGCAGGCTGAGAGATGAAGCTCGAGGCTGGAGTAGAATTTCCCTTGCCCTCAGGTGTTTCTAATTGCTGATTAAATATCTTTTGGTTCCGCCTGCACCAGCCGACAGTCCCCTCTGCGTCTCTGCCTCTCTTTGTGACTAGGACACAGTACTCCGAGTCCCAACCTATAAATAGATCCCAGCTCTGTGATTGATATAACAGGCAGCTGACAAAAAAAAAAAAAAAAAAAAAAAGGAAAGAAAAAAAAGAGAGAAGAAATAACCAGGTCTTAAGCAAAGCAACAGAAGCAGGGCTTTTAACTCTGTGCTGTGCCCAGGGAGGAGTCCCCCACAGTCACCCGTGGGCATCAGAAAGAGAAAGTGCAAGGCAATTACTTTCCCAGCAGCATTACAGCAACTTGAGGCATGTAAAGCGAGTGAACAAAATTCAATGCACAAAGAAGGAGAGGGAAAGCTCGACCGGCGGACTGCATCCAACTCTTCTGCAATTTAACAGAAATAAATGTTATTTTAAAAACAAGTTAAGGATTCTGACAAAATGAAAGAAAAGTTCAAAGTTGAGTTCTGGGGGTTGGTCCTGGCGTGTTTGTATTTCTGCTGCAGAATAAACTGGGACTAGTGGGTAGGTCAGCAATTTAACAGGTTGGCAGTTTACTTAGGGTCTCAGCCCACAAACAGTATTTGACGAGGCTGCTCCTGAAAACAGAACCGAGGGTATTGACGATGCATTGCCTACTGGCTCAGCAGAAATCGCTGAGCTCTCAGGGACCGAACCATCACTCCCGATCACATCCCTGACTGCCAGGAGAAATCTCCTAACAAGTTACAGGGATCAGCACAGCTCTTTTGCAGAGGCTGGGCTGGGAGCCTACGGTCTGGGCAATGACCTGAGATAAAGCATCAGGAATGCTTTTGCCCTGGTCCCCATTAGTGGCTTGGAGTAATGGCCCTGGACTTTCCGTATCTAACTTCTACAGGTTCTCCTCTTGGATCCACAGTCAGGCAAGGCCAAAAGCTGCTCCAAGAGGCAGCCAGTCCTCCATGCTCCTAGATAGTCACAGTTCCCAGCAGAACCTTACTGGTTAAGCAGTTTCATAGCAAATGGACTCAAAGGCAAGCAGCTCCGGATGAATGCCAGGGGAAGGGTGGGAAAGTAGAGGGAGAACAGTCGGCTGAGAGTGAAAGCTGTTTTGTCTCTACACTGCTACCTTTGGCAGTACCGGCTACAAACATCCCTAGCACCATGCTCAGCTCTGCAGGCAAAAGTATTAGTGCAGAGTTGCAGATCCACCAGCCTTCTTTTCAACACACTGCTAGGCTTGCTTGTGCTGAGATGCTACAGAAATGCTGAACTCATAAAGAGCAGGATAAAATCCTCAGGCGCTAAGCCCATGCTGAACTCCATGGTTCTTTGGCTCAGTGGCTAACAGTACCTGAGCTATTTAAGCTAGTTTAGGCATGTCTGCGTTGCACTGCAGCTGCTGCTCTCGCTGGAGTAAAGTGAGTTAGTTCAACGGGGGCAGCTACCCCAAAGTCAGGCAAGGACCCACCGCATCATAGCCAAGGTCTCAGATCAATGCGGCTATTGATTATATGGGAAGATAAAAGTCACTTTTTCATTTTGGGCCAAATCCTGCTGCATGAATAATTTGCCCCTTGTCAGTATGCTTTGTGTCGAAGCTAGTAGGATTTAGCCAAAACGTTTTTCAAAACAAACAAACAAACAAAAAAACACCCTTCTCACAGGACAGGGACCTAATGAAGTGCCGTGGAAAGACTCATGACTTCAAGATATTTTCCTCAGTTGAGGTTCTGCACTGCAAAGTTTCACATGTCACTTTTACCACTGCTTCACATCCCCCAGTATAAAAAAAACATAGATAACAATTCTTAACAGTGCACTTTAAAGCACGTATCTACAGATGAAGACGTACAAATGAAGAAGGGGGAAAAAAAAAAACACTATCTGATAGGCTGAGCTCTAGTGTGGAAACACACCCTCCATTCCCTGCCAGATCCTGGTCCTTCACCTTCACCTAGTTGAATGATCCACCTCAGATAAAAATTTACCTGACCAAACAAAGATATTTTTTTTTGCATTTCAGCCCTCTCATTTGGTCTCATAGTACAAGATGTTTTGGGCTTTAGCATTCAGAGCTGTACAACATTTTATACTTCCCACTGCTATCAGAAGGAATTTTAGAAGCTCAGTACACAGAATAATCAGGCTGAGGCACAGCATATCAAGGTCCTAAAACAGGGGCACCTAAATCCAGCAGTCACTTTTGAAAAATTCAGCTTTAACAACAGCATAGACACGTAGACCCTGAATATGTTACCACTGTCAGACTGTTCTTTACCATTCTATATTGTTGACGTCTAAAGATCTCCAAATATTCCACTGTCAAGCCTTGTTTTGTGTAGAGCGGTACTATCCCTTCCCCATTACACTGCCATGGGCCAAACTGAAGCCCAGGGAAACCCCATGTCTAAGCTTTGGGCACTTCTCAATCAGGTTGCCAAGAAGCAATATTCAGTCCCCAGGTCCAGGTGCAGTGCTTATCATTGGCACCCCCTATTCACAGCTGAGCAAAATCAGACATGCATTAGTCCGCCATCCACCCGCTTTCCATCTGGAGGACAAAGGGATGATGAAGACCTGCCAGTGTGCAGCTGTTAGCTAGTATGGATGAACCTCGAATGGAGGTAGCATTCCTCCACCCTCCCTCTTTGCCTTTAGGCAACAGGAGATATGACCTTAACTGCTCCTAACTGGGGTATCCAGCATTTCAGAGACCTCCCTTAGGTAAAACCTCAAACGCAAGTCCCCTGCCCCCACTGCCATCACCTCCTGTGTACAAACATCTCTTCGTTCCAGCCACTACAGACTCGGGGTGAGGCAGGGAAAGCATCCAACAGTAGAGGCCACAAGACTGAATGCCCGCTTCAAAACACTGTAAAAAGGAAGACAGAAGATTTCAAAAGAACCCTCAGATACTTTAAAAAACAACCACCAAAAAAAAAGGTTAACATCAGGGACTCGTAGAGTCTATAAAGGCTCAACTCTTTCCTTGAGGCACCCCAGGAAAGCAGAAGACATTGTGAAGTGCAAGTACAGCTTTACAGTCTTCTCTACTTGTTTTTTGGGGAGGTATTTTTTTAAATGCTTCGTGCCAGGGCTATTTTCATCATATGCCTGTATTTCAATCTCAGATTCTGGCAGAGGTAAAATTTCAGAACTCGGTTTTCTTCAAACACAAGGATTTTAAGGCTTGCACATGTAAATCTGGGCAGAGTTTGCTTGGATACATAAACGCCATTATAGAATAATGCAAAATATACTTTCCTCCAGATGATAAAAATAAATACAATAAATACACAGTTAAACAGAGACACAGCAAAAACAGTTCAAGCTTGAAAATACTGGGCCAATCAATGGAATCCAATGGAATGCAATGGAATCTTCACCCACACATTAAACCACACAGATAATCTTTGTCCCTTCTCCCCTGAGCCCTGGGATGCTTCTGTGCACATCTGATTTATGTGACGTAAGTGTGGAGCTCAGAATCACTGCTGCTTTTATATCAGGGAATGCAGGTACGGATAAAAGTTTTAAAAGAAACTAAAAGTCAGCTCTGCAATTTCAAAGTCTAGCCACAAACTAAGAAGAACAATCATAAAGCACAACAAAGTTTCACCAGCAGAGTCACGCTACCCTGAAAGTCTTGCAAGCCCAAAATTCCAGGACAGTGCTGTTAGAACACTGCTGGATTTAGTGAGGTCTAAATTTCACAGATTTCAAACGGGCTACTTACAAGACCAAGAAAGATACTAGAAAAGGATAACTCTTTTCACATAAAGGAAATGAATGTCAAAAAAAAAAAAAAAAAAAAGACTTTCTGGACTGTGAAAACAAAAACATAAGGCATAAACGACATGCAAAAGGAAAAGTTTGAGTAGTAACATCCCCAGATGCTTGGCACACATAGTATTACTCGTAGACTTGACTTAACAGGTAGTTAAATATACTATGAATTTTGACACAAAACAAGTACTCTGAAAAACAGCAGATGCTCAAGAGGAAACAACTGATATTGTCACTAGGAGTTTTATTTCCTTATTTGATTTTAATGCTGCAACCTTCTTATTACATCAAAACCCTTTATGCAACCAGTATCCATCTTTTGGCAGATGCTGAACCCAGGGTCCATACATCTGCATTCGGACCTTTCATATACACTCCAGGATGGTGTGTACAATGCTGTCTGTCATGTCAAGTCTGTTATCACCAGGGTAAGTCACACTGCTTGGTTAACACATTTGTAAACTTTGCTCCTATATATTTTATTAATTTTCAGGTATGTGAAAATGACCAAGATTTTCACAGAAGTCCCCTACCAGATTTAGCCATTCCAGCTGAAGATGTTACCACCTTCCGCTGCCTGCCAGCTGGAGATTAGGGCTCCAGAAGCTCTGCGGCATAAGGGAACCTTTGAGAGTTTTCTAAATTGCTTCAGGCAAAGGACATCAAGTTAGGGCTCCAGACCTTTCCTGGATTAGGAAGCACCCAAATCTGTTCTTTCATCTCCAAAACTGCAGGCAGAGAAAAGCCTTCACTTGGTGTCTGTGGCAGTTTAGAAGAGGTTATAACCATTGGCTTTAACAAGAACTAGAGCAAGTCCAGAAAAACTCTACTCTGCCTTGTTTTTCCGAGTCCACCAGCAATAACAAAGAATGAATAAAAAATGGCTTGGCCTGAGCAGCAGAACACGTATCAAAGTACGCCCAGAGAATATCCAGAGTGAGCACTCCGTTCTACACATACGCACAGAAATAAAACCTGGAAGGATTTAACTAAAGCCTGCAAGCACTAGGGCAAGCATATGCCAGATTACATTTAAACACACAATTTTAGTCAATCTGTCACACACAGTATGATAATAGAGCCCCGTCTACCCTTACCTCACTTAGATCCCTCCTAAACTTCCGCTTCTACTGCAGACCTGTGCCTAAAAGAGCTTCTGTGTTTACACCCAGCAAAACACAACGAAACGGAAGACTCTCTTGGACGTACTCCTACCTAAATTGGTGTAACCACGATATACTCTCTCTGGAAACCACCATCTTCTTCTTCCAATCGCACGCTGCAACGCATTTCACCGACATTGGGCTGTCAATTCCATCACTTGGGGCAGGCGCCTTTCTCGCTTTCAACTTGTTGTGGATGCTTTGCAGAAAAGCTCATTGCTGTTGCTGTACCACTTGTTTAGGACCTTGTTTAGCACCAGCAAGTCCACACCTGTGCTGGCAGGGCATTAGCTGTGCACTCAGACAAATCTCAAAGCAGCGCGGCAGCCTAGTAAGGTCGGCTTCAGGCAAGAGATACTGTTTCATGTTCTCAATGACCTTGGCAATGGTGGGGAGGGAGAGGAAGCGGGGTAGTTTTATAGCAAATAACTATCGTAATAAAGCTCATAGCAATTCTGACAGCAGGAGAAGGAGGACGAAGTGAGATTTAAACTAGTTCTGGTGCCAGATCAAATAGGAGGGATCAGGACTGCCAGAAACAGGTTCCCCCTGGGTTTTTGTTTTTGTTTTGTTTTTAATTCAGATTCCTTCAGAGAACTTCTACAAAACCCAAACAACTACATTATAACCACAGACAGGCCTAACCATAATGTCTGGCTCCAGATCTAAACTGCTTACAGCCAGACTGTTAGTTCAGCTCCCCAGAAAAATCATCACCATTTTCCAAAGGCATGCATGGGGGTGGGAGGTTATTACTGCTCCCTCTTCCCCTCCCCAAGGAGAGGCCACATACTCTTTGATTGTGTGTCTTACTCAATAAAAAAAGATATGAAAAAAAAATTAAAATAAAAAATTAACAGATTAAGTCCTCAAAGAAAGGGGATGTTCCTGGCTGCAGATATCCAAATGAGGAAAAAGCCTTTCCAGAAGCCCTTCAGGCACAAGCTGAGTGGCTTCGCGGCTGCCCACCCACCTCCATCCACACAGAGGACGTCTGGTGGTTGGCACCATCCAGGTGAGCCTGCAGAGGAAAGCAAGTGCCAGCACAAGCTTCTCAGCCTCCAAAACAAGAAAATAAAGGGAAATTCCAAAGTGGGTCCCTCATGAGCCCCCTCTGAAGCAACACCACCAACCTCCCAACCTGCCTGATCTCTGAGTCAGGTAAATTGTGTCTGAAAGACCCTTACCCCTGCCCAGAGCTGGTCTGAGGGAGAAGGCACAGCTCTCACCCTCCTCAGAACACCATCAAAGAAGTGTCAGTCAGCACATCTGCATTGTGTGTCCATGTCCAGGCTCTGGCTGTGGCGATCTGCAGGGGGAGCTTCTGTGAGGAGAGGCTGAGGCTGCCTGCTGCTGGACACAGGTAGCCCCAATGCACAGCACAGCTGAGCCCCTCAGCCGGGCTGGTGGCACCTCAGGGAAACCGTGGTTAAGAAAGGGCAGAAGCACTGGCAGTGAGGAGTGAGAAAAAACCTCGTGCCACTCATGGGTGGAGGAGGGAAAACAGTCAGGAAGGAAGGAGTGAAGTTTTGCCTGGAAAGAAGGGGGAGGTGGGGAAAGTTGCTTTAGTTTTTGTCTTTGCTTCTCACCATCCTACTCTATTTTAATCAAAAATAAATTATTTTTTTCCCCAAGTTGAGTCTTCCCCATGACAGTAATTAGTAAGTGATATTCCTATCCTTAATTGACCCACAAACTTTTTCATTTTCTCCCGTCCTGCTGAGGTAAGGGGAGTAAGGGAGTGGCTGGGTGAGGCTCTGGCAGCCAACCATGGTCCACCCACCACAGTGTCCCACAGCTGATGAGAAAAATCAGCTTTGTTCAGTAGCTCTCCTTCTGAACCCAAGAGCCAGCAGGCCAGCATTTCCAGGCAGTGCTCCTGTGCCAGGTGGGATATACCACAAGACAGGAGGAGACAGGACACCATAAATAACCCGGAACAGTACTGGAAACTGTTTTGTTACTGCAGGAGAGGCTACTCTCCCACACAGATCATACCAAAACTCTACCTTCAATTCCTGACTGACGAGGGAATTAAGCCACCAGATCTGGGAGGCTCTTGAGGGCCATGTGACTTCCACAGACACTGCAATCTGTCTGCAGAGGCCTGCCTCAATTCCCTCGCTGGCAGTGAAGTTCTGCCACCATAAACACTCCCTCACTGTGGATAAATCAAACATGAAATAGCAGACTAAACACTACTCTCACAGTAGCCTCTCCAGATTATAAAGCTATGGCAGGGTCCACTCGCACCCCCAGAAGAAATAGGATCCATGTCTTCAGCTAATGCCTTCTCACTTCTGTGCCATCTAAAGTAACTTCTGAGCTCACTCTCTGGCTGCCAGGACTTTGGCAGAGTTGTAAACCCTTGTGGCTGTTCTGAGCATGTACAGACCCAAGTAAAATTCCCTCTCCCATATCTCGCTAAGCTAACCAAAACAAGTTATGCTGAACTTGGGCTTCATCTTAGCAATAAGCGAGGTGGGTTTTGCCTTTTCACTGCAATTTTGCTGCTGTCTCCTCTGCTTCCTTACCCCACCCCTCAAGTCCTTCTTCATCCCAGGGCTGCCAGTCACCTCTGAAAGCTCTCCCCATCCAGACCCATAAGGCATGGGAGTCCTTGCCACCCTGCAGTCTGGAGCAGCTCAAAACTCAGCATTTCCTCTCCAAGAGGATGGAGAGAGGGAAGGAAAAAAGGGGCAGGACCCTTTTCTTTAACTGTAGTTATCCGTATCTGCAATGAAAAAGGGTTTTGCGGAAGGATTTGGTGTTCCCCTCTGCTCCTCGGGCAAACAGAAATTCATCTCACCAGCACAGAGCTAATCCCACATGAAAGAGCAAAGCTAGAGCACACACAGAGAGGGAACAAGCTGCAGGGACCATCAACGCCCCTGCCCACAGAGAGGGAACAAGCTGCAGGGACCATCAACGCCCCTGCCAAGCGTTACTGCTCATTTCAGTCACTGAGGATTTGGTCCAGGGATGCTTTGCACCAAGAGGACCTGAAAGATGAGCCACACATGTGGTCCCAGCAGAGAGGCAGCAGTGCTGGGGAGTGCCAGTATAACATGGCCGTTGCTCAGACAAGTGCACCACAGCTACCCCTCTCAGCCAGCCTGAGCCACATGTTGAGATTTAACACCCCCCACAGCCTGAGAAGGAACCCCAAACCCAACAGTTCCCCTGCCAACAGTCCAGAGCCCCTCTCACCCTGACTTTTGTCACCACATGCCACGGACAGCATTCCCCTTGCAATGCATCTGAGCCCCTCCGTGGGATAGCACCCAGTGCCTGCACCCATGCTCCTGGGCCTTGTTAGTATCACACCAGGTCTTCCACCCTGCTTCCAGCACCCTCCAGAGACAGCAGCCCCCCAGGGGACGGGCCTCTTCTGGGCACAGAGGTGCCCAGCAGTTCACCACAAACAGCTCTCACATTCTTAACCTGCAGTGGATTTACCCAAAGCCCCTGGAAACAGCTGCTTGAGGAAGGTTCCTGTCGAGTCCACGTTTCAGAAGCAGACATTTGGTTGCTCGGTCCCTTGCTGCCGCTTTAGTCCATGCTCCTACCACACTAGGACCTAGCCTTGCCTGGAATAACCAGTCCCTTCCATTGCTTCTGCCTACGGCCCTGTGGCCACCGGGAGGAGAGGCCCAGCTCCTCGCCCGTCCCCTCCCTTGAGGAAGGTGTCACAGGCATGGCCTCAGCACACCTTTGCGCCAGGCCATGGATCCCCATAGTGCACAGAGAGGAAGATCCAAAGCACTCACATGTAGCTTCTTCCCTGACAGAACACACACCATGCAGCTCTCCTGCGCTCACAAGATTGAAAAAATTCAATAACCTCACAACCTTTCTGTAGGACATCTGTGCAATAACAAGTTCTGTGCAAAAAGTGGTAGATTCAGCCCTCTGTGCCTTTGTGAGGCAGGGCAGTGGCTTCAGAGCGCCTTGCAAATAGGTAACAAACTTCAGCAGAAGCAGACCCGTTTTTATGTCCTGTAGCAGGTAAGGGTGTGTTAACAAAACAGAGCTCTAAAGGGCTACTTCAGCACGCTCTGAATGAGCAGATTTGGATTTTGGCAGAAAGCACCATTCATAGGGACCTTACATCCAGATGAGAATCAGGCTAGACTAATTCAAATGGAGATCGCCATGAAATAGCATCTAGGCTGAGTTATCTCTGCGTGGTGCTCTCCTGTGCCCTGTAAATACACATTAAGTTAGCATAGACAAGAACAGAACCTCTTGCTCTTGAATACATCATGTGCCTTGACATGAGCCCCTGGGATCCATTCACATGGTGAAGCCCCATGGAAACCTGCAGGACAGACTGCCTCCCGTTCTTTGGGAAGCCTGTTCTCCAGAACTGTTGTGCTCTGTATGCATTCTTCTTCTGGAGAAATTTCTTTTTGCCACATTATCAGATGACATGATTCACAATTTTAAATTTGTAGAAATGGGATGTTAGAAAATATATAGCCTGTGGAGTTTTTTTCATGTCTCCTTCTTAAGTTCCCCAAGAAAACAGCTTATGTTTGGAGAAAAAAATATATTTTATTTATATATATATATATATATATATATTCTGTTCTTCACTTTCTCAGTGAAGCACCCGAGAAAATGGTTTCCTAAAGCTCTGTCACCATTTTATGAACAGGAAATTTAACAAAAATGTGAGTTTGGGAGGAAATGTTTGGAAGTCTTCTATGTCAGACCTATTGTTCTGACTAGTAATCGGGAGAGATTGTTACTCACTCTGGAAAACTTTGATCAAAGAGTAAGTAAGACTTGACACCAAAAGCCACAGTATCAAGAAGCAGGCCCCTGCCCTGAACTGCTCATTGATTCCCTTCTTCAGAGGTGATTTCTTGAGCCAGGTTCTCCATCACTAGACTCTTGTTTCACCTTCTTCTTCAGAACATGCAGAGAAGCTGCTTCTGCATTATTACATTATGCTTGTAAAATGTTACCTGTTCCCCTTGCAAACATTGAGACATGAAGATGGACAGCCTCAGTAGTCCACGTAGTAACAAGATTGCAGACAAAACCCATTCAAACATTACTTTTATTTAGTGGTACAGAGCAAGAAAAAAAGTAAGGAAGTTCCTAACAAAAATGTTGTTAAGGCTGTGACATGACAGAGATGACTACGGAGTTACTCTTCATCTCTGAGAATTAGTTTGTTTCCAGATGCCTTGTAAATGATAATTTTCACCATAACTAATTACAGACACACCGTGGTGACTCCCCAGCCAGACTTGTATCCCCTCTATGTTATTATTATTATTACAAGCAGCATTCAGAACCTCAGTGAGGTCCTGGACCCTTTGACACTAAACACCATGCATATGTATATATGCAAATATGGTCTTTACTGCCAATACTTTGTAATTTAAGGCCTGGTCTGTACCATTTTTGTATAAACATAACTATCCCACTTCACAGGAGTGATTCTATAAGAATATTGCACAGAACAAAGTTATGTAACTATAACCAGATCTATGTTATCCCAGCTTACATCTCCAAAGAAGCTATCTATGCTGAAAGACGACAAATCCAATGAAAACGGGGCATCCACAAGCTAGAGGACAGAAGATAAGAGTCAATATAGACATCAGCAGTTTCACATCTGTGTTTTTACAACTGCACCTCAACTTACCTCCTGAAAGAATCTTCTACTGGAAATTTTGGGTGTGCACAGCCTTCTCAGGGATGTGAAACAAAGGTGCCTTGTTTCTCTTGTGTTTGACTGTCTTTTTAACTGTATTATTCTGAGGCTGCAATGTTATTCACCTCTTACTAAATTCCAGGGAATCCACATGCATTAGCAGTATTATGAATGCTCAGAAATAGGGAAGCTCATACCTTTCTAGTTACTAGAGAATCTCTGTGGGTGTGTGGGTGGCTGTGTGTGTGTGAGAGAGAGAAAGAGACTGACCGACCAGTAAATCCTCTGATGCACACGCAGTGAGATGTGAGCCTCAACTGAACTCTTCTGTAATTGGGGCATTTGGACAGCCCCCGTCCCATGCGGATTTCCTGGACTCTAATAAGAGTGAGCTCATTCTGCAGTCTTTCCCTAAGGGATAAGAATAAGGTCTTCCTCTTCTACCTGTCACCTATTTCATGAAACTTGCATGAACTTAATACCTTTCAGACTTCTGACTGGGTGCAAAATGTGTTTGAAATTAGATAAAAGCTTCAAAAGTTGCAGAAACTTATCCAGTACAATCACATACACAGTATTGCCTTAGAAAAGCAGGCCTAACAACAGATCTGGGTTAAACTGACAAGGCATTTTTCTAAGGAACAATGTTGCAATATAATCTGTATTTCATTTACTGAAAAAAAAAAAAGGCTAAACAAAACTTTCACTTTTAAGCCAAGAAGATCTGGATCTGGAATCAGGATCCCTCACCAGTGCAGTGCTCAGCTTTACCCTTGTTCACTCCTCTTGTGCTGCCATACCCTTCCTCACAGAGAATGTCCCACCTTGACCATGCTCTGCCTTACATGCAGCATAGGAAGAGGGCAGGCATGTGCCGCTATGGCTCCATGAGGCTGTCCTGATGATTCTGTGATTGGAGGCAGATTTAGGGACAAGTTTCCTTGGCCCCAGCGTACATGCATATGCTAACCGTCATCTTTCATATGTTGATAAATGGTCATGCACAAACCCTTGGAACTGAAAACCACATTGTTGTGCTAGATTTACTCCCTTTTCTTACCACGTTCTCTGTTTCAAACCACCTCTGTTCACTCTGAGTCTCTTAGGAACTGTGTGGATATGAAGCAATGGTAGGCTGCAGCCTGGACACCTTCCTTTGCTTCCCTTCAGTGCTGTATTACTCCAAGGAGGCTGGGTCGGTTGTCCGCATTCTCAGAATCCAACTTCCTACGAGGCAGGTTTCTTGGAAGAAAATGCTGCAGACAGCTATGTTCTCTAGAGCCAAACCTCAGGATAAATAGGTCTGGATTGTGTTGGTCCCATATGAGGTATCAATGCTATGTCTTTGTCTTACCACGCCACTCCTCCCCCTTCACAATTCCAAAACACTTTCTCTGAATAATCTCAACTGCACTGATTTCTCCCCTCTGCAAGGGAGCCTGGAGCCTGCACTGATATTTTTAGGTAACCCACTTGCTCAGTTTCTTTCCCCTCTGTGAATAGATCCTTCACTTATTCTAACTCATACTGCCGCCACACACGTTCCTCATCTTGTTCTTGTTCTGGCACTCTCAGAACTGTAAATGCAGCATCTACTTCTTAGATACATTGCTACATTATCACTTTCTGCTGTTTTTTGTGTCTGAGCTCTCCCACGGCTGTACACACTATGACCAGCAGTACAGAGATCATAAGGAAACCTTGATAATGCTTCAACCACTTAATATTTTTATGTAGGAAGCCAAGCAAAAATTCCAATTAGTATTTTTATGATTATTCGTCAAGCCTGATATAGATCCCTTTCCAAAGGAAAGGGAGTAAGATACCCAGCCAGCAGGTAACCTACAACTGAAGAAGTTTCTCATCCAAATTCTGTCCTGCTTCATAACAGCAGTTGGCATAAAATATTGCTAGTCTGGCAGGAGGAAGCTTTGGTGCCAAGTTTATTGAAGTATGAACAAGGAAACTGGTGACAACACAGGACGGGATCAGTCCAGTTGGATGGCTGCATCCAACCCATGCTGCTATCACCTCAAAGGAGTTTCCCTTTTGGTACTAACCTGGATTCTCACTCTTTCCCGAAGCAGAAGATGGGATCTTAGGAATACCTCTTTACACACACCTCTTCTTTCAGTCTGTGTGCTTTCTCCTATCTAATTGCTTTTTTTTTTTTTTCTTCCTCTCGCTCTCAGTCTTTCCGTTTCCCTCTCCTTTTTATTTTGGCCCACAAACAAACCCCTTCCCCAGCATGTCAACAGCAGTGGGAAGTAACCTAATTAATAGTTCCTTGATAGCCTACCCCACACACGCACACACCCATCCCCCCAGTATCCCACTGGCAATTCAAGAGCCCTCTCTAAAGAAAGGAAAATATTTCCATACTAATTAATAACAACATCGGGTATTTCTGGGCGGAAGGATCTCGGATTCCCATCTGGGCCTATATCTCTCGAGCTCACTGAGCAATTGTACCTCAAAACACATTTCCCTTTCCAAATCCTTGTGTCATTAACTGTTTATGCTGCTCTCTGCATCAAACATCTTTGTCAGCCTGGCTTGTATGTTGACTAGTATATTTGCAATTGAGTTCAGGCTAAATTCCTTCAGTGCTCAGCTTGTCTCTCTCTTTCAGAACATGGCACTTGCTCATAAACCTACATTGCTTCCCTTATGTCTTCTCCGTCAGGATTCAAGTGAGCCAAGGACCTTTCCATACTGTGGTTCTCCAAGGACACAGATGCTACCAGATCCATTTAAAATGTCTCTGCTGCTTGACATCCCCTGACATCCACTTCACTGTCTCTGTTTCTGCCACAACCACTTTTAAAAAATCAAGTGCTGCTTTTGAATCATGTCTGCAGAGATGGAGGAGTTCTCAGAGCTGACTGATCTATGGCACAGATTTTTTTCTATAAGGCTTGTGTCTTCATGTAATAGTATAGTCCCACTACTGTCATCTCGTGCAAGAAGGGAAAAGTAGGAGATGCTTCATTGAGGACTGTGTTCAGAGTTGGGCTTCCAGGGAAGAGAGGGACCATATGAGAATTTTTCCATCCTAGCCTGGAATCACCAAAAGTGGTGCCTCCTGCCCCTAGAAATGACCTGAAACAACTAGACTAGTTAGTTCCTCTATATCTCGGGCCAGCAAAAGAATGAAAAGCAAATAAAGACAAATGTGGGAAACATTGGTGCCTCTGAAAAAATACAGAAAGGCAGAGCTCTTCCCAATGAGAAAAAACAATAGGGGTCCTGTACCACCTACCAGTTCCTTAAAGCTGTGACAAATGAGCAAGAGTATTTCCTACAAGCCCTATACAGACAGAATTGTGATAGGAGACACCAGCATTGAAAGAGACTTCCAGACCCCATCCTACACACTAGAGGACACCAGGCTGTCTCCAGGGACTATCAAAGTAGCAGGAACAAGAACAACAGCTACAGAAAGGTTCACAGCAAGAAGATTCCCGTAAACATGGGTCCCTCTTCTACACAGAGATAGCTTGAAAAATACTTTCAGATAAGCGTTTAGATAAAACAAATGCAGAAGGAGCACATTTACTAAGTGGTGAGCTGGTGAAAGGCATCTTCAAAACAGAGCGGTAAAGAAAGACCTGTAAAATGCAACAAACAAGGGAGATAAGTGAGGTGCCTCCACATATTCTGTCGCTGTGGTGTTGCATGCACAGCCTCCACCACGTCACATACTCCACCTGTCCATTTCCCATGCCAGCCTTCTTCTGAAGAGCCTTTTAGAGCCTGAGGAGCCCCAGCTGCTCCCCAAGCTTCCCTACATCCTCATAGCCCCCAGTGCCTGCCTGGCCACAGATTTGCCCCGTCTCCACAAAAAAAAACAAACTGCACAGCAATGCCTTGCACAGCAAAGCATGCATTTCCATCCACAAGGCTGAAAGAAGGAAGGATGGAAGGAACAGCAGAAGAAAGGATCCCTTTTAAAGGAGAGGGAAGAAGGATGGCAACAGAGGCAAATAGGAGGGAGAGTGAGAGGGGCCATAAATTCCCTTCTAATTCCAAATAATTCCGATTACATGGATGAGTAGTTTTCAATCAGAAAGATAATCTCAAAGATAGATGGCAGGATAATTGCTCGTTGGCGCGACGTAAATATTGTGTCGTTTCTATTAATCTCAGCGAATCGGGTGTCAGGGTTGTCACTCATTCATCAAAACAAATTAAAAAAAACATATTAAAAAAAGAGAGTGATGCTAGAGGGAGGGGGATGTGTATCCAATAAGCAGCTGAAGGCGTGCAAGGTAATGAATGCTGCTTACATGCTGTTTGTATTTTTTGGTTTATAAAAGCTAAAAGTAATTCAGGGAGTAGGTCTTTATTAACCTCTCAGTAGGGACTACAAGGGGCAGTGCTGCATGCAGAACAGCAATAGGGCTGCAGAATGGGACTGGAATAGCACAACAGGGGGAAGGAAGCATAAAACAGGCCCCAGATATCGGGACTGGATAGTCTGGGCAGGAGGTACTGCAGAATCACAGCACCTGGGAGAAAGGACACAGATCACACCATAAAACAAAGGCAGTGTCACCACCCACCACGTGTAGGAGTGGGCAGGGAATGGAGAGTGGTGTGGGGAGGTTGACAAACAGGGCACACAGTGCTCCTTGGTGCAATTTGCCAACCAGTTGCAGGATGACAGCATGTCTCTGCCTCACTGTTATAACCTGCTCCCTGGCACTGCCTCCCTTAGGTGTCGTGCCTCCTCTCCCCAGCCTTGTAACCTGCCTGGCCTCAGGCACTCTCCTTATGGGGCAAATACAGCCCTTCAATCCCCTGGCCAGGCAGTAGTCTACTCTCTTGGTTCATTTCTGCTGACCCAGCAGGAAAAAGCACCCCCATTTCCCAGCACTCTCCCATTCTGAAGCGACCCCCCACTTGCCTGGGCCCACACCTACAGGTAATAGCTTGGGTCACACACTGGTCATTCACCATTATATCACCCCAATTGCACAGCTAATTTCCTTGGGAAGACCCTCATTCCACTCTGATATCTCTTTCCTGTGGGTTGACACCTCTTTTCCCAGGTTAGAAGCCCTAATCTTAGCATCTGTGCATGGGATTTTCCCCGGATCAGTGCTGGTCTGAAACCACCACTCACAGCACAGAGCTGGCACGGGTTTGCGGGTCCAGACAGCTTGGAGCAAATGACCTCAAAGAAAAGGCTGCCCACGTACCTTTCTTCTTTCCCAGGTATACAGTCACATCATTCCAAGAGTGGAAAACTTGCACTATAGACCATAGCCTTCAGCCATGCCATCCTGTGCTGCACCCCACAAGAGCTGGTGGACCCATCTAGAAAAGCATTTGGACAGATGAGCGCCCCAGGAAACTCAGCTGTGGGCAGGAAGCAGTTCATAACTGAGCAGGGAGGTTCTCCCAGTCAGAACTAGTTGGGCCTGGTGCTCACTGCTGTGATGTGACAGGGAGTCCTTACCGTGCATCACGACCATCTGAAATCACTGAAGATCCTGTGGTCCTCTTACAACAAGTCGCCTCAGTTTGGTGTTGCCTATGTAGTATTTTTGTGGGGCTTGAAAGCAACTGTTCCTTTCCCTGCCTGCAGTCTGGAGTGGCCAAAACACTGCTTGAAGCTTGGGCTCTAACTGATGTGTTGCAAGTACTTTGGGATGAAAGAAATGTAAAGGTATTATGTTTTTAGACCAGGCTTAGTCTGTCAGCTAAGACAAGTTTTACCCTCCTGAGCTCCAGGAAGAAGCTGACAGATTTTGGCTGTAAGTTAGCTTAGTGCTTTGCAAACAGCCTGCTAACACAAGGACCTGAACCAGTGCCCAGTGGCTGTCTTCACTAAACGGATTTGAAAAATGCTAATATTTCATCCCTGGCCACAACAGTGTTTCTGTTCATTTACTGCTGTTGTTTGTTAAGTGAACTTATTTATTTAAAATGCTATTCTATGGGCAGCTCCTGTTGAAAGCTGGAAACAAATTCCCCATGGATGTCCTCATGCCAGGCTATGGCAGACCTGGTCCCAATGTAGGCCAAGATTCATTAGGATTGAGTGCTGTTCTCACTGCACGGTCCTCTGGGACAGACGGAGCGGAGAGACTTGTCCCAGCAATACTTTTAACCTGTCAATCCAGCCAGCAACGCAATATCCGCTGGGGATTTCAGCTGCTTCTGTGATCCTGCCTTATCTCCCTACATCCCCTGGCGTGCCCGCCACTCAGTGAAATGTCACTTCTCTCCCCCCTTCTTCTAAGATGGAAGTGAACTTGTGTGCCTGGCAGGGGAGCTGACAGACATGAGCTGAAAGGCTGTCAAGGACCCACTGAAAAGTGGGCAAGCCATGCTGTGTCAGATTTCGGGGTCTAACACTGCAGCTTTCTGTCTGCTCTTGGGCCAGCTCTAAATGGAGCCTTTGATAGGCAGCCAGGCAGCTGTCATCACAGGGTCAGCCTCAGAAGCAGGAGGGTACGAGCACCTGGGAAGCACATGCCAGTGCGCGGAGAATAGCAGCAGCATTGTAAGGCTGGGCACTGCCGAGAACCAGGGGCACTGGAACAAGGGGAGAGCCGAGAGTTAGACAATGGGATGCACCGAGTGCATCTGTCCACAAATCCCAGAGAAACCTCAGTTCCACGGTGACTTCGCATGGGTGAAGTGCCACCACAAAACCAGCCTCCTAACTCCTCAGTGCTCATCTTTCTCAATAAGAAATTAGCCTAAAGGAGACTCCTAAAAGGGGAAAGTGTGCAAAGAAAGTTATCTCCGATAACCATTCAATGTCATATCCCACTTCCCATCAGTGCGGGGAGCAGTGGCCTTTTACTTTCCTGTGGATGAACTCAGGGCACCTAAGCACGAGTAGATGCTTGAGAGCAGCATGCCTCCTCCCACTACATCACAGCTTTTCCAACCAGCATCTCTGTAGGTCCCTAATACAAGAGACTCAGCTCACCCCGATGGCTGAGGGAAGAATAAAATGCTACACTGAAAGGGATCTCCATGATTGCTTCACCCAGGGGCCTGATACCCATGTCCATGCAAGCTGGAGTTGCAATTATGAGCCCAATTTACAACTACCAATTAAACCAGTTCTATCACTCCAGAACAAGCGTTGGTCCTTTGCTGAGACTCAGGGAACTTTCAAGTTACACCTGAAACACCTTGATGTGGGAACCAGCTGACAGTCTAGACCCTCAGATAATGCTTTTTTTTCCCCTTTTCTTCTTCCAGAGACACTCTTGGAAAAACAGCACCTTTGGAGTGAGAGTTCTGTCACAAATGAGAGATTGGATGAAACTGAAAATGTTAGTAAATAATGAACAGCTAGTCATCAGCAAAAGAACAGGTCAAAAACTCAGTTGCACCAGGGTCTGTGCTAGGACTACTGATATATATTACGAGTGACCTGAAAACTGTTGGTAGAAAACTGCAGATGACAGCCTTGTTTAAATTAATCAAGGTAAATGTGGACTCAGAAGAACCTCAGACTGACAAAGCTGGATAGAAAGGCAGACAATTGAGCGTGAAATCTAGCATCAGCCAAAGCCAGGCAGGGCAGACTGTACTCAGCACTTCCATAGGGCTGGAATTTCCAAACGAATACAGAAAACAGACATTTCGATGGCAGTGACCTTTAATTCTACAGCAGTGTCAAAAAAAAAACAAAAACACCACTCATTCAGATACCCCAGGAAGGAAATACTAAGTGATAATAGATAGGAATTTTTGTCCCTATGTTCTGTACTCTACAGAGGCACTGTCTCTTAGGGGAAATGCTTTTACCCTTTTTTTTTTTCCCTTCCTCAGATACTACCTTAAAGAGCACACTGGAACTATGCCCTCTCTCAGAGAGAGCTACCACAGTCAGTTAACATTGGATAACTTGTGGATGAAGACAGTAAGAAGAAAATTGCAAAGCTGAGAGATGAAAGTGCCTGAAGAAACCACTGCAACACACTTCTTTGCAATAGGAGCATGGCACAGCACTCAATGACAGTAAAAAGCAAGTCCTCATTTAGAACATATGAAACCACATTAACTCATGGGACTTACCCCCACCAGGTAGCACTCAAGATACTGATTAAGCAAGATTTAAAATAGGATTAATTAGGAGTATGAATTATGAGGTGATCTATACAGGCTCTCCAGTCCTCTGTTCTCTCACCGACAGCAGCCAAAACTTGCTGCAAGAAACTCAGAGTAGTTTGGGATAATCTGCCTCCTAACATTAGGATACAAATATAAATTATAATCTCAATAGAGATTCAATTTAAACCTGCAGCATGTGGTGCCCTACTTCCCCAAAACCTCATAAGCTGGTAGGACTCTGCACAGTGCAGGGTAATGGTCTTCCTACAGAACGTTCCTACAGAACGAGATTAGAACTGTACATTGCTGTCCCCTCACCTGGCCAAGGCACCACCAACTGGATCCACCTTCTAGGAAAAAAGGCAAAGAATACCCACGCTTGGAGGCTGAAGTCAACCTCAAACCAGCAGGAGAAAAAACTTACCCTCCCGACTGCATGCTCCAAATCCAGCTCTCCTGGAGCACCTCATATCAACCACCCTGGGAAAGAGCACAAAAGGAGCAGGCAGATAATTGGTGCAAACTTGTACGATAACTTGTGCATCTCAGCCCACCTAGGTCTATTTCAAGTGCTGGATGCCTCCCTTCTGTATAAATCCTCTGCACCACCTTCTCTCCAGACCTCCCTCCTCTGCCCCTCTAGATGAGGAGATAGCTGTGGGCACCAGAAGCTACAGGAAGATAAGTCTGACTTGTTACCCAGAGGCAGAACAACTGCACCAGCCATGTGAACCCAGCTTGCCGGGGTCAGGCTACAGAGCACTGCAGGATACAAAAAGCCATCAAAGGGAAAAATGATAATCTTCCTTCCCTGGTTACATTTCCCAGCTCTGCCTCACCCTTCACTGACCTTTACAGACTGACAACCCACTAAAGATGAACATACACACACAGACACACACACCCCTTGCACACAGCATTCCCCACATGGTGTAACAGCCCAGGACCAGCCAGCTCCAACATTCAGTGGCATCAGGATTGATGCTACCCTATGAAAACACTTTTATTATACATTCCCTTTAACCTGCTCCACTTACGATGGGATAGGCACAGCAGAGCCTCTCCAGACTGGTGAGTACAAGCTCACCCTTAGAAAAGTTCACTCACTTCCCCTCAGCCTCTGCCAGCCTCCCTGGAGCACTGTGAGGACTGTACAGAGACTTCACTGCATGAGCACCTCTGGGGACATCCAGGGCCCTGCTCACTCCTGCTCCCATGCAGAGCAGCACAGTGCTCATGGCTCCCAGCTGTGAGAAATGCAGACCTGCTCTTCAAGGGATGGATTTTCAGAGTCCTCTGGACAGTGAGGTGATGTGAGAGAGGACACCTCCAGCTAGTGGGGAACACAGGGGTATATTTACCACGTGTCCCAGCTGAAAAGCAGGAATGTCAGGGCCATAAGGCAGCATAATCTGCAGCAATGGCCCAAGACAATCTAGGCCTGACAATAACACAGATTCTCCAACAGCACAAAGGGTGAACGCTAACCTCCTCCAAGAGCCCTACTGCTCCATTTTGTCTCTCAAATGCTAAATAGACAACACACAGAGTCCAATGTCACAACTAAAACCTGGAAGCCCTGGTCCTGAGCCTGGCTCACCCACATTAACACCTCCCTGGCACTGACTTCATTACTTTCCTGATCCTCTGTTTCTCCACAACAAGTTTCTCCTCTGGGGATGGTGTTGATCAGGGTGGCCATGCTTGAGCAGCTCTCTGGAGATGCTGGGAAAGGAAAACTGGAGGACAGAGCAGGTTGGTTATAGTGCATTTGGTTATGGATTGCACTCCTTTCCTGCCTCCATCAGCCTTCTGCTCCTTCACTGCAGCCAAATCCTTCTGATCCCACACCTGGACCCCATTCAGACCCCTTCCGTCACTGATTAGCTACATTGCCCTGAGGGCACCCTAAAGGCAGAGCTCCTTACAGAGGGCACAGGTCTCCTCTCCAGAGCATGCTCACGGACTCAGCTGTATGCACACACCGCTTCTGACCACACTCCCACTGGCTAATCCATCAGCACTCAGACACAGACTACATGGCTATCCAAACCTCACGGAGGCCTCTGGGAGGATTTCCACTGACTTCCACAAACAGTGAGTCAGACTCATTTGTCTCTCCAAGGAACACATTCTTAGGATTCCCCCCATGGACAGTAACCTACTAGTCTCCAGATACCAAATGACTAACCTCACATGGCTGCACATCCTCCTAGCACTGCAGACTTTCAGGCTTCTCTTCTCCAAATATCATGTTCAATCTGGTTTGCTTTCACTTGAATGTTTCCTGGCACCAGGGACCTTTATTTCATACCATTGTTTCTGATTTCCAAATCCCTTTGGCATTTCCACACCACAGTCACTGGTTACAGTGCTCCCAATTTAGTATCCTCTGTGGATTTAATTAAGTCTGCTTAACTCCTCTTCTATATATCTAATGAAAAGGATTAATCATACCAGGCTGAATGCTGATCCCTGTCCCACCTCACTGGCCATCTCATACCATTACATACCAGCTTTTCAATAGCTAAGATCTTTCTGTCTCAAACTTATACGATTCTTTTATGATGATCATCCCTTGACCAGTTTTCAGTTTCCACTCTCTTTCCTATCTGGAGAACAAATGAACACTGCTAATGGGATTTCATATAGCAGAATCAAACACTTCAGTAGGACTCAGATACATGTAAAATATCAGACAAGAATGTGAGTAAACAAGCAAAAGCAACTGAAAGTTAAGAACACTTGCCTGGCCTGGTTTACTCTCCATACTGTCTTCACAGATGTCATTACCTGCCCCTCAGAGCTCCACATCATTTCTTTCTCTTTTCCACCTCAGTTTCCAAGGAGATACATCCACCACAAGAACCTCAATACTTCCACCACCCCTATCCCTTGCTTCCAGCTTCCCTTGAGCACGTTTCTCCTCACGTCATCTTACACTAAAGCTGGGAGTAAGAAAAACAAAGGTACATTCTGAAGAGCTCAAGAATTTATATAAAGGTAACTGCAGTAGCTAGAGGTACTTGCATTTGCATGTAAAGGCACATAAGTGGATGTAAAGTCACATTCAGCCCTGGAAAGCTCCCCACTGCCACATGCCCTCACTTAGAAAAGGGAGCACTCTGGAAAAGGGGAAGGGGTAGGACCCCCTATTTCTGAGCAGGGCTGCTTCACTCACCTGAGGTCTGAGCAAAGCAACATCTGACACTGCTGAAACCTGCCCTCTTGCCCTGGGGCCAGCAGCAGAAAAAAAGAGGTGCTCTGGATGGGCACCTCTTCCTCTCTCTCAGCCTTACCTCCTTTGCTCCTGGCCAAACTTCTCACAAGAAGGAAGTGGCCGTAGAAAGCGCTCAACATCCAGAGGCACTTTGCAGCTTCAATTACAACTGCTGCATTTAAGCTGCCTGTGGATCACTAATGATGATGCTGACAGATATATCTCAAGAAGAACAAGACCAATGCTCTACCTATCTCATTCCGAGACCTGAAAAAAAAATCAATTTATTTGTTATCTGAACATCTCTCAAGGAAGATGGCAGGGCAAATGTGTCCTTCCCATACGCATAACATTTGCTGGGTTGAAGTACAGGTCCATTTTCCTCCTCAGGGAAGGCAAGATACACTGCTTCCCAGAACGTCTCAAGACTGATACAAGACTACTATGAGCGGGCAACAGACTGGTTAAAACTTGATTAGAAGATCAGTCTCAGAGGGCGATGGCTATATACTACCTCGAGGTCAGTAACGAGATGTATGCAGGGGTGCATCCTGAGACCCGACCTGTTTAAAATCTGTATGGATGATTTGGAGGATGAGAACGTGCTTTGTCACATCAAGTTTGCACTTGACACAAAACTGGGGGAGGTGGTCAATATACTCAAAGCATGGCTGCCATCCAGAAGGACCTACACAAGCTGCAGAAATTGGGCTAAGATGAACCTTATGGAATTCAACAATGACAAATGCGAAGTCCTACACCTTGAAAGAAATAATACACTGCAGCAGTACACGGCATGCAATGCCTGGTTGGGCAGCAGTTCTGCTGGGCCTGATAGGCGGTAAGCTGAGTAAGAGCCAGCAGTGTGCCCTGGCAGCAAAAATGGCCAACAGTACCCTCAGCCCTATTCACAGGACCTCAGTCAGTAGGAATGTAATTATTTCCCTTCAATCGACACTTGTCAGACTACATCTTGAATATGGCGTTCAGATTTGGGGGCCTCAGTACAAGAGAGACATTGACAAATAGAAGCAAGTTAAATGGAAGACAAACAAGGTGGTCAGGGAGGCTGGAGTACGTGCCTTGCAAGGGAGGACCGAGGGCACCAGGCTTGTTTAGCCTCGAGAAGAGGTGGCCTTGGAGGGACCTAGCAGCAGACATTCAATTCAGACACCTACCAGGAGGTTATCAAGAGCCAGACTCTACAGAGGTATGCAGAGGGATGTCAATACACAACAGAGAGAAACAGAAACAAGAGAGGTTCACAGTGGATAGAAGAAAAAGCTTTTCCAGCATGAATACTGTCAAGCATTGGTACAAGCTGCACAGAGAGGCTGTGCCATCTCCATCTTTGGAGGTTTTCAAGATGTAACAGGATAATTTTTATCAAGAGCCTCCAAAGATCTTGTCAGTGATCTCACTTAATACTTAAAATAAATAAAAATTTAAAAGTCCCATGAAACTCAGGGAAAGAGTGAAGCGGTGATAGTGAAGTTCCCGTATTCTGAAAAGGACAAATGGATGTTGTCAAGGAACTCCAGATCGGTTAAGCTTGATCTCAGCCTGGACAAAACAATGAAACAGTTAATTCAGAATTATAATGGGAAAAATAAAATCAGAGGCTAAAAATATAATGGAAACTAGGTCTTGTTAGGCTGCTACCCTGATGCCTTCTCTCTCTGGCTCTTTCTTCCTTTTTTTCTAAGGCAGGATGACAAGCTCTGGGCTAGGCTGCAGGAGAGAGGGGGGCAGACCTTTGCCCAAGGACTGGCAGGTAAGAATGCCGGGGAGAGCCATGTCCCCATGGAAATAGAGGGGCAGAGCTGGGGGCTACAACCTCTGCTCCTGATTAAAGGCAGGCTGCACGCCTGCCTCTGGAGGAACAAATATCATGAGGAGTTTGGGGCAGTGTGAGCAGCTGGGCAGGGTACTGAGATGTGCCCTGGTCTGAAGCAAGGAGGACACTGGGCAAAGTTGTCAGGAACCAGTGTCTCCCACCATCTTCATGAGCAGATGAGAACAAAGGACAAAATTATTTGCTTCTAACTTCCTTCTATTACATCTCAAGTAGCAAATGCGTACTGTGAGCAACCTACATGGTATGCAATGTATGGATTAAAAACTGGCTTCCTATTTGAGATCCAAGAGCATCTGCCAGTGGTAAGACAGCACTAAACAGAGAGACTAGCAGAAGCTTGCCTTGGCCCACTGCAATTCCAACTCGTTGGTTTACATACTACATACAGATTGGTGGAATGAATTAAAATGATGAGAGAGGCTACTCTCAACCACATAATTATCATCATTCCTTATAACTCAGCAACACACAGCCCAATGCGAAGTACAAAGTGGGACTGATACTGCAGGGGATCATCACAGAGGCAGACTTGGGAGTCCCAGGCACAACACGAGCTCTCATGTAAACCTCGCATCTATCACGTGGGAAAGTTTGAGGAATGGGTAAGCATCTTGCATGCATCAATAAGGCAGTCAGGAGATCCCTTGCCCCACAGCAGGTGCAAGCTTTTTGCTCCCTTGTTTATTCAACACTGAGAGGACATAGCATGGCAAAGCACCTGAGAGCAGTGCACCGGTCTTGTCAGCGGAACCATAAGGAGTTCCAGAGCCAGGAGGTTGAAGGGTGCAGCTTCAGAATGAGGTATTGCCATGCTGCCTCCTCATGGTAAGGGGAATTATGCGACAGATGAGGCAGATGAACTCACAGTGGCTTAGGGCCCTTTGCACAAGCTTAGTTACAACATGGACAAGTGTTTATGAATCCTTACAGACATTCTGGATGAACTTCTGTTGCAGGAATTTGTTTGCACCCTGAGCAGGATGCACCATCATGGATTGCTGCAAGACAGACTGTGCACATCTGAGAACTTATTAAAAGCTGTCTACGGAGGATGTGCAACAGGGCTCTGTGGAGATATGGACAGATTGCACAAGGTCACTGGAGACATGACTGGCTCACAGCTAGCCCGGTTAGTTGTATTTGCTCTTTCCAACAGCTCAGTTCCCACAAAAGATCCTCATCTCTATCCTTCAGTAATCAGTCAAGGATCAAAAGAAATGCAGAAACCGTCCCAGAAAATGAAAGGAAAGCTGATTTCATACAACCAATTTCCCTTTTACTGAGAGCTGCCACAAATAGTCCCCAGTGCAAGTCCTCTTTGATATGTAGGCTAAGAGACAAAGTAGTTCTGAGTGCTCCTATGTCACTCCATAAAAGCACTGCAATAATCCACAGTAACTGACCACTAGTGCCGTACCACTACAGTTCCTGCTCTGTTCCTCATGCTCCTTTTTGCCAGGAGGCATTGTCTATTCAGTCCTTGCTGGGTTGTTTTGTGGAGCACTCTGATTAGCGCTGAACCAAAACCACCCAACCCTTGTGGACCCTTTTTTTCCCCCTCCTACTATCAGAATGAGATTTCATCTTGATGTTCAGAGCCTGGAGACCCAGAGGCCAGAGGTCACCACACGATCCACTGAGCCACCCAGTCCCTAGATCACAATGTTAACAAATCACCATTTATCTTTGTTACTGCAGCAAGTGTCCAAGGCAAAACGGTGCCAAAGATCACATCTGTTGGGATAACCTATTGATTTGTGTCATATTCCGCCCAATCCCTATTTTATTCTTGCTCAAGCAGAGGTCAAGGCAGGTTAAAAATAACTCCTTCAGTCTGAGGTGCTGGACTGAGGAATTTAAAGGCAGCTTGTTCTTCCCAAGGGTGGGGGCTCAAAAAAATCTCTCCAACAAGCAACAGGAGTAGTAAAGCAACAGCCATCACCAGCAAGAACTTGCACTTGGGGAACTCATGCCACGAGAGAAGGTTTTGCAGCTTTAACCAGAAGACTTTTTTTTTTTTTTGAGAGAATAAATCAGTCTTCTTAGTTCATTCAAGCAACTAAGCATTACAAAAGTTTACGTGATGTACATACACAGTGTATGCTTTGAACTACCAGCGCAGGCTGGTGCGGCTTCTATTACAGCATTTACACCTCCTAGCCAAAGTACACAGACCAGCATCAGCATAATTCATTGTCCTTATTCCACAGTAAGTTACATTTTTGAACTTTATTACAGGGGTAAAAGGAACAAAAAGATCAGAGTTGAAGGTGTTACTGCTGTTCCTAACACTTATGTTCATGTATCATTTTTGTCAGAGAACTCTCCAGGTAGATGCAAATTTTTATTTATATTATTTTATCCCATTTCAAAACACTTTACACAGGAGTTAAATTGCCAACACTTTAGAGATATTTTACCTTCCATTAACATTATGGCCCGTAGGAAATTAAATTTTAAACTAATACACATTTCCCCAGCTTTTTCATTAAAGAAACATAATGTTCATTCAAAGCAGAAAACAGATCTTTAGAGCATCTACACGGCCTCCTGAAAATTTTTCCCAATGATACAAAAGAGGATCTTACCTTAACTCTGGCTTCATAATTCCACTCCTATACACAGACAAGTAAGAAAGTAGCCCAGTTTGTTATTTCATCTTCTTCTAACACCAGAGTTTCTGATATTCTTACTAAACCTCAGCAGGTTCTAAGGGAGCCCTAACAAGCGGACAAGTCCTCTTTTTCTCTCCACACAAATACACATTTGAATATAGTTCATCTAATGACCACACTACAGAAGGCCTCTGAGGTCTTCTGCAGAAGGAAGGAGATTAAAGCAACCTGTGCTACCAGGTGGTAGAAATAACCACTCTGATGGAGAGAGAGAGAGAATAAAACCTCTATCTTATTACCAGCACCTTGCCTGTAAAGGAGAGGGTATCAAGAACTGCAATGGGTCTTAGAGAATTCCCTTGCTTATCCAATAAAATGCTGATAAAATTCCTTCCCTTTTCATTTCCTCCTTGGAACTGAGGGGCCACTATATTTTAGGAGCATGCTTTAGTCATAGCACTCTGGTCAAGAAACAACAAAAAAAAACTAATTGGCCTTGTGTAGAAGAAGTAGTGTGGCCAGGACGGTGTGCAGCACCTCCTTGGGAAGTGAACATGCAGAAACCCCACCTCCGACAGGACGATGGTGTAAAACTTCCCAGATGCAATGTGAAAAGCCTTTGTATGAGGTAGTTTACTGAATTACAGCAATAAAAGCTGGGCTCTGTGTCTGATGATCCAGACATCAGCCACCTTACTGCTGTCACAACAAGCACAAGAAATATCAGAAGGGGCTGATGCTCTCCTGGACTTGCAGAGAGGCACAGGAGGTGCAGCCATTTCACCCTTCCTCAGCATCCTGCAGTTTTGGCAGAGACGGCAGGGGATACTAGCCAAAACCTCTCCTAGACACCACCAAGAAACACACACCTGTTAGTCTGCAAAACTGCTGTGTCCCATGGCTAAGCAGGCCCTGAGATCACTGACCGTCGCAGGATCCCGCATGCAGCAGCCAGCAGGTGGAAGAACCAAAGAGCAGCTGAAGTCCCAGCTGTGCCACGCTCACCTGTGTGATGCACACTCCAAAGTCACCTCCTCCCCCAGACATCCCTTCACTGGGTGTTTCTCATGCAGGAGGGCAGAGCCCAGCACTGGGCTGCAGGAGCCAGCCACGATGAGAGTTAACCAGCTGTGGCTGCTCATTTACAGGTTAAAGAGGAGACCTCCAGCGCAGCCAGGGGCAGGAGGCAACAGGGACCTGGCAAAGCACTCCCCTTTCTGCTCCCTCTCGAGCGGTTCTGCGGGCGATTACTCTGGAGCACCCAGCCATACCGAAATCAATAAACAATTTCTACGCAGCTCAGAGGACTTTGCCACACTTAATAAAAGTCTCCAGGCACAGTTACGGCTTCATTTCACCTTAACGTCTTCTTTAACTGCCCCTGCTTTTCAAGATCAATTAGAAGCACGTGCAAAGAGAATAAAAACAAAACAACAACAAAAAACAACGGGAAAAAAACAGATGCAAGGTCAACTAGGCAGCCCAGCTCTCTTCCTCCCCTCACCACTCTCCTAAGGGGCACGTGTAAATACAGGGACTGACAGGTAACTCATACCCATTACAGCCCCTGGTTCTGGGCACAGACCAGCACAAGACCAGCCTTATTTCCGAGAGCTGGACTATCTGGTAAGACTCAACTGAGCCTGTAGGAGAAACCTTTGTTCCCTGAAATTTCAGGGCAAATTCAGGACCCCATAACAATTCCAAATACAAAGGGTTGGTTTTAACTCTACCTATCCTTGAAAGGGATACAGCACAGGCACCTTTGAACAGGTCTTTGTCTTGTCCTCAGGTGATTCCAGTCTCACTATCACAATCATGCCTTGGCTTCTGATGAGACATCCAGAACCCTGCCACTGAATCATCCTCGATACCCCAGCAACTGACAAGAGGGAAGGGGTAATGATGGGTAACTTCCTTTAACAGGAATTGGGGGCAATTAACTGCATTTTGGCCCCTCCTCCAACCTTGCAAATTAGGGTACTAATATTGCTTTGATGTTATGTATTCAGGTTGAATGTATTATAAAAAGTTGTGTTTGTTGTTGTTGTTTTGTTTTTTGTTTTGTAATGACTGCAATAGCTGGCTCTGCACCTGGGACATAAGCTTTTGCACAAACCATAGGACAGTGACTTTGTGGAGGACCTGGCCCATACACCTAACCTGCAGTCCCTAAGAGGCTCCTCGAGTCCAAATGCTTCCTCAGATAGAACCCAGAGTCCCTGCCCTGGCTTTGCCAAGCCTGCTGGCCACCATGGCTATTCAGTCAATATCAGCTGAACCAACTCCATCATCATTTTGCAACATTTTAGACCTATGCAAATTCAGATTAAACAGCTCCATGCCCCTGACGTCACCACTGCCTTCAGTCTCTCAACCAAAACTGTACAGTACAAACTGGCTAAAATCATTAAAACTCACCAATTCTTCTAATTGCTGCAGGAATCAGCAAGGGAATATCTTGCTTGCACTCATCCCATCAGACATGGGAAGGAGTCAGCAGAGAGAAACCCTGGGCAAGCAGCCCAGGGGGGCTGAGCCACCCAGAAAAGACACTGCAGAACTGCCTCCGCTTGGTAGCGTTAGCCCAGGAAGTACTATTCCCAGAGGTAATAGTTTGGCCTCCTAGATTGCTGTTAGAGAAGTGGATCCTCCCACTGAAAGCACAGCTTGAGAGCACAAAGCATGGGGACTGCAGAAAGCAGGACACCACTTACCACCATGCCACTGTCACCAGGAAAGCATCTCCTCAGCTGAGGCCTCAATTCATGAGTGCATCTATACTGAGTGTGGGTCTGCTATTATGCCTCTTTCACAGGAGCAAAGAGCAAAAGGGAGGAAGCTTCGGGACAGGCAGACACCGCTCTCCAGCTGGCTCCCACTGCTTTGGTATGGCACGCAGAGAACTAGATGCACGCATGCAGTCATTGCAGCAGTCTGGCTTTTGGGATGAAAAAAATCCACACAGTGGATAACAAAGTAAGGTGATATAAAGAGCAAAACTTCACTCAGCTTTCAATCCAAATCATATTTCCCTGATAACATCTCCAAAGTGTGGGCTGTGCTCCCCAAAGAGATCTCTATTCCAAACACATCTACTTAATATCTTGGTTCCTCTTCTTGCCTATACATGCCTTCAGACTCCCATCTTTCCTGTTGCCTTTCAGTGTGCCTTAGCTGGTATCTTGGGATGCCCTGGCTCAGGTTCTGAAAACTAAGAACCTATCAAGAATTCACCAATCTCTCTTTTTTTGCATTTTTATTTCACACTGATGTCATCACAGATCAATTGTCATCCTCTCTTCTATTAACTGTGGCCTACACCTTATCTCTGCTTGGACAGTACAATCTCTGGACAATAAATGCTCCTATTCAAGGCCTGTAAAGCATCAGGGTCAGCTAGACTTCAGTATTGAACAGAACCTTCTAGGGACTACAGTACTATAGAAAGGGAGTTTACAATGATCTTCCAGGCTACAGCAATCGCTCAGGGTATCACCTTTGTTGATGGATTGCTTTGCTAAAAGAACACTCCTCACATCTCCCAAACATAAGCACAACTTTTCCAGGAGGCCACCCAGTGACTGATCTTCACATTATCCTTGCTGAAGGAGTTTAAAGCTCTTCAGCCACCACTCACTGGACACTATGCAGATTTCTCTGCATGCTCACCATGAAAACTTCAAAATAACCCAAGTACACATCAGATAGAGTGAAGCACTTCAAAACAGGTTATGCAAACCTGCACCTGGTTATATCCTCATAATTTGAGGCCCCTTAGAGAACACTGAGATCACCAATATATTAAAGAACACATCAGAAACTAATAGGGTGTTAAATATTTCCAGCTGTGAAGAGCTTACATGGCTGGAAGGAGACAGCTCCAGTAAAAGTCTGTATGCTGCATCACAAGCCTTCAGCAAGAACTGTGATTTTCTTGCATGCACTATTTTACAGACTGTTCAAGGCTAAAGAAAATTTAGCTTTATTATTTAAACATGAAATATCTCAGTGATACCCTGTGATAGCAAACTGGTCTTCCTCCTTAATATTTAATTTGTAGAGTGGTTCTACAGCCTTTACTAGTGTGGGGGTACATGGCAGGGCCCAGAAACTGTGACCTACAATGGAACATATCACAAACAGCCACATCTATAAAATCACAGAAAAATACTCTTTGAATAACTCCTGGTTTGGCTGGGAGCATTTGGAAGGAAGAGAATGGGGCTAGACAGAACGGACATGGAGGCCAAATAATGAAGACCCCAAACTTGTCACTTACGTGGAGTCACGAAAAGCCATCACTTGAAACAAAAGAATTCAGTCAAAGTATCACCAAGACAAAGGTGACTTGACATCCCTGACAAAGAAGGGATGAGACCTCTTAAACCAACTGCTAAGGTGTTTGGAGTCAGAAGGGAACTTTATGCTCCACAGACATGATACTATATATTTATTACACACCAATTTATATCTACCTAGAAAGAACAAGTAAGAAGCAAGGTAATCTCCCAGGCTGTGACAAAGCTAGCTTTCTATTTAGAATCCATAACACCACAAATAAAAGCAAGTGCACAGCATTTTCAGAACTGCCCAAGTCTTCTCACCTGTGCATTCAACCCTGTTACGTACATGTACAGTACAGGTGCGAATAATCTGATTTTTTTTTAATTATTTTTTTTCTCCAATGACCAAACACATGGCTACATGCAAGCAAGACCAGGAGTTAACCATTAGTATTAACAACACCTTGCCTCGACAGATGTAAAACCACTTTTAATGACTTGATTCTATGAGCATATAAAAGTAAGATCCTCCAGAAGAGAGGTAAGAAGCTATTAATCACACACTGTACAAATCAACTAATGTTGTTCAAGGATGAGACCTATCATGGTTGAAACAACCTTTCTTTTTTGGAATAAGCAAGCACCTTTCTATGGTACTGCCCATATGATGGTTTCCATATTCAACAGAAAACTTGTTTCAGAGCTGAGTGACCAAGGATCCTTATCAGGATGGGAATTTATATCTAGTAGAATGTCTGAATGGATATGGCAGATAGGAGAATATGAAGATCTTTTTGCATGTGAATGCACATCTTAATTGACCAGGCGTGCTTGGGGCTTTTTCCTTTTTTTTTCTTCTTTTTTTTTCTTTTTAAATGGTAGTCATTTCTCTTCAGGCCTTCAGGACTCCAGAGCATTTACTGTAGCCAAACTGAATAAAAACCAATTCATAATGATCTGTCATAATTCTGTGCCAGGATATTAGGAAATGGACCAAATGGTTTCCCAAAGGGAGATTTATGTTGGAAGGGGAATGGTAGAAAACATGAACCAAGTCTAAGCTTCTGAATATTGTGTTGCGTCTCCTGAGCACAAGAGGGAAATGGAGGGACAGCTTAAGAAACATATCCCTCTACCCTGATCCCTCTACTGCTGGCAAGGCTGGGATTTTATACAGGAAAGAAGAGAGAACTAAAAGAAGGGTCTGGAATAGAAAAGATCAGAGCTCTTTTTCCCTGTCAACGTGACAGCCCTAAGGACCCAACAAAGGAATGTATCGGCTTGTCTTCCCCTATTAAAGATCACTTGAGCTGTGGCGTTTTACTGCACCCTTCCATCCAACTGGATCACCTCCAGTGACACTTATTCTTCAATTAACAGGAGGAAGGATTTAATGCAGGAATGCCCTCATGCTGCTGCCTTGCCAGAGGTGCATGAAGCACTCCAGGACACCAAGAGGCCTGACAAATACACAATCCTTTGGGATAAGCTCTTTTGTACCTTTTTTTGGGCTGATGTGCTCTCACAACTGGAAGTGGAAATGCTAACCAGCAAAACAGGTCATTGCAGCATGTGAAGATGAGAACATTCTGCCCAGTGAACCAGACTGCTTTAGGCCTTCCCTAGATAAAGATATATGGTCAAATCTCAGGTTCTTTCCAAAAATCTAGGAGCAGACAGGGTAACTGCATTTGCATCCCTGACAATTACTCAGCACAGCCCACCTCTGCCTTGGATGACAACAGCATTGCCCTGGACCACCTCCCCATGAGCACACAGGGGCTGGGGAGCTGGGGTCCCTCTTGCACTGCTGAGGGACATCAGCACCACAGCTGGGCGCACCCAGGGGTGCAGAGCTCAACCCGTGCTGAAGCATCAGCACCACCCTCAGAGGATGAGCATGGCCCGGCTCCCCTGGGCATATAGCAGGCAGGAGGATACAAAGATCTTTTGGGATTTGAATGCACATCTAAATAAACCAGGCCTGTTTGGGGCCTTTTTTTTTCCCCTTTCTTATTTTAAAAGGTAGTTATTTCTCTTCTTGCCCTCAGGACTTCGGAGTATTTCAGCATTGTCCATGTGACTAGCTTTCCTCCACCCCACTTACTAAAAGTGGACAAGAAGAAAAACTGTCTGTGCTCACCGGGGATGGATTTGTAAAGCTAGGGGACAGGGCAAGCTGAAAGCTGGTTGTTGATATGACCGTGAACGTGAGGGAGGGCTCAAGAGACACAAAGGTGCAAAAGAATGATCAGCGTGTCCCTCATTCAGAGACAAGTTTCTCACTCCTGTTATTTCCTCACTGGCCGTCTTGTCCTTCTTTAGTGAGCACTTAGCAAGTTTCCCCGTTAACCAACCTTAAGCCTCCCTCCCTTTCTCAAGTGGCAGCCTGCTGTAGGAGGCAGCCGCCTCACCAGGCAGCAATACATGGTGGAGAGAAAATTCCTGTAAGCAGCTTCCTTGTGACTGAAGCAGCAACCTTGACCAGTCACTTCAGAGCCCCGTTACATCCATAATGATACTGTCTCCACCTTTCCCTTCCCCCCAGCATGAAAGATGAGTGGTTGTGTGGAACGAGTCCCCGAGCTGTGATGGGAATCCGTCTCGCTTGGCTGCAAAAAATATATATATCCTGGTATGGCTATGATGAATCCTTTCATTATTCATCTGCAATTGCCCTGCTACTGCTGCTGTTCCGTTCTCTCTCTCTCTCTCCCTCTTTTATAAATAAAAATGGAAACAGAGTAATGACAAATGTTGACAGTGATTGCTTTTAAACAGCCACACCTGAAAGCGGGCTGTAGGAGAGGAGCAGTGTCACAGCAACATCAGAGGGATGGGAAGACCAGGAAAGACTAAGCAAGAGATGGGAAAAGATAAAGATGCTCACTCCCAGTGGGCTAGATGAGCAGTGACCGGAGCAGAGCATCTTTCTGGTGGTGGTGACCTCAATTTGCTCCAACAAGCAAGCTCTGGATTTCCAGAGCTACGTATCCAAAATACCTAAAATAACTAGCAGCAGCCATTTGTGCTGTTAAAGATTTCTGGAGAAATGCTTGCAGAAGCTCCACCAGATTACTGACAGGATGAAATGGCAACGCACAGAGAGGCAGTCACACACAGCAGACCCCAGCGATGAACAAATACCTGAGAATCCTGCTCATCCCACTCTTCTCCTGGAGACCAGAGAACATCAAAGCCCTAGCTGGTGCAGCCCCTGAAGCCACTTGTGTCCTGGGAATGTGGCTTGGACAGGCACAGGCAGCCTGTAACCGGTCAGGCCACAGGCGAACAGTGACTGAGAGCATCCAACAGAGACAAACCTGGCCTCATGACACCCTTCCCTGTCCACTCCCACTGCATCAAGGAACATACCAAGTCCTTTACTCAAGCAACACTCCAGGAAGCTGCATTAATTATTCCGAGTTAATATTTCACTTCTTTATTGAAGAAAGGACAGGTGAGGAAGAGAAGCTGCAGAGGTGGTATCCAGGCCTTTGAGAAAGAACAATTGACTCCCTTTATTTTTACTTCAGATCCTCGCAGCCATTCTGAGCAGATGGGCTGCAGGTGGCAAATTGCTCTCAAGATGCTGCCTTCTCATAACCAAACTGTACGCATCCTGGCGCACCATCTCCTGATCCATACTTCGAGTTCTCTCTACAGACAAGGGGAAGACCTGACCTCCAAAAGGGCCAGCTGCTCAGTGTCCCACACACTGCTGCAGCATTGCAGCCATTGCACGTGCCGTACTATTTAGTCCAGATGTTGCCCTTCAGACCTTCTAGGTGCTGTGTACACAACCCCTGCTCAATGGAATCAATCTTCTCTCCCCCACGGGAGGGACAGAGATCATTCTCTTGTCCTTCACACCTATTATACTATTACCCAAACCAGCAAGGGATCTAGAGGTTATGTTCATGTTTTTCCATTCTTCTCTTTGCTTTTTATCTCCTCCTCCTCCACATACAGATTGAGTTCTCTTATCATTGATGTATGTCTCTCTACCCCATGGTCATCTCCAGCAACTGTAGTCTCCTCCTCTAGGTCCCACACTTCCTACCTTGTACACTACCTATCCACCTGAAGATACCATCTCTGCTAAAAGAATCCTCCAAACCATTTCCACGGCTAGCTCACCTCTGATTACACCCTCTAGCTGGCTCCTTATTCCCATCAAACAGTTTGGCATCACATTTGAGACCAGAGATGTGCATGGACACATTGCTGTTTGCTCCTTGCCAGCCTCCCACTTAAATAAAATCATTTTCATCCTTCCCTCAGAATTGCTCCTGCTCTTCTGTGCCAAGCCACCCTCCTGTCCTCCTCAAAGCTGCTCACACTGCTCCTTGGACTTCTTTCAACAGCAGCTAATGCAAGACATTACAGCACAGGAGCCTGCGCCAACACCCAGCACACAAACAAAGACCAGTGACACGAGAAGAGGGAACACACCGTCAGCACTTAATAACGAACACTAATTGCAAACAGGGGGATGGAGAACTCCATCCCTGTTCTCTCGGCAGCCAGAAGCCATCCGAGCCAAGCGACATGACCACAACCCAGGACCTGCTTGTTGCTGAATAGACCCTACTCAGCAGCTGCCACCAGCCTGCTCGGTGTCTGACCGACCCACTGAACAGACAGCCCCTTGGAGCCTTCCTCGTGTCCCACCAGCGCAAGGACACAGAAATACAAGGCCCTTAGGCAACTTCAAAAGCTTTTGGGGCCTGCTGCAGATTCACTCTGCAGTACTTGTGAAGTTCTAACTTTCCTGACCCTCTGGTTTTCTTGAGAAGATTGCTGTACAACCCCTCCCAGGACACTGCGGAGCATGCTGTTTGTAGGCCGCAACATCTCAGAGTCTCTACTGAAAGCGGCTGCAGAGGACAGTAGGCTTCTTTAGTAACATTCTCGTTCACCAGAAAGGCTGTTCTCATCACACACCTTCTTAGACCAGAGAGATGCCAAGAGGTTTCCATTGTTTTGCCCCATCACCCACTACTCCACACAGATAAACAAATCACCCCCCAGGAAGCGATCCACCTCAAGGACACTTTGGATTCTCTAAAACAGACAAACTCCCTTCAGCCATAATCCCTTTTTTAGGCAACATATACAGTTGTCTCACAGGAAATGTCCCATCTTACCTTTTTATGGTGCAAAACCCCATAGGGAACACCTGTCCTGGTTTCAGTTAGGACAGAGTTAATTTTCCTCCTAGTAGCTGGCAGGGTGCTATGTTTTGGATTAGGATGAGAAGAGCGCTGATAACATGCTGATGTTTTAATTGTTGTAGAGCAGTGCTTACACCAAGCCAAGGACTTTTCAGCCTCTCTCTGTCCTGCTAGCGAGCAGGCTAGGGATGCAGCAGAAGCTGGGAGGGGACAGACCCAGGACAGCTGACCCAAACTGGCCAAAGGGGTATTCCATACCATCTGACGTCATGCTGAACAATATATAGGGGTGGCTAGCCGGGGTGGAGGGGTGGCCGGCTGCTCGGGGATAGGCTGGGCATCGGTCAACGGGTGGTGAGCAATTGCATTGTGCATCACTTATTTCGTACACATTATTACTATTAATACTATTATTATTATTATTGTTGTTGTTATTCTTTTCCCTGTCTTAATAAACTGTCTTTATCTCAACTCACAGGCTTCACTTTCCCGTTTCTCTCCCCCATCCCGGAGAGGGAGGGGGGAGGGTGAGCGAACGGCTGTGTGGTGTTTGACTGCCAGCCGGGCTAAACCACAACAACACCCGAAGAGGAGCACAGTTCCTGGTGAGGCAGTTCCATGTGACTTTACAGCCCCCACAAAGCACCTCCTGCAGCCTTAGACCATGTGGAGTTGCCATGAGCTGCTGAATCCCTTGAGAACACAGGGTAGTGGGCACAAGTCTGTGAGTGACTGCACCAAAGTTAAAAGTTCGGTGCTGCCAGTTGGGTGAGTCTCGCTCCTTCACATTCTTCTTTCCCAGGCCTTTCCCCCAGAGCCCGCCCACCTTCCAAGCCCCAGTCCTGCCCTCATGCCTTGTGTTGCCTCTGGCACTCCTCACACACATCAGTTGAGCCAGATCAACTGATTAAACCAGGAGAAAACAAGTTTTTGTTGTTGTTGCTCTTGTTGTTTGAATTTTTGTTCCCTTTTAGTTAGTCCCCTGGTAGAGGGTTGATGCAACTCAGAGGTGTCCAAGGAGTTCAACGATACCACAGCCAGGCACAGGAAGATGATGGGGTGGAAATGGAACGAGGTGGCTTACCTGTTCAGATGTGCTGAACTGCTTACCTTACCTCACCCCATGGCATTTGCCCCCTGTAATTTCAACGAAGAATATAACGTCCCTAAAAGTACAGCCAACTGTGAAGACTTTGCAGAATAAGAAAGTAGCAGCAAAACGGAAGGTCAGCACCCTTCCAAGTTTCTGTATGTATGGGTTTCATCTCCCACAGACATTCAAGATGTTGGAAACCCTCTGAGTGCACTGCAGCTGAACTCACCATCCCAATCTATCCACCTGCATATTCAGTCCATGCTACACACTGCTGTAGTCCTCACTGCTCTTCTAGGTTGATTTTAACCTACACTGCCCTCTTCTCTCTCTCAGTCCCCCTCAGTATCCATCCCTCTCCTCAGGCTCTGGGCCGGTAGTTGCATAGTTATTGGTGGAGTTATTGAGGACAGCACCAAGAGAGAGTTTCAGCTTTTGCCTTGCCTTAGAAACTCTGTTACTAGTTTTGATGATGTTTTTCAAACGAACACCCTGCATTAACCCACATGAGATTCCAGGCTCACCAGCACCGACCAGATTTGCACTCTGTGGAAAGACAGAAGATCTGGGGTCTACTGACCTTCACACCACATTGCAAAGTCCACCTTTCATTCAAGCTTAGGCTCTTCGTGTCATCTCATTAAACCTAAGTAATAGGATATAGTATTCACATGGATATAAACTGCACAAGCAAAGGCCTAGTCCGGCCTCTCTTTTTCTTCCTTATCCTGCCCCTTGTGTCTCACAGCTTCACCCCTTTGCCCTTGTTCTAACTCTTTCCTGATCCTCCCATCAGGTGACAATTTGAATTTTAAAGCCATTTACACTCCAAAAGGGGCATAATCAGATTTTTATCCCATACTTTTCTGATGTGACTTTTTTATTATGACATCAAGTACTGACCCATAATAAGGATGTAAATGCCCACTTTAATGTCTATTACCCATATCTGCAGATGCATATAAAATTATAGTATCATCACATAACTACATATTAACCTCTTGAGCTCCATGACAGACAAGCTCTCCAGGGAACACTGTATTTCAATTTCCAATTACCAGCAGTAGTTCAGTGACAAGCAGTAGAAGTTGTACTCATCCATACCGCAAACACTCAAGGTGCTTGCAGAATGACAGAGAACTCACATTCTGAATACACCAGGTATGGCGTTTTCAGTTCCCAGCTTTTTGTGACAAGAATTTGAGTCCTTCCCATGAACAAGTACCACAGTTACATTTAAGTACACATACAGGTGTGATGTAGCTTACCCAAAATAAATTTGTGGGTTTCAGCAGAGCTGCATCTGAGTCACACAGCAGTGCACAGTCATCTCTTTACCCACAAGGAGTAGCAGAGAGAGCATAAGGTGTACAGCAACACTACGTGTCATCTCTTATGCCTCTGAAGAGCAAAACATGCACTTTGCTCAGAAAGTACCCATTTAGCACAGGTGTAAAGGTGCAGTGTGTGAGCAAGGGATGATGTGGTCCACAATGCTTTATAGCATGAATCAGGATACCACAAGTGCAGCTACCTGTCCCATCTCAAGGTGGTATTTGTGGAAATTCAAGGAAATCGAGACATTTCTGATTTTTCCGGTTAATGGCATCTGCTTACATCAGGAATTGGGTGTTCATCTGTGAACAGAGCCTGTGAACGACACCTGAAACAAGAATCATAGAATGGCTTGGGTTGGAAGGGACTATGAAGATCACCTAACTCCAATGCCCCTGCCATGGGCAGGGATGCCACCCACTGGATCAGGTTGGCCAAGGCCCCATCCAGCCTGGCCTTGAACTCCTCCAGGAATGGGGCATCCACAGCTCCTCTCAGCAACCTGTTCCAGTGCCTCACCACCCTTACAGTGAAGAATTTCCTCCTAGTGTCTAATCTAAATCCTCTTTTAGTTTAAGACCATTCCCCCTTGTTTTGTCATTATCTACCCAAGCAGAGAGTCCTTCCCCATCTTTTTTGTAAGACCCCTTTAAGAATCCTACAAAAACTTGCAGGAGGGTTTTTTGTTTGCTTGTTTTTAAAGAAAAGGGGAAAAAATGAAAAAGTTGTTAATTTCTCTACAAGATTTAAACCTGAGAATCAAAGTAGAGAACAGAACAAAATGCAGGAGAGGCAAAAGTCAATGCTGCTTTTCTTAATACTTTTCCCCTTCATTTTCTGATACAGCTCAGTCAGATAATTGATTGTGGTTCCAAAGATGGTCTCTGACCTTACGGCAGAAATATGAACACAGACTTCCCATATTTTAACTCTCTACTAAACTGGGCACTGACAGGCAGCCTACCATTTGTTAAAAAACAGCTGGTTTTTGCACTGTATAGTCATTGCTTTGGAGTTTGGGGATGAGAATCAGAAGGCAACACTTGAAGTGTCAGTGCAAGACATGTCAACAGTCATATCGTCCTGTGGTGTTCAGGTAAAAGTATATGCAGTGCAACTGCTCAAGACCAAGTTTTCACCTACCTATTGCTCTTCTTCAAGTCATAGTGGACAACCTATTTCAAAGTAGATCTTCTATGAAACCACGCACTTGGGCTGTCCTTTCCTTTCCAATTCATTTCAAAACTAGGAATCATAGATATTTACAGAGAGAAAACATATTTTGGGAAGCTATAATATCCTGTAAGAAAGCTCCAACAAAGTGAATACATACCAAAAATCCCTAGCTTAAAAATAAATTTTATATATGTATAATAAATATATGTATATATATATACACACACATTTATGTATGCATAATTTTATATATGTATGTACACATATCTGGTTACAGATACAAATACTCAAAAGTGAAGAAATGAACTGCCATCCTAATTCATCCCTCTGCACATATGCATTGCCATAACATCAAATCAAACGAGCACACAGTTTATTTTCTATGAACTCCAGCCTCATACAGAGCACAGAACACACACCTCTCTAGGGAGGCGAGGTCTGAGAAGTCTGAGAACTGAAGGAGATTGGGTCTGACTATCTGCTGCTAAAGACAGAAAGAACAAAGACTGAAACTGTCAAAACAAAGTTCTTGTGATGAAAACAAGTGACCACCAGCCCTGGAGAGATGCCTGTCTGCCACCTCTCTGACGCCTGAGAAGCAAGAGAGGGACTCCAACGAGGAGCACAGTGATCCTCACCTCATTGGTACATTGTGGCTGGGTGAAGCTCTGAGCACTCACAGCTGCTGTGGAACTTAGTAGGAAGTTGATTTGAATCTACAAAAGGTTACAAAGTAAGCCATTCCAAATTGCCCATTCCTTCGTACCTCATTTTGGGCCCCCCCAAAATTAGAGAGAATCCCTATTTTTTGTTTCAGTCATTCTGCATTCATCTATAAAAAAAGGGTGACAATCACACCCAAATTCCTAGCACATAAATAAACCCATTAACATTCTAAGCTACTACAAGCAGGAGGCACCCCAAAGAGACTAACGAGGATTGATGGAATTGGAGCCTGGTTCATCATGGAAGCATGAGATTTCCACTTCTTTCTTTCTTTCTTTTGTTAAATAATGCGCTTTGCTTAGATGTCTAAATAAATGGAAACCCAGGAAGCGTGTGTCTTGCAGTCATGCAGCATCCCCAGTGATGTGGTCAGGAGGATGGGAAATGCCACCAGCCCCAGGGTAGCCCCATGGCAGTCCCTGCGCTGGTTGAGTGCATGGCCATGACAGCCCTACATCATCCCACGGGAATCCAAAAGGACCAGGCAAGGGAGAAAAAGCACATGAAAGCTCACGTTGCTGCTGATCTCTATAGGCAACTTTTGTGGTGACACTGGACAGACGGGAAAGAAATCACAGGATTTCTTTCACTCACCACACAACGCCCGGCATCAAGAGCATCTTTACCTCTGGCTTTCTCAAAACAGCAATGTATGTTTCCCCAGGGAAAGGGGGAACGAGGGGGAAAGCCACACATTGGCAAAGTATGTGGTGAAGCAGGATGAAGAAGACTCCTAAGGCAAGGTTGGTGAACCTTTCAGGGAGAGTTCTCCAACTAGAGCTCTTCCAATACATTGCAATTTTAAAGGTGTTCTGCAAAATCCATGTGTTTCATCTTCCTAATGGCAACACCTCCTGACTAAAGTATGCCTAAGTCTGCTCTTGTTCTCATCTTTAGATATGTCCCTGTTACTCCCCAATAGTACTGAATGAAATGAATGTCACTTAGCCTTTTGAAACTCTATATACTACTTTATACAACTTTTCATTAAAAAATTAAGTAACTGCTGTTACTGAAAAATTAGTTGACTTTGGTAGAGAACAAATTTTGTACTCCCAGATTTGAACTATCATTTATTTAGCTGTGTGAAATCCTCCGTGAGCACATAGTAAGTCTACCTGTATTTATTTGTAGTTTCAGGTGATTCTCTGAGCTGGAAAATTATAAAACAAACATGGTCTGAAAAACACCAGTAGAAGATAAAAGCCACCGCTTGGATGGGACCCCACAGCCAGCCCGCCTACTGAAGTTACCACCCACTCTTCAAACTTGCATGTAAAACTAAGGGCATGTGAAAACAAACTAAAAAATCAGCTTAAAAAAAAAAAAGACATCCCAATTATCAAATGAAATGCTTCGTACAAAGAAAAAATGCAGGTAGGTGGAATACAACATCTGACTCTTTTTGACTGTTACCCACAGCTCACCATATTTGTCAAATCGGGGCGCATCCTGTAAGACAATCTGTTCTTAAGAGCTCTTCTCACCTTCCTGCCAACAAAAATCAGCACATTTGACCAAAAACACTTCCCAGTTCCCAGAGGTGTGGCTTGCAGATGAAAGAGAAAAAAATACCATTTTTAAAAATTGGAAAACAAAACAAATAAAAAGGACACACATAATACTGACAACTTGAAGCAGTTTCCAAAAGATCTTGATCTTTGTTTAAAAGCATTCAATCAGCTTGGGTTCTAATTTTTCACAATTTATTCATGGGAACAGTTAATGTAGAAGGAGCCCTACTTCCACAAGTACGTATAGCTATCAATTTGGGGACAAAAATACATGCAAGAAAAAATTCAAAGTCCACTGCTCATTTGATCTTTGAAGCCACTGCTACCATGGTTAAAAAAAAAAAAGAGTGAGGCTAATCAATCTTAAAAGGATGTTGGCAAAATGAATGGATATCCATTAAAGTATCAATTGGAACTGACCTACTCATTTAAATGAAATCCTTTTTGGGACTGGGTAGATCTGAAGTGGTGACTTGGAAGTGAGAGACTACTTAAGAAACTCTGGAATCTTTTCAAAACCCAAACAGGGAGCATCACAATTGCCTAGAGATGACATCATGACAAACTGGGAAACAAAATCATTGCAAAAAAAAAAAAAAAGGACATAAGTGAGTTACCTCAAATCCTTGACTTGAGTTTGCAATTCAAAGGAGAAAAGCATAGTAGCTTCCTACAGACCCTCAGCTAACAGCTTATATTTAAGAAAACTGTCAAGGAAGCATGCAAATTATGGACATTGAAGTTCTGTAAATCTACTTGGATGTCACTGTACCTTTTCCCACTTTCAACTGTTTGCTTTGTATCAGATACAACAATTCTTTCATAAATTGATTTATTTCCAGTTTTATAATCAGAACAGAGATTCTGCAAGACCCTTGTTCAGAGAATACATGTTTAAGACAAAATAATACAAGCAAGAATCTTATTTACATGTTACCCCCAAAACAGAGTCCTAAGAATCCAGAGTCTATTAAAGAGTTAAATCTTATGACCACTTACAACATTTGTGACATGTACAATGTGGCTCTTTAAAGGTTTTGAGCAGTAGACCTGTTTGTGAACTCTCTCTAGGTAAGCTGTCTGGGACAGAAGGAAGCTAGACTGAAACTGATGACTTTGGCTAACTGTCTGGTGTCACCAGACTTGAAAGAAAACTCGAAGGCTTCAGCAGTGCCTAGGGGCTCAAGTCAGGCCAGACCAGTCTCAGCTCACGGCACTCACACACCATGCTGGACAACAAGAGGTGCTGGCATGAGACATTAACACTACATCCAGGACTTGGGATTTGATTCATAGAATGGGTTAGGTTGGAAGGGACCTTAAAGATCTAAGCAACAATTCGAATGTGGCACTATTCCTTCACTATATTTCACATTTATTTTAGAATAAATATAGCATGATGCATTTTAAAGCTGCACTCCACAAGGTCACTGCTCCCTGATGTTAGAGCATAGACTACCAGAAAATCACTTCCTCCAGTCACAACATCTCCGCTCAGATGAGTGCAGCACAACTCTTCCACAGGGAGAAACCTCCCATCTTGCTCTTTTGGTGTGATAGTGAAAGCTAAAGGCCACCACAGAGACACTCCTATTGAGAAGCATCTTCTTTTTATGCCACAGAAGAGAAAAGAGGCAGCCATATTGCTAGAGTAGGTAAGAAAGATATTGCTTTTTTTTTTTTTTTTGGCAACTATCCTATCAGGGTAATAATCCCACCAATGCTCTTCCTCACTTGTCTCCAATTCCAGTGCAATGTTCACACAGCTGAATGAAAGAACTGAGTCGCCGAAGCTAAGCATGAACATGGTGAATGCCACCCTGAAACAGCAGCCAGTACAGCAAGAACGAGGAAGTCCTCACCAAGGAGCATCTTCCACTGAGTGATCATGTGTCTCAGGATTGCACAATTGTATGTCATTGTACTACTCAGAAATCAACAAGCATGCAGAAACGATGCATCACTTCAGATGGCAGAGGTAATTTTTTCTCACCTTTGCACCTTCCCATGCAAATTTCAAGACAATTTTTGGTAACACCATAAAACTTTCACCACCATGGTTTTTCTCTCTGTTTGCCAAAAGACCTCCCATTTTTCAACAGATCTCTACAATGTAGAAAAAAAGCCAGACTTCTTCTCCAAGATTCTAAACCAGAAGCAACTCTCATTTCATGGAGACAGTAAAGTTGACCAAAATTGACTGGAAAATTGTATAAAATTGACCATTCACTGACTTTTAGATGCCTCTGTATTTATCCCAGTGGTTTATATTTGGCTATAACACTCTTTCCAGGAAGCTGCTGCTGTCTTCAAACCAAAGCCTGAAGATACAAAGAACCTACAGTTTCCAGTGCTTTGTGCCATGGTTAATTTGTCCTCACTGTTCAAACCTCACACCCTATTTCTACCTTGAATTCATTTGACTTTGGCTTCCAGCTTATTTTTAGGCCCATCTGCTCAAGATGTGAAATGCTTTATTTCCTGGTATTTCCACTTCCGTAGGGGACTTTCTACTACACAGGCAAGCCATCTCTGATCCTCTTCTGATAAAACCAAAGAGACTAAGTTCTTAAGTATTCTGAATTATAAAATCTGTTAGTCCAAAATTGCACTGTAATACAGCTAAAGAAACATGGCGCATTTCAGAATAATAATAATAATAAAAAAGATTATTCTTATTTCTAGGAGTCTGTGCATAGAAAAGCAGCTATAAGAACTTTAGATTGAGTCTGCTGCCTCCATACCTGCCGTAGCACTACCATAACGCTGTGTTTGAGCAGCAAGGATTAACATGATGTTTGGTTATATGAATATATGAAGGCTGAATAGCAACAGGCAAGCAAGTTTTCCTGCTTCTGTAAAGAATACTGTGTGCAGACACTAGAACTGAATGCAGATGAATGTGGAATACTGGGTATTTTCATGCAGGAATGGAATTAAAAGGCTGAATGACAAGTTTTATAGTGTGAAGCTTATGAATAATGACTTACATGTGTTAATGGATTACAAGTACTTGTTGACTGTGTATAGCTAGTTATACAAGACAAAGAAGCCTAGTTGTAAAGGAAGAATAGCACTTCTCAAGCCTGCTGGAAAAAAAGCACAGCAAGAAACAGTGTCAGGATGATGATATCCAGGAAAAGAACTATTCCAAGAGAAGATGCAATTTCCTAATACGGAGGGCAATTAATAATAAAAATGTCTACCAAGGAAGATGAGTTACTCCTTACTTGAAGGTTCTGAAGTCAGATTACTTGTCCTTCTAAAAATATAATTAAATCCAGTTGCAGGATACCATAGCTAAAAGGTTCACAAAAGCTTTCTCCAGCCTTGAAGAAAGTTTAAGTCTTGTTTGTTACTTGGCACTGTGGCTAAGAGAATGTAAAAGGGAGGTCTCACTATCTAATTCCTTTGTTCTCAGGTACCCCCTAGACATCCAAACCTGGCCACTGCGAGACAGAATACAAGCCAAGCTAGACAAACCTTCAGCCTGACCCAGTGCAGCCTTCCTTATGCTGTTCATCCCATTCCTTCAGAGGTTACAAGGAAAAGAGGACAGCTTTGCAAAACCCTGATCATCCTCATAATACTGACAGCTCTGCTTTAAGACAATGAATACACAGGGTCACACATGCAGGGGTCAGCAATAGTTTTTCCAATTATCTTCTGCAGATATATATATTTTGCATCTTTCTTTGACATAAAAGAAGCTGTCCCGATCCATTTTCTACTTCTACCAATTCTTTGAGGTGGTGCAAGAATTCTCTTTCTGGGTATGCCAGTTGGCACACTATTCTCAACACACTGAAGTCACACTAACAGCCGGGTCTGCACTTGGGAAGGAATTTTACCTGCATTAAAATTGTGATGTACATTGAGGGTTCCCTATGTCTCCACAACACAAGTCTGTATGTTACCTGATTGAGGGCTCCAGGAACTGGTGACAGTTCAGTCTCACATGCCTGTGAGTCAGTTTACTTCCTTAAACAATGAGATGCTTTGGTATAGTTAAGAGGCTACATTCTCTCTCTATGCCAAGTTCTGTCCTTGTAGTGAGTAAAAATTAATGGCCTAAGAACCTTGTCTTGCCTTCTGTAAAGCAAGTAGCCCCTTACGTTTTATACTCTAAGAAACTTTACTGCATTTTAAGGTACAAAAGCAGGATGTCTCCAATGCAAGCACAAACTGGAATAGAAAGCAGTATCACAGTGAGAGCAGAATTTTGTCCTCCTTTGATATTCTCCTAAAATAGTATTACTACTATAACCAATATTCCTACTAAAGTACATTTTCTGAACAAATGACTGGAAGCAGCCTCCACTTTTGTTTCACTGAAATTTTTCTGGTTAACAAACTGTTCCTGAAGACAACAAAGTTCTTATCCACTTTACATAATTTCTTTTCAGTTTCCAGGCACATACATTGGTTTTTGTAGCATGTTCTTTCTTCAGTGCAGAGGGGGATTACAGTGTTAAAAAAAAAAAATGACAAAACCACTCTCATTGTTGCCCTTCCACCTATTTCCCTTCTAATCCTCTGCCCACTGAGCAGCTGTCCACAACATCCACAAAGTAACAGCATGAGCTTCTGCAATTTGAAGGACAGCACTAACCATCTCAATGTCATTCTTCAGGAATGCTAGCAAGACACACCTCTGCACAGCACAATCATGAAGCAAATCTATCATTCGGTAGCACTACTCCCAGCCTCTTATGAGTTTCTCTCCAACTACTGTTTTGCTGCCTTCTTCGCTCTTTACCGCACCTTATCTTAAAATCGTAAATCTATTCTTTTAATTTGCACCTCTCCAGTACCTACTAAACTGGAACTTAAGCCTCACTAGAGCTCATTGGAACAACTACTGGAAACGTGCAAAGAACAACTACTTGTGTTCCTCCCAGCTCTTTCTCTTCCACTGAATGTGCACCTTCTTGCCACACATACACAAAATTCTTTTTGCATAAGAATGTCATTATGAGCTGGTCTCCATAATCTTTGAAAACCTGGGGAAATTACATGATGTGACAGGGCAAAAGGGCAGTATATCGTGCCTCTTTCTAAAAAGGCATTGAGGACCACCTGGGGAATGACAGACGAGTGAAGCTTACCTCAGTCCCTCATAAGTTTCTGGAGCAAGTTCTGGAAGCCATTTCCAAGTATACAAAGGACAAGAAGGTGACTAGGAAGAGGCAGCCATATTTAACGAGGGAAAATCATACCTATTAATCTGACTGCCTTCTAGGATGAAATGACAAGCTCTGTGAATGAGTGGAAGGCAGTGGATGCTGCTTACGTGGACCTTCGCAAGCCTCTTGTTGCAGTGTCTTAAAGCATCCTCACAGCCAAGTTGGGGAGCTATGGACTGGACGCAGCTCAGCAAGAAAGGTCAGCGAGAAACTGGTTGAACTGTCAGGCTCAAAGAATAATGAACAGTGGTTTGAAGTGTACATGGCGGCAAGTTATGAGAAGCATGCCTCAGAAGACAATACTGGCATCGATGCTGTTCAGCATCTTCATAATGATGTGGAGAACAGAACAGAGCATACCCTCAAGGAAAACAGGAAAAAATGCTGTATATAGGGGGAGCTGCTGATATGATAGAGGGTGGTGATACCATCCAAAGGGACCTTGACAGACTGAGCAGACAGAAACCTCCTAAATTCCAACCAAGGTAGATGCAGATTCTTGTACCTGGGACAGGTTTAAGGAATCTGCCTTGGAGGAAAAGGGATGAAGCAACGTACCTAGTTCATTCATTTAAGAATACTGCAAATATTCAAAACTGAATGAAGCTACTGAAGTATGAAGATGAATTTAGATAAACACCCTGGAGGAACAAGATGAAACATGACATGTGATTCATATAGCTTGTCTGCCAGTCAGGAGAATCAAATTTGGTTGAGAGCCTGACTGACCTACAAATGGATTCCAACATAGAAATAGGAAAGACAGGGAAGCTACAAGACTTTAAGTCTCCAAGCACTCCCAGGAAGCTGCCATAGCCAGAAGCATGATTAATCAAGACAAGGCCTGCTATAGTTACTCTTCAGTAGTACAACAGGTACATTCAACCTTTAAGGGCAAGGAGAACCTCCTAGGAAGCTTACAACCTTAGGGCTTACTCAGACGAACAGTGCTACTGACCTCAATAGGAAAATCTGATGATAATTTATCTTTCACTGCCCACAGAGAAAAATCATGTGAAGTCTGGTGTCCTTCCTCCCAGGAGGGAGATGAAGGCTGTCGATTCCCTAACACCTCTTGTAAAGGTCCTGCCACCAAAGGTCTTGTAAACTGTCCTGCCACCACAAAGAAACTCTGAAGAATACTTAGAATATATCTTGCTTTATCAGAATTGTTCTAAAAAAGGGGAACATAGAAGATCAGGTTTTAAAATTTCAACTAAATGCTTGGTAACTGGAATGGGTCTGTTAAATAGACTCAAACCAAGAGAGGTTGTGGAAGAGCCTTCATGAGATAAACACTGAATTGCACAAATGCTCTTTCAGGGGACCACTCCCTGCAAGTTGGGTTAAAAAGCTCTAAACCAAAAATTTATTTGCCCTCTATCAGCAGAATGCGACCACCATTGCCTTCACTGTGCTCACAAGTACAAGATAGACAATTGACTACTTTTCAGGTTTCCTTCCTCTTTATAAATTCTAGATCACAGGCCCTCCAAGTGTTGAGACTTCGTCCACTACCTCTCAAGCACCACTGAGCCAAGTGCTCAAAGTACAAAATAAAAAAATCCAAGGGCTATTTTAAAACAGGAACACTCCTCATTCCACAAAGCCTTTACTGCTTGTCCCATAATCCAAACTGACCTCTGTACACCTTTGGCAAGGTAAAAAGGCTTTCCCTGTTCTAAATAGTTCTAAAATGTACCACTAAAAAGAAATAATATTTTGAGGGGGATTTGCATGGGCAGATCTGACAGTTTGCTTGGGCTGCGAAATACAAATCCAATTTGCATCTTTCCCCAAGAATAAGTAGGTATTAGGGGATCAGACACAGGCCGTGTGTCTGTAATGTAACTGTATTTGTCAATCATGATTTAGACTGAGCCGTTCAATTTTTTGTTTTGAATATGTTATGACCATTTAACATATTAATACATAATTAAATATAAAACACTGCCTTATAGCTTTGAAATCAAATCTGTCCCTCAGCTATTTGATTTATAAGGGAGAGGCAAACATTGTAAAACCACTAAAAACACTGCAAAACCCAGTAAAAACAGTGCTAACTGCACCTCCACATTCAAAATGAATTTTACGAGCTTCAGTTGTCCTGTCTGGAAGCTCCACCCAGAGAGGAAAGCAAAAGTAATTGTGTGCATACAAATATGTCCTATTTTTAAAGGACTTGGGAACCCATGAGGCCACTGGCCCTTTGACTCATGCTATACAGGTATATATCCTAAAAATTTAGCCCAAAATAAACTCCAGGCAGAGTAACTCAATAAAAGTACATGTAATGCGATCAAGAATAGATGAAAAAGAGGGGAGAAATCACTATCCGTATATTCTGCAAGAGAGAAGGTAACAGAGGACCAAGTGAAAGCATTACAAAGAGAACAGAATCTCTTCTGTGTATGCTGCAGAGTAAAATACAATCAACAGCAGGTGGAGACACCTCCAACAGATAGAGCAGACAATACTTTTTTGAAGGGGGAAGAACATGAGACAGAGGTGGTCTGATCAGTACCAAGAAGGCTTTGAACACAAGTGACACTTTAAATGTTTTTTTTTGTTGTTGTTGTTCAGTTACATGGTAACTTCGATGGAAAATGTCCTGGGAAATGCAGACAGTCTCTTTTGAAGTTAAACACTGAGAAACAGAAGTTTGGTATAACCTCTACCATACTTGAAGGATATTCGAGGGCCCAGGTTCCTTTCCATGACACCAGCTTGCACATTTATGTCCAAGTGGTTCTTCCAAATCCTTATCCAGTAGGAGATTTAGGAAAGAACATGCAATACACAAAGCAAGACGAAAGACATTCAGAACAAGGAAGAAGGAATGGATCGTGCTGTCAGTGAGCCTGGGGCAATTTCTGAATGGACAAGCACTGTATTTGCTTCACTAGAAGCAACGTGGTTTGAGTTCATTCACACATGGCCTAAAAACATTCTGCTACTACAGAATTCAGGTTCCATGTTCCATCTTGTTAGCATTCCCTCCCCTAACTCCCCAGTCAAGAAATCTTCCTGGCCTTGGAGAAAGCAGGGGAAGGACTTTCGCCTCTTTGAGCGGCAGGGGGTACTTTCACACAGAAAATGCCAAATGCAGCAAATAAGCAACATGTCCATGGGTGAATATAGATCAAGATCTGAAAATCCAAAAGATTCTGTATACAACCCAGCACACAGGAGCTGGCATCAGGGAAGGAGATGAATGCATAATAAATACAGCAATAGCAAGAACAGTTTAAAAAGTCACTGCAGTCCCAACACTGATTACCTTTTTTTAAGCACAGATTCACAAACATCGTTTAGATATGTGGGGCACGCAGATCTATCTCGATGATGGCACGCATCACGTGCCAATACTGAAGATATCACTACTGCCAAACAAGATGTTTGATGAAGACATACACCAGAGTCAAACACTTCCAAAATCCTGCAAGCTTTTACAGTTGCAATGGTTTCTTTTAGCTGTATCCGGGGCTCTTCTCTGGCGGCATTTTAAAAAAGTTAGTGGAGGCAGCAATAGTGGCTTTCTCAGCTGCTGGTATTTTCCCTGTCCACTCAGAGTTCTGGGATCTCAGGGATGTTGTTGCTGGTAGGTCTGACTCTGCAGCATCCGTGTGCACAGATAAAGTCGCTGGAATATAAAATTGCAGGAAAAGGGGAACAGAGGAAGAGAATAGGAAAAGGAGATTAAAAAAAACAAGTTAGAACAAGTGATTTCACAGCAAACTCCTCATATATATCATTACTTATACGAGGGTGTTATTGATTGAGTTCCTGCAAGTTCTGCCCCCTCCAAATTCTTCTGAAATACAGGTTGTTGATAGCATTAGCATCCTTGCCCTGATGATTCCCACATTTAGAATTCCAATCTACCAGTCCACTAAGCGGTTCCCTTAGTCAGAGTTCCTATTGAAAATCAACAAGTCTCTGAAAGCTTGACAATTTTCAAGGTTGAAAAGCTCAGTTAAAGAAGGGAATATAGGTCACCACCAATACCAGTGGTACCATGAACCTCCACATATACCCAACATGGTAAATCAGCCTATTAGAACAAGAAGCTACATGGCTAAGCTAGGCCGGAATCCATTCTCATGTTCTCAATACAAACACTGCTTCAAAATAGGACAGGCTATAATTATCATGAAGGATTTGCAGATCCACAGCTCAACCAAACAGTAACCCAAATTTCTAGAACAACTGCAAGAAAACCTAGAAATATGACAGTTTGCTCCCATTCTCAGTATACTGAATCATGAGCAGAATAATGTAATAATTGTGTGTTTTTATTACAAGCTGCTTCTGCTGCTCTGTAGTGGATGAAGGATAAAGAGGCCATAATAAGACTCAACTAGAGGACTGACTGCTTTGAAGTTTAAATAAAAATATAGTATCAATGGCTGAGGTTCCACACTCAGTAGACCTGGAACCCAACAGTCTTGCTCCTGCAAATCCAAAACAGTGAGTCATTTCCACACAACCACAACAACACAGCTGATAACAGTATACACTGTGTTTTACTTGTAGCCCATTGATTTCCTCCATCTGAACACGCAAAAAAAGAAAAAGTAAGCAAAAGTCTTTAAACTAATAATCACCACCGATATTACACTAAGGACCTGCACTAACAGACTCCCCACTTGAGCTCTTCATCTTTGATCAAAGAAAAAAAAAAACAGGCTTCTTATTATGGGGTGCCATCACAGCATGGCAAAGAGCAAATGCATTATCAAGAAATAAAGGGCAAAATTCACTAAATTGCCACTACTTAGACTGTTTTCTAATATGCAGTTTCAGAAGCAGTTGTTACCTTTTAGAATTTTTTGAATTATTTTACAAGTATGAATGCACATCGAGACAGACAAAATCTATTTATGAGGATTTTTCCTCCAGACTCCCCACTGCAGTACCTGAATAAGATGTGAGTTACCACATGCACTGCTATGTGTATGTGTGCTTCAGTCACCTAACTGCTGAACACCTCAATGGAAAGCTGGACAACCGTTCACTACATATTTCACGACCATCTATACTTGAGGTCTGCTCTGACAAATGGAAGACAGATGTGACAATCTTCGTGAGATCCCTTTCAAGCTAGAGAATAACTACAATGAGAAGAAAGTTTTACAAAGTATTTCTCAAACAAGCTCTGCTATGCCCCAGGGGACATTATTCCAAATATATCTCACCGAAACTGAGCCTAACTGAACACAAGGACACTATCCTTGTGTTTTGAAGCCCCTAGCCTTAGATCACTGAAAGTCTGAAGGATTTTTATCACCACAGACTTTCCTCTTCCCTAGGCATGGTTGTTGGTCAATAAATTGGATGAATTTTTCATCTCATCCAGCACAGCCAGTCTTTCTCACAGCCAGATTTTCTTATTCTACTGCCAAACTACACCAATCAGACTTTTGTTCTTGCTTTGTGGAAGCTTCATGCTTTAGGGCTCACACACCGCTGAATCATGCAGCACAGACAGCACTAACTTTAATTTTCAATATCTCTCAACACTTGCATGTGACAACTTATTTTTGGTAGTAACAGTCACTCCCTGACGTGCAAATGAATTTTGCATTTTCTGGCATTTTTTTTTTGTTGCTCTCAACATCCAGGCCTTTTTCTAAAATGTTATTCTTCAACCACAGCTGTGGTATTTAGGCTAATTAGTCTCAAAGGGTGGATAAATAATGGAAGTTTAATGCTATAACAATAGAGACCTAGGCACTTCTGCTACAACAATACATGTTTTTTAATGCTTACACAAAGGTCTCTAACAAAGCATCCTTTACCAGAACCCATAACTACTGTCATAAAAGCATGTGAGAAGACATGGAATAAGCCTAGTTTGCTTGGCTCCCAAATAAACCTATCTCCAGCTCCCTTCTCTCACTCCTGCAATTAGAAGGGAGCCAGCATTCACATCTCATATTCCTTTTATTAGCATCTTCTGCTTTCAGCCAAATTCAACTCAAAACTTTCAGTGGATGGCGGTGGCGGGGGAAGCGACAGGGGAAGATTTGTAGCTGCATGTTTAAGAAAGAAGCTAAATTCATCACAATGACAGGGGAGAGTGTTGGCAGAGATTTGAGCTATTTATTCTTTTAGGAAAATCCTATAAAGAATGACACGAGGAAGCCTCTATCTGCAGTCTTGTTCATCACAGTAGTGAGGAGTCCGATAACAGATGTATGCAGTAGCGTGATTTAGTGCCGGGAGCTGGCCCCTGATGTGTATTAATACAGCGGCAAAGCGGAACGAGCCCCTCTTCATCACTCATCTCTATAAAAGAGGTGGAATCCGAGATGGCCCGATGTTCGGCAGAGCAAGCCCATTTGTTCTGCTGACTGATGGAGCCAGCTCAGGCTGTGTCCTTCACCTCCATGGGGCACTCAGGTTGCAAAAAAGGAGATCACTGAAGCAGGACCTGGTCAACAAGTGAGACGGGAGCAGTTGGACTCAGCTAAGAATCTATTTAAAAGTGAAGAAATCCAACACTGTGTACGCCTGCAGTGACAGTCATTGGCTTGCGTTCTGATTCACCCATGTTTCGTCTTTTGAAAAAGGAATAGAATAAGACACCACAAACAGAGCCTCTGTAGTGAGAAAATGAGGCTGCCATGACTCCTCAGCGACAGGGGAATTCAGGGTAGGACATTTATATAGAGATGAGTAGGTGTATACAAGGCAGAAAAAATCTATATCTGCCTCACCAACGTCTAACAAGTCTAAGAGGCTTCAGTTAATTCTACATTACTGCAGAGTAATCCTGTGTTATTTCTTCAGACATTTAGTCATTCTGCAGTCAGATCACCTTCAATGGAAATAATATCAGTTTTTAGAAGTTTCCAAGTTACATGCCCAAGTTGTACTCCAGCTGCATTTGAGAGACTGCTGTAGAAAGTTAGCTAGGACTCAGCTTCAGTTACCCTATCACGAGTTTTTCTGCAAGCACTGTAGCAAACCCTGCCCATCCGTTAACGTTGCTGGGGCTGTTTATAAACAGGGTGTAAGGCAGAGCTCTTTACCATTTCTGCCTTTAAAGATCCTGCAGCACTCTTCTCTTGATGATCAGCACAAGCAGCTTGTCCAGATTCCAGCAACTACATCCTCCTTCCTTAATTTGCAATACTGTTTTTCTCCCTCTTCCTCCCTAAAACATTGTCAGACATCTGTGCTATATTCCATTGCTGAGTTCCACTCCAGATGCAGCTTCAGCTCTGTAAAAAGATGTTCACTATACACTTTGCCTAGTCAGTTAAGTAAAATGCACATAATATTTTGAAACATGCATGCATAAAAGTAGAAGCTCTCCCTATAGAGCATGACCAGCAATGCAGTACAGAAATTACACTGAACAAAAAATACACAGATAGGTAAAAACGTCTCATAATGAGACACTTGCATTCATACCAAGAAAACCTAATACCTCAGAACTAAAATTCTGTGGCTACCATATACAATTTTACTAACCCTTTCACTTCAGAAGTTTGAGTACCCTAATACGGGATGCTCAAAAGCTAGGAAAGGACATCCTAAATAAACTGTCAATAACAAGTACAAGTAACACTTCTGCTGAGCAACAGATCGTTAATGTTCTTTTCTCTTCTTTTTTAATATGGAACCTTTTAGGCAGTCTGCACTCCAGACCTGTGACCTGAAGAGATAGTACAACTTTCTTCCTTACTTCTTTATTCTACTGTCTATTACCAGCCCAATGAAGAAACCCAAACCTCATTTCCCCCTATTCATCACCAGTTTCTTTGGCCTTCATGGTTTTCACATCGCCATTTTTCCCATCAGTTCACCCAATTCTTTGTCACTGGATTACAATCATAGTTTCTTAATGAGCTAGTTGGGAGAACATCAGTCACTGATAGCAGGCAAAATATTTTAAGAGGTGGGGTAGGGTGAAAGGCCAGAAGGCAGTCTCCTAAAACCTTCTGTGTTCTGTGGATTTACACTTTTAAAGATTCTGATGAGTAATCACTTTCCAGAATTAAATCATAGAAAAACACTACATCCCCAGAGCAAGAAAAAGAAGAAAAATGACTACTTTCACCCACAACAGTAAGACAACTCCAAGTTAGGTCTTCTCAACTAATGATCATATTAAAATTACCATATTTCTGCTCCTGCCAAAGTGTCCAGAGGCACCCTGAAAAAGGGCACAAAGCCACCAGCTAGTGTCAGCCCAACACTGAAGGCACACAATGTGTACACCAATCACCTGCTTATTACCATATACTGCATAATTTAGGAACAGTGGAAATAACACCTTCTGGCAAAACAGATTATTAGCCCCTGCACAGTGGACCATTAAGTTGTGTTAACTTACTATAGCCGTGTTATGAAAGATTTGTTTACTTGGCAGCTTTTGATGCTCCACAAAAAACACATGGTATTCTCTTACATGTTGCCTTTCTCTCACTTGTATTTTTAGTTTCAAATCAAGGTAATGCTATTTTTGACTGTTCTGACTCTGGCACTCTGCCCAAGAGGGACACAACTTTAGAAATGCTGGCAGACAGATAAATCCAGGTTACCTGATGTTGGGCTGGATGTGGAGGCTGCAGCTGGCTTTCGTTTCCTCTTGATGTCCCTTGAACATGGTGGTCCCAGGTGTACATTTGCTTGCCTACAGAGAAATTAAAACAACAGCCAGTTAAACTCTGTTCCAGTGTCACCTTCCCACAAAACTCTGGCCAGTCATCCCTCCAACCCTCCTCCGCATCAGCCTCTTAATCAATAGTCAATGTGAACCAGGAGCTTCTCAGGGAAGTTTTCCTCAGATTTTTTGTTAACATAACATTATGCTCACACTTCTTTTAAGAGCACACAAACATAAACTGAGCAAAATAATAATTCTTTCCTAGCATTTTAAGGATCTAGTTTTGTATTCACTTTTAACTAACTTTTGCATAAGTAAAGACAAGATCAAGCAGAGATATGAGACACCCTATCATTACTTCTATACAAGTCTAAAAAATGTCTGCAAGGTTGCACTGAAGAAATTACAAGACATTTATTCCCTTATTCAGAAACTAGCTTACAACATATTTAAAACTTAAGTCATCTTACGAAGTACCTATAGTCCAAGTGTCCGTGAATACTATTTCCACTATAACTGTAAGTTCACGTAGTTAGAAATGCAAAACTGTTTCATGAATTTTCAAAATGATGATTTCCTTATAGAAAGTGCAGTGAAAACAGCTGAATCTGGCTTGCAGCATCATAGCCTTGCTGCACCTGTAAGATAGCTGAAAGGCTTAATCTGTCCCAGTCATATCAGCTGTTGAGTATGAAGCCTACCAATGACCACTTCAGTTTAACCCTTTGCCAACTAAGAAGAAACCTGCCTTACTAGGACTTGCTTGAACAGAGCAACCCTCCAAGTTCTAGACTTAGGAAGAAGTGAAGTTTAATTCAGAAAAGACAGCCTTGGCAGCAGTCCAGAGAACCTTCTCAAATACAATCCATAATGAATACAAATGCATAATTTAGCAATGATGTTGGATTCAAACCCCTGCTTTGTCTGAGATAACAGAATTTCTTAGGCAAGTTGTTTGGTTGCTCTCTGCATCAGATGTGATGTGACAAATGCAGAACTACTGTGCAAATAAAAACCATTAAGGACTGTGAGGTGTTTACATCATGTAAAGATTGGAACCATATACATTTTGACAATTAAGTGATGAAATGCTTCTGTCTTTAAAGCTTATTTTGATTTCTTTTCCTGAACATTTATCAACTGCTGAAAACTTTTACAAATAGCAAGAGGGAAAGATTGCAGCTACACACCTCATGCCAAAATTTATTTTAAAAAACACCATATTTGTAATATATACAATTCAGAAGCTGAATTTATGCAAATAGGAAGTTTCCTGTTGTAGCTATACAGAACAGTGTAGGGAGCACAAAAAATTTCCTGTACAAGCCAAAACTATAAATTGTTTGAATACTACTGGGTCTACCTACTTACCTGTAACAAGCATGCAATCACAAAATAAGAAAGAAAACAACAAAATAGCTACCATTCTGTATTCTGAACTACAATTTTGAAGTTCTACAAGATTTGTCATCTTAATTTGACATTAAGGAGTAGTTTAAAATTTTTTAACCTGTGTTAAATTCCACTGAAGGCCAATTTTTCAAATCCTTAATTTCTGGGAGCTCATATTAACATAATCAGAACTAAAGGCTTGCAAAAATACCAGCACACCTGGAGACTGCACATACAAATCCTTTGTTTATACACATAAATGACTAACTTGTAAGTGACCTCGTATATGCTAAAAAAATGTTTTTGTACATGGTTGTGATAGCAGCCAAATAGTATTTTGGCACAGTTTTACAATGTATTCTGAAACATTTAGGCACACATAGCCCAAGGAAAATATAGTGTCAATCAAGTGGAACATCAGGTTTTTATTTAGCATCACTGTTACAAGATTAGATTACTAACTAGATGACTTTATGATTACATACAACAATCCAAATAATCTTATTACATAATAAAGAAAAGGTTCACTTTTAATTTTATGAGCTTACACTATATAAGCTAACCGATCCTTGGCAGATAATCACTACAGACTACAAAGAAAGTATGCACAATCATTTCTAAGTGACTTTATGCAATTTTTCCTGGTTCACAAATGTTACAGCTAAATTTAGAATTAGAGCTCCTGGTTCTCAGATCCATGCTCAGACCATATCTACCTCTACCTCAAAATTACACAGAACGAAAGAAAAAAAAAAAAAGAAAATCTGAGAATCTCAAAATCCCTTCTTGTACTAAAAATAAGGGCAAATTGTACTCCATCTGGAGACTAGTAGCAAGGATGCTGAATCTATCAGCCCTGCCTCTAACGCACAAAGGCTCAGAGGTCATAAATTGTCTCTGTAACATGTATTTCATTCAGGTTTATCTCTTATTGATCACCCAGACTCCAGTTAGTAAATCAGGAACCTATTGATTACTCACTGGCTCTGACTGCCCTGGTGGTAAAAGTGTCAGTTTCAAGTGGTTGGTGCACTTTATGGGCACCGTAAATCTGCATACAGGGAATCTCCAGGTGGTAGGTACCTTGGTAGAGGGAGAAAGAGAAGAACGCACACAGGAATGCTAGACCTCATTAAGACATGGACAGGAAGGGTATCTGAGGCACATTTTATGAAATATGCATTCTTTGGTAGCTAACACACCTTTCAATTTCTGATTATGGTCACTAGTGGGGTCCCTCAAGGCTTCATTTTAGGGCCAGTCCTCTTCAATGTTTTTATAAATGATTTAGATGTAGGACTAGAAGGTGTTTTGAGCAAATTTGCCAACGACACCAAACTTGGAGGAGTTGTGGACTCGGATGAGGGTGGAAAGGCCTTGCAGAGAGATCTGGACAGATTGGAGAGCTGGGCGATCACCAACCACATGAAGTTTAACAAAAGCAAGCGCTGGGTCCTGCACCTGGGACGGGGCAACCCTGGCTATACGTACAGACTGGGCGACGAGACGCTGGAGAGCAGCCCCGCAGAGAGGGATCTGGGGGTTGTGGTTGACAGCAAGTTGAATATGAGCCAGCAGTGTGCCCTGGCAGCCAGGAGGGCCAGCCGTATCCTGGGATGCATCAAGCACGGCATTGCTAGTCGGTCGAGGGAAGGGATTGTCCGGCTCTACTCTGCGCTGGTGCGGCCTCACCTTGAGTACTGTGTGCAGTTTGGGCACCACAGCACAAAAAGGACGTAAAACTGTTGGAGACTGTCCAGAGGAGGGCAACGAAGATGGTGAAGGGCCTAGAGGGGAAGACTTATGAGGAATGGCTGAGGTCACTGGGCCTGTTCAGTCTGGAGAAGAGGAGGCTGAGGGGGGACCTCATCGCAGTCTACAACTTCCTCGCAAGGGGGAGTGGAGAGGCAGGTGACCTATTCTCCGTAATCACCAGTGACAGGACCCGTGGGAACGGTGTCAAGCTGAGGCACAGGAAGTTTAGGCTGGACATCAGGAAGAGGTTCTTCACCGAAAGGGTGGTTGCACACTGGAACAGGCTCCCCAGTGAAGTAGTCACTGCACCAAGCCTGTCTGAATTTAAGAAGAGATTGGACTGTGCACTTAGTCACATGGTCTAAACTTTTGGGCAGACCTGTGCGGTGCCAGGAGTTGGACTTGATGATCCTTATGGGTCCCTTCCAACTCGGGATATTCTATGATTCTATGATTATTAACCTGAATACAGGTGCTATATTGGTAAGAGAATAGGTTGGCAAATACCAGTCTAACAGCAGACTCCTAGAAACACCACCACCAGGAATGTAAGGCAATGGGTATGCATAGCATACCACCTAACATCGGACAGGCTGAACTATGAATTGTGAAAATCTCAGTTACAGGCTGCAACAATGAATTAGCTGTTCTGTGAAAGGTGAGTTTTAACAACTCCTCTGAACAGTTCAAAATGACTCAGAAGTAAAGCAGAACAAGACCAAGAGCAAAGGATGACAGCAAATGCACGCTGGTACACTGTCACAAGCCTCTGTGAAGAAGTCAGAGGTAAAGAGTTTGGTGGGATGACAGATTTGGGCCTAAACTGAGAAAAGTAGAATGGTACTTACTCCGTCCTTACTGGCTTTCTATTTGTTCTGCTAGGATTCTATAATTTCCTTGATGTTGCGCAAACAATAACAAGTAATTAATTGCCTGATAACTTTTGGACGATGGCTGGTGGATCATAAGTAAAAACAAAGTTGCAGTGCTCAGTCACTCTTGGATCTGATAGGTGACCACAGAAAAACTACCTTATAGTCCAGAAAGGACTGAAATTCTACCCTGGAAAGAGAGAAAGCAGAACACATCTGGAGACACAAAGTAGGCTACAAAGTACAGCTACCTGGGTAGCCACAATATATCCAACTACACACTGTGGCCTCTCACTGACAGTAGTTAATGAATGAAAAATTACATATGTACAGAAAAAAATGGTTTTGTATTAAAAAAATATAGTTTGTTTCTGACAGCGATGTGCCTTTTTTTTTTTTTTTTTTTAAATCATAAGCTAAATCCGTATTTCCTGGGTAATTCCTTATCTTTTGTTTGTACCATAGCACTCAAGGTACCTGATTCTGCATGCAGGTCACACTGGAGAAAAAGCAGGCTTTGCTACGCACAAAGCTGGGATTCATCGTTGTCTTTAATGTGTCAGAAGTATTTTGAGCAATGCTTCCTTTCTTTTCTCTTTGACATATTTATTCTATGATGTTTTATTTTTATTTTCTTTAAAGGAACTGTAACTGCATACACTGGAGTGTCCTATTTCACTCCTACAGTTCAAGCTGACTGCATGTTGGACTATCATGGTCATTCGAGCTTGCTACTGTTTAACCCTGTCATAGATGTAAAAATGGAAAATTTGTAGGTTTTAAGACTGGCAAACAATACAACCTGTGGAAAACAACGCAGAGCACAAGCAGACATCAGTTCACAACGAACCTGACTGAAAGAATCAGGCCCCTCACACCTTCTCAATCTGTAAAGAGAAGTCTAGATTGTAAAATGATGTCCACTCACAATCCAGGGTAAAATACACCTCAGTCTCATAACAGAGGCCTCTAAGGAGAGCCTGCACAGCTAACTGGGACAGTCTGTGGCCTTCTTGGAAAGCGGTGGCATTATCAGACACCTGGGGGTATATGCCTCTCACTGTAATCTCAACATTATTCAGTTTCTCTGCTGACAATCTTTATTCTACCCCTATCCCTGGAAGATGCAGAGCATGTGGATTGTGTAGTGAAAATAAGGTAGCCATTAATCTACTGTCATACAAACAAGGGGTGCTATTATCCTCACGTTAAAGTAAATGTTCAACAAGGAAACTGCTACCAAAAGAATTCCACACAGCCCAGCTGTTGCAGTTGCAATGCTGAATTCCCAGCAAACATAGGCCAAATGAAAGGTTCTTCCTCTAAGCCCTGAAGTGTTACCTGAGGCTGTTTATGGTGGCTTCACAAAATTAATAGTAAGAGCAGAGTTCCTCCTCCTCTTTTAAACTATAGACCCAGCTGGGCACCAAAGTCTGATCTGCAAACATTTGTAAATCAATACAAGTTGCTCATCCAGTCTGCATATAAAGCTGCCATTCAAGTAGCTCCTGTTACCACATCACAACGCTGATATTTGTCTGCAGTAGTCTCCTCTGCCCTGCAGAGCCTCATGAGACAACTGCAAGAGCACATTTTCAGATTTCATAATCACTAACAGGTCAGTCCACTTCTTAATCATCTGAATGTCATGGGCCTTCATGCAGCTGCACTCTGTTCCCCAAGTAAGCATTCTAACAAGAGGGAACGCATTTTTTTCTAGTTTCCCAAGTAAGTGTTCTGAATAGAAATGATGCGATCCCATATATTGTGTTCACTATTTTCATACTGACTCATGATACATGTGCCAGAAACAGCCCTAATGTTTGCCAGGCCTACTGAGTACATGGATTTCACAATGGCAACATACTTCGTAGAGGAAGAAAGAGAGAGTAAGTAAACAAGATTCTGAAGCCAAGGGGAATTTATTTTTCACTCTGGAGAATTAGGATTCACCAAAATGGAAGCATTAGGCCTTAGACAACTGCATATGACACTAGGTTGATAGCTGCTGTTCACTGCATGCCTGTCAGAAGAATTCAGTTATATCCCCAACTGGAATATTAGCTAGGCTTTAGAAGCAAAGGAAGACATGAAAGTGTTCCGGCTAAATGGTAAAAAAAAAAATATGGAGAGAAAGATGCCTAAAGCAGTCGACAGCAAAGACAGTTTTATATGCAGACATTCCAGGAAGATGAAGATGTGTGGATAGGTCACATGAAATGAGCAAGACACTGTCCTGGTCAAGTGGGACAACACAAACCTGTGAACAATCATTCACTCATTCAGCTATCTCAGGAAAGGCTTGACGTTGCAGGCAATCCCTATACTTCCACATGCTTGGGTAAGAGGCAGAAATGCCAGGATCTCTGCACAGATGCAAAAAAAAAAAAAGCAATTTACTTAAACATGCATATTTCTAGAGCTGGAACTAGAATTAGAGACCTTTAAGCCTTTTCACTCTAAAAGCACCAACAAATCCAGGGTTTGGGACAACTGGCAGTTTACTGGAAGATGATCACCAACCCTTTTGGATTTCTATCCCATGTTCCAGGCAAGATTCATGTCTTGCTTCTAAACCCAATTAAGCCTCTGGGTTTATGGTTAATATCAGTTGAGAGGGCGTGCAAATGATGTAGTCCTCATTTCTCTGAGGATTTAGCTGAACTGTTCAGAGGTCTCTCTAACATAATTCTTCAAATCTTCATCTTGAACATCTACTTGCCATCTCACTGGGCACTGAGGTCCACTTTTCTTATAAACCCCGGTCAGAGTATTTAATTAAGTTTTTCACCCATAGCCCTATTTTCAAGGCTAGACAAACCACAAATGACATTAGGGACAATTTATCATCTTCTACCTTCCTCTCTTGTCCTACCTGTTATTAAAACTTAAATTGAAGGGAACATTGGCTCTAGGCTCTTCTGAAACTCTCATCCTGCCTCAGTGGAATAACATTCCACCAGCCCACAACCTATAACATCTTTCCACTGATAGAGCCATTGGATACCCAGAATCTAATAACATTCTGCTTGAGCCTGTACAAAATCCTCTTCAGGAGAGTTAAAGACTTAAAGAAGAAAATTCTGTACAGACCACTCCTTTCACCCAGAGAGGCAAATGGGTAGAGGGTAAAGAGGGGAAGGATCACTTGGGCTGTCCATGCAAGTCTCTGCTAGCCTGCTTTTAACAGCCTGCATCGTCAAGCAGAAACCTTAACAGACAAGACATGATTAGCAAACGCTTTGTGCTCTTAAAGGAGAGTAATTATAGGCATGTGAAAAAAGGAAGAGATCCCCGAGGTACTCTTCCTTGCATGCCTCCCGAGAGGCAGCAGGGCCATTAAAAATTCCATGATGAAGAGGAAAAACAGCCTGGGAACAGCCAGGAGGCAATACAGCAAATTAATACACCAGCTGTCCCTTGGGAGGACTGCAAGAAAGCAGGAAACTCTCCTCGCTTCACAAAATAAAATTATACCACTAATGATAACAGTCACCACACACACACAGAACTGCTTCTAATGATGGGTGTGAAATTCCCAGTGCTATGCACACACTTTGAATGAAATCTCTTCTCATCACAGACATAAAGCAAGAAAGGTAATCTTGGTAGTGTACAATTCACACAGCCTTTCAAATAAGACTTCCCAAGGAACCCTCCACATACATAGAACTTCCTCCTTGACACTGAAAAGCCTTTCTTGAACACCCCCATCTGCGCTCAGTATTCTGAGCAACAGATCTGGTTAAATGAAGCACTGGGTTACCAGTGACATGCTGCACTTCCAGATGAACTACACCAAAATCCACCACAGAGGAAAAGAAAACATTTCCATTGGAGGGGGCAGACTCCACCTGGTAGTTATACTCCATTGGACACATTTGTGTCAGCAGAAGATTAGCAGAGAGGTAATTTTCCATCACACAGTTGGCATCAAGTTGAAGAAACAATATTAAGATGGGTTCTTCTATTTCACATAATTCTCAGGGCATTAGTATGCCCACCCCATTCTGACAAATCTCTGAGTAGAGTTTCTTGAGGACAAGATGCAAGCTGTTAGGACCTTACTAAAGCACAAACTGCTGGAATTGACTCTGTCCATGAAAAAAGAGGAAGAGGTTAACCGGGGCAATGGTTGAACAGAGCTTACAGAGATCACCTGAAGTTCCTGTAAGCAAATGGACCGCCAATGGACTTAGCTCTTGAAGTACCTAAAGAACTACTATTGTTAAGAGAATATACCTGTGAAGGAATCGATTTCCTTCTGTGCCCTTGGCAGCATCTTTACATAAAGCAGGCACCTTGCACTAAAGAATTCAATCCCCACCACATTATGGGGCCATATAACATTTTTTATTCTTACCATAGTTGCCCTCCACTCCCCCAACCCCACCAAAGATGAGCACATTTCACACTATAATAAGGAACTGCTTTCCCAAATGACAGGCACTTAAAAATGCAGTCACTGCTAGGATGAGACAAACAACTTCTCTGCCAACATTCAGTAACAATTCATCAGGGATATTGTTTGTCAGGACAGCAGTCACCTGCTCCTTAGAGGAAGGAACCAAGCATATGTCCATTGGTTAACTAGACTATATATGCAGTAAAACCAAGCAAATATGATCACTCCAGCTTCAGAAATCTCTTGCAACACTCAATAGTTTTGGAAAAGCCCTTCACTGATCATCATAAAGGCAGAACTTTGCTATGTTCAAATTTGTGGGCAGGAGCTGTCCAGATCTCCTTTCTGGAGGACAAACAGGAAACAGCTGGTCTCACCTGTAATTTCTGCATAGCACAAAATGAAACACCTGAGACACAAGAAAGGTTATCCTCACTGCAGATGAAGAGATCAATTAATCTTCTTGCTTCACAGGCACAAAACATCCCCAGACTGGGGCAAAAGCACAGAAAGGAACCAATTTGCTGATGCACAATCTTCTGGATTCTTTTTATTCTCATCCAGCTGACTGTTTAAGAGTTGATTTCCCTCCCTTCCCCCTACCTCCCCTTCCAGCTTTAGCATGCTGGCTACAGCAGCATGAGGTCATGGTGCGACATCACAAAATTCCCTGCAGTAGCCAGTGGGAGGAGAGGCTTTGCTGGGTGGGTGCCAAGCTTTCGTTTAGACACATACAACCTCAGTACATTTTTCATGCTCTATTTGCTAATTAACAAGGGGGAAAAAAAGCCATGAAGCTTAAAGTCCAGACAGTTCTTTCAGATTTGGTCCTTCGTACAAGCACGTAAGCAGAGCTGTCCCCCAAGCAAGTCTGTCTCCTTGTACAGTGAGAGAGCTCAACCTTACCTTTAAACAGTCACCTGCAGCACAAGAACAGAAGTCACCTCCAAGACCAACACTTGTATTTTATTTAGGATTAGTCAGCAAAAGGTGCCCAAAGAGCATGTTAACCCCAGCCATGCAGATTCAAATGTTAACCCCAACATTTGGCCAGACCAGATCTAAATTGCAATAGAGAAAGATACCAAGCCACTGGAGGTCACCTCAGGTGAGTTCTGAATCTGTTCAGAGAGTCTATTTTAGGCACCCAGGATACCAATATGCCTCAGCAAGGCACTCACACTAGTCTGTCAGCACTTTCCCTCTCATCTTGTTCTGATTTGAATATTGGGGAACAATACTGTGCCCATTTGCACCTACACAACAGACTCGCAGCAAACTCGTTGCACAATGAGAAACAGATCACATTTATTTCTAAAAAGACAGTATATTCTGCCTGTCCGTCATACACTGTTTCAATATATCCTGAGTGCTTAGAGTACTGAGCCTGCCAGCTAAGCTGCATTGGTATGTTCTATGCTAAGTTTGAACACAGGCCTTGCAAGGAAAAGCGCATTAACTTCCAGGCCTGTGAGTACTGTTCAGACTGCATAGTACTCCTGAAGGGAAGTATGGGAGGGAAGTCAGACAACCCCAACAGAGCAGAGTTACCTGGCGGTGCAGTGTGCTGGTGAGCATCTTCGGTGGGAAGCATCAGCAAGCACATCCAGAGAGTACAGAGGAGATAATGGATTGAACTGGAAAGTCAAGAGATTTTATTTAAGCAAGGTATTAAAGGAAATAGTCTCCAGATACAACTGCTCAGATCTATTTCAGATCTATTCCCTGTAGTTGTTCATACAGTATAAGGAAACCTTTTCAGAATACCAAGGGATGAGGCCAGGTGAGAACTGACTCTCAATTCAGATAAAAAGCTAGCACAGGGTGCAACCGAAAAACTCATAACCATCTTCTCCCAACAGACAACCCCACAAGAACACTCCTCTTCCAACTCGTATTATTACATATGCTGGTTGACTAAGAGCATACTTGAAGGGCTCCACTGCTGCACTGCTTGTGGTAACAAGCAAAAAGTTCACCTCCCTGTAGTGAAGCCCCCGTCCACGTTCATATTGCAGAATGAAAAGTCACTGCTACAAACAGTGCAATCATAGAACTTTCCAACAGTGCCAATATTCCCGGTGGCCATACATGTCACTGAAACATCTCTAGAAGGCTCAGGCCCACAAGGCTCAGTTCACAACGAGCTCCCAATTCATTCCACAGCAAGTGAGCTTCTCCTCCCGCTCACAAGCTTCCCTTGCGAACTGCTTAAAATGATTTTCTGAAACCACGTGTGGTCAGGCTAATCTTGCATTGTTTGTAAGACATGCACTAGACAAACCCTAAAGGCATCAAGCCTGTTTAAGACAGTTCACTGTAGAAAACACAGCTCTAAAATATTTTTTACAGGAAAGATATGGAACAAATCTACTCATACAATGCACACCGAAAGCTTTGTTTGGTACACATAGAAGATTTAGAGTGGTCTTCAGTCTGGGGTGCCCATGTTACACTTCCATTCAGGGTCTCCTCTGTGTTTATAACTTGCACCACAAGCAAGAAATTCATTCCCATCTGCTTTGCAAGGTGCTTCACCAGTTTCCAGAACACTTGTTCTTGTATTACTAGGGTGACTGATACATGCATTTCTGGATAGGGATAATCCACAGCTGTAGAAGCCCTCTCGTCAGAAATGCTTTATGCTAGTCTAGAACTCAGTACTAGGCCTTTGCCTTCAAACTTTCTGACAAAGAAGAGGTCCTAAGTACAACAAAGCTTCTGTTATTGGGGAGCTCCTCCTTAAATTGGACTATAAGTTTACCATCAGTGAAATAACACCACAGCTGCACAGTAGGGAAGAATCACAAGTAACTCTCTGCAGCCGATTCAAGTTCAGTTATGAAAAATAAAGCTGATTTATATAGGTCATTTTAAAGCTTACAGAGTTATCATTCTTAAAAATATAAAAGTGGTATGTGAAATGCTGCCATTAACAAGAAACGCACAGTTGCACAAAAGCCTAGAAATTACTTTGCAGAAAGGCATGGAAATAATTCCTTGCCACGTATGTATTTATAGTCACCTGAAGGGTAAAACAACTTTCAGTCCTAGTGTTCACCGATCAAAAACCAACTTGCAATGGAACAGAAGGGAGTGTGCATTACTAGGAACACCGTTACAACATGACTGCTCAATTGGAAGTTGTTTTTTTTGTTTGTTTGTTTGCTGCCATTGGGAACCTGTGCTCTTACACTGTAAGTAAAGAAGTCTCCTACCACTGAAGCTATGCAAGATTTACATACAGAGAATACAAAGCAGTATGAGTACCTACACAAGAGCTTCAGACAATTACAAAAGTGCCTATTTCTCTTGCTAATCACCTCTTACTTTTTCCTGTTACAGTTGCTTATTTAATTAGTCAGATGACTGTTTTTTCCCCATTCTCTGTTGAAGAGACTATCAGGTAGAAGCCTGAGCCAAGCAAGGAAAAACAAAGCATTCAAAAAGAGAAAAATGTTCCAATTATTATAGAATTTTGTGAGGCCAAAGTTCCTCCTGCCAAGAGTTACTCTCCCTCCCACTCATTAGTGGAGAGGTAGGCATATGCTAACCTGAAACAGGGAGATAAACAAAAGGAGTTTGTGAGCTATTCAGTTCAAACAGACAATATAATGCCAGTGACATGAGTTGCATTCAAAGCCCAGAAGACATCAGTTACCAAAACAAGAAGGGACAAGGCTACCTTACCTCACGTGCAAACGCCACAGTGTGAGGGAAATCAGAAGCCAGCACTTTGTTCTTTCTAGAGAGAATGAAACCAAGAAAATAAAAAAGGTAGAGCACAGTCAGCTTACCTGGTTGCGATCTCTCTTCCCCATGGATGGTAACCAAAAACTGGAAGGAGGCAGAGTCGGAAGGACAGGTGGGAGCACCGCCAAGGAAGGAAGGAACACAGAGGGAAAAATGAGGGTTGAGGATAAGGACAGAAGGGCAAGAGAAGAACAAAGATGGAGGGAGAAAGAGAAAGATTAAACGTCAATAGGACTCATTAAAAACAAGGAATTTCAAACCCAGGGAAAAAAAATGGATACCAACTGGTGGTGAATCAGGCAGGACCCACTGCACTACACTCAGGAGGAGCCACCTTTCCTGCTTTTACCTAGCCATAGCCCAACAAGAACAACATTAGAGAGATGCCAAGGAATAGGCACCATCTATTTCCATTGGTGACTACGATTTTAAAACACAAACTGGGGAAGGAGACAGAACACCAAAGAAAGAATGCAATTTCACTACTGCCTTGTCAGCATCATTTCTATAGTCTGGGTGTGAAACAATAGCGTGAGTCCACAAAGAAGCTTTTTAAATAACTAACATACAAGGCTCAATCTTCTCACACTGTGCAGGAGATATGCAGTTATTACAATGGCACAGTATAAGAGAGGGGAAAAGAAAAAGATGACTGGATCCAAAAGGACATTTGAGCAGCGTCAACATACTGGGGCAGCCTAGTAACTAAAATAGTCAGCAACTGCAAATAAGAAAACAGAGAAGCTGTCAGCAGAGGACTGTCTCCCATTCAGCAGGTCACTGCATTCTTAAGTTACCCCAAAGCTCTTCATTCCCTTCAATCACAGAAGGGAAGAGGACCCCATAGTTCTTCCTCCCCTCCCAAAGCTCTACCCAACAGCTGTTAAGGGCCTTACTCTTTCTGGCGCGGATCACTAACAATATGACCTAGCCTCTCGGTGCCCACAGTGCTCATGGAGGTCTCCTGAAACACAAAGACAGGTAAAAGTTTGCAGACTCATGCAATGAGCAGACCTAAAAGTTTGCTACTGCCCATAAGAATAGATCTTGCTCCCCCAGCCCACTCTCAGCTGAACGTATCCACCCTCTCCTTTTAGAACCTCAACTGAGTTGATTTATCTAATAATGGCAGAAGACCATTTGGTTGTTGTTGTTGTTGCCGTTATTTGTTTATTTATTTTACTGTTTTAGTTACTACATTTGCTTGCACAGGGGTGTACCAAGGACTGAACCAGCATGAAGTATGCGGCACAAAGATGCAGTGAAGAACAGGGAAAATGGTTGAGGAATGCTTGTTTCCAGTTTGCTGGCATCAACTGAGCCAGACACAGGCTGAGAGGTCAGGACATCACACTACTCACCCTACTAACAGAAATCTTCCTCACAAAACTGCATCCAGCCTCTCCAACCAAAGGAGAAGAGGGTTCACAAAGAGCAGGTGAATGAAACAAGGAGGAAGCATGAAGTTTGCCCTTCCTGACATGAGGACATCTAGCATCTATAAAGAAAACGTATATCCTAGGAGAAAGGACTTGCTCTGGGAGCATGTTTTTCCCTGTGAGACACTGCCCTGTGTATGTGCTTGAGGCTGGTGTACACATACACACACAGCCTCAAGCACCAGCTGTTCATATCTGCATAGCAGCTCCCTCCAGGAAAGAAACACATTTTGTGGTAAGGGTCTGAAGATGAGGGTAAAAGGTTTTCTCAGTTAAGAATTTTCACAGTTTCACTCCAGGTTACATAAGCAAAACACATTCAAAGTTTAGGGGGAGTAGTAACAGCAGGGGTAAAAGATGGGCTATTTGTTATAGCAGGAAAATTATTAACTGAAAGTGCCGTAATGTTTAAATTTACGGTTTATTACTGTGTAAATTACAAGCCGTACTTTTGGTAATTAGCAGCTCGCTGGCGGGGAGCTCTGAATGAAACTCATTATTTATGATTACAATTTAGAGAGAGATGGGGAAGGGGGAGCAGTGACCTCCGCTGCAAATGACAAAGATCCCTTTAAGGTGATGAAGATGAATTAAACAAGTAAATATTATCCTTCTCATTTGGATCATTAGAGGTGCTGCCAACAGGCCCAGCCACTTGCAGGTGGCCTGAGGAACCCTACCCAAAGCCAGTCTCTTGCCTGCTGAGGATTCATATTTTAAACACTTGTTACAACTAAGCAAGGTGAGTGGAAGGAAGAAGGGACAAACAACGATCTTCAAGTATGACAACAGCTTCTGAAGAAGAAATCACACTCGCCTAGAATCCAGGCCCCTTTAACACACCTTAGAGTTAACAAACTCTCTAAAGCCAGCCAAATCAGAATATAAGCTGGTACCTTCAAGATCACGTCCCAGCAAAACCTAGCACAGCAGACCACGTCCCAGTAAAACCTAGCACAGCAGACTCTCAGAAACAACTTTTACAGTACACAACTGCACTCCACACTCCAAGATCCAGACCAAGCATCCAGACCATCTGGCAAGTATCATTTATTCCTTTAAGAATGGGATTAGCATTTTGTTTGCCCGATGCCTAAAAAAAATGGTTAATGTCCATTAAAAAAAAAATCAATGGCTTTGGGTAACATTACTGTATATACCCTTTCACTCTATCTCATCACTAAAAATGGAACAGCTGAAACACCCTGCTTCTGCAGCCATTTATGTCAGTCTGCTTCCCAACCTAAAATTTTACCTTCCTTCAGCTTTTGCTTACCTCTCTGCCCTTGCACTCCCAAATTACAGGCATGTACAAGTCTCATGCTATCATTATTTTCCCCTATATACTGTCTAAATCTTCTTGATATTTATGTTCTCCGTCATTCATCTTCAGACCTCCTTTCATACTGATTTTAGCACTAATCAACTGTCTCTGCCACTCCAAGCCTGTCTCAAAATCCAGTTGGTTACTCAATCAACTTTCAGCAGTGAAAGCTGTTAAACCAAATCAAAGACTATATGAAACAAAAATGTACAGGGCTCCCTTTCTGCAGAAAAGGATTCAAGTGCAGTCTTAGAACAGCACTTCAGCAATAATCAGCACTGGAAATACAAATGAACTATCTTGCAAAAGGGAATACCTTGCCAACAAGCCTCCTTCGACCTTTTCGGAGACAACGGGCAGCAGCTCCTGGAAGGCGATTCAGGCGAGCATGAAAGCCTGAAAAATCAAATACAGGAAAACTGAAAATTTTTCCCAGTAAAACAGCCAGGAAAAATGGTTGGTTCAGTAGTCAAATCAGTATTTCTGTCTCTGTTTCTCAATCCACAAGAAGTAGGTATTCCATTTTATTCACAAATCAAAGTCCCCATCTAAAAAAAAGAGCTAGCTGATATGAGGAATAAAGAGTATTTTTTTTGTCTTCTCCATCAGTGTAGCTATTTGTAATTGGATTATTACAGAAACAGATCACTAATATCAGTTTATGTTGCAGCACCTGTGAATAAAATCTACTCATCATCACATCAAAAGTTCACGATCACATGTCATTCCTTGTGGAGCTCACCTCTCTGAGCTGGTCGCGAGGGCAAAAGAAACGTGGAATCTGAGAGCTTTTCCAGTCCTGAGTCAATCCGCTCCACTTCAGATCGGTGGTCAGCTCCCCACTTGGGAAGGAGGTTGGGGACAGTGAATCCCGGGACACATTCCCCTTCATAAAACCAATCGCTCTGCTCATCGTCTCCTAAAGAAACAGGATGGAATTATCAACGAGAAACACCAACATGCCCTGTGACTGTCCCACGAAGTACTACACGTAGGCATTTTTGGACGTGGAACAACAGCTGAAGTCTCATTAGGAATTCCTTCCTGAAGAACCTTGTATTTGTATTCTGTTTCAATCATCTGCAGTAACTATGGGGCCTCACTAAATGCTTTAAACTATACAACTCAGTCTACAAAATTTCCCTTTCGAACAAAGCCTTCTTTATAGACCTGCCTAGGGCAGCTTTAGCACTCTGTTGCGGCTACATCTCATCAACCTTAGTTCAATGCTGTGTGATGTCTAATGCACAACTCTTTCTCTGAAGTAATTACTGTGACAGAAGTAGAGGCCAATCATTTGGCACACGTGTTCTAGGCCACCACAGGAAAGATTTCACAACAGGACACCAGGCTCACAGAGTAAGCAAAAGGAGCACACTCACTGATGATGCAGATCCCTAGTCTCCTAATACAGCAGCAAACAGGAAAAAAATAAGGCTCTGAAATGGTCACTCTGAGTGTAAATACTAACCATACAGTGAGTCTGGCTCAATCAAAATTCCTTAAAATCTGTCAGAACTACAACCTCCCTGCAAAACTAGAGCAGCAGCAGCAACAGAAGTCATTACCAAAATGACTCCATAAAGCAGGGCCACTGTAATTAACAGCTGTAGTCTAATACTGAACTGCATCGGACACCATTCAGGGTAAACCTGCCTGGCCAGAAGTCCCCTGGGGGCAGTAGCACGTGAGCAGTGTAAGAAAAAAGCAGGAAGATGGCAGGGACACTTAGCTCTTCAGCATCCCATCTAAGAAACAGTCCTGTGTAATTGCAAGGTATTTTACCTTGCCTTAAAATATTAAGGCACCTGACTTGGGGAAAACTCTCATTTGCTTAATCATTAAGACACAAGGATTCCCAGTTATTCTCTCTCTTCACCAAGTCACATTATCCCTGGCTGAACTCCATTATGCCTACCCACACACCTTGCCAGCCAAAAAAAGCAGAAAAAAACCTCATCCTAGTATGAATCATCTCACACATAACAGAAGAAGCAGCACCCAAAACCAACTCCAATCAGCAACAGTGAAGATAGCCAGAACATTTCAACCCAAAGCTATCACACTGCTTTTTATTTCTGTGATATGTCAGTTGATCAAGAATGCTTATGACAAATATATTTTGAAATATACACATACCCCTACCCACCTTACATCAAACAAAAACTTAGCAATGTTGTCTAGGTCCTCTAAGTGACCATAACTTATGCAAAAATATCCCTTACAGTTTTGGCTCTGTGAGCATAGAGCAATGTAATACCTCAAATCACTACTTCCACAAGACAAACATTAACAACCAGGATCATATGCTGATACCTCTGCAACATTTGCCTTGAGAGACTTCTGTGCATTTAACAGAAACTTGCAATCCAATTATACACTAGGATCATTCTCCACTCACTGCAATTCCAGCTACCAGTGCATTTCCAAGACAACTCATTTAATTAGCCACAGCAAATATATATTACACAACATAACCTCAAAAGAAGGGGAAAAAAGCTCTATTCAACTTAAGTACATTGCTATTTCAATTTATTCAGTTTGGGATTGCCTAGAAAACTATCTTTGATATGATCTATGACAAATAAAAATACTTTTTGTGTTCTCTCCACCTCGCTGAAGCAAAGACCTGTTATTTACTTCTTTATGACCAGAAATTCTCAAAAAGGGGGGAAAAAAAGATGTTCCTTATTTAACCTGAAAATGCAACAACATCTGATTTTCTAAGATCTCATCAACCCTTCTTAACATAAGTTAAAACGTCTTTTGCCCACAAAACTGTTACAGTATAAACTGTTTAAACAAGCAGAGGTGACCACAAACCTCTTACAGGTGTGTATACATGCACACGTGTATATGTGCATATCATCTACACCAATCTTGTCTTGAGCGGTGAGGCAAAAATTCAACACTTCAGTTACCACACTGCTTCATCACCTAGCATGCAAGTGCTCACTAATTTCAGCTCCCCAGCTGAAAAAATTTTCAGCTTTTTTTTTTGTTATCAGCAAAAATAGGGGACAGGAGATTTGACCTTCCTGTTGATTTTGAAGTATGGGAAGCTGGAAATAGTTATTTCTGAGCAAAGGCAAAGCTGATCTCTGAAATTCATGCTCTCAGGGAAAGTACTCCAGCCATCTACGGTCACAACAAATCAGCCCTACAGCCTAACACATCATCATAAAAAAAGCGTACGTATGTTTGCTAACATCATACTGCCTCACACAGACACCTGGGCTGGTAACAACTTAGTGGAAACAATATTTTCCTACTGAGTTACTGGTTCTACTTCCTTTAGCGCTCACGTCTTCCCAGAAGAGATCTCATCCAAATCTTAGCTTTTGAGATGTGACAGAGTGCACACCTGCATGAGCTGCATGGCCTTACACGTCTCTAGGGTTATATCCCACCTGCTCCAAGTGTAATAGTCCTGAGTGCCTATGTGCCTACTGCAACTGCTTTTGCACTTACTTCCACCACATCCCCCAGAAACTGAACACTACGCTGTCACTGATAAAATCACCATACAGTCCACGCTCAAAACCCCTAAGAAATCATTTCTGCAGTAGACATTGAAGGTATTAGGCTCAACTAATGCACACAAGAGCAAGGGAAGAACAGATATTTACAGAAATAAAATCTATCACACATTACTGGTTTTCTTAGTAGTGAGAAGTTGCCTAACGAACTGCTAACTGATTTTTTGGAGTTTTCTCTTCCTACCCATAGAGGAAAAAATAACAGATTCAGGATGTAGTGGTATGTAGACAACATCTAAAACACCTGCAGCAATAGATCTTGAACTTTGTTCTTTTACTAGGGAAAGCTCTAAAACTTCTCTTCTATTTCCAGGCCTTGCCATAATAGTCATTTCTTATGTATTTTAAATGTTATAGATCTGATATACAAGAGTGTACTGTTACCAAAATCACACCTTTCTAGCTCTCTCAGATCATTTTCTTAACTTCTAGCACCTCTCAGCCACTGGCCTTTCCCCCTTACTTCCCTCTCTGTCTGTCTTCAAACTTAAATCCTTCTTTGCCTTTATAAATTAATAGAAATTCTCCAGTAACACTTGAGGAAAATCACAGGACAGTTGTTACCTTGGCGGCCCTCATCATTGGTAAACAGGCCAGTATCACTGCTGCTGCATACACTGCTGGTTTCACTGCAACAAAAACAAACAAAAAACACTAAAAAAAATGTTACAATTCCAGCAGATACAAAACAAAAACCACTTTCTTACGTTTTACTAGCTTCTCTGAGCCCAATATGCTATACATATTTCACAGAAATTAGGTATCGTTGCATTTCAGATACGTAGCTGGCTCTAGCATGGGATATAATATCTTTCTGTTAAATCTGCAATGCTGCATCACTTGAAAAAGAGTAGAATCCTGTATCTAGTCTAGTTCTAACGTATCAAAAAGTAATTAATACAATGGCATTTGCCTTGGGTACTAGAGTTAATAACCTGACTCTGACATTGTCTGGAATACTCACTAGGAAATTAAGTGCACTTAACTGTCCTTGGGTCACTTAACAGCTACTGGAAAACATCCGAAGTTTTGTATTTCAGACCTCTTTTTCTCAAATGTGTTACAGAGCTACATAAAGCCCCCTTCAATCTACAGCAACTTTTATTTTCTTTAGAGGGAAGAGCAATGGGTACATTTGTAACTCCCCAGCTAAATACCTTAGCACAGCACGGCTTGCTACTGCTCAACGCAACCTTGTCACAGCACGCTTTGCATTTGCTGAAGCGGTTACAGGAGACTTAATTCCTGAACCAATGAATTAAACTAGAAATTAATGTGTAGGAAGCCGTTAATTGACTGTAAAACTAGATGAATATTTGCAGCAGAAGTACATGCTCAGGTCAGTCCCAAGCATCTGATGGCTTTAATGCTGATATTAAATCAATCTTCAGACACTTCGGGCAGTACTTCCCCCAATTTAGCTGAGAGATATAAGAACAAGCGGAGCTACTTTCTTCCCACCCCCTTTAGCACTAAGGCCTTATAGAAGATGTGAACATCAGATGTAAGTCAGCGTCCCAATCAATCCCCAGTCGGGAAGCGTTGTTAGAAAGCATCCCTTGCCCACTCCAAGGGTATTGGGTCATACTAGACACAAAACCCCTCTGTTTTCAAAGCAGAAGGATGCGTTATCACAAGAAGTGTAATCCCAAAGAACTGCAGGAACATAATAAACCTATTCTTGAGTACATTATTACTCTTGGAAAATACGCTCTGAAGTGTAACCAAATAAACTCATCATGCGTGGTATCTATAAACTCTGCATATTCATCATTGCGGAAAGGCCATTTAAACTGAAAGGATGAACGGTCTGTATATTATTCCCACATTTCAGTATGTAAGTTAATATCAAATTCCAAATCAATTCATTACAAAGTTTGGCCATCCATTTGCCCTCCCACATAAACACAATAACAATTAAGGCCAAGGACTGATAACCACGAGTCATTTGTTTCATTCCTAGCTCTCCTACCAACTCACTGTATGACCCTGGGCAAATCTCTTAGCATGTCTGCTTTCCCTTTTGAAAGCCTGGATGAATAGTCCTCACAAGCAGCAGATGCAAGGATTGAGTGACTGCTTCATAAGAGCTTTAGCATCCTCAGAGGAAAGGTGCCTGAGAAAGGAAAACGCATTAAGTCAAGATTCCAGATCACGTTAACAGTACTTTTAGCATCCTGTTGTACGAGAGCTCTTTAGTTCCTTACAGATAAGCATGACTGCCGGTGCCTTACTTGAATGAATTTTCGTGGACCTCACTCACCCTCTTTACCGCCCATTTTACACTTCAGGGCTGAACACAAACTAGACTCCTCCACAAGCCTTTCTGCAGGTCCAGTAAGCGCTGATTAATGACCTCCACTTGCAAAGGAGGCTACTTACCTTAACCATGAAATAATGAATCCTATTGATCCAACAACCTACTGCTATAGAGTGTTATTGATCACCCAATCTTTGGTTAAAATGGTCCTCATTTAGCAATTTCACTGTCACAAACACCTGGAGCAAAGCATGCTTATAATTAAATAGTTTGGGGGAGTTAAAGTGAGAGGTGATGGACAGAGATCTCAGGTTTCCCCCATTTATTCCTTCTCCTGAGCTATTGTTTGTGTCAGGAGAGATATTGATTTTCTATAAAAATAAGAAAACAAGAGGCACCGAGGGGCTGCAGAAGGTCAGGCTGGGCTGGAGAAGGAGGGGATGCTGAACACTCTGTCTTTGTCACTTGCCTTCCAAGAGAGGAATTTTTTCTTTACTGAGAGACTGGCCTCCAATTCATCAGCGTAGCCAGGCTCTCGAGTGCCACTGCAAGCTGTCATCAAAACAGCTCCCTTCCAGCAGCACTGGTTACACTCCCAAGCCAGAATATATCAGCATCAGCCAGTGAAGTCACAGCACTGGTGGGTCAGTGCAATGCAGTTTGAAAAAGTCAAGTTACAGCACTTGATAGCAGATTAGCCAAACCAAACATCTCTCACTAGCAAGCACATCACTCAAAGTGATCTGTCAGACAGCTCTTGTACCATGGTTTGTTCTGCCCTCTAGCTAAACCCAGACCATTCTGAGAGTACTCAGCTTAGATCAACAAGAGAAAGAACTTCAGCACTCGATATATAACTTCCCTTTGCTTTATTATGGCTGCAGGGAATCTCAGAGCATTAGAAGAGACAGAAGGTTACTTCTAACAGTCTTAGCAGTTAATTGTCACCCTTGTACAAATATACAGATGACTATTTAAAGTAACATCACTTGCTTCCTCTGTTGTTTCCACAATTACTTACAAATTAGGCTTTGAGTTGTGTCATTACCCAACTTAGAAACATCACTTTCCCTCATCATGTTCCTGCACATCTTTCCTTCTCTCAGTTCACCTCTTGCCACATTTGGCAATTTCAAATATTTCGTGCACAGCTTGAATCACAATGATGCAGCACATCTTCCACAAAAAAAAGATGAGGTGAAGCCTTACAAGCAAACTGTAAGTACTACCTCCCAGTTAAGTATACATTTCCAAAGCTTTCTCAATGAATGGGAGTTTATCTACTGAATACAGTAGGCTTTTGATCTGACTTAGGATAAGGGGCTTTGTAGAAAGCAGAGAAAATGCTGGTATGTTAGCATTTAAAGAGATTCTTTCCTACATAACAAAGAAAAGCAAGTGTCATTGGAGTGGAGGAAAAAGAAGGTGAAAGAAACCATCAGTTCTGAAGGTACAACTTAGTTGTCTAAAAACACATTAGTTTTGTGAAACTCCCCATCACCGGGGGTCTCTTTTCTCAGGTGAAAAGCAAAGGACACAAGGCAGGGACCCTGGTGGTGGAGTCAACATCCCTGGAGGTATTTAAGAGATGTGTGGATGTGGTGCTTAGGGACATGGTTTAGCAGCGGACTTGCAGTGTTAGGTGGTTGGACGTGATGATCTTGAACGTTTTTCCAACCAAAATGATTCCATGAACAGCAACGGAACCAATACAGTATCAAAACACTCCATAAATTGCTCGATCACGATGGGCTGTTTCCAAGTACCGTGAGCTTTATCAGTCACCTTCCCTCCCCTCAGCTTGTGATGACACCCATATGATCCTCTCTCCTAGGCATCCAATTTTCTTCTGCTTTCCTCAGGGTATGTCCTTGTTACACATCTGTGCAAAGTACTCCTCTCATGGTACCAGGAAAAGCAGCTAGAGCAGAGTAAGAGCAGGGTGAGCACAGCCAGTTTCGCTCTGCTAGCAGCTATATTTGGAGCAGCAGAGACCAAAGCGTGATCCTTCACTGCTGCGAGGGATAGTCTGCAGCGAAGAGGGTTGCGTGTGTTTCTCTCCAACTTTGACCCTCCCTAGTGAGTCACAGCGCAGATCACACATGTGGTGTTGGAGACATCAAATACTCTGAGAAATATTTGATTTCTCAGAAAGAGAATCCCAAGGATTTGGCAGCAGACGGTAAGTGTCATTTGATGCAGATACTTGCACAATAATTACTTTGAGAGCAAGGGACAACTGAGACAGAACAAAGCAATATCCTCAGCGTGGTCCTTAAGTAACAGTCCAGACAAAGCTGTTTGCTTACTCTTTTAAAGTCTGGCACAAATAAAGGCTGGATGAAAGCCTGCTGGTTTAAGTTCAAGTTTGACATGATGGAACAGGCTCTGACTGGTGGAAAAAAAAAACCTCAAGGAACCCTGTCCATCACTGCCACATCAAGTAAGGGTATCTCTCAGTCCATCACCAGTGACGTGCAACATTCAGGGGCTACTCAGCGTTTCCTTTCCTGGACCACCAGCAACAGCCCTGAAAAGTCTGAAGTGCTTTTAACAACTCATAACAAAAACGCATCCACTAGTCTCTTGAAAAGGCCCACTCTGTACTCACTTTTTAACCTAAAGAGAGCCACTTTTCAAGAAAAAAAGACCTTTTTTTGCTACTTCCATCCTCTAGCAGTCACATACAAACCAAAAAAGCAATAGTGGTTCCCGGGATCAGGACAGTGAGGACGTATCACAGCCTGTGCTTTTCAGAGTCTCTCAGAAAATACCTTTGAGGAGTTTGCAGCTATTACCCACAAAGCCCTCAATAACTAAGTGCCACTTGTCCGCTCTGACAAACTGCAGCAGCTAGACAGCCAGAACACTTAAATGAACCCGAACATACGAACAATTACACTGGAGCAAACAATTATACTTGTCAAATTCACTGTCCTCTCTCTGACAGTGCCTATTATAGTGGATGCCCAAGGAAAGAATATAAGATCGTAACACCGACTGACTATTTCTTCGGTATGATCCTATAGCTTCCAGCAGTTTCGGGACTTCCTGAGCAAGATCTTCCATCTGGACTATAATGCTTAACAGCCCCTGATAAATCCATCCTCCACATCCCCCTTTTGGATACAGAAAAGTTTCTCCAAAGTGTCCCACAGCAGAGTTCCAAAAATTGTGTGTATGAAAAGTAATACAATTTTTGTATTGAACGTCTCCTGCTTCTCACACAATGACAGTCTCTATTCCCTTTTAGTACACCATTCGTTAAGAAATCTCCTCCATTTGACTCTCAGCAGTTGTTTCTTTTCTAACCTGAAAAGTCTCTTTGTACAGAAGCAGCATTACAACCCCAAATATTCTAAAAATGAAACTCAAGGGAAAACTTCTCAAGAGCAACACACGAACAAACTCAGACCACAATATTTACATTTCTTATTTTCATCTCTACATTTCTTATTTCATCAAAAGTTTTTCAAAACGGGACACAGAGATATACCAGACTCCGCTGCTTGTGCAGACCTATCCTGTAAGTATAAAGAAGTCGTGTGAAACTGAATTAATCTTCTCACTACTTTCTCCCAAAGCTAGCTTTCCAGGACCTGATTCCAGATCCACTCAGAGATGCAGAACAGTAGACAAGATGTTTTGACTGAGGTCCATACAGTACCTGCACAGAGGACTAGCGGTCACGATGGGAGATCTGACCTGTTCTCTATCACTTATGGTAAGTTCTGAAAACAAGAATCTAAGATCAGTTCAAATCAATCAGACAACCGAAGTGCCCGCAGTGGATTTAGCTGCCAATTCTCAAGCCACACGCATGCTACTTTGTAGCAGCAGGGCCACAGACTTTTCAGAGGGCTGCTTGTATAATATAAGTCAGAAACATAATAACTTCACCAACTTTTCAAAGTGTTTGGGTCATCAGTACAGCACTAACAGGAAATGCTGCTGGAAAAAAATCTACAGATTAAAAGTAACTGAGGGATTTCCCCTCTTCAAAAAGAGAACAGCACTGAATAATTTTGATAAGAACTTCTAAAAGCAAAGCACAGGATTTACAAGCAGCTGCAAGCAAGGCAGCCATCTAGCTCTAACACAGGGAAGAAACTGAGATCTCACCATTCAGACATATTTTCATCTGAGCCCTGCTTCTGCTCATCAGCTTCGCACTCCATCCGCTCCTTCCTTCCCCCTTTGCTGAGGAAGGGCCTGTTCTCTCCTGTTTCACAAAGGCCACGACTAGATGATGTCCAAGGGGCGTTTTCCTTCCAGCGTGAAAGACGTTGTTTCTTAGCTGACTTGAACCTGCAGCCCCTCTCATAGTTCCACTCCGACACCCTGAGCTTCTGCTGGAGGCTGGCAGCCACCTCTGATGTCACGCGTTTGACTTTCCGACGGCGCCTGAGAGGTCGACACGGCGCGTTCTCTGTAAAGGAGTCTGACTCATGCCACGAGTGTTGCTTGCTCCTCAGGGTGGCACTGAGAGCTGGATGTCGTTTGACCACTGCTGTGTCATCAGAGTCACTGAAATTGGCTGTCAGCACCTCCCGGCAATCCTTCACAGCTTCATCCAAGCTTGACTCTGAGGCCTCGCTGTAGCAGCAGGCATGCTCTGCCTGATGCGTGAAGTCTGAGCGTCGTTTGCGACCCCGTCTCTTGCGAAGCTGACGTCGCTGCTGCCGTGGGCTTAGGGCCATCTCTTCCCATAGCTCATCCAGCTTGTTTTGTTCTGAAGTCTGCTCTAAGGCTGAAGCCAAGTCATGCACCAGTTCATCCATTGGCAATACCTACTAAAAACAACAGCAAACAATTAGCACCAGACATAAGTGTCACTACTAACACATTGCTAAACCACAGTATGCTATAGCCTTTGTAACATTAACTGAGTTACGCACTTACTTTGAGCTGCCTAGGAGAAACAATGCAGCGCAACTGCTGTTTCTTGGGCTAATGTTCACTCCTTCCTTCCTTTTGCAAGAGTTAAAACCCGCTTCTAACCATGGTGGCAGAGACGTCACTACTGCGGCAGCTGGGTCAAGTGCTCTGCGTCTGGAAGGGCCTTACGGCTGCATCTTTTGCTTTGAAGGGATGTGCTTTATTACACATCTTAAGAGCAACAGAGCCTGCAACTAGCTCTCTACCTCATGTGATTGTGTTGGTTACTATAAGCCACAGGGATCAGCCTGCACGGCAAACAGACTGAAGTCTTCCAAAAAGTAGACAGGCAGTAAAGCTGGGAGCAAAACAAAAAGTAAAACAGGCAGTTTGCAAGTCAGCACCAAATCAGCAGCAAAACAAGACACACGGACACTGTGCTCCTTACAACGGCGTGCATAAGACCAAGCCCCACTTGCCACAGGCAGAATTCCCACCCACCCGCCCGCCCTACCCCTGGGCTGTTAGTGTCCTAAGCTCCTGGCCAAACTCCTAACCCCACCACAGTCACCTCCCCCTCCGTGCCACGCCGGGGCGGGATTTCCCTCCCCAAACTGAAGGTTTCACACTCAGCCACCGGGCCCGAGCCTGCAAACACCCGCAGCCCCGTCCCAGAGCAGCCCCGGCTGCCGCAGGCCGCCCCCGGCCGCCCCACAACGCCTCTCCGCCCCGAGGGGCAGCCGGCGCCCTCCCGCAGCCCCCCGGGCAGCCCCCGGCCCCGCAGCACGGGCCTGCCGCGCACCGAGGCCCGGCCAGGGAGCCCACCGGGCCCCCGCCGGCCCGGCCCGACCCGGCCCGGCCCGGCCCGGCCGAGCCGCTCCCGGCCCCGCCGCCCCCTCCCGGCCCCGCCGCCCCCTCCCGGCCCCGCCGCCGGGCCGCGGTCCCCCGTCCCCGCTCACCGGCCAGCGGCCGCTCCGCCCGCCCCTCGCAACGGCGCTTCCGGCCTTCCCGGGCCGCTTCCTCCCCGCCCGCCCCGCTCGAGGGGCGGGCCTGGCGCCGGGGGTTGGCCCGGGACGGGGCCGCGGCGCCTCGAGGCCCGCCCCTCGGGGCCGGCGGGGTGCTCTGAGGGAGCGCCGCGTAATGGCGGGGTGCTCGGAGGGGCGTCCCCTCCGCAGTGCTCCTGTTACTGGGCTTAAGCTGGCGGAGTTGTGTCCCCCGATCCTCTTCCAGGCGCTTTTGGGATAGGGTGGACATGAGGTGCCTCAACGTGGCACTGCTTCGTGGGGGGGTGTCTGTGAGGTGCTGGGACTGCTGCCACGCCACCGAGGTTCACTGTCACCCCAAACCACGACCACAACTTGTCCCACATGAAGATCCCCTCGTGTTTTCATGTTTCACCCCAGTGACCACTGAACACCTTCAGACACATGGCCCAGCGTCTGAGGTCCTTCCTGAAGCTCGGCACCCAGATCTCTAATCTCGACACATCCCTTGATTTAGTGCATGTATATTATCAGGTGCCATGGGTCGGTTTATGAAGTTCTTATTTATGGAAATATCAGCCACCGGCTTATCTGACCTCTGGCCTGCTTGCGAATGAAAGTAACATCTGCCCTATAGAAGGCCCGATGTTCCTTATCGATTTTCTGAAGATTTGTGCTTTGGTAGGTCCTGTTGTCGGAGTCCCAGCCCGTGTCTCTACAGATCATTAGCTGCTAATAGAAGCTGTATGTTCGCAGCTCTTGTCATGCGCTCACTCTTGCACTGCTTGATTTTTATTTTTATTTTTTAATTGTAAGATGTAGGTAACCAGTAAACGATGTACCAAAACTCCTCCATTTCATTTCAGTGCTGACACACCGATTTTATATATCTGGATGAAACTTTGTTATTTCTCAAGTTAAACCTCTCTGTGTAATTCCCTTGTCCTTAAGAGCTGTACCTCACTTCATATTGTCACAGCATATTCTTATAATCTTTCCCATTTTCTAGATCACCAGCAGCCATCAGTAAAGCCAAGTGTGTCCCCACACTCACGTTTTACTTAGCGTTTCCTTTTGTTTCCTGTCTTTCCGTTTATTTAATCCATGTGGCAGCATTCATATTCAAGACAATATTGGTTCATTTTTCAAGTAACATTTTACGAGGCAATATATTAAAGGCTTTGCTGAAGTCCAGATATATTATGTACATGGCATTCTCTTCATCTGCTAATTTTGTAAATTAAATCAGAGAAAGTAATCAGGTTTGTCTGACATGATTTGTTCTCTATAAATCTACACCGCTGCTTATTGCTCATGGATCTATTATCTTTTGTATTTTTGCATTTTTTTCTGCCTCTATTCTGTCATGTGGCCAGGAACAGAAGTTATTCTGAAAGGGTGATAATTGCCAAGATCGCGACTTCCCCCTGCTCCCCCCTAAATGACTGGTACTGTGCTTGCTCTTCCTCAGTCCTCTGGCACCCTCCCTAGTTTGCTAAGATACTTCAGAAATGACCGTAAGAGAATCCTTGAGCTCGTGGCTGATTCCTACACCCCTCTAGGACAATCGCCATTTAGCTTCATCGAGTTCTCTCCATGCCATTTCTCCAATTCGTCCCTTATTTCGTTCTGAGCTGTCATTTTAACATTTTCATTACCTTTTAGTTGTCTGAAAAATTTCAGTGGAAAAAAATATTAAAAGAAGAAAAACAGTCATTCAGTAGATCATTTTTATCCAATTCTTAATTATTGACTTCAGTTAAGTTACTTTCTCTGCATCAATTCATCTCTAAATGTCTGTGCTTTTGTCTTTTTAACCCTTTCTATGGCATTAACTCACTCTATTTGACTGCAGCATTTTGTTTTCCCTGTCAGTTTCCTATTTCCAATACAGGGGTTTTCTTTTTACTCTCGGATCTGAGAGCCAATCCCTCCTAAAATCTAATCCTGTTTTACCACTGCAATCCTTTTTCGTGCTTCAGGATATAAAGCAGCTACAAAATGTCTGGGTTAGAGAGAAACTCCCCTGATGGGAAGGTTATTCTGTAAACATCCACTTCAGAGCTTCTTACCCCTTCATTTCGATCACTCCGTGCTGGCTGCGGTTCCGGGCAGGACAACAAATTAGACAAACAGTTGTGTAAAGCATTCCTGTGTTGGTGTGTCCTGGGCAGATGCACAACAGCAGATGCCCAGTCTAATTTCTCTTATTTTCCATTTGTTTTCCCAAACAGCTCTCTGCTGTTCTGTTGATCAACAAGCTGTTTTGCCACTGATATAAATTTTACTTCACCTGTCCATTTTTTTTTAAACAATTTTCAGCATTTTAAACTAAATTTCAGTAGATGTCAGCAGCCTTTTTCCTGATTTGGGGGAGGTGGGGTTTGATTTTCTGGAAGAAGGTTAAGGGTAGCAGAAGTGTTTTTGCAATTTGCAAGAGTCACAAGAACTACTAATACAATCCAGAAATAGTTCATTCACGGTACAAGAAAAAAAAAAAAAAAGGCAATAGGAGTTGGAGAAATATAATGGGGCAATTGGGGTAATCTAGTTTTGAGCAGTTTATGATATTTCTGTTCTGTCTCACAAAGTCGAGAAGTGAGACAGTGATTATAAATTCTGAATCCTTGCCTGAGTTCAACTCCATCCCGCATCCCTGGCAAATTGTTTTATCTTTGTGTAGTTTGTGGTTTTCCTGCGTGGACAACAGGAACTGACCCATCTTCTTAGCACTAATTTTGCTTGTGAAATGCTCTGGGGGTGCAAAATGTTCAGCACTCTTATCCTAGCTGGACTGTTAGCCTTTCCTGGGGTTTGCACATGTAGCTATCTTTTTCCTGCCCAAAGGCTGTTGTGACCAGCACCAAACTGTTTCTGGGACTAGAGATGGGAGCGGAGATGGTGGTGGTGAGGGACATTCCTGAGGTGAGCAGGAAAGGAAGGTCCGTGGGATGCTTACAGCACATTGTTGCTGCTTCTTTGCCCAGCTCATGCTCCAGCTGGCACGGGGAGAGGTATGGCCTGGTAGGACGGGAAGAGTAAAAGGGTCGTTGCTCTACCCCAGCAAATGATCTGAGTGGTCCCATGGTGCTTCTCAGCAAAACCTTCCAGGGGTTAAAAGGAAAAAGAGAGAGACAGAAAGGGGACAAGAGACAAAGGGAGGAATAAAGTCAAAAAATGTGCCGTGAAGCTTCTTGCAGCAAAATGCGGAGAAAGTCATTTCCAACTTCTTTCATCTCGGAGATGAAGCCACTAAATAAAAGGGCAGCGCAGAACACAAGGGCTTTTAATCTGTCTCATCTCCTTCATAATAACTGCAAATTTTCCCTGGGCTCCTGGGAGTGAGCCTCTTTCCTCTGTCTTTGCCTTATCTCCCCCCTCCATATTTCACAGCCGGCTCGGCTCCCCTCACTCGGCTGCCCCCGGCCTGGTCTCCGAGAGGCCTGTGGGAGCCGCCAGCTCCCAGGGCCGCATTGTTCCCGGCTTGGGAGGAAGCTCAGGGAGGGAATTGAAGGCAAGTCAAAGGGAAACGGCATCATCGCTGCTTCATTAATGGGAACCTTTCAGCAGAAAACATATCAGAGCGAGGTCTTTTCAGAGGCAGTAATTAGCAATTTGGAGCCTTCCCCCCTCAGGAGATGCAGCTGCGATCTAACAAGTGGGAGCAGTGCTCGCCTCCTTTTACGCTTCATATTTATTGTTTTTCATTTTCTCCATCTTCCTCCCATTGTCCAGCCTCCTCCTCGCTGCCAGATAAGGGCCCTTTATTAATCGCTCCCTTTTAATTCTTCATTAATGATAATAACTTTCTCTGGCGCGCGGAGAGGAGTTAATCTTTCCTGGGTATTGAGAAAGGACAGGGCTGAAAGGGAGGGAGTGAAGAAGTGCATGGTGGACAAGGCTGTACCACCACGCTTCCCTCCCTCCCCACCACCCGGAAGGAGTTTCTGGAGACTTTGGCTCTCAAGCCGTGAGATGCCCATTGGAAAGCCCTGGGCTGACAGTGTGGCTTTGGTAGGACATACCCTGGCTCAGGGAGCAGGCCCTCACCAGAAACAGGTATACTTGGGCCAGATGGAGGCACTTTCTCGGTGTCTTTGTCAAAAAGCCAGTGGATTGGTGTAACTGGTGGCCTGGGCCTCCTCATCTTGTAAGAACAGTCCCTCAGGCACCTTCAAAGCCCAATTTCCAAACTGCCAATATTGCCCAAATTTAAATAGCACCTGAAAGTGGAAAAAAAATGTATCTGGGAGGCTCTGCACAGGACAAGACCCTTCTTGGTGCCTCCCTCCAACAGATGTCAGAGTCTGTTCTTTCTGAGCACTGAATGAAGATGCAGATCCAACCTCAGTCAGGATTCATGAGGGATTTGTGTCTGCAAGCAGTTGGCTGAGCAATGACCACGTGTGGGGTACGTGGTGAGAGTTGTGACAAGGGGCCAGTCCTGCTGATATGGCCAAGTCAAATTCCTATCTACTGTGGAGAGGGCGCCTTAAACAAATAGGTGTAAGACAGCTTAAAGCAAACGTGATTGTTTCTGTGATAGGCAAGAGACAAAGTGTCACAGATGCAGAGTTCCTCGGGAAAGAAATTTAAAAATTAGAGAAACCAGTTTTACTTGGATTCTTCCATGGCAAGGACACTTGTATATAGTATGCAGGGTGTTAATAGTGTTGTAAATTGGAAGTAAGAACTAAACAAAAAGAGAAACTGAGGGCAAGCAAGACAGGAACTGAAGAACCACTAAACAAGTTACAGGAATACCCCTAGTCTTACAACCAAAAGCCTGATCATGAAGCTGCTCGTCTCTTATCTAACTCATTTTATTTGATGATTTTCTTTATTTGGCGATAGATCACTGCCTCCTGTATAACTGTAACAGTCTGGGTTCTTGCTATGGCTGCCTGTCCCCCAGCCATCGCTGGTGTAATAACAGTGGCCTCTGAGCCACTCAAAGGGACACTCATCAGTCTCCCAGCAGGCCTCAGGGGCCCAGCTAAATTCTCTGAGGATTCTTTGATGCTCAGAAAAGAAATATGTTCACTGTGGAAGCAAAGAGCTGGAAGTGGCACTGGTGATGCTGGTGGGCGCTGGAACATCGTGGACGTTAATGTCGGGTGGCAGGAACTGGATGCTAGCTTGCCGTCAGCAAGAGCAAGCAGCATTTCAAAAGTTGTGGGCCTCAAACAGCCCGCAGAGCCAAATGCAGGGATCACCCACAAGGACTGGTGAAGCCTCGAGGAGAGTGGAATGATGACTTTTTCAGTTATAATAATTGCAGGTTTTGCTTCCTGAAGGTCCTCTTGCTCCTCTCCTGTTGTCCTTGCACCTTGTCATTCTCTGCCTGTTGCAGTGAGAGCAGCTGGAATACGGGAATGCAGAAGGTCTTCATAGATAGCGCTGCAGGGCATGCCACAAGTCTGCATAAAGCAGCCAAGCAGAAGTGCCAGAAGGCCTCACTGGTTGTATTGTCATTCCCAATTCAAGGGGAAGATGAATATGTTCTGCTAGCTGCATGTATGAACAGAGCTGGGTGTTTCAGCCAAGGGCACACTTGTTGGAGGAGCCCTGCAAGTTTTCTGGCATCTGTAGGTTGGTCTGGGCCTGGATGACACATGGATCTCTTACGCATATGGGTCTGTAAATGCATAGCTTTAGAAAGCAACCAAGATGACAGCGATCCCTGAGTCACAAGTGTTACTAAAACCTTTGCACACAGCAGCAGCTGTATCCCTGTCCCAGGATGTACCTAACCTCCCTCTGCCCTCCAGTCCAGCCTGCAGCCAGGACTCCCCTCCCTTGTCTCCATGTGGGTGCTCATCCCTTCTACCACCGCTTTCTTCCTGCACCGTGCATTTTCCTGGTCCTTACCTCTTGTTGCTCGGGACCTGAGCTGATCTGCAAGCCCCCGCCCCTTGAGCAGATCCTGCTCACTGCCTTACCTGGCTTTTGCGTGCTGGGTGCTGTGACTTTCCATGGCTGTTCCCAGCACGGAGCCCAGGCACCCCCTCCTGCTGCCCCGTGCAGCGGCCAGGGGAGCCTGCGGTGCTGACATTGCCAAGCCTTTCGGAGGTTTGAGAGCGCTTCATGGTAAGGAAGAAGGCGGCAGCATGGATCTGCGGGGAGGGGGAGGGGAGCAGCCTGACAATCCCCTTCGAATTATAAACATATCCTCTTTAAATACATTTCTAAGGATAACATTTGTATTACTGCGTCCTGTGGCTGCTGATAGGGCCCTGCTTATCGCCTTGGTCTCTCCTCCTTTCTCTGGGCCCTGCTGGGAAAGGTCCCTATCTGGAGCCGAGCTGGCAATCCTCCGCCAAGCAATTGTTTCAGTCCAGGGGAAAAATTAATTTCTGCCTATCGTTAATTGAGAGAATTGTGTGGAGAGCTGGGAGGGGGGCTGGTGGGGGGAGTGGGGGATGGAGTGGGGAAGAGAGAGATCGTGTTATTAACAGTGTCCCTTTCATAACCAAATACCCTGATTTCCATCAGTGAGATGAGAGGCTCATTACAGCAAGAAGGTGATTAGAGAACTTGGAGGAACTATCAGGCTAAGCAGGAGAGTGGCAGGGAATTCGGGAGGGACTTGCAGCAGAAGGGCAGCCGCACCAACCAACCATCCCCTCTCACCCTCACTGCCTTCTCCTCCACCCCTCTTCTCCCCGTCAGGCCGTGACCCCCTGCACACATCGCAGGAAAAAGCCACGAAGAAGTTCCAAAGATCAGCAGTTTCAGTGGCTGGAGAGATGCTTTATGTGGGGGCAGAGCCTGCATGCTCATAACTGAAAACCCACTGGAGATGACCAGGTCCTAAAGGCCCAGCTGAGAGTTCATTTGAATGCCTTTTGCTGGTAGTCAAAGAAGAAGATGTAAAAAACATTGGCCTCCTTCCAAGCTACAAGGGGAGGTCATGCATGGCCATTCAGGGTGTCTCTCAGCTGCTTCCTCAACAGGTGGCTAAAAACTAGGACTCCTGACCATCTCGCTCACTAAAATTACATACAGATGGAAGAAAACTACCCCTGATACTACTCTGATCCAGCTTTTGCACCACTCTTTGCATGCGTGTCCCCTGCAAGATATTTCCCCTATTTTAGAGGTATCACTGCTGTGATACAGCCCACCAGCCCGCAAGCCATCTCATGCACCATGTGTATGTCTTCATGAATTTGCTGTCCTTCAGCTCAGAATTGCTCCCCTGACAAATAGCTGCAGAATCCCCTTGATTCCTGACATTGCTAGAAATAACTTTCGCCCCCTTCGGGAAGGTAAGCAGCCTTGAAAATTCATCCAGCTCACATAAACATTAGGGGATGGGACTCAGATAAAAAGTTGAACTTCTCCTACCCTGCATGTGAATGATGCAATGAAAAAAAAATCCATCAATTTAATTTTCCTTCTTTTTTTAATATAAATCTTTGGCATCCCAGAACAAATTTGTAGTGGACAAGATGATGATAAAGATTCTACTTAATTAGAGTGATCTATCTAACCCGTTGCTCCCATTATTAATATTAGTTAATGCTTTAGTTATTAGGGTTTTTCTGTTATTAGTCCATTGCCAACACTGCACTTAAGACTGTTAAAAATCCTGTTCTGAGATGACAAAGGGGTCTTTGGCAAGTTCCAAGCTGGAGAGAAAAGGTGCAACAGAGAAGTATCAACTGAGCAGACGCAGACTGTAAACATTATTGGGACTGAACTCTCCCCTTCCTTTGATGAAAACCACTCCTCTAGGGTAGAGAGAGGAGCAGAATGTCTCACTCCTGAGACTCCAGGAAACTCAATATAGTATGGCACTCACAATAAATTGATGTGAAAATAGAAATACTTTTAGAAGGTAAATGGACTTCTTTTCCTCTAAATCACAAAGGAGAACATGAAGGCAGACAGTAGTGTTTGGTTTCACAGTACACAGAGCTCTCAATAAAGTAGCACAAACAACCTCTCCTAGCTCCCACCCCATGCAGATCTCCTACCTCTTCTTAGCCTAATCCCATCTACCCATAACCATGTGTTGAGCTCTAGTAATCTCCAGCTCCTCAGGGAGATCCAGACAGAATCCAAAGCAGACCCTCCACACAAGGCAAACCTTCCCATTTTAGCACTAAGTTTCATTGCTGTCAATAGAGGAAACACCCAGAAGTACATGGTCTCTTGGAAAGCTAGTTGGAGGGCAGAGTGGTCACCATGGTCCATTCGATCCTTAGCAATTTCTCTTTGTTCACTTATCCCCATGAGACAATTACCAGCAAACGGCAAATTGTTACGACTGTCTGTGGCAACGGTTAATAGTAGGCACAGAGCCAGACTTAGAAAACTTTGAAGTCAGAATGATTTGTGAGAAATCTGTATATTTAGCCTTTCCTCTTCAGCAAAGTCCATTACTTGCCACTTTCTTATGGAAATCACCAGTAAAATGGAAATGGAGAAGAAAGCCTGTTATAGTTTTTTTTATATTTGTTAGTCATGTCATCTTCTTCTAAAGACGCTGAGCGCTCTGCCTTGAATTTCTAGTATTATCAGTCAATTAATGAATAAAGATGATCCCAAATTCATAGGTAGCTTTGGTCTAACACAGCTGATAATTAGGCCAACACAGACTTCGTGGCTCTTCAGCTACTCTGACCAGAGGGGCCCTGGAAAAAAAAATACACTCACACGACCGGCAGTACTCAGTCCTGGGCAGTTGGACACAAGCATCCTCCAGCCAAGCCATAAAGAGCTGCAAGCTGGTGGTAGCCTCTGGCTGTGGATGCCTAGCCTGAACTATTGTTCCACACTTACATAATTGAGGTTGTCTTCAAGTGGTGAAATCAATGACGTACATCTCAAACCGAAAATGATCAGGCACTTGGAAAAGCCTCAGCTGCTAGCTGCTTTCTGCCTCAGACAGTATTCTGGCACCAGCTTTGTGAGGCTGCAGCAATGAGGTCTGAGGAACAGCCTGCATGGCTGCTTCTCATCCTCTCACTCTCTGCAGCACATCAGGAAAATGGTAAAGAGGGGAGAGTGCCTGCTCAGCCTCCCACTAAATCCATCCCAGTCGATGGCTCTGAAGTGTCAATTAGACTGACTAGTGTAGAATGAGACCAGGAAAGGGGACAACTGGAATACATAAGTGGAACAGAAAGGGAAGATGTTTGGAGGAAAAAGATCCAAGTAGTGACAGTGAACCAAAAGCAGTGACTGAGATAACTCCAGAAGATGGACGGGATAGAGAAGAGAGGATTACAGCTTCTCAAACAGGAAAAAGTGCTGAAAAGGAGAAAAAGAACAGACAGAACTTTAATATTAGAGATATAAGATCTATGTGATCGTTTCATTAAATGGGTCAATGAGAAAACAAGATAGAAGTTGACAGATGGTATACAAAGAGAAAAAATTAAAAGCAAATTAACTGAGGAAGGTGGGAAACCAACCAAGAAAGTACCTGCAGCTTCAATGCTACTGAACTGAAATGACCGACGTTCCTATTTATTTTTACTTTCTTGGCCATCACCTGTATCTAACTTCCCTTTGCTTCTTTTTGTTGAGTCCATCAGCATGGGATTCAAAAGGGACAGTGATTATTTTGACCATATCTTTCTGCATTATCATGAGTTACTCTAGATCTCATAATGAGACAGCTAAAGAAGAAAGGAGAGCATAATTGAATGCCACCAAAGCATGCTGAAGCATCTCAGCAATTAAGAAGAAAGCTCCTTCCCACATACACAGCTGGTCCTGCTGAAACCCTTCTTGGTGCTCACAATGCTGGGTGATGTCGAGGGCCAAACTGTAGTTAGCTGGAGCCCTTGGAGAGAATGGGACAAAGGTGGGAGTGCTGAAATCCAGTTCTTAGGGCAACTCCAAGATGCTCTGATGATCTCTGGCATCCCAGGAAGTCCCAGGGCAGTGTAATCTGGAACAGACCCTGCTCTGTCACAGGGAGTATGCACTTCCCAGCATCTTTCCTCCAGAACATTAGTTCAGCACAGAAAAAGAAGTGAGATCAGCCAAATTCATTGAACGAACGAGAACATGACACCTGTACAAAGAGGGACAGACAAAAAAGCAGAGCTACAAGCAGAGAACGTGAGAGAATTTCAGGAGGAAGAGTTTGAAAAACAGAAATGTGACTACAAAGAGAGGAGAGTGAGGGTGAATTAGACAGAGAGAGATGGAGACATGGGTCGTGTTTGGAGGAAAGAGCATGGGGGGAGAAAGGAGGGGCAAAGTCCAAGACACTCAGCGAGTTCAGAACAATCTCCATTCTCCGCAGCGCTTTCTGTTTAAAAAAATAAAAAAGGAATGATGGAGAAGGGGAGAGAGTCAGACAAGTTTAATGATGTGTGTTCAAAGCTCAGATTGGAAAAATGACAGAGAAAAGCAGCCTGTTTCGGCTCTAATAAATTGTTCTTTGCTGTAAGAGACGCCTGTCGCAGCATTAATACAGGGCCCTAATACACGGGTCAGGGTTAAGTAATTTTCTCCGGCAACTTAAGCGAATAATGAAGCTGGCAGCGGCTAGTGGCGCGGTGGGAGAGATGGCCCGGGCCGCCAGCACTTTGTCTTCATTTATTATGCCAGCTCTCATGATTTGGGTACTGGCTGCAGCAACGGGAAGCCTCCGCCGAGGAGATATCGCTTCATTTCGGCAAGGTAATGAAAGCTGGGATGGGGGGAGGATAAACCAATTTGCTGGCTGACATGGGAAGGAGTGATTTGCAGACCTGGGTGAGGGAGGGGGGTGGCCAAGCAAGAGGAAGCACAAGGCTAAACCAAGGGGGGTGCTCAAGGCCCTTCCCAGAGGTAACAGCACCGTGTGCTTGTGGGGAGGGCAATGGAGGATTGGGCAGGAGGGGATGGTGGGGCTGGAGCCAGGAGATACCAGCGCCTGAGGGGGCAGGGAGCAAGGAAGAGCCACCAGGAAGGACAGCAAGGATAGGAGAGAGGCAGAGGCTGCTGGAAGAAGCAGTGGCTGGAGCAGGTTCAAGGGCTGGTGGAAGCGGTTGGTGGAGCAAAGTTGAAGAGAATGCAGTGGTGGGATGAGGAAAGACAAGCAGAAAGCAGCCATGTTGGGGAAGGCAAGCACAAGAAGCAGGGTGAGAGGGAGAGCACAGGAGGTCGTCCTGTCATTGATGGTAAGGGAAACTCATCCTTGTCAGAGGCATGGACACTCAGGAACTCGCTGAAGTTCACCCCCACCAAGCTCACCACTCTTGTCATGAGGGAGAAAGTCCGGATGAAGCAGGAGGCTACCCTGCAGCCACAGCACTCCAGGGAGAAGAGGGAACTTGTGTCTCCTGGACTTTCTCCCCACCACACGGGCTTAGGCAATGCTGCTCCAAGCCTACTTCTTCAAAGCAGATTAGCAATGACCGATTTGGTGACTTAACTCCCCAGCCGTGGGTGTCACTCAGACCAGGCCAGGCATACTGTTCGCATGCTCTGAGTAGCTCTGCACTGCTGTCTTCTCTTCTCATCCTACCTGAGAGGATATATCCCAGCAGCTGGGATGTCATCTTCATCCCTATTCCAAAATACCTGCACCTCTCAGAGCACATCCCTACCTCCTTCAACCCCCACGCTGCCCGCTCCCAAAACAGCAAAGGGAACAGAGGGGACAGAGCCCTGCCAGAGTCAAGTCTGGGACTCTTGCCTTTCCCCCCTCCTCCCCCTCCTCTTGATGTGGGTTAAGGATTTCCAATAAGGACCAAGTGTTGGAGGCTTAACACTGCAGTCTCTGGAGAAGCAGGCCAATTTCACACTAATCTTCCCCATGAAGGGAGAGCGCATCGGAAGCAAGAATTACATCAAAGAGAAGTTAATGCTGAGAAGCAGACGACAAAAAGGAGCTGCTTTCAGTTTCAAATGAATACACACAGCTGGATTAAGAGATCAGGCAGCTCAAAGCCTGTATCACAAGCTTGGGTACCCAGGATTTAGCCAGCAGGGAAGAGTTCTGATCTGGGGGCTCTTTTGAAAGGAGAGGAGGGTCTTTATGGAGCACTGCAGGTATTTGAGAAGAGCTGGGTAGAAGACACAGAAGGCTGATCTCTTGGTCTGGCCTCTGCTGACCTCTTCTAATAAATATCATGGCAGACTCAGATAATGAGATGGGCTTGAGCAGCCTACATAGCTCCTGAAGCCTTCTTTCGGTAAGCGAGCAGTTACCCTGCTATTTCCCCCTGCCCCATGTGCTGGCAGACACAAAACCAGGGTCTCGCAGCCCTCCCTCTGCTTTTAGTCTGGGGCATTTCAGCTGTGTGGGGAATAGCCCTTCAGGTCCTGAGATGCAGGCAGTCCTTTCCCTCCTGGCAGGAGGCACATTCAGCTTCAAGTGCGAGTAGCAAAGGCAGCTGAACTCCCTGTAATATAAAATGCACCCTCTGGAGGAAAGGAGAGCAGAGGCTGATTGCAGTAATGTGTCTGTTGTCCCATTTTAAGTGGTGCTGAAGTTGAGTCCCAGCACGCTCCCCCCACCGGGAGGCTGACAGGTATAAATCCCGCGATGAATGAAGGCACCGAGCCCTATAAAGCTGGTGTCTCTCCACGCATCTCCGCTCTGATTGACTTGTCCGCTCTCTAAGGCTGCCTCTATCAGCTCCTTGCTGCCTCCAATTCCAGGTGTGATTTAGTCTGGAGATGAGAGGTGACAGTTAACATTGGTACTCGTCAGTGTAGATCAGACACAGTCACGCTGTCTTCTCCTGCCTCACTCACTTGCCTCCTCCCCCATGCTCCCCACCCCTCAGGTATCTCCCACTTAGCTGTTGCTCTCATTCTCCCTGCCTATTCTCATCCAATCCCTCTGTTTACCGTCATTTCTTTTTGCCTCCCATCACCATTGCCACAGCTCATCTCCAGTAAAACATCCCCTTTTGCTTCTCTTTTCTGACCCAGAATAACAGATTCTTAATGCCTTCTTCAAGGAAACCTCTCTTGTGCAAAGACTAGGAACAGGTGTTTTGGCTTGTCCTCTCCAGCCCCCTATAAAGCCAAGCAAGTAATATCTCACAAATACTCTATTTGCCAAACTTAACCTATTTCTCCATTCATGAGTTGCTCATTCAGGTTTAATTCTCGAGTATATTTGCTGTTTGGAATTCACCAAACAGCTTTGAGGAATTAGTCTGGGCTTGACGACAGAAGAAAAGAGGGGTTTTGCACTTGGTATGTGAGTTTATAACTGCCTTCTTTTGTTTGGAAGGGTTTCTTGTAGTTTATGTGCTGTAATATCCTACAACAACCCTAGAACCAAGGTTTCTGATACAAATGCTCAGATTTCGTATCTGGAACTTCTTAATTTAAAATTTCCAGTTCACCAAACAGTTCCTGCCAATGCCTACTGTCTGTAACCCTTATGGAAAAGGAACACAATGGAAAGCAATCCCACTTATTAGAGTTAATAACTGCAAAAATGTAATCACACAGCTCCTTTTAACCCAAGTAACTTAACTCTATATCAATATTGGTCCCCCATTTCCCATTCATGTTCTATTTCAGTCCCTAGTACTTTGCATGAGAGGTTTTCTTTAAGCCACACTAAAAAGACAACAGCTCCAGTATGATCAAATAGGAGATGACTCAGCGGACAACGCACTGGTTAGGTTCATCCTTTTTTCTTCCCACCCTTATAATTTTCAATAAGTTTTGTAGCTGATTCCCAATGATGTATACTCTTCTCTTTTCCAGATGGTGGTCACTCATCATCAAGAGTTTCAACACAAAATAGTAGAACCATAGATTTACAGAAGACAAGCTGGAAGAGACTGCATGGACAATGGAGAACAGGCTAAGAACCAGTCTGGACAGTGAAGTTCAAGAAAAAAGTGAACCAGCCAGAAGGACCCAGGGAGCAAGAGTGATCAGAGACCTAGAAAATCTGGCCAGCAAGGCAGATTTGTTTAGTCTAGATGGAAGAGAAGACTGGAGGGGTACATGATGACCATCTTCAGATACATAGCAGGGTGCTTCAAAGAGGCAGAGTCCTTGAAGAGTAGAAATTGTCCCCTTAAACTTCATGAAGGGAGATTTAGAAAGGAGAACTTCTTAGCTGTCTCTGTAGCAAAGTCCTAAAAGAAAGTGGTTAGAGAGGTGGAGGTAGCGCCATCATTTTCCTAAAGACCAAGTTAGGTAAGCATTTGGAAGGAATCATATAGGTATTTTGGGGCTGGATTAATTTTCCTACTGTAATTTCTCTGAATCTGCAAATATATTGATGACACTGCTAATGTGACACAGACTACCCATAACTCACATAGTCCCTTCCAGAAATAAACACACTGCTGAAAATCTGCAGTGGAGCCACATTAGCATGGAAATTATAATATGAGGCATTAGGTAAGTTCCTATCTATGATTCCCAGCACGGTTATGACAAAATGGAGAGGAAAAGGAGAAGAGCCACTATACATGTACCATGACACTGCCAAGAATCTGGAGAAATGTGTCGTCTTCTTTGCAGGAAAGACCAAGATTTATAATTTGGAAACTGTAGGTTGCCTGTTCCAGGTATCGCTGAGTTTCGTGATTCTTTCTAAGTTTAGGTATTTTAATGATAAATTATGAGCCCTTGCACTTCAATGAGGTGTGACAGTAGTTCTGTCCAGGCCTGGTGAGAAAGACACTTATCCTTTAAGAATACACTTATCCTTTAATTCAAACTGGACAAATAATATTTACTCTTAGCTTATTCAGTGATATTTCCTCTAACCATAATTTATTCCTCTGGTTGAAGATCTGCCCTTAGAGCTATACCAGTGTGGAAATAGTGATGCTATGAGAAGCTACTAAGGTCAGTTGATTCCTTCACATTTGGTCTATTTTGAATTGGTTTCATTTTATTTATTACATAGATTTTGTTGACATCTATATGTAACCACTCATCCTCCTAACCTAGCGGTACCACAAATAAGATCTATCCCGGCCCTATGGATCACCAAGAAGTCACATCTGTTCCTCCTGACCCATATGTTTGCCCCTTCAGTCTGAAGGGCTGTCCTTCCCTGTACTGTCAAACAAGACTAGACAAAAGCTTAAAGTGGCACTGTGTACAGCTCTCCCCATCACCACCCTCAAACTACAAAAGTTTATGGGAAGACCTTAATTGTGGAACACAACAGACCTGTGGACAGAAAGAGGAAATTCAAAGGTATAGCCTACCTGGTGCATCTGGAAGACTACTCAGGCAGCCTCAGCTTGTCCACAGAAGACTCCAGACATAGGAATTGCAGAGGGAAGTGGGCAGTGCCAGCACTGGGTGACTGAGCCTACCAAATTCTGTCAACTGAGCCCCAGCAGATCTTGCAGGCCTATCATTTCTGTACACCTGAAGACACTCCTGCCAGTGTAGTGTTGTCAGTGTTGGGATGCAGCAGCAGAGAGGACTTGCAGCACTTTAGTGACCAAAAGCCTCTCCAATCAGAGGGCTACCTCCTGATCCCAACAGAGATCTCTGCAGCTTTCCAAATGCCCTTTCTCTCCTTCCTGCCCTTCAGAGGCAGGAAGTTCAGTTCTGGGGAGCAGACTGGCTTTTACACTTCCTACTTTCTCTTGAAAACAGAGCCCTTTTCCCATAACTCGCTGTATGTCCATCCGCTCCCCCTCCCTGCTCCAGCACCTCTTTCCCTACCTCCAGCCCGGGTGACGATCCATGAAAGCCCCCAGCAGTATGTCACGGGAGTGATAATTACATCCCCCGCTCGCATCATGCCGCCTGCTGCTGACCTCTCACCCCTCCTCTCTTTTAATCACCCCCTGGCATCAGTCACTCTGACAGGGCAGCGGCACAGCACACGTGACGTGTCAGCCCAGGGACATGACTTATAGGGCCCGGCCAGTGGACAAAGGGAAGGGAGATAGGCAGCATAAATCTCCAGGGTGAATAAAAGAGAGTGATGGGGCACTCTGCCGGGGCCTGCGTTAGCAGATTCTCGGCCTCTTGTTATTCAGCCCAGAGTTATGGTGATGAGGAAGTGGCCGAGAGTGACACGCGCTGGTCCCAATCAACCTTGCGAAACCTGCCGAGACCTGGAGGAGCCTTAATGTCACACATGGCTGGAGGGCCCCAACGAGGCACAGGTGCATGCAGGCCAGGGGAGCAGCCAGGGCAGTCCCCAGCCACCAGAGGCATCTGACCAGCAAGGGCTTCATCTGTCGGGGCAAGGCACTAAGTCACGCAGAACAAGGATGGAAGACCCCAGGTTGTACCTCTCCACCTCGACTGAGCATGGCTGGGGCAGGATCTGCACATCAGAGCATCTGCTGGTGGCCCAGGACACTTTTAGCTTCTCCCCCAGCTCGCACACCAGCCCTCTGCCCACTCTCAGGTTCATCTGCCACATATCTCCTTTCCATCTCCTCCTTGCACTCACCTGTTGCTTGGGATTAAATCACCAGTGCATCAGTCAGCCACTGCCACTCTGAAGACTTAGGACATCCAGGGTTTCCACCAAGCAGCAGTCCCACACCACTCCTCTGGTGGGACAGAATTGCTCCTCTTGGGACTGCAGAGAACTTCTACTGCTGTGCAGGAGAGCATGTTGCCTACCTAAACCCGGTAAGTTGGGTGCCTCAATGGACAAAGAGCTCCATGAGGACGTGTCTGGACTGCCATCACTGTACCATGACAGTCACTCCCCAGGGTCCCTACAGGTCATTGCATTCCCCTCATCCATGTTTCTCAGGAAGGATAGTGGCAAGGCAGAGCTGATGTCCCCCGTAGCTCTGTGACTCCTCTAACAGCACACCTTCAGAGAGGAGAGAGAAGTCCAGGAGTGCCTACACCAGCACACCCCAGGTGAGGGGTCTCATTGCACAAGGCTCAGCACAGCCACAGCAGCATCCTGCATGTCCTGTCCCCATTGAGTGTCCCCAGCTGAGCTCCCCTCCCTGCCTACCATCCCCCAGCCCCTCAGCAGCATGAGAGGAGACTTTTGGTTGGGCTGGGACCTGCTCAGCCCCAGAGACGAGACTGAACATGGCCCCACCCCTCCCACCCCATCCTTCCTGAAGGCCCCATCTCTGCATTGTGGCTTCTCTCTGGGCTGACGGGGAAGCCCTGCAGCCCCCTGCCTCCTCACCAGCTGGGTCCTAGTCTCCGAGATGGGAACACACAGCTCCCTACCCTCCTCCCCCCCATCTGCCTTTTAACAATGATGGAAGCTGCTGTCAGCATGCAGCGACAGTAATAAACACTCTTCTTAATAACACAGGGTGTCCCTCTTATTAAAATGAATAGACTTCTGTGGTGAAGCCAGGCTGCCTGCCTTGCAGCCTGGTGGGGACAGCAGCCCTCGAGCAGAGCAGTTTATCTGCTGTAATTACTACTGCAGCTTCAGCTCCAGGACATCCCTAGTTACAGCACAGTACCGTAGCCCCAGACAGAGGCGTGGGCACGCAGACAGAATCACAGAATCGTCTAGGTTGGAAGAGACCTCCAAGATCATCTAGTCCAACCTCAAAGTAGAAACCTCAAACCTCAAAGACCAAGGTACCTTCCAACACATGAACACAGAGAAATGCAGGCAGATAATTACCTGCATGCCTGCAAACACCTACAGTAAGTGCCAAGACGCACAGATGTAGAGCAGGGTTAAATGCACTCACATTCAGGCTTGTAGGCATCCGAAGCCCCACTCCTTCCTCTTCTCTCCAGCATAACAGGCATATTAACACATCCGTAACCACACTGCACTGAATACAGGTGGAAGAGAGCAAATACTTGGCCCATGGGTGAGAACCCCCTCCTCCAACAGCTCACAATACACATGCTCAATCTTTCCTGTCCCCTGGTCAATGAGAGGCACAGGATAAATGTCCTTCAGGTTTTATATACCAGAGTTTCTCACCCATATGGAAGCTGTCCATTTCCCACCCACTAATTTCACAGGATCTCTGTATCCCCAAGTACCATCTTTCACCCTGCATGCTGTAGCCAGACACCAAGCTGGGCAGTCATGGGACAGGCAAGGAAAACATCTGATATGAAGCTCGACAGCAGTTCTTTTGGAGGTATGTTTGGACTGGCTATTACAGAAGACCTCGTGCATGCTTTCTGGCCTGGGAAACCAAAGCATTCTTCTCCTCTGACTATTCTCACAGCATTTTCTAAGCTGTCTAGTTCTGCAGATGTGCCCAGGGGCTACATGAAAGAAGAGCTGCACTGGGAAGCACTTTTTCCTCCTTTGGAGGATTATCCAAGGGGGAAAAAACCTATCAGAAAGACAAATGACAGTAGCATATCCCCACATCCAACAGTTCTCTGGACTGCAGAGACCCAGCAAGACCAGTCCAGGTCTACTGCATCTCACCCATCCAGGAGTAAGCACAGAAGACCAGTCCTCATCCACTGCATCATTTCTCTGCACCCCCAGTGCATTCAGGCAGCTTTCTGCATTGCTGTCATCATCCAGCCCTGAACAACTCCCTCCCTCGCATACCTCAAGCGTTGAGGAACACCTAACCTTGCAGTGCTCCTCACAGAAGGCCCAGCAGCAGGCAGCAAATCCAGCAGTTGTCAATTTAGCAGATCCTTACTATCTGAGAGACTGGCCCTTCCCAGAAAATATGGACATTGCAACCTTGCTGTTTTCATTGGTGTTTGGTACAGTAAGGGAGACTAGGGCACTGGAACAAGTAAGATAAAAAGAATGCAACAAATGATGAATGAACCAGTCTTTTGCAGCCAGTGGTTTCCTGGGTTCAGAAGCCAAATGCATCACAAGAAAGCTGAAGACCTGCTGTTTATGCACATTTCTCAAATCACTCATGTGTCATGTCCTGAATTATCTGTATTTCTGCTCAGAGGAAGGTTGGCAAGGATATATTTTGGGGGGTAGCTGACGAATGCAAAACAAGACAAGGATCTAATAATGCTTCCAAAGACTCAGTAGTACCCCAGAATGAATCACTCTACCTACTTGCAAACAGACTACAACACGTTTGCCAACATTACTTCCACCTTCCCAAGTTCTGGCATGGATGCTCCAAAGCCCACTTCTCACCAGCAGACCTAGATTTCCAGATTCACACAGCTCACCTTGCTGCCAAGGGCTGCTAGCCAGGGCTTTCCGAGCTGCAAGCCTCTGCTGGTGGAGGGGCCTGGAGCAGCAGGGAATGACTGCCCTGCAGGGAACTCCAAGGGCCAGAGAGGTCCTGATGCATCACCTACATAGCAGTAACAGCTGCTGCATACCACTGCAGTTGAAAAATAAAGCAATATAGGAATATTTTTTCTTTCCTTCCATTGAGAAAGCAGTTGAAACTTCATTCACTGCAGCACTTGGCTCAGGCACTGACATCAAAGAAGTGCTAGTCTCAAGTCACTGGGCAGTAGCTCATTGCCTGTCACCACACAGCGTATGGAAAACATATGGAAAAACATATGGGAAGCACAGGGAAAGAGGCTGCAGTGTCCTGAATGAAAAGTTTCTCAAATATGGATACTCCAAGTCCTGAACAGGCCTCCTGCTTCATGTAGCCTGCAGAGGAAGTTTTTGCCTGAGGACATGGTTCACCATTGCTACAGTGAAGTGAGTCATATGAGAGAGCAGAGAACCAGCCTTCCAAAAACCTCAGCACCAGCAACACCATTTGCAGTGACACCCAAGCAGCATCAAGGTTTTGCTGCTGGTGCTCCTTGCTGTGGGATGCTGGAGGACTTCATCACACCCATCATCACACAGGAGTTAGAGGCATGCGCAGAGAAGGCTGAGACCTGTGGCCAACAGCCTGGCCAGAGGACGAGGAGACAGGAAAGGACCAGCTCTTAATGATCTCTAGAAAACTCAGACTATGGTTTTGGCAAATCAGTTTCTAAGCAGATGCCTCGGTGGTCAGACAGAGGGCAATGGGTGCCACCCAGCTGCAGAGCTCTGTGGTGCTGAGCAGGGTGCTGGGAGGAGGTGGGCTCTGGGGAGAGCTGAGCAGCAGAAGGCACATCCCAAAGACTCTCAAGTGCTTGACATCCAGAGAAACTGAGCCATAAGGATTCAGCCCCATGAATTCACCAGGTTCACATGCTCTTCGAGGCTGTGACATGTCAAGAAGCAGATGAAGAAATTATTCCGAGCAAGTGTATTTTTCTCCCATTGCCCTGCAGACAAGCACATACAGATAAAGAGAGACCTCTAGTGATGCTGGAGGGACTTTGCCTGTCCTCCCCCTCCGAGCATCCCTCACAGCCAGAAACAAATGTCTCCGTTGCTCTGACTAGTGCAGTAATCGCCTTCCTCTTGAGCCACAGAAAAACAGGGGTTGATCATAAGAATATTTGCTCAACCACAGAGCTGGAGAGGTGCCACTCTGAAAAATGGGTTCAGATCCTGGCCACCTCTGCTTCTCCAGTTGCAGCCTCCCAAACTCCAGCACAGGCCCGGGCATACACTTCAGCAGGCATGTGAAGAGCAGGTAATTGCCAGGGCCGGGAGACATGCACGTGGGCTGCAGTTTTGAACATGTGGCTGAAGCTTGCATCTGGTAGGACAGGGAGCTCAGCTGCTGGCAGCTTAGCATGGCTGGAGGCAGGAGCAAGTTCTGGCTGAGCTGTCACACCAGGAGACACCGTATCCCCCCCTTGCACAGCTCTGACAACAGCAGCATCACACACAGCTGCAGGACAGAAGAGTATTTTGGTTCTTGCTGGATTCAAACCCAAATTCCCAGGGTGCAGCCACACAGAGGGTGATGGACCATGTGTATGGGCATGTTCATGCCAAGCTCCCCATGCACACCATAGAGAGAATGCAATCAAACACCTCCATTCACCTCCTCAACTCTGCCCAGAGAAGGGCAGGACAAGAGCCAATAAAATAATTTCTAAGTCTATTCATAGAGCAAACTACTACATTAAGCTTTCCAGGTATGAAAAGGATTTGAGAGAGGAAACACCAGAAGAGGCACAAGCTAGAGGCACACCTGGCTATGGCAGAGACACAGCAATTGCTCTGTACAAAGTGAAAAGGCAAACAAACATAACCTGTCCTGTATACCCGTGGCAAGAAAAGAAGGGAAGAGCTCCTGCCACCTTCTCCTCAGGTCAGAGCCTTGATTGCTCAGTTAGTAGCTCCCGTAGTGCCTGCCTTCCACTCCACGGTCTCTCCTGTTGCCCAGCCAGCACATAAATCAAGAGGGAGCAGCTCTTTTCCTGGGCTTCCTTTCTCTTGTGCTAGTCCAAGCCCCGGTGACCTCCTGTTGGGAGGAGGGGGGGCAGTTCACTGGGGCTGTCGTATTTTGCTGGAATGTTTTATTTTCTGTGCCGAATGAAGAGTAATTGTGGAGGGGAGGGAGAGTGCAAGCACAAGAAAGTGCATGCGCTGCCAGCCAGGCTGATGTCCTTGTCCCACAAGGTTATGGAACCATTTTAGCTCAAATAATAATAAAAAAGCCTCATAGAAGCAAGGGATTCATAAAACAAAATATGAGCTGGGCATTTGGCAGCAGCTGCCCACAAAGTGGGAAGCGCACGCTGAAGTCTGGAAGTAGACAAACTCTGTACCCTCTCAACAGCTCTGCAATTTCAGGAAACTGGCAGGGTTTATCATAGCACATGCATGTATGTGTGCACACATGTAGGAAGAGATAGCTGGCACAAGCCCGCTTGCTTTCCTTGCATACTTGACTAATGTTACTTCAGGTATTCAGTCCCACAGAACTGAGAGGCACTCAGACTAAGGAGCACATCTGACCCATGTGTGAGCAAGGTGAGAGCAGCTTGCCCCGGGAGCTCCCCCACTGGGTCCCAGCACACTACACAGGCACAGCAGAAATGAGGCTTTAACGACTGCAGGAGGCACTTGCACTGAACATTTCTTTCCTATTTAGAGGACAAACATCATGAAGTACAGAATAACAAATCAGCCTACACCAGAGACAGAAAAGCCTCCCCTATTAGAATTCAAGAACTATGGGGACTTGCAAACTTGGGATGAAATCCCAAGAGATATAAAAATTCTTCCAAGTGATAAATAAGGCCCTGAGGACCAAATTCAAGACTTTCTAGGGAAAGAAACAACAATTGTACATTTTATTTTGGTGAGCTATGATAATAATTACTATTTCTTTGTTGTAACAGGCCAGGCACGCGTGAAGATTTCCTGACTACAGAGGCTTTGCTGCTTGCTGATCTCTAGTCTGTCAAGACAGACATTTAGAGCAAATTCAAAAGGACTAGGGATGAGCTAGGACTACCTGGTGCTTTGGAGGAGTCCATTGTTAATAAGTGATGGTTTAACAAAAAAACATACTGAGTAATATAGAAAATCAACCCGTGTTGTTAAAAGACAAGATCTATTCCTTCCTGACAGAAGTTCTTACATTAAAAAGCCTACAGTTAACTACAAAAGCTGAAGCAATCTGAGCAATCAGGGGAGTTTTGAGTTTACCACTCAGAGCACAAAAAACTAGACTACTGACCAGCAACCACCAGCCTACACTGTAAGCAGCTATGCCCATCAACTCTCCATGGTCAACGACTCAAGACCAGAGAAAACAAACCATAGGAACAAATAGCAAGAGAAAGTAAGAACAAATCAGAAATGCTTTTCTGAAAGAAAACCAGCTGATTAGTCTACAAATAATCTTGAGCAATGTTACAAGAGAAAGAAACATTACCAGGACTTGCAAAACAAGGATGCCATCTTCAAGAGGCCACTGATAAAGCTGAACTACAACAAGGTGAAGGCAACAATGAAATTTGAGCAGGAATCACAAGGATTAAATTGCAAATCTCAGCACAGCTGACAAACAGATTTGGGATGCCACGATGGGAACTCTCCAAAACACTGTTTGATGCATTTTTCATGGACTAGGGGCTTAGTAGAGCAGTGGCAAAAATCATGGACTAAATTTAACTGTATTAGCAAATTCATGCCAGAGAAGCAGTAAACTTCAGAGATGGAGAGCAGCAGGCATACACGGTGCTGAGGGATGCAAGGCCACACACATTCACCTGTTTGCTGTCTCCAGACCAACTGCAACTGGTAATCCATGTCAGCAAGCAGCGAGGACAAGCTGTTCCTAAGGGAGGGTGACCCCAAAACCAGGGGTAACATCAGCCCAGGCAGGGCCTGGACCAGGGCGCAGTCCTGTAGCACAACAGGCAGAGGCAGGTACTGGTAGCAGGGCCCATCAACAGGCCCAAGCAAGGCAAAGCAGTGAACCTGGTCCAGCGGCCATCCAGGGATCAAGGTCTGAAGCAACAAAAGACAGGCCTGAAGTGACTGCTGCAGTACAAGCATGGGATCTATCCAGGAGAATAAGTCAGACACACAGCTGGAGACACATAAACCTACAGCAAGACTCAAGAATCAAACAGGAGCCCAGGCTGGGCTTAAATGGGCCCATGGGCAGAGGGTGGGTGGGGGTGCTCCAGGTGAGACCACTCAGGGCAATTAAGGCCTGTTGGTGCCCTCAGGGCTTGGCCAGTTTTGCTTAATCTACAGATGCTCTTCACATGGGGTAGGATCATCCACTTAGGGAGCTGATGTGGCATTGCACATCCTCACTAGCTGGCCCTTAGTGACAGCCTTCATTATGTGCTCCTGTAACATGTCTGCTTGAACTCAAACACGGGGGAAAATGTATGCTCAATCCCTGAGGAAAGGATTTAACAATATTCATGCAATAACACTATAAAACAAATAACTACAGATATATATATATATATCCCCTCAAACCGAATTAAAAGTAATACTACTGTATTTCAGAGAAACACAGAATGGCTGAGGTTGGACAAAAGCCCACTTGCTCCGGAAGCCCCACAGTCCACTGGCCTATGTCCCCAATCTGACGCCAGTAATGGCGCTAAATTCCACCCACAATGCTCCCCCAGCGGCTGGTTTCTGGACATAAAGTCTGCAGGACCCTTCCAGATCCACAGAGCTGTACCCCCCCAACTACTGATGCTGGCACCCCCACTCATGCCGGTGGCTGCACCACAGGCCAGGGGCGTCCGCTCCTGACTCCTGCAGCCGTGACCAACCTTCACTCACACAGAGCCCGCGCCTGGAGCTGGCGTGTGGTCTTCACAGCATGCAGACACATGGGAGAGAGTATGAATACACAGAGAGAGAGCTAGGAAAATGTTTCAGGACAAAAAAAAAAAAAATAAGGAAGACAAGACAGGCTGCAGAGACCCAGCACAGGGCTTGGCCAGATAAGCGTCCCATCTAAACTTCCCCTTGGACAGCATGGCTTCTCCAAGATGGCCTCCTGCAGGACAGGAGGGCTGCATCTGCCATCTGAAGCAGACTGGTGGTGGCCATGTCACAGTGGCCATTGTGACCTGCAGCCACAGCCCTGATAAAGGGCTGCCAGGCTGCGGCCCTGTGTTGGCGCGACCTGGTGAGGTGAGGAGGGTGCAGGGGGCTTCGGCTGGTGGGGCTGCTGAGGGAGGAGGGGGCCAGTGCTGCAAGCCCACCCTCATCCCGCTTCTCCCTCAGGTTTGGCAGAGGAGTGTCTGGAGGAGAAAGCAGGGTCTCTCCAGTGCTTGCTGTCAATGTGTGCCATGTTCCCAAGGAAGCAGAAGGACTCTGACTTGAGCGAGCCAGGTGAGAGCACATCACCCCTCCTGCAGCTCCCTGTAGCCAGATAGAGACACAACTTCCCAGGGAGTCAGTTGGTCTGCCTTGGGCACAGGGGACAAAACAGGAGGCTCTTCCAGAAAAGTGCCTTTTTCATAGAATTATGGAATGGCTTGTGTTGGAAGGGCTCGTATAGATCATCTAACTCCAACCCCTCTGCAAGGGCCCTCCTCTGGACTCTTTCTAACAGGTTCACATCTTTCTTGTGCTGTCAGTCCCAAACCTGGATGCAGCACTCCAGGTAGGGCCTCACGAGGGCAGAGCAGAGGGGCACAATCCCCTCCCTCGACCTGCTGGTCACTCCTCTGTTGATGCAGCCCAGGACACAGTTGGATTTCTGGACTGCAAATGTGCACTGCTGGCTCATGTTGAACCTTTCGTCCACCATCATCCCCAAGACCTCTCCACAGGGCAGCTCTGAATGAGTTCTTCTCCCAGTCTGTACTCCTGTCTGGGATTGTGTCTTGGCCTTTTTTGCCTGTAGTCTTCAATTGTGGCCACCCAGAGCAATGCAGCACTGGGAGATATGTCCGTTCTCATCCCTGCCTGGGCAGTTCACATGCTAAGGGGGGGCAAAAAGTGCTACAGGATGAAATATCAAAGAGAAGCAGCAGGGAGGAATAGTGGGGATAGGTTGGTGCTGCAAGGGTGCCTTGTGCTGCGAGCTGCACAAAGTCCAGTCCTGATACCAATAAGCTGGGTGAGACTGAGGAAACAGTGTGGCCAGGGGAGCTCAGGGTCTGCTGCTCCCCTCCCTGGCACCACGCTCTCCCCATCCACCCCATGGGCTCTGAAGGAAGCAGCACAGCAACTGCCATGCCCATAGGCGCATTGGTCACTTATTCCCCCACTGCATCTAGCTATTTATTTATTTGATGTAGAAGCCTTCGCGTGCTCCCCCCCCAACCCCTCGCCTCTTTTCACCATCTGTCCGTTCTCTTGGAAATCTGTTCCATCTGACCTCGAGCTGACCAGCACATCCCTCGTCCCTCCATCCTGCCACGGGCTCCTCCAGACGTCCCCAGCTCAGCTCAGGGGCTTTTAGCTGACTATGCAAATGTCGCCCAGCCAGCTGGTGTCTGCCTCCCAGAAACACATGTTCCAAAGCCCCCCGGACAGCCAGGGGGGAGGAGGGGACAAGTCCCTGCGCCCCGGCCCGGGGGTTGTACAGAGAAAGTTACTTAGCCAGGAATTATTCAGCAAGCAGATGGGAGGAGGGAGGGAAGGAAGGGGAGCAGAGAAAGTAAGAGCACGGCGCCTCTGCGCGAGCACATGTAGGTGTGGGTGTGCAGGGTCCCAGGTAAGCATATGGAGTGTGAATAAAACCACCGTGTGAGGGTGCGGGGTGGTGGAAAGGGGTGTGAGGGAGGCGTGTAGGTCAGGGGAGGATGTTGCTGGTTGTTTTATGGCCCTTTCCTCCTAATGACAGCTTGTGCAGCATGCAGAAGGGGCTGTAATAGTGCAACATAAAGGAGATGCAGCTGTCAGAGCCAAACATCAGGCCCTCAGAAAGAGCCCCCCCAGAGAGGTACTAAAGCATGGCAAGGCCAGAAGGGCTCATTTAAATTATTCTTCAATCTCTCTCTTTTCTCCATCCCCTAGTATGTAACCAGCCACCTCGGCTCTCTGGGTCCCCATTCACACAGAGGGAAAAGGTAGAGATGTTGAAATGTGAGCTGAGGGTTTGGGGAGGGCTTTGGGGCTGAACCAAGTAGGGAAGAGAGCAGGAGATCATTGCCACAGCACCCCACCAGGGCTGGTAAACACGGCAGGACACGTGCCCAGCCAGAAAGCCACCCATAGGTAGAAGTCCAGCTCCTTTGGGTATCTTTACAGGACAAAGACTCTGACACAGGCATTTCCTGAGGTGCTGGCAAGGAACAGGATTAATGTGATGATACTTGCTAGGTCTTTGCCATGCATAAAATGAGAGGAAGTATTGGAGAGACGAGGACAAAGCACCCACAGTGTCTCTTGTGGACCCCCTTGGCCAATTTGGCAGCTATGCTGCTACACCCAAAGGCTAATGCATCCCATTTCTCAGGCAGAAAGGAAAGGTTGGGTCCGTACATAATCACACCAGGCTTGGCCTCCCTTTCTCTACAAAGTGCAGAAACTCCTTTTCTTTACCTCTTTCAGGTGCACTCCCTCAAGACTTCAAGCTTCTGCATATTTACTTCTGGGCATTTACTGATAACATTTGAACAAGGGGAAAACAAGTCGCATTTCACTGCCTCCTCTAGGCTTAAGACAGATCAGGATATTGGCTCTTGAAATTTAACAAGATTCTTCTTTGTAATAACAATTAAAACCAGAAGCCAAGGTACCTCTCTTCCCCAACCTAAATTTCTCCTGTCACAACAGCAGTTCTGTCCCTCTGATAAGGACCCCTTGGGCTCCCGGGGAGAAGGCAGGATGGCAGCTCCAGATGTAGCTGACAGATGATGCTCTTCCTGGCCATGGGCAAGAACTGCGAGATGGTGAGCTGCCAGGAGCAGCTTAAGGAAGAACTGCAGTGTGTGTGTGCAAGGGAAACCGGGAGGTAACAGCATCTATGCAGTGCACAGGAGAACTGCTGGACAATGGAGACGTCTCCTTGTATCCTGACTACAGGTGACAACGAAACCTCTGTCTCCGAGTCAAATCCAATGGTAGTGAAAGTGCCCATTGTGTGAAACAAGCCCAAGCAGTGCCATGTGCTCCTTCTCAGCGAGGCTAACAGGACACCAACCAAGGTAACTGGGGCTGAGTTTGTTCCCCTAAATGTGCTCAGAGTGTGGGGTAAGGAGAGCCACCATCCAGAGATGGAACGGACTGGTCCTGCCTGCATTTGTGGCCATCTGATCTGGATTTGAGAATATCACTGGGTTTTACAAAGAGCAAAGTGAATGTGAATGGATATTGCCAGTCCTTAGGTTATGTTGATGTGTTTGGGTTTGGTGTAAGAAATAAAAGCGTTTTTTTTGTTGGGTTTTTTTTTTTTACTGAAGAAGAAATCAGGATTATGTTTGCTCTACAGGAAGGCTCAACAAAGGCAAAGCGAGGGGAAACCATAGAGCAGGTCAGCAGACCTGAGCATGCAGCCAGGTTTGAGCACACAAACCAGGCTCTAACTCTGGCACTCTGAATGTGTGCCGGCTCCTGTTGGGGTGTGGGTCCCCACCAGCCAGCGCCCCCCGGCCCTGCCCGACTGTGGTTTGCAGGGGAGCACACTGCTACCCAAAGGAGAACAGATGGGGCCATGTTGTTCCATGGTGGAAGAGGTCTGGGGACATTTCAGTGTGCGCCATGCCACACAGCTTGAATTTACTCATATAGGCAGCACTGTAGAAGCCCATCAAAGGGTACCAAACCCCATTTCAAGAGAAACTCAGAAACTATGAATCAGCACATGCCCTCCGATCCTCAGTGCACAGCCGGACCCACCGAGCAGGAGCCAGCACCTGGGCCTATAAATCCTCATCCTACCCATAAAAACAGAACTTGGGCATCCACTTGGATGCAGCCTCGAGCAGTAGTCCTCTCCTCCTGGCTGCCAGCATACGGCACCTGCTTGGCCACACGAGGAGCCCAGGGCCAGCAGCGCTGCTGCCACCCGTGCCACCCCAAGGGAGCGGGAGCAGGGCCGCGTCCCCGCCGGGCTCCCGGCCTCCGTGGGGAGGCTCCGAGGCAGAGCGCGGGCGAGGAGGGGGAGCGGGCTGCCTCTCACGTCTCCTCTCCCTTTGTACGTACCTCCTGGTACGATTATTAAACGCAAATTACAAACGATGTGACCCAAGCGATCTTTATTTCTTCTTTCACCAAGTGGTGCCTGCGGGGTCCTGATTCTGAATTCCGTTTCAATTACCGATGCCATTTTAACACAAAGCGGCTTCTGTCTGCAATTACCGGCACCGACGGCAGCGCAGAGACAGCTCGGGTGGCAGAACACAAAAGCCTGGCATCTTCCGCCTGTTTAGAAACTTTCATTTGCTGTGATTAAAGACAGGAGGCGCGGGAGGTGTCTGTACGCAGCAGCATGCTGTCGGCTGCAGCGCTCCTTCACGGTGAAGTCCCTGAGAAACCAACCCTCAGCGCTCACCTCCACCAGTCGCTCGCTAGGAAGGACTTCAGCTGATGTTCCAGCCGATGTTATGCAGAGGGACCGGTGGCATTAACCCCATCATGCCTTAACTTAGCAAGCAAACTCTCTGCTTTCAATGCTGGTAAAGCCAAGCAGCCTGAGTGGCAGAGCAGAGGCGCCAGTACGGGCTGGGGAGCAGGTCGGTGTAAAGATGAGTATTTTTCCTTTACGCTGGCAATCTCAAGCACTTAACACTTTACAAAACACATTCTCCTCACCTGCACAGGAAATGCAGCCTCCTGTAGGTAGAAGGATAGGAAATGCCACATATATTCCTGGCACGGATTAGCACAAGCAGAGGTGAAGAGGAACCCCACACCCATTGATAACGGTACCAGAGCCACACACATTTGCTGGAGTTGGCAATTGCTTGAAACAATGGGGATGACCCCGGGACTCAATGGGGCAGGAACCCAGCCTTACATTGTGTTCCAAAACCAGCAGCTCCAGCAGCAGGGCATACCCTGATCCTCAGCAAAATTCAGAGTGGCTGTGGCTTTGACAGCTCAAGTCAGACGGCGGAATTGGAAGCGCACATCCCTGCGTGTGGCTCCCTGCAGCTGCACGAGAGCCCAGCTCTGCCTTGAGCCAGGGCTCCAGCTGAGCGCCGACCCCCAGAGAGCCGCAGCCCCAGGCAGGAGTCAGGTAACTCCTCTCCGTTGCCCCAATCACCCCGTTTTTGCCGCTGCTTTGGTACATCTGCCTGTGCCCAGCTCTCCGAGGGGACACAGTGCCCAGTGAGAGGAGAGGGAGCAGAGGGACCCTCAGGAAGATGCTGTCATGCCCTTCAAAATACTCCCAGAGCAAGCATGGAGCAAGTCTTGAGGCTCCTGGCCCCAAAACCAGGCTTAGGTAGGCGGTCTGTGGGGTCAGGAAGGCAGCTGGCCCCCAGGTGCCCATTTTCCAGCAAGCCCCCAGCAGGGAGTTGAGTGGGTTCCCCTTAGGGGGAGTTCCTCTAGAGTTAAGTTCCCCTTCTCTAGAGGTTCATTAGGAGTTGCTAAATCCCACAGCCTCCTGTGAATGCAGCTGGGACAGCCTTTGTCCCATTGATGGCTGCCAACCAAAGACCCCCTGGTTTTCCCCACCCCACGGTGCCGCGCCGTGGGGCAGCAAGCGCCGCCCGAGCCCCGTCCCCGGGAGCCGTCAGGGGGTGAGGAGGGGACAATTTACAGCCCCGGTCGCGGAGCCGTTTGTCACGCCGAGCCCTGGCACCTTGTTCTACCCGTGTTGTGCGTGTTTTATTGGTGTTGAGCAGAGGGAAGCCGGAGCAGAGGGGAGCCTGGGAGGAAAGGCACTCAAGTGAAAAATGAACCAAGGCAAACAGGATTGAGAAAGGGAGAGAGGGGGAGACATGCAGGAGAAGGGGGCGAAGGGGCCAGATTATAAAACACAAGACAAATGTTCTCACTGGCAGCAGGGTTAGGGAAAAGAGAGAGAGGGAAGAAATGAGGGGGGCAGGGGAGGAAAAAGAAAGAGAATAAAGACGGTGCCTTGTGGCCAGCGCTATCCTAGTGGGATCAGGGATGCTCGTGTAGTCAGAAAAATAATTCTCAGGCTAACAAAGCAAGAAGAGGGGGGCGGGAGGGGAGGAAAGCTACAGATCCAAATGGAAAGTGCCCCAGGGTGTCCAATCTGCTGGGTTTAAAAAAAAATAAAAATCATTTTGCCTCATCCCCCTCCCTCCCCCACCACGGAGCCAGCTCCTTCCCCGTCCCCCCACTGCCGCCACCAAAAGGAGCGGGCCCAGGGAGGGAGCAGAAGGTCTGTTTAGAATTTCACATCCCTTCCATCCTTCTCCCTCAGTGCTAAACTTTCAAGACAAAAATCATAAAACGAGGCGCTTTGTTGGCGAGGCAGATTCAGAGATCTTCCTGTTAGGAACAAGAAAGGGAAGAGAGAGACAGAGAGAAAGACAGAGAGATAGCTAGATGGAGGGCTGGCTTTGTGCTTGCAACAAGCCACTAAAGGTGCATTTTTAATTAAATTTATACAAAATGTGTCAGTTTTATCTCTATGTTTCAAACCTGACTCTTTTCTATCAAAGTGAAGTATTGATCTTCACTGCCCCGAAGCTACCTGACTGAATTAAACAGAATAAATAGAAGAAGGACTGAAAGGGCTTAGAAACAACTGCAGAGAGGCGAATGTTTAATGGCTCCATAGTCATTTGCTGCAATTAAAAAACAAAACCGTTTAGAGGGGCTGTTAACACCTTGAAGTCTGAAAATCCTCACTTCAAAAAAGCACAAAACAGCTCCCAGGCAAAACATTTTAATTGCCATAAATACTTCCAGCCTCCGCCATCGCTGGTGCGTGTGCATGTTGTGCAGACAGCCAAACAGAGCCCTGGACCCAACAGGACAGAAACGTGGAGCTGGCAGGGTACAGGTACGCTCTGTATGGTGCAGGCACCCCCAGCCAAGGAAAGGAGTGTGCCCAGTGGGACCAGACACATATCCACTCTATGTAAGCAAAAAACACCATTAATTGGGCAAGTTAAAGGTGGATGTTTTAGACCCACACACATATTCCAGGGCCATTTGCCTAATGTGACATTTTTCTCAAAGCTGGCCATACCCAACTGCATATCATGCACGTCATAGGTGCCTTACAGGGCCCCCTCTGTGCCTGTCTCATGTCACAAGAAACTGCCGTGGACTTTGTGCCACAACTGGTCCCACTCGGTCAAAAACTGAGCCGGGGCTGGGACACCCTGTGACGAGAGCCCCTGGGACAGGCAGGCCCAGCAGCTGCATTAAATGCTCTTGATCATCATGCAACTTACAAAAGAAAAAAAAAAAAAGGAGGAAAAAAAAGAAAGCACATTTGTATTTACTTGGTTAATCTTCAGGCATGTGCTACTTACCCAAAAAAGACTTACTAAAGCCTTTCTGAATGGCCTGCGCATCCCTCAGCATGGAGATCTCCCATCCCTGCTCTGTGGTCCTGCTAGGGTTGAGCTCAGAAGAGCTCGATTTGGGGACTTCTTAGAGGGAGACGGAAGCAGGATGAAGAGCCCTATTGGCTTTGGGCTTCCAGAGTTTGCACTGGAAGCGTTTGGCACATCAACAACTCATCCTTCTCCCTGGGTATTTCGGGGACAAGAAATGGCTTACGGCAGGCAGCTGTTTTTGCAGGAGGTGAGCGTGGTTTCCTACCTCAGCCAGGGTACCACCAGGTGGGCAGTGTGCTGTGCTGCTCCTGGGGAAGGCATTTTGTTTTGAAGTTTTATTTTGCGTTTGCAGTTCTGGAAGGAGCTTCACAGCCCGAAACCAGCTTTTGGTTGAAAATCAAAATAAACAAATGCACCAGCCTTGCACATCCCACAGCTGGAGGAGTAAGGTGGCTGAGGCACTGGATGGCAGCTTGGGGGGACTGAATTCAGCTCCTAGCTGTGTCACAGTCTCGCTGTTGGACCCTGAAATTGCATTATTAGTCCATGACTCTAGTCCCCATGCATGAAATGAAGACCAGACAGGATCTTAATTCTGAGGCAGCACAGGTTTGAAAGCCATGGAAATGAATAAGAGTATCTCCACGGGGCACAGAGCAATTGAGAGGAGCTACATCAGACCTAGCTTTAAATGAGCCAGCTCAGATCCTTGAGGAAGAGGAGCCACGGTGCTCAGCTGGGCAAGTGCAGGCTGTTCTCATCCCTCTGGGTTAGATGGAGCTTGCTTTCTGTTAGCTCAGGTATGGCTACAACAGCCTGAACTGTTACCACCCGTTTATTCAGTGGGTTGATTCACCGAGCCACCCGCACACATAACCCTGCAGGCCATGGGGCTTAGCTCCACTTTGGCTTTGGAGCTCGAAGCGCTGAGAAAGTTGCTTGATTTGGACCAGATCCTTTGGCAGTCTCCCAGGGCACTTTCCTGGCTTCGTGGGCAGTTTCACTGATCGGGGTGATGATCAAAGCAAGCCTCCAGCCTATCGCACGGACTGGAAGTCCGTCTTTTTCACTGCTTCAGAATGTCCCACAGCACCAAAAAAGGTGTCCCTTGTCATTTCAGTGCCAAAAAGCATCCTGAGAATTTCCCTTACTTGGATCTGGAGCGGGATGACTTTTGCTGGAGGAGCAGGGTCAGATAATAAAAGCTCAGACCAGCTATTAGTGCCTTATTAGTTTAGGCAAGTGAACTCTGCATCTTCTCGTCTTTCAAACATTTTGTTCAACATTTTGTTCAATTCAGTAATTGTCACTCGTTGTCTGCCATCAATAACCAGCTATAAGACAGCCACACTCTGTAGTTTATTTTCCCGACATTTTCTTGGGTGGAAGAAAAGCGAGGGAAAAGATTTCCTGGGAGTAAGAGGACATTTCACCTGGAGGCTACAGCATGACTGTCACCATGCACAGCTCCTGCCTGCCGTTGGTAATGAACCCCATGTTTTCAAGGTATCTGCTTAGCCATACACGTGGGTTTGTACTGCTGCAGCTCCTAACCAGCACCTGAGCTGCAGGTGAACGCTCATCGCAGTCAGCTGAGACGCTGAAAAACAACGGAAGCGCAGGGACAGAGAGCAGCGCGCTCTGCTTGACAGCATTTCAGAGCTGTGCTCCCACCTGAGCACCAAGTTCTGCCCTGTCCCCTTCATGGGCCTGCAGCCTCTCAGGGGTGGAGCAGCCCTACAGATCTGAGCCAGGTGCCATATTCTGTAGCAGAGGGTACACAGGCGTTCAGTCAACACCGCAGCGTGTGCGTCCCAAACGAACCATCTGGGAACCAAGGAATGCACGTTCCTAGCGTTAAGGTTGAATGCTCCTGCTGATCCCAGCCAAGCTCCTGCTGCTGCACTTCAGAGCGTTTTGCTTCGTTACAGACCCCTGATTAACACTTTCTAAGCATTTCAGCCCACACTCCGGTCACTTTACAGGTTGCAATGAATGCAGATTTGAGTTTATGGGTTCATAAAAGCGTGAATTAAGTCAACAATTTTTCCCCCAACCTATTTGCACAGCCCTTCCTCGAGTGACCTGGCCCTTCAGACAACACAAATATTTCAGCTCAAGCGAACTGCCCAGCAAGGCATTTTTAAGAGGCCAGCCCCAGAGCGGTGCCCAGGAAGCGCTGTGCAGCCCGGTGCTTGCAGCTCTTCCAGCCTCTCCCCCGACATCCCCTATCTTCGGGCTGTGGAAAACGCTGTCACCCAGTAATCTGCCCCTTTTCCTGCTCGCCGCATATCGCCGCTGTGATCAGCCCTATCTCTGCGAGGAGGAGGGGCTGGCTGACCAAATTTCTTTAATTAAAAGAAAAAGGATCAGGTTTATTCCAGATAAGCAGGCAGGATTAAAACAGACAGAAAGAATAGACAAGGGGCAGCTGTCAGCACTCCAGCCGATCCAGCGCGATTATTAATAACGATAAGCAGGAGAAGAGGGCTAATAAAGGGATAATGAAGTGGTCCTGAAAGTGACAGGAGATGCAGCCCGATAAGGGGCCATGTGGCCCGGAGCTGCTCCAGCCCCAGAGAGGTTTGCTGCAGAGCATCCCGCTGGGGCCAGCTCAGGGAGCAGACACCCAGAGGAATGGTTTCAGCCCCCTCGGGACTGCAGCAGAGACATCAGTGGGCTTGGGAGCTCTGGACATCCTTGCTGTGCAGCATTCATACTGAATCCATCAGGATGCTTGCCAGGTGCAGGAAAGACTGGGAGCATCTGGCTGGGCTCAGCAACCCCTGGGCTTTGGAAGGTGCTGCAGACACAGCAAGCTCTTTGTATCTACGAGACCTTCCCAGTGAGGGATTTCTGCTCTCAGCTCTTGCAGGCCCCCCCCACTCTCTCAGCACATCCCCAATATGCAGGCTGCCTGTGTCCTAGCTCACACTTGTGGTTGTCCAAAAAGGTGGAGGGATGTGGCAGGAGAAAGAGCGGCCAGTGGAGGTTTGGCTCTGGGTGTCCTTTCCCGAGGGAAAGCACACGTGCAGGGCACAAAGCACAGGCAAAGACTGCTGCAGCCTGAAGGCAACACATGCACCCACCTGTACCAGCTGGATGAAGGTCCTGGCCACGGTGCTGCTTGTCGGAGGGGAAATACGGTGGGCAAAGTTATTTCCTGGGAGCCATTAAACAGTGAATGAGAGCCTGCCTAACAGCAAATCCAATCTCTGTCCTCTCTGTTGGGGAGGGGCTCAAATCATCTTTTGGGATACTCAGCAGAAGTGGAAAACAAGAGGGAGAATGAGGAATCGGCGCCTCACAGCAAGCTGCAGAAGGCCAGATGGCTGGAGAAGGGTGGGCTTGCTCAGGGAGCGCTCTGGGAGGAATTAAGGCTGTTTCGGACAAATTTGGTCTCTCTTCAATTCAAGCATCCCCGTTTCACCCCCAAGCCTAGAGCATCTTCGTCAGAGAGATGAAGACTCTGGCCATGGGCTGAGCCCCCCCCTGCTCCGCCGGGGCTGGTGGGGAGCAAGGCCCCAGCGAGGAGAGGGAATTGGGCTCTGGCTCGCGCCGCCTCGCTCCGTGCTCCTGCCACTCCAGGTCACCGCAGCAGATGCTGGGAGCATATGCCATGAATTAATTCCGCTTTCCCTGAGACGCTCCGGCAAGAGGAACGGCAGCGCCTTTCCAGCTTATTAACATAGGAGCCCCCCCACCTCCCGTCACTTTGTCACACTTAATAAAACAACCAGCCAGAGTCCCTTTAAGAGGCTCCAGCCTGGCAGGCAGGCTCTCTAATGGAAAGTTGCTAGGTCTGGCCTTTTTTCAGCTTTTATTTTCTACACTTTCTTCCAGAGCTGTGTGTGCAGACTGTCCCAACACCCCCTCACCCCTCCCCAACAAACTGTACTCTAGTAAGGCATCTCCACTAAGAAAGTCTATAAATACTGTATCTATTATAAACAAAACCAAAGATTCCTAAATATGATAGGACGTATAATTCTTTTTTTTTTAATTATTTGTGCATTTCTTTTGCATTGTCTGTGATGAGGCTAACTGTCTGCCCTGAATAGAGTGCTGAGCTCCAGGCCTTTCAGGGGCTCTCTGTGGGCAGGTACGTACAGCAAACCCCCCGGCACACACCCAGACCAGCTCAGTACGCAGGACTTGCTGTTGATGGTGCACTTCGATGGATTTGCAGCATTCCCTCAGCAATGCAGGATCAGAGCAGAACAAAGAGCAAACAGGACACAAGGCCCTCCACAGTGAATTACCACCTTCAAACAGAAGATGGGGAACACTCACCAGGTCTCGGAGAGGCACATGTGAATTAGGAACTCGAGGGCACACTGCTACACCACACTTCACCCTCCGTGATGCAGGTCTGCGGAGGCTGACAAACTTCACAGGATGGCTCTGCAGCCTTACTCATCAGCACTTGTGAAACACGGAGAAGCTCCCTTGATAAAAGTGGTAAAAACCAGGGTTACTGCTCTATTCCTCAGCTAGGCACAGCCCAGATGGCTGATGTGAGCAGGGCACACAGTTCTGCCCTCACTTCACACTATGCCTGAGGATCAACCAGAGCTACACCTAGAAAAAAAATTTACACCTGCTATTTCCTCCTCTGCACACTCTTTCCACAGGACTTTTCAGAAATGCTGAGCAGCTTTGTGGCAGTCTGCACACGCTGGTGCTTCACCAAGAGCTGGCCTGGGCTTGCAGAGGCACCTCCTTGTTTCTTTCCTGCAAGGAGAGTAGCAGGAGTGTGTTCTCCCCTGACTGCACCAGGACCTGAGAGGGGAGAAGGCACGCTCTCCGTCACTTCCCAAGCACTGCAACCAAAACACAACTGCGGAAGGAAGGCAAGAGGGAACGGCTTCCTGGAGAAAGGCGAGGAACCAGACAGCTCACCTCCGTTCCTCCAACTGGGGAAGTAATTGAAAAGACACGGAAACAAGTCTCAGTCTATTAAGTTTATTGAAGGAAATTAAAGAGACAACTTGATCACGGTGCACATAAATACTTGAGCAAGTAGGAAATACCTGACAGCACGGTTTAACTGGGAAGGTGAAAGCACAATCAGACTCGGGGAACAGAAGATGAAACAAAAACTGAGTCTAGAAATAAAGCAGATTTTCAATCACAAGGGCAGTTACCTGCTGGAATAACGAACCAGGGAAGACTTTCAATTATACTGCTCGTCTTTCTAAAAGGCAGGCAAAGCTCGGCCACATCTCACTGGACTCTGCCATGGCCTGTATTATAGCAGGTCAGACTAAATGATCAAAGCCACTAATTTTCCCTTAAAACAGATGAGGCTGTGGTTTTTTTCGGGCCCCGCTCTCAAACTCTGCCCAGGTATGTGCTGGGCTCCCAAGGTCCCAGCCTGGGCACAGCCTGGCCCACGCACTCTTGTCTCCCTCCCACCCCGAGGCCCTGAGGCAGGGGGAGGCTGACAGGACTCTGCCCCAGGCACACGCCTCTGGGAGATTTTGTGCAGCTTTAGAGCAGCTCCTCCAGCACGAAGTCACCACAGCTCATCAGCAAAGGGCTCGTTAAATCCCACTACGCTTCTCTTGTGCTCTGTTCTCTCCCGCCTCTTCATCAGCACCTGCTCTGCCCTCACACCCCTCCAAACGTTACACAAACTGTGTTCCCAGTCACCCACCCTCCTTACTCCTCTTGCCTCTACCTTTGCTCCAGGCCCCCCCTGCTCACCCCCCGCCTCAGATGGCCCTCCCCACGCCCTCCCACCCTCCTACCTTTCACCAGGAAGATCTCTGGGGGTCCCGTATCCCTCCTGCTCTTGCTTCAAAGGGTGCTTTCCTCTTCCTCTTGATTCCTGAAGCGCCCACATGGCCTCCAAGGGGCTGAGCACCGCTGCACAGCCCAGCTACACTTCTCCTCCCTCCCTCCTGGGGCAGCAGCCCCACAGGGGTGTTCTGCCCACCCAGGAAGCTCAGAGCAGCTCTCGGAGGCAGAAGGTGAGAGAGGCAGGATGGTTGGTGCCGCACACGGCTGCTGGAGGAGCAATGGGCTTGGCATGACTCCTGCCTGGAGCATTTGTGCAGCCTACATCAGTGGCTGCCGTCCTAAATGCTGCTTAGCTTTCCACTCTTAATGCTCTGAGCGGCCAGCAATGCCACCTCGCCAAGTCCGTAAAGAAAACTCCACAAACAATATGCCACATGTCACAGACCCAGTCTCAGGCTGGACAGCCAGAGAGTTGGATTCGTAGTTCATTGGATTCGTAGTTCACCCACTCTTGTGACTCTGGCCTGGGCATCCTCTCAGCTTTTGTGCTCACTGAAAACTGGCTGATTTGCACTGAATATGGTGAAACCAGGCGAGCAGCTTAGAGGATCAGTGTGGACTAGTGCCTCAGCTCAAGTAGAAGGGAGAGAGCTCACACTCGATGGTCTGTCATTTAACTGAGAGGAGAGAGACTCTGCTTTCTCTGTTATCCTTGAGATAGGAACTGCACAAATCTACATCCCATTTCTCCCTCTCTTTACCATTCTTTTCCTCTCACACAGGCTTGTAGGGCTTGTCTAATTTACTAAGCTACTTTAGTTTCCTAAGCTTAGCGTTTTGGTTTTTGTTTGTTTGTTTTGTTTTGTTTTCCAGGAATGTAGGAAGAATCCTAAATTCTCTTTGGCCACGGGCCATGGGTGTCAGAGAAAAAGAGACACTGGCCCAGCTGGGAAGTTTCTATAAATACCAAAACAGATTTCTCTGCTCATAGAAAGATTTCAGGACTATCATCCACACACTGGACCCAAAGCATCTTTCTCACCTAATTTTCTAGTTAGAGGGGAGATTTCCTGATTTTACCAAACTTAGCATCTCCTTGAGACAGATGATCCTTCTATTTTGGTGGCCCCAGACTGGGACCCAGTTGCTTCTCTCTTGCTGGTAGATTTTTTTTGGCCTATCAGCTTTGATCTGAAATGTTGCAGAGTACTGAGCTGTCCTCTCTCGGTGCAAGAATAAGAATGCAGCGCTCCATTCGACCTACCAAACAAGCTAAGAAAAGCAACACAATAAGCCTTCCTCCCAGCACCTGCATTGCCCCCAGAAGTATATAGCAATATCCTCCAGCGGGACAAGGCTCTGAAGGACATTGGCTTAGAAGTAATATTACTGTTTCCTGCAAATAATGACCACGGTTCTGTGGGGACAGGGCATTAACAGCTAAATGGATATTTTTTGAGGTGACAATGAGAGTGGGTTACTTGGTTCCAAGGAAACACACACCAGGGAGTTACCCTGTTTCAGAGCAGCAGGCTTCGTTCTTTCACGTGTGGAATAAACGGTATTTTCTTTGCAAGCTACCTACTGCCTGGAGCCATCTCCTTTCAAAACTGTGATCTCATCTGATTGCAAAAGCCAAGCAGGTGAGGCCTGGTCAGCCCTTGGCTGGGATTCCTCAAGGGAAAAAGAGGTGCTAGAAGAAGCAGCGGTGGCAGTTTAATCGGTGATGCTGTTTCCTTCAAGTCAATACAGAGGTGATGTCCCAGGGGAAAGGTTAAACTAGCAAGGGATAGCTGGAGGCTGCTGGATGAAATGTAAAGTACATATCCTGACAACTTGTGGCATCTGTTGTGGGCAGATGATAATCTTGATGTCCTAGGCAAACAAATTGTATCAACCTAAGCTCCTCTGATAGCTGTCACAGAAAACCACACTCCATTCTGTGGCTTTGTAAGATGGTCCCCCAGAGAGGCTGAAATTTTGGTTGAAGAAAGATTGACTGCTGCAGTTAGCTGCAGAGGTGCTGCAGTGAGGTGGAAGTGACTGCCCATAAGTAAATATTTTGTTGTGTTTGGAATTCTTCACCTCTTTGGAGAACAAAGAGTCTCATTATAAAATATCCAAAACTCCTCCCGAGCCAGTTTTCCTATGGAGCAAGCTCCTATTTATTTCCAGTCTGAAATTAATTCTCAAATACAAACACATGAATAGAAAATTAAAGTGATAACATATTTACAGTGAATGTGTGTATGAGGAGATGTCTGGTGTGCCAATGCTCTAGGGCAGACTGAGGTGGTCCTCTCTCTCAGACTGTCCCAGCTCCCACTCAGTCACTAGTTCTGAGGATACCTCTGTGAAGAGATGGTCCCAATCCCAGCTGACATCATCCTACCAAGAGGAAAAAGATTAAACATGCTGTAATGTTATTGGTGACTCCCAAACTAGTGGCTTGCTCTGAATGATGCCCCTGCCATGGAAGGCAAAGATTTTGTTGGCTAGGATAGGAACCCTAGTGAGAATGAAAGGTGAGTCCATGCTACAATTTAAAGATTCTGACAGAATGATTCATGTTCTCAAATACAGTAAAGGATACATTTTTGATATTGTTAAGCTTAGATACTCTCAGGCAGAGTACAAGGAGAAGCCATAGAAATCTTCCACCCTTTTACATGTCTACTTAAGCATCTGCAGTTCTGGGCTGCAGAAATGCTTTGTTTCAAGTCCCGAGCTCCTGCCTGTGCATTTGTACTGAGGTTCTTCTGTCCTGCTTTAAAACTGCCCTGTGCCCCAGCCCTAAATGCCGTCTGCCTGGTTCTTCTGTACCACTCTGGAGAACCACCTAGAGAGCACAGTGGCTACCAAGACTATACAACAGAGCACTGTTTCTGTGGGGATCTGTGGCAGTACCAGGCTCTTCACATGCTCCTTACTACCTCTTTAAGACTGAAGGAGGTAAATCACAGTGATGCCATAATCTCACACAGAGAAAAGACCTATAAACCTTTAAAATAATCTGCTGGGGAAATCAGACCTCCATCAGCTTTAACAAGCTTCTCTTCGCAGGCTCCTCCTCACATCTCTCTCCTCCATCGCACAAAAAAAAAAAAACTAACTTCAGAGTACAATCTGAGACATATAAGAAGCTTTTATCTTACTGGTGTTTCCAGAAAAGTCTCACCTCTCGTAGTTCATGTTCTGGAGCCAAAACTTTGGTGAGAAGCTTCAGGTCAACCTCGCCATCCTATGAAAACACACACAGTCATAGCTTTACAGACACAGAGAAAGCATCGTTTCACCAGAGATGGTGTTGCTAGAGATACAGACACAATATTTTGACCCATAAGTTATATAAGCCTTATCTAGAACAGCACCTCATACAAGGTACCTCATACAAGCAACAGATACTATATCCACACTGTCTGCAGACACTAAGAAACTAAGAGGAAAAGACTTGCAGGCAGACCAGAAGGTGTTTGGATCATTGGCTGTGTATTTTATGCAGCTGAGTATCACTGTCAAGGATGAAGGGGAACTGAAGGAGAGGGAGTTGCACTGGTCACCCCACAGCAACAACCACTTACCAGAGTCTGAAAGGCAGCAAACTTCATAAGATCTTTGTCCAGGTCATAGTAGGTCATCACTCGGTTCACCTGCACACTGCAACCAGATATAGGCAAAACACAAGCCTGGGTAAGTGTGGAATCACATCTGAGGAGAATGGTGGCTTGAACAGGAGTCTTGGGGACACCCATCTCAAATTCATCACCCAACATGGACACTTGAGGTCGGTGTCCACAGACAGAAGCACATCTCATTCAGCAAACAAACAGTCATTGACAAATCTGAGTGCTGGGTTGTACACGTGCATAAAAACAGGACGTGGAGCAAACAAGGACTTCTTTGGAGAAGCTGGCATGCCAGAGAGAAAATCCACAAACTAGATGAAAGGGCCAGAAAGAAAATAGAAAGGTAGTGAACATTCAAATATGCATACTCAGCACAAAACAGCCAAAATGACTCTCAAAGCTGGGAAGTAAAGCATTTCCTAAAAGCCTCGCCATACAAGCTATAGAACAGTAGGGACTTCAAAATTTCCATGTCTGAGCTGAGTAACAGCTATCATATACAATTTCTTAAAATGTAGGCTCCAAAGACAGTCAGGGGGTAGGAAAGCAATATACTGGCATGCCATGCTTCCCTTTGCAGGTTATGCAATGCTGAGAAGACCTGTATTAATTTATCTTCTGCTTATGTTTGCCCGTGAAAATTACTTGTCCTCTATTGCAGAGTGACTATGGATACAGGAAGAACAGATGGGATTATCCAAAAGAGAGAAAACAAATAAATGAACTCTGGTGAGAGAAAAAGTCATTTTTGATTCACTACTGTAAAGTGTCATTTAATTATATTAACAGCTATTTAATTACAATACCCACTCCACACTTGTAAGAGAGGCATCTGTGGTCAGGAGTAAGATATCCACCTCTCCAGACAAAGCTCAACAGAAATCCTAGGCCATGATCTTGGCCATAGGCCCAATAGGAGAAAGAAGAATTTCCTGATACTTTTAAGATAAAAGACCCCAAACTTTCTTTTCTTTTTTTTTTTTTTTTTTAACTGACTGGTCTCCTAAGAGCTAATCCCAAGACTACTGCGATAACACCTTCAAACAGGATTGCACTTTGCAAATTAACCAGGCACTTGAGTGAGAAGGATATCCTGTGGAGGGCAAAACAGTGTGTAAACAAAATGTTCGTGAAAATACGTGTGTACCAGAGGCATTCGTTACACATGCAACCTTAAATCAAGCAACTCATAACTTTTCTGTCAGATTTTGCAATATCAAATGTGTTGCTCTAATGTATTTTTTTGTATATAGAGAGAGAACATGCAGTAATTTCTATCTCTGTGTAGTAGGAAACAAGTTTCCCCTGTTCAGCCTGGAGCCCCACTGCCACAACACACAGCATCAATTGCTGCTGAATGGCACTGCCACCGACACCCACAGCACATGAGATAAAATGGAGTTTAATTTCACCAGCCATTTCGCACTGCAGATGAGAGCCTCCAGAGCACCTGGCAGTGCTTTTACCTGGGGGGAGCTGCCACTTGCATGGCCAGATCTTCCTCCTGGACTTCCTCCAAGTCGGGGATCACAGGAATGTCTGCAACAAGAGAAAGCAGCAGCTGTAAGTGGGAAGTGTTGTGCTCTCCTCTCACTAGAGACAAAGGCTCCCTTGCTTCACAGATATGAAACAGCCTGTCTCTTATTAGAGGAAAACATGAGGCAGTTATTTAGCAATGATTAAAAATATACCGTTTAATATTAAAAGAAGGTAATAAATGCTTGGAGTCAAAAGAAATCTGACAAGAGAAGCAGATTCAGGCTGGGTAGAACTCAATAGCCACGGACTGAATTTGAAGACAACCTTGAAGCTGAAAAAAGCTGGCTGCCTACCTGCCATCATCCTAAGACTGGCAATAACTTGCCTCCTATGAGATGCGTTATCGTTTGCTCAGCTCAGCCACCAGTTTCCTAGAATCAGTTAGAAATGAGACGTGAGACAGAAACTGGGAGAAGCCATGTGAACCTACATGTTGAAGGAGATGCTGGCTGGGACTCAGACTGTGCAGAGACCTGTGATCTTCATGATAATTGAGGAAGGAAGTGCTGGTGGTCCAGCTGATACAAAGCCTAGGGAAGATTCACCGAGTTGTAATGTCATAAATCTTTTATTTTTTTCCAGTGTGAATCGGGAATAGCTGATAAAGGTCACTAGATATTCCCAGCATGAGGACTATGTCTGCTCCACCAAAAAAGGATGCTAGAAACAAAAGAAGGATGGAGAGCAGGAAAAACTGGGTGCACAGTGAATCCTGCTAAAAGAGCAAGGCTCAGGGAACACTAGATGCTTTTTGGTCTGTCCTGTAAACATTTGGAGATAGAGAGGGCAAAAAAGGAGAGAGGAAGAAAAAGGAAAGTAACTGGAGGAGCAAAGGACAGAATACGCCAGCGCAGAGCTCCTTTCAAGACTGAAGGCTACTAAAGTTCTCCATGGTCCCTGAGCACTCAGACCGTGGAGATGCTGGTGGTCAGCTCTGCGAAGAGGTTTCCCTCACACACGGTGGGGACAAAGCTGGCCTCTCCAGCGCTGGGGCAGGCAGGCTGCTCCTGCCGCTGCCAGCAGCGTGGGGCCGTGTTACTGCCGGGCCACAGCAGGCGGCTGGGCCTGACTTTGCCCAGTTCTGCAGCCCAGGCTGAGATGAATATTCAGGAGCTGGAGAGACGTCCCCACCTGTGGCGCTCTGGGCAGGGTCTCGCTGAAGAGCCCCTTGTCCGGCCGCCTGTCAGAGCTCCGCAGGCTCTCAGCTGCCCTCTCCTGCCTGCCGTCCCCTCTTCATCCCCCAGGCTCGCTGGCCGCCGGGGTGGGAGGCAGCCGTGGCCCAGCTGCACGGGGCACGGGTCAGCCTGGGCTTCGTCGCGGCGGCCGTTCGGCGCCGGCCACACAGTGGGATTTCTCACTAATTGGCTGCCTGGTGGAGGGGCTGAGCGGGACAGCGGCTGCGGTGAGAGCCAGGCCGAGGCGAACGACGGTGACAGCTTGGACGATCTCAGCAGAGCTGTGCCTTCGAGCTCCCCAGCCACCCGAGGAACAGGTGCCTGCAAAGCGGCTTTCTGGCTACGGCGAACTTCCCAAAGACGTTTAAAGGAAAACTGCAGCAACAGGCCCGCAGGCTGTCCCTTAGATGGTACGTGCAAGAAATGCCTCGCCGGCGTGTCCCTGTGCCTTTGCAATAGGTCTGCCCCCCTCTGCATGTAGGGACATACCCAGCAGAAGCTGCTGTCCCGCCAGCTCTTTCCTGCAAGGGCTCCCAGCTCAGGATAAAATTTGTAACAAAATGCAATTACAGGATGAAAGTATCTCCATTGTCTGAGAGACTGACCTGTGGAAGAAGCTGCTCAGAGATAATGTGGGAGAAAGTCCCTGTATATAAGCAATAAAGACCAAGGAGGGTGCAGACCAGTGAGGCTGGCCCAAGGGAAGGAAGCAAGCACTATGCCTACATGCCCTGCTAGGGGCAGGCAAATGAGCATGGGAGTGAGAAACAGCCTAATCTCTCCAGATCTATTTCACCCCTTTCATCGGGAGACTGTGAAGGCTGCTCAGCAAACAAAAGTAAATGAAGAGCTACCTGGGAGCAGAGCTACCCTCAGCCACCAGGCAGCATTTCCTGTAAAAGGAGAGGGTCAGATCCTTATCCTCTTTTGGCAGCACAGCTGTGGAAGGTATTCACAGCAAACTGAATTTCTTCACTCAGTGCTCTTTTTGGGGTCCCTTCTTCCTGTTTTTTCCTTTTATTGATCTCTTTTTGAACTAGAGAAAACCGTAAAGTTAGTGTTCTGATCAGTGATGCACCCTCCATTTTTGCAGGTTCCTGAAGAGTCCTGGATGTGCCAGTGCTGACTTTATCTCATTGCCACTGAATTCCATGGAGAGATTCCCAAACTCTTTGCCCAGTATCCTCTACTCTGTATTACCAAAATGCAGGCAATCACATAGAAATTCTTTCCAAAAGAAATTCAAGGCTCCAATGTTTTATAGACTCTTTGAAAATACTACAGACAGAAAAAGTAGAAATGCTCTGGGGGCTCCTTCCAGCCCCTCCAACAAAGGCAACTGCACGATTGTTCTTACTGCAAAGTGCAGGCGATTTTGTCCATTTCTAGGCTGAGGTAATGCCCTTTAGGACTGTCAGAGACTGACAGGAAACAGAACAAAAACACGGCAAATTATAAGAAAATATCAGCTCCCTAAGCTAACTGCTATCAATAGCAAATCAGGCCTGAAATATCTGGGTCTTAATTTTACTTGTTACTCATAACTTCCCCTTCCCTCTGCCACACCTCCCTCTCCTTTCTCTCTCCTTACAGTTTGCAAAGTGTCTCCTTTCTCACTTTATTAGCAAGTAGACAACATTCCCCCTCAGTTGGTCTCCAGCCCCCTAATCACTCTTGTTACTCTTCTAAGGGTTTACATCTCTTTTCTTTTTTTTTTTTTTTCCAGTAAGCTTTTTCTGGTAACGCATTCAAGTCATGGCACTATGTCAACTGTACCACATGGGCTACAGTGCTGCAAGAATATAGGCATACTCTTTATTTTAATATTCCCATTAGGCGTAGTGAGACTACTTACATGTGATAGTAGTACCTGCAGAAATGTTCACGGGACCATGTTCTCCCAGTCTTGCAGTGCAGCATGCATACAGCTGGGAAAGGTTTTGGCTTTCTCCAAAAACAAGGCCCGTTACAAGCTCCCATTCTGTGTAATTTGCCCTGTGACCCACTGTTTTCCCTCCTGTTGAGTGCGTGGCTTTCAGCTCATTCTCCAGAACACTGACACGCCTGTGTTTCTGCTGTAGAATCTTACCACACAATTTACTGCCAGACTCCTGTGCCTGGATTCAGTCTCCATGTACGTAAGCTTTAGAAGTGATTCGACAACATACCTACATGTTAAGGAGCTGCCTGTGTGCAAAAGGGGACACCTTCACAGCTACCATGTCTCTGCAAGCAAGTGAACAAACGGCCTGGGCATTATGAAAACGAAGTGTTTTGAACATGAAAAGAAGGGATAGCTTCAAAACCTGGAAAGGAAAGGTGATTCTCTGCAGACTAGCTTAGGCTTTTATTTTTCCTTTTTCTTTCTGCACAATTTGGCTGCATTTGGAGAAGAGAGAAGACTCCATATCATTTTTGAACAACTATTTTTTATCAAAACTGTAGGCAAATCTCAGAAACCACATGAAAATCTTACAGCTCCAGCTTTTCTTCTCTCACTTTCACATTCTTTCCTGCAGACTTTGAAATCAGAACAAACTGATATGATAATAACAGTGAGAAACATTAAAATAAAGCTTGAGTTACTAGTAAAGAATTTAAAATAGGGAAACAAACTGGGTACAAACCACATTACTGACCTTGGTTTTCCAGCTGGCCTATGAGCCCTGTGCTATAGGGGAATGCTTCTTCCTATGCAGCCTCCCTCAGACGGTCTTCCCCAGACAGAACTGTGAATCCCCATTTCATATGGCAGATAACAGAGAGAATGCTCCTAAAAATAGCACTCAACTCCCCCTGAGTATCCTAATTTCATTTTAGTTGAAGGGAGGGGAGAACTGGTGGGCACACCTGCCAGGTAGTGCTTTAGAAGCAGAAGAGATGCGTATGCAATAGAAGGTGGAAGGGGTAACAGTGTGTACAGTGACCTTAGAGAGAAATGGATGAGGCTTCTCCTTATTGCTCAAAATGACTGGGAACACAATACAACAAAGCCTTCCCCCACAGATTTCTCAGCCCAAAAATAAACAAGATATTAGCTTCAGAAACAGCTCATGGTAGAGATGTAAAATACTGAGCACCAAATGCTGGATGACCATTGCAGACTCCCCTCTGTCCCCTAGATGATGTTGAACAAGAGTAAACTGTCAAGAAATGAAACCAAAATCAGTGCATCCACAAAGAGTTATGGTGGGGTAGGAGACACCAGGACCAATTATTGGCTAACAGGGGAGCTGTAATATACTGTCTTCAAACATCTAAATCCCAGGGTATAATTAAAAGTAGTATTTTTATTACAATAGCTAGACTGAGGTAGATCTTACCCAAAAACTTCATGGCTAAGTTATGGCGAGACATTAATAGCATAAGGCAGAAGTATACAAATGGAAGGAGGAAAAGATGGAGGGGAAAAGTGAGGGTGATCCACGCTGCAAATGGGTAGCGAAACAATAAACAAGGAATAGCCATTTTTAAAGTCACACACAAAGCAGGGCTCTGTGTGTTCATGCTAGAGCGCATGCAGTGCCAACACCATCACCTTTTTGCCCCTTAGCAAACGACTTACTGACAGCTGAGGACAACAACGGCAGAAAGTGATGAGCAGGAGAAGGAAGAGCCTGTACCACCCTACAGCCCAGTTGCTCCTGCAGGTTGTGGAGTTGCACTTCCCCTCCCAGGTTGAGCTGATTTTTGGTTTAGTAGCAACACCTGCAGGCTGGGTCCCTCAAAGTGCTGCAAGCTCACGGTAAGATCTGGTCCTAGCCCCACAGAACCGAATTCTTTGTTAGAGACAAAGTGGGGACAGACGGAATCTGTTCAAGGTCAGGCAATAAATCGGTGTAAAAAGCATGTCCCGGGTCAGGCCTGCAGTTATTCAGCTGTGTGGCTGCCACTTACTTGCTCACCGAGCTGCTTTAAGAGTCACCTGAGCCAAAACCCTGACACACCTCAAAATGCCTCCAAAAGAATGCCTCCATTGCACTTCGTCTGATCCACTTCTTCCAGCCGTGTGAGTCTTCCAGAGGCCAGCTCAGAGCAGGCGTTCCTGCAGCCGGGACTGAGCTGTCCTCTCTGTCTGCACATTGCCACCTCCAGAGAACAAAAAGGGCAGCGGCTTCTGGAGCTGGCAGTCCCCTGCCGCTAAGCAGGCATGAGAATGAAACTATAGTTTAAGTTACTTGCTCCTAAAATGTAAAAACGAGATAATTACAATATCTCTGCTGCTGCAAAACTTTGTTTTACTGAACGCTGTTACCTTCTGCATCACGTTTGGGGAATTTTAAACAGGCAAATGGAAGAAGGTCTGATTGAAGATGAAGTTAAGTGAAAGAAATTGGTCTCATTTAGCACATGACAGGATTCATCTGTGTTCTCAAGTCCACTGAGGTAGCATCATGGGCGTTTCATATTCATGAGCTGCTGCGACACTGTGTCCCCTCATTTACAAAGCACCGTGTTCAGCAAATTCTGTCCCTGTGGACACTCCGTGCATTTCATGGTCTTGTCAGAGAGACATCAAACACTTCAGTAACCAAATACCAGAAAATGGCTTTAATTAGCGCATCTCAATGCAATAAATAATTTTTCTCTCTAAGTGGAAAAATGGAGAATTTAAAAAAAAAAAGGATTTTTTTAAAGAAAAAAGTGGAAAGCAACAGGCAAAAAAAATCTTCAAAAAAACATAAGGAACAAGGGACACATACAGCTTCTGCTGAACACACAAACAAGCTTTAAGCCTCTTGGAAGCTTTCTCAAGAGAGCAGCAGGCAAATGGAGAGGATAAAGAATACATCTTTGGACGCTGGGACATTAATTTCATAGGGATACCTTTCCCTGATTGAAACTGCCCTAGCAGCGAGCTGATACTGAATGGTGTACGTGCCTGATCAGCCAGCAGGGAGATGAAAACAGCAGGGTAAAAAAGCAGGCGGTACCACAGCTGCCACGGCGCTGCCTTAAAAGCTGAGACAAGCAGAGGATAACCTGACTGTCCCATGCCCCAGAACACCCTTTTGAGAAGAGAACGGTAACAGCACAACCTAGGCAGCTGAAGGGAAAAGTCACCCAGTGGGCAGTTGTCAGGGGATTCACAGGACGTATGTGGGTCATGCAGTAGATGCAGTGATGACCCTCCAGCCTTGCCTTACAGAGGCATCAGACAAAATCATTTTTAATTCAGCCACAACGCTCTGAGGATATTGCTAGCTAGATGGAGGACTGCCTGGGAGGTCGGGTGGTTCACTGAGACATCCGACTTGCTTTGATAAAGCGCCTTGCTTTCTCAGACTGCTCAGCATAATATGACTTCTGCCTCATGTGACACTTTGCTGGGACAGGTTTCAGGCACATTTGCTACCACCACAAAGCCTCTGCTCGGTTTCAGCCCCTGGGAAGCATGAAGAGAGATGCAGAGATACACTGCTGCAATGCCAGGAGCAAACCGAGGAATGGTTCGCTGCAATGCAAACCAAGGAGCCGTGGCAGATGAGTCCCTGAGCTCTGTGCTGGGCTTCAACAGGCAGTAGCCTGTGCTGTATTGTGCAAGAAGACCAGGCACTGGCAGCTTTAAAAGACGAGGAACCTCTTAATGCACAGGTTTTTCACCAGCCGCATAGGACAGACGGAGTGGAGGCCAGGCTCAGGACCCAGAGTCCAACATATTCCTGAGGTTATCTGCAGTGGCCAGACACCTCCTAGCCTTACCAACAGCCCACTGACAGAGTACTGACCCTGCCCTCCTTTCCAGTAACATCTGCTTTCCTCTTTTCAAAGCTGTTCCCAGCTCCTTTGCAGTATTCCCCCGCTGGAACACACTTAGGAGGTAGTGGGGCAGCAGATGAGAAGGCATGAGGTACCGAGGGAGGGTCTGGTGAACTCAGGAGCACAAAATCCTCCCCAATAACACTGGAGATGAGTGATTTTGTGTTAGAGCATTAGTGTGGCAGAGAAAGAACCTTCTCAAATGCTCCCGTGGAAGTACGTTCAGGAGCAGCCGTATCTGATTCTATTTCATCCTCTTCATGTAACGCTGGAAAAACAAGACAAACTACATTTCTTTTATGCTAAATCCTTAGTTTTTTTTTATTTTTTCTTATATATATTTATTAAAAAATGCCTCTTTGATCGGCAGCACCCATGACATTTCCACATCCAGCAACTCCTCAGAAGCCTCCCTCCCTCCACACAAGGCCACCGCTGCTGACAGCCAGCTGGGTTTGATCAGAGCCACTCAGAATCGGATTTTCATAAGACAGATGAGGAATCTTACTGCTGCTCTCTCTCATATCAGATGAGAAACTAAGGGGGAGGGGGAACGGGTCCTGAGGGAACGACACGACAATCAAGGGCTACGCGGTTCTCTCTCTGTCCCTCCACTGCTGCAATTTTCAAAGAAGTTTGCCTTAGGCAGTTTTAAATGATGGTGTCTCAATTCTGTAATCATCTTTCAAGAGCTTTTTCTTAAAGGGTGTTGTAGGTAAACCTAGTCCATCAACTACACTTATGGACTCAGCAATCACAGGACCAATATGGCTCTGTATCTACCATGTCGCAGAATTTAGTCGTGGAAGATGCTCACCCAGACCATCTTTATCAGCCCCAAACAAGCTGTGCTTGCTCCCTTGCAATTAAACTGCCCACTGCCCCCTGACAAGTGGTTAGCCACTCCAAACAGCACTTCAGCCACATCCCTTGGGATATGTTATCTGCTCCACCCCATCCACTGTGCCTGCCAAGGCAGAGACTTCCTCGAACACCAGAGGCTCTAGATCCCAATGTTGTCAGCAGTCCCTGGAGGAGTTCAGGCTGGCCTGGACCAGCAGCAGAGGGGAAACCTTCAGGTTGGTCTGAGTTTGCCCTTCACTGCCCTTGCACAGAGATTCGGGGCAGTGCTGTAAGGGAGCAGCCAAGGGGAGCAGCCGGTGTGCTGACAGCGCCACACACAGAGTCACAGTGCAGAATCCAAGAAACTCAGCAGTTTCTGTCACCCTGCCCCAGGCTCCTCTCAGCCCACTCACACAACGTCCCAAACATCTTGCTTTCCTCTCGGTCTCCATTGCACTGATGCACAGTGCTTTGAGTCCATTTAGCTCTGCTCAAACTGTTCCCAGTGCTGTCTCCTGAGCCTCTGAAGCTCCCACTCACCATCTCCCTGACAGTTCCTGCAGTTCCTCTTACCCTTCTGCCTAATGCTTGGCCAGTAGAGCTGCTTTCTCCGTCACAAACTCCTTGCAGTCACAGTCCCTGGAATCCACCAGCACTTGGTGCATTCTGTAAAAACAGCAGCTCTCCGGGGAAGCAACCAGCAAACTTTGTCAGGAATGATGCAGGCAGCAATAACCCACACCATGCTCTTACTCTCAGCTCTGTTTGGAGCAATTTCATCATTGGTGCATATCTGCATGCAGTTCATGAGGTGTTTGGTATTTTATGGCTCTATTTATTCCAAGTGCCAGATATCCCGTGAGGGCTGCCTCCCACCTGACAGGCAGATGTCACACCCCAGGAGGATGCAGGGACCATGGCATGTGCCCATTTCTTTCTCTCTCTCTCTTTCTCTTTCTTTCCTTTTTTTTTTTTTCATTCTGTTCAAATGCAAAGGAGCTACTGCCACATGCTAGAAGGGTAAGAAGTCCTTCTAAAAGTTGACATTGTATAGAGAGGTCTCACCGTTAGCTCTGCTTCCTTGAGGAGGCTTCCCAGCAGGCAGGAAGGGGTTTTGCCTTGAGGGCACAGATCTAGTGACTGTCCCCCTGCAGCTTTCCTCACCTGCAGGTCAGGTTCAGGTTGTCTGCATAGCATAGTCAGGCTTTCATTTCAATCAGCTCTCTCATTCACACACACTATCTGCTTTAAAATAACAAGCCGTTGTTCCCGCAGACAGAGAATCGCACGTGTCACAGCCCAGTCCTCCAAGGGAAGCCCTGTACTAGGAGCTGTGCATCCCCCGAGTAACAGACAGAAAAGGGGAAGGGACTGCTGAAGACGGGGAAACAGTCTGTGCAGGAAGGAGAGCTTGCAGAGAGGTGCCGATCTTAGCTAACAAGCCCCCACTGCAGTGCTGAGGGGAAAAGTCCAAGGGCAATGTATTGAAGATACAGGCGTTGGGGGAGTGCAACCCAGCAGTGCAGAACAGGTGGACGTGAAAGGAACAAAGGGGAAGCTTTTAGCCAGCATGATGAAGTAGTTTGCTGGTGGAGAGGCAGAGAAAAATGCCAATACTTCTCACCCCAACAGGAAACAGCCCGTTGTAGCTGCATGTCAGAATGAGACACACAAACCGAGTAAAGCCAAATGAAATACCCAAGCAAAGCAGAAGCAGAGACTCTACTGTCCTGCTGGAGAAAGGAGCAAATTGAGGGGAAAGCCCTTCAACGTGAACTCAATTGTCTGTTCTCCCACTTTATGACAAAGAACAGTCTGTACTGGGGAGAAGCAGATCTTGAATGCTGCAGGAAAGGAAATAGCATTCTGCAGATAGCACTTCTTAAACTCTGCTGATAGTCTCCCATCTCCCATCTCATGCAGTTTCCCTGCTGCGCAGCGCTCAGTCACTGCTGCCCATTTTCCCTGTTGACATGGACAGAAAATTGAGCAATTACCCTTAAACTCCTCTCTCTCAGATTGCCCAGATTGCTACATACATAGCATTAAGCCCCCAATTGCCCCTGGCCAAAAGTGACTCAACGTGGCCTGTCCTCTAGGAATTAAACACCTTTTTGTTGCTTATGAAGGTTTATTATTCCTCAAGTTGTGCTGCATTAAATCCTGTTAAAGCAGGAGCCCATGGTGCCGAGGAGCTGGGCCCCACCATGCCAGGGTTCAGTTGGACACATATCAGCCTAGCAAAAATACGTTATCCATTTTCTATGCCTATGTACTAACAGGTCCCAGTGTCTGTTCAGGAGGATGGGCACTGAGCTCAGAGCAGGTGCTGTAGGAAACCCAAACACCCGTCAACTAGACACACCAGAACTGTTGCTGGAGAGACACTGCACTTTTTCAAATCAGTCTTTCCAGCTTGGAGTTTTACAGGAGCAAATGGTGCTTTTAGTAAAACACATTTATTTGCTTCCTATAAACTCAAAACTGGCTCCTTTTTAAAATGGCTCTCTTGGCCTGGATAAGAAGAATTCCTATATGAATTCCTATCTTCCCATATGAAGAAAAAATATGGATTAAAGAAAATGAATTCTGAGCAAAGCCTGAGCCAAGGTACTTACTTCACTTGCAGGATTTTGACAGTCTGTATTGTGCATTATGGATAACTTGCACCTTCTGGGTTTCTCTGTGCACCTGCAAGGAATGGCTAGAACTGCATATGGTTCCATGCGTGTCCCTGTCTGGACCACCCGCTTACGACCTTCCAGGTTATTTGGTCTTTCCCCAGCCTTCCCACAGTCTGTGAAGCAACTGTCCTCTCCCAAAATCCCATGGAGATGAGTAATCAGATGCTATTTCATGCACAGTACGAATGGTAGTGAGAGAATTCTAGTTTTACTTCTGAAACTACAAGGCATAATAAAACCTAGTCTCCACTTGGCTGTGTGACCTTCCCTCCGTTCTCCACATGCCGAACCGTAGGCTCTGTCCAGGGCCTATGCTTTTTTAATGCTTCCTCCAACAGACTCCAAATTCTGAGCCTCTGGTCATTAGTGCCATACAAATGATCACAACTGAGCACACTTCAGATACATAAGGCTATCTTTTTAAATGCACACAGTTTTGTCTTTCATTCTTTCAATAAAAAGGTTGGATGGGGGACAAGCAATGTTAATGGAACGGTAGAGCTAACCTTTCTAACAGGTTAAAGGAAGGCAGTCCAAACGTCTTGGTTGACAGCAGCAATCAGCAGGCAACCACACCTGTTCCTATTAAGGCGTACAACCTAACACATTATGCAGCACAAAATAACCATGACCCATCCTTGAGGACCCCCACACCAGGAAGGTCTGTGTGAAGGCAGGCCTATATGGCTCAATTTACAGCACAACTGCGCAGTGCTGCTCCCTGCCTTCTACACTGGGCAGTTATTTATATCTCTCAGCTTATTCACAAAATTAATTTTAATTAGGTTCTGGAGTTTGTTTGTACGTCAGTTTTCTTGACTGCAATTATTGACTGCCCACACAGAGAGCAGTTCTCCCAGAATTAGCCTGTTTGCACTACCTGTAGAAATAGGACCACAAGCATGCAATGCACTGATCATTTAGAGATTTTCCATATGGAAATTAGATCTACAACCCAGCGTACCTGACTGTACTGGAAACTGCCTGGGTAGGAACCACAGCAAGATTAGCAGGATCCTTCTAACACATACATATAATCTAAAAATGAATTCTGATTAGCAAACAATCCAAAATCAACTATTAACCATAGGTTAGGTAGAGATAAATAAGTGTATTATGACTTACCATGTCTTCATAGCACATTCTGTATCAATTCTACTCTGTACTTATTACCCGAGGTGTGGGAGCACTAAAAGTCACATGCTGCTAACATATGGCAAGCGTTTTTACACTTAGTTAGCAAAGAAAGTTGTACTCTGAATATAAGCCCAAGTTTCAGTGAGAAGGACAGCACATATGCAAACAGTCAAATAGCTATTTGGAACAGACTATCAGCCTCAGTGATGTATGCTGAAGCCTATGAAGCCCAAGAAACTTCCCAGAGGGGAAATTAAGTCTATTCTGAAGATGCCAGTGCTGTAAAGGTGCCACTTCTGGCAGTCATATGTTGTAATGCTTAATTTGTCTGGAAGACCCAAATAAGCCTTCTACTCAGTCTCATTAACCATACTGATGTCTGATCCTTTGTGACTCCTACTAATTCTTCAAACACTTGAAGATATTTTACAGATGCAACGTTTTATACACAGTATAAAATTCTTAGCCCTTGAAAATTTAGGAACCTCCTAGAGACTTCAAAGAATTTCTATGTCCGTAGTCTTATAGTACTTCATACTGTGGATTTTTCCTGAGCATTTTCTTGGTTTATCCAGTGCTAGAAGAGTAAGTGGTATAAACTATAAAGAAAACTAGTGCTAAGTCAGGAGTCCAGTAGATTACACAGCAGCCTGTAGAGGGATGGGGTGGGATAACCTACCAGTACATATGTTTAGCTTCTGACCTCAGATATTGCATTTGGCAAGTGGATTCTTTAAATGAAGAATTCTGTCATGACAGAGGCCCCAAGAGAACTGTGCAGGCACTCGTCCTGACTGGCACAAGACTGGGGTGTTATCATAAAACACAAGAGGGACTTTAAGTAGAGCCTGCTCTCACCTGAACTAGGGGACAGTAGTGCTTTCTATCCCTGCTCTTACCCTTTTATTGGTCTTTTAGCTCTCTTCTTACCCCAGTGCACTATTCTCCATATGGAGGCAATCACAGAGAAAAGTGTCCCCTTGATGCTTTCCTTCTTCCCCAAGGCTTTTTGTTATTCTGTTTTAATGAAGAGCCAGACTTAGACTGCAGGCTCACTTCCTCCTCCTCCTCTCTATCTCCTTTGCTCTCTCTCCCCATTTCAGCAGCTGGGAAACTTAAGCAGCTACCACATTTGTTTCCCTCCAGGGTGGTTCATTCCCTTGCCATTTCTAACCAGATGTCTCTGCTCACTTTACTGGAGAACCCCCAGACATGCATGAAGGCAATTCTTGCAGTCAAGTAGGTAATACCTTACCTCCTCCATCACTTGATACCTCCAGGCTCTGCTGTCTGAGACGATGGCTGCAGCAAAACACAAGAAGGAAATAAATAATTTCAAATGCAAGGTCAGAAAAGCATCCTGTGTCCCCTTTTTCCCCACAAGCCTTGTACCTGAGACAAACCCCTAGGTTATTACACATGGCTTAGACAGCAGTGGCTGGGGTGAATCTGCTGGGAAAGCAGACGCTTCTCCCTCTTTCCATTATATGGGAGTGACAGAGCCGTCACCTTACTCCACACCCAGGGAACTACAGAGTGACCAGTCCTGACCCATACTGGGACACAAGACATGAATTCATGCCAGGTTCTGCATCCTTCCCATGTTCCAGATCTTGGTGTACATGAATTTAGAGTTGCATGCCCCTTCTCCATGAAAACAGATATAACGCTGTAAAAGAAGTCCTAGCAACAAGAGGAACTTACTCTTCTACTTCTTCCGCACGCTTTTTTCCTGACCTGTAAGACAAGGAAATGCTTATGTTTAGAAAAGGCTAGAAAAACTTACAAAAAAGCACACCTTTCCCTATATCACTCTTAATGTGCAAAACAGTTCCTGCACCTGGGTCTGATATCACACAACGCTCCTTTAAAAAGTAGTTCTGAGTAACCACTGAACCAAAGTCCCTGAATGCATCAGGTTAAAGCTGAAACATTTAGATCCCAAAGACAGACAGACACAGGTACAGTGAGAGCAACACACACTGTTTTTTTGTTGTCTTTTTTTTTTTTTTTTAGTTTCTCAGATCCTTTTTCATCCTCTCTGCCATCAGCTGTGGGTAAAGCTTGCCTTACCTGAGTACAGAGGTTGGCACATTAGGAGTGAAGAAAAATACATACTTTGTCTACCTACCCCTGAGAGATCGGCAGGTTCTTCCTGCCCCTGGTTGTGCTTTAAGATTATCTGGTTGCCTTTGCAGGTTAGGAGCCCTACTTGAGCCGGCCAAGTTCAGGTCAGACACGCTGTCGCTGCAGTAAATCAGGGTTGATCCAGCTGAGTTAACAGGAGTTCATAATAATAACGTTGAGGGGGGGAGGCACTGGCAAATGGCAGCTCCCTTGCTCTCCACCCCAGCAAGCCCAGAAGTAATTCAGTTCCGATTAGGAACGCTTGTTCAATATTCAAAATGTAAAACATGGAGGTTGCTGAACCAGCACTTTGAAAAGTTAATTAAATGCCAGGTTTCTTTTTAGCAGATACTCCATCACTCGCTGATTGCTTTGGCCATTTTGCAGAGTGAAGTTTCATCTCTATGTGTTGGGAATAAATATTCTCCCCTCCCTTAAGTCAGGGCACCATGACAAGGGATACATGGGGCTCTCCCCTACCACATGCACTGTCCCAAGACACACCAAGATGCAAGAGAAGCTGCTTCATTGCCTTGCACAGCTCCTTTCAAAGCAGTTGCGTGATATGGGGCAGACTTTTTATCAGTTCTCTGTTCTAGCAGGCCACCATCCTCATCTAGTTCTCCTGTGAACAGTCTGCTCTTGTAAGAGCAAGGAGCAGGACACAGAGAATATCTAGCTATGAGAAGGAGAAAGCCCCTTGTCTCCACTGCTCTCCTTGGAGCTTGCAGTCTGTGAGAAGCTAAAAATGAGACCAAATCAGTGATCTGAGCTCTATAACATCCACTGCTATGATCAGAACTGCAGCCATATAAGTGACATCTGCACCCAAGCTTTCAGCTACATTTGCACCCTTCTGTTCATGCCAAGGCAGAAGTACAATGGAGTTGGGGAATTCAGGAGCGTTCTTTCAGTGAGAAGCAATTGTCCAGTTGCATCCTTTTCCCCAGTTTTGTGAAGCCCCTGATACTATGGAGACAGGAAGGAATGGCTCTAGAGAGCCCACTGCCAGCTCATGCTGGTGGATGGTATCTGAAAAGACAGATATGAAAAGATGATGCAAGATTTATCTTCTCTCTCCCCCTTCTGCCTTCACAGAACTGCTTCCCACACCCTGTCTTCAGACCCTTGCCCTCACAGTGGGATCATTTCCTGGAGGTTCAATCTAGCCTCTTCTTAGCATGATCCCATACTCTTGATAATTGTCCAGCCCCAAATAACCCTTTTCTTTCCATCAGTACTCACACTTCTTACATCCTTGCTCATTGCCTGTCCCCAGGCAAGAGTGCAACACTCCAGATGCTTCTACTTCCCAGGAGAGGGCCTTGCTATCCCCGTAAGCAATTTCTGTTTCTTTTTCCTGAGCTCCCTGTCATGGCAGAAATCCAGGTGGCCCAATGGGAAGGCAGTTGTAAGTTAGTCCTAGAGGCAGAGACTATTACGCTCATTCTCAGACTTAAAACGTTCCCAGCTTTTCCTGGTTATGTTAGAAAAGGATTCATCGAGGGCAATAGGCAAACATACACAGTGAGAATTCACTTTACTGTTCTAGATGACTCCAAATCTGGGCAGCTTTGCTGCAGGTCCCAATGCCCTTGCTCAGGTTCAATCTTCTGCCCTCACTCACATTTTCATATTTTGTACAATACACTCAGACTTCTACACAATTCTAGAATAGTGTAGTTTCAGCATTTCCAAAACTATCTTTAGATTTGCCAAATAGCTTTACTTTATTATGAAATAGCTGCATTGTATTGGAGAAAATGGTAATTTGGGGAATAAAGTCATAAGCCAGGAGAGGACAGTAGTAGTGCCTGCTTTAATGCTTGAGTCTGGGTGTTAGAATACTCTCCTACCAAATAGGACAGTTCTCTCCAGGGAGAACTAAATCCCCACTGTCAGCCCCTCCAGGGGAATACCCCAGTCCCCATGCTTCAGGGCACAAAGGTGGCAGCGGATGATGCCAGCCTCTCGTGTTGACAGTACCGTGGTTTACACAGAGCATTTAACTACCAGGGGAAGTAGAGCAGGAGCTAGAAATGACTGCTGTTCTGTTTAGGAGAGACATCTGCTTTCAGTCACCTGCACTACAGAGGTTTGTTAATATATGACTTGGAACAGCATCAATTGATGAAACTGGCATTTCAAACCAGCTCACAGGTAGAGAACTATCAGGGATTTATGGTATGAAATTTCTGGAGTGCCAGCAGAAATTGCAGAAAACCCTATGTGGCCTTGATGACCAAGCTACTAGGTAAAGAAGATACCAACCAGCTTACTATTTCCTTTCATTTTTTTTATGGAGCCTTAAACACAGAGTCTTCCTTTTGTTTTGTTTAATGACATGTTACTGTTTAATTCCTTGCTTCAGTCTGGAAAACAATTACAAAATATTTTTGGTTTGTTCCTGACTAATGTTTTGCTTTTTTGGCCCTACTGCATCATCTAAATCTGAGAGAAAAGACAAGCTTTGCCCCATGTCTTAAAGTTAAAAACGTTCAAGGCAGTAAGGAAAGAAAGGTGTTAACAGACCCTTAAAATGTGCTCTGCCTCCAACCCTGTGGACTTCATAAGCTTAGCTGAGGGCTAAGCAGTAGAGGGAGATACTGTACTGGCAGAACCAGCCACCTGCCTGTCCCTTTGGTCTCCAGGTGCTGTTGAAAGCCCTGCAGGCATTCTTTGTGAAGTTACCACACTGCTTTAAGTATAGTGGGGTACCCAGTCCTGAGAAGTGTCTCAGCTTATCAATGCCAACTGCAACATGCTGAGACCAACATTTCATCCTGTAGGAATACCATGCCTGGCTACACAGCATCCTCCCCATCCACCACAAGGGCACAGCTTTCTAGTGATGAGTGGAAGCAGGCACTGAAGAAACCAGACTGTAAACTCAAGCCAATATCGATAGATTTCCTACCTTTTTCTTGTGCTCTCAGCAAGTGCGCTGCCCTGGTCTGTTTGCTCCAGCAGGAGGCACAGTACAGGGAAGGCAGCAACAAGCATCCACAAAATGAACAATTGTGTAAGAACTATAGAATACAACACAATACAATTGTTCTGCTGGAAGGGACCTCCAAAGATCATTGAGTCCAACTGCCTGACCACTTCAGGGCTAACCAAAGTTAAAGCAGATTAGTACGGGCATTCTCCAAGTGCCTCTTGAACACTGACAGGCATGGGGCATCAACCACCTCACTAGGCAGCCTGTTCCAGTGTTTGACCACCCTTATGGTAAAAAATTTTTTCTTACATCCAGCCTGAACCTCCCATGGCAGGGCTTTGCGTGTATAGACACATCCATTCACGTAAGGGCAAACAAAATAAAGCAATCTTGTGAGCAGTGCTCAGAAATGCATTGTCCGCTGTATTATATACCAACGACCATCAGTTTTTGCGAGAGTGATACCTCTGTTTCTCTCATTCCTTCTGATAGACCCACTGCTTCTGGATGGCCAAAGAACATGGGCTGACTCTGTCATCTTTAAACTTTGTTTCATTTCAAGGCTGTCTGTGCTCCCAAACAGAACCAAATCCTAGAGTATTCCCTCAGGCTTTGGCCAGCTGCTGATCCCCTCTCTGTTTCAGGGTGTCGAACAGCTGAGAAACTGGGCAGAAGACCCCCGACAAACCCCAGTTCACCTTGCTAAACAACTCCTACTACGCAGTACCTATTTCTCTCCAAGCTGTGTGCTGCGGCAGAAGATACAAATCCGATCTCACTCTCGAGCGCTGAGTTAGCTCAGTTCTGGCCAGCAGGAATCCTCCCTCCGTGTTAATGCCAGGGGGCTGAGTCCCAAAAACGAGGCTTTCCCCCAGCGGCACCCCAGCACCCAGCTCAGCCGGCTGGGAGCTTCCTAGAGCCGTGCTGAAGGGTGAAAGGCAGGTCTAATGTAGACATGATCTCCGTTAAACTGTTTCTTTCTCATTTAATGGCCTACCACGGAGATCTAAATGGAGATAAAGTAGCAGGGCTCAGAGAACCGCCAGGATGCTATCTTTATGCGGCATGACAATGTGCAGTGCTTAATTACACACCGTTAACCTATTTTAAGCAGGGGACATAACTGGGATGAATGGGGGGAAACGTCCTTGAAACCTCCTAATGCACACAGCTCGCGGGGGCCGCGGCTGGCTGAGGGGGGCCGGACACCGGCACCTCACCGCACAGGGTTCCCCCCAGCTCCGCCCCGAGGCCTGGAGGCAGCGGCGCCCCGGGGAGGGGGGAGAACCGGGCCGCGGCCGCTCGGGGCTGAGCCCCGTGAGGCGGCGGGGGGCGGCGGAGGCCTCAGGCGGGCCGCGGCCGCCCTCTGCCGGGCGTCGGCGGCGGCTGCCGGGGCCGTGAGGGGACTTGTTGCCGTGGGGCGGGCGCGCCGAGGGCGGAGGGTGCGGGTGTTTCACAAGGCCTGGCGTGTCTGAACCGCTTCTCGGCGTGAATCACGCGGAGCCAGAAAAGTGCTTCAAGCTGCCCTCTTGCTAAAAGGAAAAAAAAAAAAAAAAAGGGCGGGGGGGAATGTCCTGGTGTTGGAGATGTGTCTTGTTTTGAGAGAGCAGGGCGATCAAAGGGAGAGCAGAGAGGGGCTGTGTTCTGGGCAGCGTTCTGCCTGCGTGCTTCCGTCCCAAACCATACCCACCGGTATGGCTTGGCTCGGTCTGCAGGGAGACGCGAAGCCTTTTGCCTCTGGGGCACTGACTAATTCAGGTCTAGGCCTGAGGGAGGGGAAAAACATGATTTAAAAAAAAAAAAAAAAAAAGGACATTGTACGCTCTTGCTCAAGTATTTTTTTAGTGCCCATCACCGCAGCGAGTGGGTGGTGAGCCACGAGTTGCAGCTTGTTCAATAGCCTAAGGCACAGCTAGTTACACATCCACAGTGACGCACAGGCGCGAACTGATCGGCTCTCCCAGCTCTCCAAGTGTGGGCCTCAGCCACTGCTTGTTTGCAGAGGCACAGGGAGTGAAAAACACTCATCAGAGCTGTACAGAACCACAGCCCCTGCTGGAAAGGAGTACCACAGCCTGTCTTCTCCCCTATTCCATTTCACGTTCCTTGGGGCTCCCTTTGGTTGTTCAAGTTTATACCCCCTCTCCCTGGGCTGTGGCAGCCTGGAAAAGGCAGGTTTGTCATGATAAAATCAGGGAGTTAAATCTCTACATCTCCTAAAACCAAGGCAGGCTTTGCCATCAATTTCAGCAGAGCCAGGACTACAAGGAGCCTTTATTTCTGTCACTGCGTGGCACCTCACAGCCCTCTGCTTCCGGACACTGGGACACACGGATGTATGTCTGCATCTCCTCAGTGGGGTTTTGGGCAGACACACGTGTGTGGAACCTGCAATGGTCCCACAGATGACTTTCCAGCACCTCACAGGCTCCCTGGGGTGCCTGGCCCACATGTTGAGCACACTGCCCAGAGCACTGCATGGGAGGAAGAAGGACCCAATAGATGCTGTGGCTAACCAGCTCCAGCTGAAACGAGCTTATGAGGCACTCATTATTCAAACTGTAACAAAAAATGTTCTTTCTCCTCATGTCCTAATACACAGGCTTGCTTAACAGAAGCAAGTAAGGAGGAAAGCTCTGGCAAGCAGGACTTTAGGAACTGGCACAAGGGAACAAGGGGACAGACGGAGTTCACAGGGGTCACTGAACCTCAGCCTACTCACTGCAGCGGCCCCGTAACAGATGTTCCCAGGGCTCCCCAACTCACTCACTGGTAAAGAGCTGACCAGCAGAGCTGCTCAGAGCTCCCACTGAGCAACAGAAAAACAACAACACTCAATACAAATTCCTGCTGTGTGGGAAAACAGCGCTGCAGTTTCTGGAGGTATCCACCACACATCTTCGTTCCCTGAGAACAGGGGCTCCTGTCCAAGAGATCACGTCTTCGGTCTCCAGTAACCACCAGGGCCAACTCTCACACCAAATGGCTTCTGAGGTTACAGGAGCATTGCAGTTTCCATTTAAAGGGAAACATACACTGCTGATCCCCATGGTTACACAGAAAAACTGACTGCTAAAGGGGACAGAACTGGAAAGGAAAGAAAAAGAACCCAAGCTTGCATGCCTTTTTTTTTTTTTTTTTTCCAAATCCCACAACAGAAAACAAACTCTTCAGTCTGTAGGACCTGGCCAAAGTCCTTTTATTTGTGATTGGCCTCACTGAAAACATTTAAATTTAAAAAAAATCCAAAGAACTAGGTATTTGTTACCAAGTGCCACCTTGTGCTATCATCTGAGAGCCACAGTTCTGAAAGAAGGCATTTTAAGAACTTGGGTTAAGGATTTCAGAATAGTAGAGGGGTGATATGGGGATAGGGGAGGACAGAGAGGGAAATAGGGTCAAAACAGCAGATCAGATCATCTTAGGTCTCTTTCCACAGGTACACTGCATTAAGTCAGACTTCACAGTCAATTTAGAGGTGACCTACAAAGGCCAAATTTTTAGCCTTGGCTTTGATGTATACAAAAGGGTTGGTTGCAAGTTGTCTTCAAGAGGATTTTGCTTTTTTAAACTCAAAATATTTGGGAGAGCAAGAATGGTCTCCCGTGGATGTGCTGGTAAATTCCTTGGAGATGCAGAGAACTAAGGAAGGAAAATCAGAGAGACTTCACTGTGAGCACACTTTGCCACCTCAGCAGCTTACCTGGACTGTTACCAAAATGTCCGACTCCCAGTTTTGTCATGCAAACTCCATTGTCTAGGGTAGTTAGACTTTACAACCTTATTAGTTCTTCAGCTGCTTAGTATCTTTCAGGAAAAAGCCAAAGAAAACTTCACTAATAAAAAAAAACATCAGTAGAAATATAGCTATAAAAAAAAAAAAGAAAGAAAAAGGAAGGAAAAAGCCCAACTCTTTTTCGAGGTTCCTCTGAGCACTGCAAAGACACAAGTATGGGCATAAGCCTAGCATTTTCCCTTTGCAGGAAACCCTTGCATGTCACACTGTGCAGGATTAAAAGGAAAAAAAATCCCCCATCACAGCCATGCTACTGAGGGATTCTCAGGTGACTCTTTTGTCTTTTAGGGAGTTTCATTTTTCTGCCAGTTATCTTTACTGAGTCTAAACAGAAACACCAAGGAGAGCTCACCCCAGCAATGACATGGAGGGACAAGAGGACAAGAGCCTGTTAGCATTCCTGGAACATCCAGCTTATTAAAAAAAAAAAAAAAAAAAAAAAAAAAAGGAGGGAGAGAGAAGGAGAGGAAAAAACCCACCCTGGGCCTGCACACTGCAGCTTACCGCCATCTTGATGTCCTTGATGCGTGTCGATGGTGTGGAGGCGGCTGGCACCAGAACAGCCCAAGAGAAGGAATGAGAGGCCAATGGAGATTTATGTGAGGAGAGTGAGATGGACAAGGTAAAATTGTCAGGAGGAGTTGTTAGAAAGTAAAATATATTGTGACAATTCCACTCCTGCCGTTCATCAATAAACTGACAGATCATTTAGTGTCAATTAGGAGTGATAGATGGACAAGTCCCCATGATCCTGGGCCAAAATTAATGGCTGGGAGGGAGAGGGTGATTGAAAATGACGGCTGACATTGAGAGGAAAGTCCTGAAGGTCCCCAAGGGGCCATTACTTGCCTCATTCCCTTGCAGATCAATGCAGGGACAAACCCAAAAACAGACACTTCAAGACAAAACTTAATCAGACTTCCTTTTCTTTCGTCTCCTTCTAAGTTGTGCCCCCTCACTTGGTAGCCTCAATCCTTTGTACCTCTACTGTGCTCATCTCTGAGGACATCCACAGATGGCTGCAGGATGCAGAGGGAAGCTGCTGTCTTCCCCACAGGCAGAAGCCTGGCTCTGCTCCTAACATGGCAGTGTCACAAGGAAGCCCAGCCTGAGATTTATCTCAACATTGCTGGACTGGGAGTAGAGGGCAGACGCAATGACACGAGCTTTCCCCTGCCATGCCAGATAGAGAAACTCATGAGCACTTTACTACTCCCACTTGCAAGACAGGGATGGCCAGAGGTTCTATAAACCAGACACTCTTGAGGATCATTTCATATAGATACAACACAGGATAGTTTAAGCCCATCTTTTTGAAACAGGAGGTTTTTAACTTTAGCTACCTCTAGAGACCTTGAATCATAAAAAACCTTAATCTCTTAAATAACTTTCCTCCAGCTCCAGGGTGCAATCTCACCACTGCCCACCCTCCAGAGCCCTAAATCATGTCTACACATTGCTTGGGTTACCAAAACTGTTCCGCTCTAAAGGTCACCCCAACTGCATCCACTTCCTTCTGACAGGGCCTTGATATCCTGTGAAATGCATTCCTGGACACTGTACCAACACACGTTCCAAATTGTTCTGGTCATTCTCCTAAACAAGCCTTGATTATTCCAACTCCGTATGACCTACCCCTCAGAAAGGAGAGATTTCAGCTGTGGCTGGAGCACCTGTTGCTAAAATGCCAGGATCCCTATAGAAGAGAGGAGACACACGTGCAGGCGCTGGAAGGGATTTCCTCCTGAAAGCAGCACTTGCTTTTTGCTTGGAGGGCCACCTGAAATGAGCTGTGTTTATTCCACAACAACCCCAGCTGCTGCCTGGAGAACTGCATGAAATTTAAGGGGCTCACCACAGGGAGGTTTCAAGACCAAAGGGAACAAGGACCCAGGTAAACTGGAAGTGTCCCTAGAAGAAAAGAAAGAAGAAAAAAAAAAAAGAAAGAAACATACTAACAGGGACAAAAATGGAAGAAATTCTATAAGGATAATCAGCTATAAGTAAAGTCTGATAGATGAGATCAGCACAAGCTGGAATTAAACGGATCTTGGAAGCACCTCTCCTTTGTCAAATCCTCACTAGTGTGCAAAACTGAGTTCCCCTTTCCTTTTCCCATTGGCAGGCACTTTGTGTTTCTTCCTTCTGATGCAGGAGATAACTCGACAATAAAACCTCTGCTTTGCTTGTCACAAGTGTCAACACTGATGTCATTAAGGACATCAGCACAGCCTTCAGAATGGCACTTGGGCTCCATCCAGTGGTTGGAGAGCTGCTTCTCTAGAAAAAATCTGATGTAATTACTGTTATTTATATAATCTCAGCAGGGTACTAGGACCCAAGTGGCTGCCTAGGTTCTTGGCTGGTCCCCTTTCCTGTAACACTGTGGCTACAATATTGCTGGGGCAGCGAGGGGACTGCCTCTTCTCACAGAGAGCTGTTCTCTCTCTGTACAAATTAAAATAAGTACAGCAGCTTCAGTTGCAGAGGGCCCTCTCAGTAAGGAATAAAAATTCTTCTGTCACTATTTTGCACCATTTATTTGCTGATAGCAGAGGCCAAGTCTGAGGGTTTGCTCAGACACTTATCTGCAGTGCTCATTATTACCCATATTTACAAAATGGAACTCCTAGTAATGACAGATGTTTTACAGAGGTTCTGGAAGTCCAAAGAAATCTCTCCATGCTTGACTTTTGAAAATTTATCCAAAAAAAAAACAACACCATTTTAATAGCTCAATAGTTGGGAATTTAAATATCTGACACTATGCTATGGGGACTGGTGATAAAATTACCTTATCTTACTTCCACACAATCTGTGCAAATTAATTTTAAAACCAGTTACAGGCTGGAAAAAGGGGTCTCCTCCTCTTCTTATCTTGCAATAGTCTGAGACAGCACTAGTCTGATGGAAGGAACCAGCAAGATGGTGAGAATATCTGCAAGTTTACCTAGGTATGACAAGATCTGGGCAGGTAAGGGACTAGAAAGGAGCAGCAAAGGTAGAAAAAACAGGAAACCACGTTGCAAATGAAATTCTACTCTAACATGTCCCAAATGGAAATACAAAGAACAATTTCAAATCATCATTTCACACTGATAAGACTTTGAACTAGAAATACAGCAGAAAAGAGTTTAAGTATCCCTGCAGGGAAAGCAACAAGTATGCAGTTGCAACTGGCTGAATCTGTCAGAAACAGAACTAAAAGCTTAGACCTCAAATAGGGAAGAGAACACACAGACAGTGACAAGAGTACTTCACAAGTGGCTGCAGTATCCCATCTGGCCTACAACATATTCACACAACACAGAAAATCGAACTGCAGCCACTCTGCTCACCCTTCCTTTCTAAGCAAAAGATCACGGATTTCAATACCGTCAGTTTGAAATTACTTAAAATTACTGAAAGCAGTATGCTTCCCAAGCGTAGGCTCAGTTACACTGGCATAGGAGTCCTTATAGCTGCACCAGATATATCAAGAGAAGCATGTTATTCTAGTGTAGTTACATCTCCCCTAGTGAAATTGGAGCAAGTCAACATGATGGGCTTCCAAACTGAGTCAAATTGGTAGAAAAGCTGTGGGGAGATAAAGCCTGAGAAAACAGAAACAAGAAAGCTGCAGCAACATCGGTATGACATCAGCCGATGACTCAGACTTTTCACATGAGGGCTTTACTCTGGGATATGTCACAAAGACAGCCTCACAGGCCAGCATCTCAGACTTTTCTGAGGAAGAGAAGGAGAGAGGGAGAGAGATCACCCTGTTGAGAATCCGCCGCTGAAGGAAAGAACTGTCAGGGAAACGGTTGTACAAAAGTCTCATCCCTCCTATGCCTAAAGAAAGTCATAACAAGACTTGCCATCATAAAATGCATTCCATAAAAGCTCTTAATACAAAGGAAGAGAATGCTGTCAGATAAGGCATGATACTGTATGCGTGAAAGAGCAAGGGGCACGTCTTCATCTCACATCCCACTGGGCAGGGTCATACAGGTAGAAAGGTCTGCAGCCCCCTAGCTCCTGTTCTGCTTCTTCAGCTGAATTGTGTCCAACCTCGTAGGAGCGTTTACTCCAAGCACCTGCTGTATCTATAAACCATGCAATTGGGATGCTAGACAAGTATCACTGACAGCTACTGCAATCTATCAGATGAGGCTGAAGTTAAACCATGGAAAACATCCTAGAGTAGCACACAGCACAGTGCCATTACATTAGGAACCCACACACTGTCCTTCAGGGCACATTAGGCTCAGTCCTGAATAACTATATTAGCTCCTATCCAGTCCCTCACGTAGCCACCAATTACATGATTTATTTTTCCTAAGCAATGCAATTCACCCTTGTTCTCTGCTATCACATTTCCATAAAGCTTCTACTTGGTTCTACAAAGAGCTGATTTATTCTTCGGAGACAAACAAAGAGCGATAATTTTCCCAGAAAAGTACTGTTTTGCAGAATATTGACAACCTTTCTCACCTCCTAAGAAATACTGACTACGTAACAGGTCTCTGGATGCTCTGTCCCATTCTCAGGGTTCCAGGAAAGAAAATATATAACTTTTCCAGAAATCTGAGTGCCTCCAAAGCACATGTCCAGACATATACACTCTTACTATAGGCCTTAATGTATACAAGCAATCTCATACCGCTCCATGGCAGAGGCCTTCAGTTCAGTGAATAGAAAATATAACACCAGCGTAACTTCACAGCTTAAAAAATAATTAATAGATTGAAATCTCCTCCTAGTCTGAACTATCTTTTAGTTTTGATACCCATTCTATTAGCATGTCTGAATATTTCCTTTCTATTAGATGTCCTTCATAAGCATCAGGCTTCTCAACATACATTGCACAATTTGTACAGTTTTTTCTTCCGTCTCTTCTCTCTGACCATCTCCATCCATCTCCATTATAGCACAACCCCATACACACATACACATTGACAAATTTGACCTTTACTGTCAAGGCTAATCACTAAATCCCAAACTGTTCATTGCACACTTGTCAGTGGGACACTGTCATGTGTCACTCTCCTGGAAAGGACGCAGGCAGTCAAATCCCACCCCACCAGCTCCTGTATTTAACATGCTCATTATGTTCTTGGGCTCCTTCCAGTTACTACACCAGGTGAGGAATACAATGCCTCCCACAGACAGAGATGTGTACACACTTCTGAGCCCATCCAGAAGTGTCAAATTATAAAGAGCATTTGCTAGTGGAACCGTGCAAGAGCAACACTTCAAATGGTTTCAAGGAGTTATAAGGATAGTGGAGATACAAGCCATCTGCAAGATTCAGAATTTTTTTTCCAATGCCTGTGGCAGTAAAGCCCAACCAGTGATGTTCAGTTAATCCACGCCTAAGCTCTTAATAAAAAAAGAGGTGAGTACTCACTTGGTAGTTGCCAGTACAGGATCATCTGCCCAGCCTCCTTGCCGGCGTGGGGGTTTGGGTGGTGGATCCTTTAATAAAGAGGAGAGACACGTTACAGCCAGCTCCAGTCAAGCCAAAGTCAAGCCACTTCTGACACCATGTTCACACATACTAAAGTAACAACTTACCAAACAGAGAGACAATGGTTAAGATGCTGTTTAATCATAAATAAAAGGAAGAGATATATTGCAGGACAGTTTTTTAAGTGTCTTTGTAAGCAAAAGATGTACCACTAGTCAACATCTTGACAAGTTGCAGGTCTGTGTGTCTTTGACTTGCCCAAGACACAAAGGAGATTTGATCTGCAGAGGACGCGCTGTCCAAGGCACGTTTCACGGGGAACACCTTCATTACCTATACTCACATTTCAGCTGGGAGCATCGCATTTTACATGTTTGCTAGGGCACAGGTCAGTCAGCACACATTTTAGACAACTCATTTTAGATGAGGAATTGTTCCCTCAAGTGTCTGCTTTTCTCCACTGGCTAGAATAGGAAGTTAGACGACAAGTTCAGATACAGACAGACATATCAAAGACCTCTAAAATTAGGGGAGACAAACCCTAACACCACCACCACTTCTGAAACACTAAAGGGAAAGTTCATTTGGAGCTTAAAGACACTCCCTGCTATGTTCTTGCACTGTCTTGTGTGGCACTCCGCCGCATGGCAAGAGAAGACAAGCATTCAGCTTGGGGCTTACGATGGGAATTTTCAAAGACTGGGCGCACCGTGTGGGAGCTGCCCATCGTCTTCTGCAGTTTGGGGCTCAGCCCTCTGCCTGAAGCACCTTGTACAGCAGTGTCTTCAGCGTTTTGTGTGGCAGGCAGTGGTGAAAGCAGGGGAGCAAGGTGAACCCCGTGGATGAACTTAAGTTTATGTAGCTCCCAGTTGATGGTGCCCAGCTGCACAGACCTGTGAAAGGACCATTGGAAGAAGGGATAATTGGGTAAAGTGATGTCTGAAAGTGAGGAAAACATGGTCAATGCAAAGGTGTCTAAGCTAGAGAAATGGAGAGGGGACATGTGGCTCCCACAGCTTTTAAGAAAGGGAACAGACTGGGTGACTCCTGAGGATTTCTGATTTGACAGAGGGGAGCTTGCATGTGTGGTGGGGTCAGCCCCGAGCCAAAGCCAAATTGTCTCTTGCCACAGATGAGGAAGGGGCTGAGCTAACCCCTGATGGTAGGGGTCTCCCGTGTTTATTTCTTGAAGCAGAAGCATTGTTTGTGAGTGTGGGAAATGAAGAGAGCCTGCCAGGGGCAGCCGCTGCCTGCTGCAGGGAGGGGGCACGACCCTGCATAGCTCCCTGATAGGAGCAAAAATAGTCATTCTCCAAAAATAAACAGGGAGCAGGAATGAGGCAGGAGCTGCAGTCCCAAAATACCAGCTTTCTTCGGCAAAGGGAGCACAGGAGGGCAGAGGGACAGGCAGGGAGCGTGAAACGCAGGAAACAGCCTCCTTATATGGGCTCATCCGCAGGGGACAGAGCTCAGCCGACTGGAATGGCCATGTCACAGAATGTGAAGCCTTCGGGGGCCCAAGTGAATGGAGTTTTCTGATCTTTAAATGATTCCCCCAGATTCTTAAGATGCCAAACCAGAGAAGAGGCTGCAGTGCCAAAAAAGGAGCATTTTGAATTCGGTTGATCTGGACACACCCAGAGCCCAGGAAAAAGGGGAAAAACACACCACATATGGGCGTGCGTGCCCACATAAACATCCCTATTCCCATTACACACACCCCTACCTCAAAAACACACTCCCTCCCACGCTGATCCTTCCCATGCAAACAACCCTTCTCCCTCCTCCCCGCATGCCATCCCCCAGATCAGCAGCAGCCCATGTTCCCTTACAACTCCTCGCAAAGGCACACCGAGGTATACACATGCCACCAAAGAGCTTGGGCAGAAGGCTGAGGGAAAACAGCATCTCCAGAGCACTCCCGTGTACTTGGAATTTCAAAAACCCCATCCCCAAAACTAATCTTTAACTCCAAGATAAGTCAAGCTGGGCACTCCAGATGAAAGGGTGCTGAGAATGACTGCCCCAGTGCTTGCACAGGACATGGCTCCATTGTGATTAGGGGCTTGATTCCAACATCTTCCCAATTTTATAATGCTTTCCCATCGATCATACGCATCAGGCAACCGCGAATGTCTGTCAGACCCTGACAAACAGCTCACGTATACCTACAGGCCTTCTATTCCTCTTGCAATAAATCAGGCAATTCTTTTTGAACTGCCCACAGGAGCACTAGCAACAGGAAAGGCAATGTTAACTGTCAGCCGAGGATAAATAGTTTTTCTTCGTCGGTTGCCTGTAAAGTGCCATAATAAGGTCACATGCCACATGCACTTTTGTCAAGTAAATAAACTTACCTTCATATGCCTTCCCATTTCTAAAATGTAATTTACAATTGAGAATGCAACGTCGTGCATGGCGATAATATGGTCATGGTTAGGGGCCTTGCAGCTGCAAGCAAGAGCTTGAGGGAGAAAGTGAGAAGAATGTCAAGCCTGGAGGGAGCAGGGCAGAAATGGCAGATGTAGTTCTTCTGTAATGGAGCAAACAGGCTCCTGAACACACTTTTCTGATGAAAAAGACTGTGGGCTTTAAATGATTAGCACCTGTTGGTACTATGTGCTATATCTTGGGCAAGAGTTTTATTATATAAAGCTATGAACCCAAAGCAATTTAGCATTCAAAACACTGAGACTCCACCAGCTCCTGACAACAGTGTCCTCTCTCATGTCCTCTCTCAACCACACCACTTACTAACCACTTGTTTGCTGTGGTTTGCTTTTCTGCTTAAGTTTTGCCAGTTATCTCCAGAAGATTTTCCGTACCTTAGTTTCTGCAGATTGTCTGCTTGTATGGGCATGTTGCCATGGTCTTATTTTATTTCTTCTCAGAAATTCAGTTCAGTGCCATTTTCATGAAGGCAGGATTTCCCAAGCCTTCTTCCCAACACTTTCATACTACCACCGTAATCAGGGTTTTATCTCTGCCTTTGAAAAATGACTGGCCTTGCTCGGTGAGCCTGAATTCCATCTCTCTTGCATTAATGCAGAAACGCTACCTTCTTCTTTATCTGTAGTCAGGCCCCTTCTTATCAGACAGGTGTTCGATTCTAATTTGGCTTCCTCATTAAGACAGAAATTTCCAACATACTTGTCAGATCATGTCTGCTGTTTTGAAGGTGCTAGTCGGATATCGCTTCCCTCACGGAAGCAACTAACCTGTGTCTCTGTGGGTCCTGAGGATCCAGCAAAGTTTCTGTTAAGACCCACCACAACGCAGGCAGATTACGGACACGTTGGGTCCCTCAGATTCTCAGGAGGGTCTGGAAATGTGAATTAATTTACCTTCATCAACATGACAACTCCTTTGAAACAGCAAGCACCCTGTGCAGGGAAACAGGGACTCAAATGACATTGACAGTATGCAACAGAGGACGTACAATCTTTCTGTCATGCTGTACATCTCCTTAAAATGTGTAGGATCTGTGGTCTGCCCCATATGAAAACACGGTGAGATTTGTGTGTGGTTTGTGTCCTGTTTTCACCTAGTCATGACCATGGAGCAGAAAGAAAGAAAGGAGTACGTCCAGACTAGAGCTTCCTTTTCTCCAGTAGGTTGCCAGAGTTTCCCCTGACTGAGGAAAAGCAAATGTTCACAAACAAGCCTGATTAATTAGTTTTGACTGTTGCCAGTTAAGGAGCTGTAAGTCAAATAGCTTCTAAGCAGCTACATAACACTCACAATCCACACAGATCTCAGAGCACAAATGATATCAAAAAGGGTTCAATTTCCAGATCTAGGCAAGCCCAGTTTTTTCTTACAAAGAGCAGCCCATCTCTGCTAGCCCTCTTTATCACATCCACAGACAGTAGAAATAACACATCTGATTGTGATGAACCCCCTCCAAGGACTTCTGCATGTCTTAAATGCCTAGTAGAAAAGACTGGATTTTCATTTCTTTCATGATGTGTCATTCTTCATAGTCACTGACCTTCCTTTATAAGGGAAACTGCTACTGAGACAAACATTTCTTGGGGGGGCTTCAAATATTCTCCATCATCCACCACAGCAGGTAATGGAGCAGCTCATTTTGTTAAACAGTTGTCAAGAGTTTCTTCCCTAAAACAATGGTCAGCTCCAGCTAACTAGTCCATTTACGTGTGTACCTGCTGAGAAGTTGGCACATTGCAGCATCCGACACCTTAACCTGCCTCAAGAGTTATTGCTCTTTCCTGCATGAAACCACCGCAGCGTCACACAACAATCTGATTCTGTGAGCAGGGCATTACCAGGTGGAAATCCCTCACAACCCACAGTTACAGGGCTATGCCCCTTCTATCCCCCCTAGATGTAAACATCTCTCACCCAATTTGCTCCTACCTTGTGCTACCTACTAACAGAAGCGCTCCCATCCATCTACACCACTCCTACCGTTCTTTTACTTCCTTCAGTTGGGTCTGGGAGAATTCAAAGCATGAAATAGATGTGTGGAAAGAAAAGGAAAAGCTTTCAATAAAATTATTTCCTATGCGAGTGTCAGGGTCTGTCCCTAATCCGCATCAAGGTAGCCAAGCAGGAAGGACACGACTAGAAAGGCTGGGAAACATGGCTGACCAGAAATGCTATTTCAGTAGATGTCATCAGAAGTCTAGCAGATAACCTCAGAAAGCTGAAAATAACTGCCCTGCCGGCCAGCCGCTTGGGGTGCACGGGAGAGAGGCAGCGCAAGGCCTTGGGGAGCTCCGGGCCACACAGTGCTGGGGCTCACACTGGGGAAGTTGGCCTAATTAGGGAACAAAAGTTCAGCTGCATTTTTGAGATTCCTCCTGGAGAATCTGGCCAACTTCCAGCTGAGCGGTCCCCGGGAACAGGCTCGGAGTCCAGCATTTCTACAAGCAACCAGAAGACCACTGGAAAAAAAAAATGAAAAAGAAAAGACGCAATCCCTATAAAAAGTAAGCAGGTAAAAAAGCCAGTGCTTCCCTGGATGCCGGTTCCCATCAGTGGAGGGTGTTTATTAACAGAATCCAAACAGAGGACAGAGACTCTTGGACACGGAGGGACAAATTCAGCCGAGCCCAGGACACACACACGCAAAAATGGCATTCAAAACGTGCACCAGCTACAGGAAAATCTGCCTCAGAGAGCCCTCCCAGGTTCCCAGAAAGGCCTGTCACTTCAAGAGCTACCTACTGCCAGTCCACCCCACTCCCAATTGCATGCCTAAGAAGGCAAACCCTGGCAACAAACCATACAGAGAAAGTAGCTATTCCCTGGTGAGAGCTGTTCTACAAGCTGAAGATCACAAGAGAGAACAGGATGCTAGAGAAAACACAGTGAGACCGCAACGTCTTTGGGATGTGAACTATTTGTCCACCATTCCCTAGATCTTACTGCCACACAAGCTATAGATCCCAAAAGGGCTACAAGAGACTGTGTTAGTATTATACACGTCCTTTTAGGTCTTCTTAGGTAACGAACTCTCTAACTAGAGTGGCTGGACAGTGCCTATTTTTGCCTAAATAATGTCCCCCAGTGAACACACAGCTGAGTGCATCCAGTGTCGGGCTCCTCCGTCCCACGTCTCCGAGCCATAGGCAGGAAATGTGGGGAAGATCACCTGGGGAGCGGCTGCTAGGCAGATTGAGACCAGACCAGACAAAGCAATGAGAGTTTGGAGCTGGGTGCCAACCGCTGTGCGAGGGTAAGAACTGGGTCAGGAAAATACCGCTCTGATTAAAGGCCCTGATCATACAGAGCCCAAGGCCATGTCTACACCACAGGTGCAGACACACCTGCAGGCAGGATCCCTGTGAGTCAGCTCGAGTCTGGAAAGGCTCTGGCTTGAGTTGCTTCTGGTAACCACGCTTGTACCACCCCGCAGCACTGCCCAGCTGGTGCAGGTTGCTTCTCACCGGGGGATCCGTGTCATCTACCCTGTCTTTTACAATGCAAACACACAAACCTCGCCAAATAAGCCCACCACTGGCTTCACATTTCAGGGACTTAAACATCTGATGACTGTTCTTCCAACAACCACTCATTGAAAGCATTTGCTCCTGACATGTCTTCTTAACCTAAAAAGCAACCACTGGGACCTAGAGCTACAGAAGGACTTCACTGCCCCTCTGGAAAGGTCAGATCCTCAAATTCTCTTTGCAATTGTCGCTTTAAAGCATGTCATCGCTCAAACTTTGAGTGATAAAGAGGCATAGATGTCAGCATCCACCTAGTTACGGGGCAGAAATCAGGTGTTCTGCCCGTTATAGCCCATGAAACACCTCAAGGCTACCTGTGGCATGCCTGCCAAAACAGAACTATAGAGCAAAGTTCCAGCTGGATTCACTAGGACTAAACCAGATGTCTTCCTGCTCAAATGTTGTTACCTTGAGATAAGAAAGTCCTTCCCTGCGGCCCAAAACTTCTTTCAGTTCCCTTCTGCAAAGCAGAGCAGCTTCAAGAGAAGGGACTGAGAGCCTTCTCAGACCAGAACAGCTCACAGGTTTGTCATTAGACATAATATTCTCTAGGGAAGTGGGAAACATGACTTGATACATCTGTCAGGAGGAGAAAGAGGGGAATAAAATCAGTATCTTCCAGCCTGCAAAGGAGATGGTGTGTTTGATCTTTGAGTTTATGCATAAAACATGTGGCTTCAATGTCAAAATCAACACCTCCATCCCTGGTGCTCCCTGAGGAAAAAGGTCCTGCTCCACTGCTGATGGCTACAAAGCTCCAGGATGGGGACCAGGATCCCTCCTTGCTAGTGCAAGGACTTGCTCTCCTACAGCTCTCACAGAGATGCCAGGACTCCGCAGAAGAGCAGGGTTTCAGCCACACTGCAGTCCCCAGTCACTCTTTACCACCTTAACAGATCCATGGTCCCATCCTGATAGTCTACATACCACACAGTTTGGGGACCTAAACGGGATAAAATAGTGGATTTTGCTGTTAGGGTAAGGGATCTAAATCCCTCCGTGGATCTGTGTTTAGGGAATCCCCACTGTTTTCCTGCACCAAGTTCTATCCCTCCTTTCAGGCAGGAGCTAAAGTAAACTGGAGAAAGGACTTGTCCAAGGCCCCAGAGCAAATCTGTGGCAAAGCCAGGAAGAGAACCCAGCAAAAATCTTGGCTCCCAGCCACGTTCATACTCCTCCTGCTTATTCTGCCTCTGCAAATTAACTGAGATATTAGGATACACCCTTTATTATACCATTGATCAGCCTTACAGCCTTTGGAAGGTGCAGCCAAATGAGTGATTCAGCTGGCAAAAATTCAGATGCAAGATGAGTGGTTTGCCAGGGGATGCAAAATGAGTCTCAGAGCAGGCAGATGGCTGGAGGGCAGGACTTCAGCAGGTACGTTCACATCAACAGCACAGATGGGGCTGCGTGCTACTATTCGGGCAGCCACAAACTATCTTCACAGCAGCAAGAGGAAAGGGACCAAATCCAGGAAGAGTTCAGATTGTAACACTCAGCACAGCCCAAAGGGAGTTCAGAAAAGGGTTGCATGAGCCATCAGGGGGACAGAGGGGCCAACCTCGGACAGATGATTCAAGAAGCCAAGTATTTCAGCTTGGCCAGGCAATGACTAAGGGAGGGATATACTGCAACTAAACAAGTTTTGGATCACACTTTTTATTATAAAGTTCCACTAATAGTTGGTTCGGAAGGGGCTTGCGATACAATTAATAGAAGTTAGGAAGCATTTTAAAGTCATAAGTATTAAAAGTTACAAGTCAGATTTCTGAGTGCTCCATTAACCATTTTGTTACCCTTCACAGGCATGTACAAGTGGAAAAATACTTTCAAGGGTGACTGTGCTGCTTAAGAGCATAAGCCTGAATAAAGGGTGCAGGAATTATTCAGACAGGAGGGGTTTCAAAGAGGAGATCACTTCATACCAAGGAAAATCTCCTTCCCAGGGACCATTGCACAACATCCGTGAAGCAACAACAATTGCTTATGTAGAAGTCACATCAGTTTAATTGTTTTGAAGAAATTCAGCAGCCAGGAGCAAGAAGACACCTGCAGCATGTGACCAGCCACCACTCAGTACAGCAGACTTTGGGAATCAATGAATTAGGACAAGGCAAGGAGATGGAATTAGTTCCAATGAAATGACTGTAAGGACTGGTTACAGGGAGGTAAAAAAAATAAAAAAGAAGGCTTAGGTTAAAATTAGGAAAAAAATGAGCAAAAAAATCTATTGGGTGACCAGTCCCCAAAACTAGACTCATCCGCAAGAGGTCTGTTTGTCTGATAAATGAAAAAGTGCTCTAGATATAGTTGTGAACCATCCATCTCTGATTAATAAACTCAGTGGATCTTTCTTACAGTATCATCTCTGGCACTACCGAGAGAAAACTGAGCATATCTGAATAGTCTTAACTCCTTGTGATAAGTATACCCCACCAAGGCCAGAAATAATGAGATGGTCAATACAGGTTTCTTTTCTGGGCTTTAAACTTCACAAATGGACCTAGTACACTACCACTACAGGGCTGGTGCTTCAGCAGAACGAATCAGTGTGTGGGAAAGGATGCTTTAACTATCTAACATATAAAGAGAGCTACTCTAGCCAGGAAAAGTCAGCAACACCAATTCCATCCCTCAGAAGAGTGGAAGACTATTAGCACAGAGACTTTAACAGAAACAGGCACTAATTCGTAGTTTGTTCTGAACAGCACCACCTTGTCTCCTAATGCCAAATGAATGCCGAGATGTATTTTAGCTTTGCTGTATGACGAGAGAGGATAAGTGTATTCCTTTCCTCTGTGTAGCGGGAGGTAGTAAGAAGCACTATGCCATCCCATTAACCACAGGTATAAGCATTCCAGAGCAGGTACAGTAAAGAGGAAGGGCTCACAGGAAATAGACAAGCACACATCCCTATTACTACCAGCTGGCCTTCTCGTCTGGGGCACCAGCAGGACTCCATAATCCCTTAAGACAAGTTTTCATGTTATGGGAGCGAGCTAAACATAGTGGACAGGGCATCTAGGTAGGCTCAGATAGGTTCTGTACTTCATTAGCTAATTGTTGCCCTGACTTTTAAATGAAAATAGAACATCTTTCCAGTGGCCACGTGTAGGTCTGTGACCTCAGTACAAGATGCAGCAGCTGATAACAGCAGCTGTTAGAAAGATAATTAAAAACAAAAACAACAACAACAGAACTGTCAATAATAGGAACAGAGGATGCAGGAGAGGTACTGCATCTCAGGCATGATTTTTTCTTATTCTCCAGTGCTAGAGTCCCCTCCTCAGGTAGTCTCCAGACACATGGATAGGGTGGTCCTACTAGTCCCCTTCAGAGGAGCCAGCATCTATCTAGAAAGCTTCTAGTCTTACATGGTCAACCTTTTCCTCAGAGTCTTCATCCTAGAAGGATAAGGAGGGAAAAAGAGAGAAAGAAGTTAAAAGGAAAAGCTACAGAACTCTACGTAAAATAGCGTGGAAGATCGATGTGAACGGCTGTCCCACAGCACACACTTTGCAACCTTCATCGCTTGAACGAAGTACAAAGTTGATCCCATTGTTGTAAGATTTTATATCCACAGTCATCTATGCGTATACAAACTGTAATACTACAAAGCATGCCTGTTTGACTGCAGAGGCAGGAAAGTCTGCCAGCAGTCATATCCTTGAAAGGAATACTAAAAGAAAAAAAAACCACACAACTACAAATGAAAGTGAGAGGAGAATAAACTTAGTTCTAGTAGCATGAGAAAACCCAGATTTTTCAGTCACATAGGATGCTAGAAAGGTTTGAATGGACAGACACTGCAACCGTGCCAGAGCCCACAAAGGATGCCAGACCAGTCATGCTGGGGGTTATACTCCATAGCAGCTTCCACCTCTATTTTCAGGAGCCACTGTTTCTCAGACCAAATTCAGATCCTCCACTGGGAGCAGGAGCTGTAGCCGTTAGCATAAGTTAGCCTTAGCTGACGATAGTGTTGTGTAAGTGCACGAACTTCAGTTAACCCCATTGTATAAGGGAGCAGCTTAGTTACGGGGCAGATGAGTAACTGCAGTAAAGCAGCCTCTTAATCACTGCGAAACTTGTGAGCTGGTTGAGAACCTTCTGATGAGCAGACTGCCAGAACCAGCAGCAGCAACAACCACTTGTTAGGCACCAAATACAAGGAGGAGGCAATTAAGAATCTGGTAATCTCTATACAGTCCTAGAATAACAGCATTCACATCATTCAGGGAGAGACTATAATGTATCCCACAACCCTGCACCAGAACTAAGCACAGCATAGCTGGAACCACTATGCTAACCTACCTTTCTTCCGGACTGCATCTTCTCTCCTCTGGAACAGGGAAGTCATGTAATTTACAAATTCCTTGTATCTCTGATTAAAGTGTTTTGGTATTTGAGTTCACCTGGTCTCTGTGCTGTCATTTGGCCTTATGGTCTTACTGTGGCAAGAACAGAGGGAGGCTACATGCAGGTTAGGGCAGCAGGGGTACAGAAGTGTCCGTATCAGTGAGCAGTGTAAATGAAATCGGATTCACCTAACTGGTAAAATCTGTCAGAACTGTGTATCTGTCAACCAGGGGCCCCTCGTTCTCCCACCTGAGAGCAAAAAGGCTTCTGCAGGACCCAACATGACCTAAACTTCTCTGGGTGGACAGAACCCAGGCAGTACAGGACTCACAGTCGCACTGAAGGAAATCCAGCTGGACAACACGTGTTGAAAAAGCATTTAAATAAAAGCATTTAAATAACCTCCTCTTTGAGCAATCTTCCATCTGGATTTCACCCTCAGCAACTGCTGTGTAGCTGTTTGTTCACTTGGGTTAGATAACCAGAGTACTGTTTAAATGCAGCTTGGATGTCAGCCTCAGGAACGTGGCCAGAAGTCACTACCATGAGTGTCTGTAAGCTGGGTGGTAGAAATCCAAATAGCTGCTCTGCAAAAGTTACCTGCGGGAACATCCTTCCAACGTCCAGTGGAATCACCTCGAGCTTTTGTCTGTCTGCACAAACCTTGCCTATATTTTTGCAGCACAGAAATAATCATTTTTAAGTATCACCCATGGACCAGAACTGTATAAGCAGGCTTATAGATATTAGGTAGGACAATACGCGAAGAACATACTTTCAGAAGTGAGAGCACAGAGACTTTCTGCAGGCCTTGGTGAAACATGTGGAAGAAGCCCATCAGGGATCTTAAATGATTTTGAACAAACCATGATATTAAGTGAAAGAAACCCTCTCTTACCTGTATGGAGGTATTCTCAGCATAGCCTGGAAAACCCTCATCCTTTAGACTGATACACTGCCTGTTAAAAGCAGAGGATCTACAAAGTGCTGCCAGAGGGACATCAACAACACCATGTTGAATTCATAAGAGGCAGAAACCCAACGAAGTCTTGGACAAAGTCCCAAGAGAATCCCGTCACTGTAGGATAAAAAGAAAACTGACTGGAAGCAGAATAACATGAAAATGTTTTTGCATACTAATTTCTTATGGAACAACAAATAGTTCACTCTTGCTGAGAGGAGACACAGAAAAGGAAAAAAATCCTGATATATTTAAATGAAAGGGTTTTCCACTCAGCTTTCCAAATTAATCCCATCAAGAGCTCCAAACCTGGCTGAACAACTTCCTTTGGTGGATGTCATCAAGCCAGCATCCAGGCTGTTGGACATAGCAATGCTAGAGCCAGGAAAAAGGTTTGACTTTTATTCTAGACAAGCGTCCAGAAGTCCTGGTAGAATGCGAGAGCAAAGATCTTCAATAGATCTCATTATGTGACCTGCCCCTCCCATTATACAAATAACATGGCCAGCTTGAGTCTGTCTGATTTTGTCAGAAACCTGATAGCATCAAGATGAGCGAAAAGTAACACAGCAAGCCAAGGGATGGGAAAGGCCTCCCAATGGAAAAATGGCTATATTACCCCTCTGAAAATGAATGTTTGAAATGCAGAGTTCTGGCATGCTGCTAGCAGATTTATCTCTAGGAATTCCCATTTACGGCATATTCCCCAGGGTGCCCGAGAAGTGCCTGCTAATTTGCCAAGGAGCTCTAAAGGCCAGGAACACGCACAGCCATTGTTGCAGGAGGATGCTGACTGCACCAATTACAGCAAATAATCATGTTCCTTCTTGCCTCTTGAAATAATACATAGCTGCAATGTTGTTTGTTAGTACTTGTACTTCTGAAAAGGCAGGAATGCTCTGTGTGTCAATGGCAGGCTACGAGTTTTTTGACACTGAGCTCTTTGAGGAGCCAGAGGTCTGAATTTGAAGGTAATGCAGATGCTTTCACACAGGAATGGGAATTATCAAATAGAGATATGGGCAGAGGAACCACAGAGACACCCCTAGAGTTAAGGAATTTATTGTGGGAGAGTGAACACCATATGTATACAACAGACACTCAAAAGACACTAAAATACTATATTTTTATAGAGCTTGAGGGACATATAGCCTGCTACAAGGCACAAGAGATTGCAGCTGTGCCCTAGGAAAAAGGTTTTCACAACACAATTGTGAAAGAAGACAGACAGGTGATGAGATGTACCATTGTTTGGGGTCTCTTTTGGAAGACAGAGTCCAAGTCAACAAGAAATCAGCAGTAATCTGATAAGATCTACGCTCCAAGTCAGAAGATTTGCATATTGACTTGAAAACAAAGATCTTTTTAATTATGTTAAATGAGTTGTTCACACTTCAAAGTGATTTCCTTGTAATAAGCCCAAATGTTGAAATGCAGATAGACGGACAGGTACTTTCTGCTTCCTTCAAGCAAGCTGCTCTGACTGGAAAACACATCCAGGATGGTTCTTACTGTCAAGAAAAGACCATAACGTTAAGACAAATGAGATGTTCATATGAAAAGCTTGAGCTAAGCGGAAGCTGAGTGGATTGACATGGAAATATAAAAAAATAAGAAGTCAAGATGAATCTTAAAATAGTTTTAAAACCTTGAGGAACTACCAAGAACTGAATCACTATCCTGAATGTGAAACTGCCCATGAAGGTGTCAATAGGCAAAGGTTTAGGACAAATCTCTTTGTCTTCAAAATCACTAATAGGAATAAAACCTCGTGTGATGAAATTAATTACTGGCCACTATGGCCAGTTCTAGTAAAAAGTATGTTTTTTGCTTAGTTATTTTATTTTGAGTTTCTTTGGGGAAGGTTCCTTGAAAGGGTTTCAGGATGACCAGATGGTTGCATGAGACATCCATTGTAATGGCTGACCCCACCATGGAGGCAAGCCAAGGCCAAGCTTCCAGAAAAGTAAAAGGTGGCTGCCAACCCATGGTGAAGGAAAATGCAAGCTTAGATCTATTAAATGCTCATTTTGGTATCAAATATGACCGTGTATGAAAGGCCTCCAATTCTGAAGCAAAGGAAAAGGCTGAGGCTTATACATAGTAGATTTTGTCTCTTCTCCAGTAGCTCCAAGGTTTCCAGTTAACAGCAACACTTAGCAACAAAGAACTGTCTGAAGGGAGAATATTGACACAAACATTTCTTCCTGGTGGTTAAGATCCAGTAATAACATATTTGAATCGTTTAAGGCGTGGAAGGCCTCACCCTTCTGCTGCTGAAAAGCTCACTGCCTTCAGTCAGAAGATTCTAACTATTTCTTAGTCCTCTCCAGGGATGCCCAAAGACTGGAACCTTTATGATCTCTTCACAGCTATTAGGATGGCTGTGATGTGAGACGCACCAAGTACAACTGCAGTAAGGTACAGTCAGTCAGTTCCCCTACAACATGCCTTGGTCGCTTTCTAACCAGGGAATTGGTCCATAAATGAGGATGGGCAGTTCCAGCAGAGAACAATCTGACAGTGAGCCGCCTTCATCTGGAGGTTAACCAAGGTTAACACCCACGTGCAGCACCGGCTGTTTTTTTCAAGGCTTTCTTTACCTATGGGCCCCACTGTTAATTTGATTGCTTAAATTACAAAATTGCTTAAATTACAAAAGATCCTACTACTGGATGTGGATAAAGAGCTCCATTTGCTTTGCACAGACCTGGCATTTCCTATCAGGTCTTTCCAGTGCTGCAAGGACAGATGGAAGAAAGCAAAGGCAAAACCATCTGCTGTCAGGGTCCCTGTGTCCCTTGCTTAACAGGAGTTTCACAGGGCTCACTGAAGAGGCACAGAGCCAGCCTGGGGGATCACCTCAGATCTCCTGAACTTCTTCGAAGGTATATTCAACTTCTTACTATGCAGGAGCTAAAATTTTAGTATAATTTCTGCTAGTCACATTAAACAGAAAGGATGAGGCTGCGCATCACATCTAGGCAAGTATCAGTTACTCCACTTACTGTAAATGCTCTTCCTCATTCTCTAGTACCCACAACTGTGCCAAAAGGAGTTGGTTTGATTTGCCTGTAGAAAGGGATTTAACCCTAGAGATCAGAGCACTCCATTTTGGCTAATGTGGCAGAGAAGTACTGCTACATCAAAGAAGATGAACTCTACAGAGTTTAGGTGACCTCTGAGCATGGGCCTTTCGCTCCTTCCAGAAACTCCCTCACAGGATTCCTCCTGAGCTCCTAATATAACCGGGGAAAGAAGAGTGCATAGGTGGGAGGAGATGATTCTCTGTTATGCCTATTAAAAGCGAAAACAGCATACTCTCTCCAGTGGGGAATAAAAAAAAAGCTACATGAGGTGTAATTGTAAGAGGAGCTGTAACAGTGTGTTTTCAACAGCATAGCAGGGACTCCAGGGAAACAACCCCTAGAAACACATTTTGGCACAGGTGACTGGGACACAACTACTCGATGTGAGAGTTTTGTCATGACACGGAGTATCAGAGAAGTACCCACTCCTAAGACAGACCGTCCCAGGGCTGGGAGCACAGAAGCTTCAAGTACAGTTGGTGCCAGGGTAGTCAGCAGGGCAAAGTGGTTTTGCAGTTCAAAGAAACCAAGAACGCAATATGTTGGAGAACACTACTGGTATTGCAAAAAGCTAAGTATTATCTCATACAAACTAATACCACTGTCAACTTGCTGGAAGTCTGATGACCCTTTTATCCATTTGAAGGTGTAAGGGAGAACTGTCTGCATGTCATTTCCTGACTGATAGATGCTCCTTTCAGCAGGAGATGCCTGTGGGGAGCAACAGAGAGCAAACTTCCAGGATTTCAGGATCCTGCAGCAGTAAGCAAGAGAGTGAATCTAAAGGGTTCAGATCTTATCTTTCTCGGTATTCTGGGATGTTGCTTCACCCTCCCGTGAAAGAGGGGTTCTATACAGTCTTCTGTATTTTAAAGAGGTACCGACAGAACAGAACCTGAACAAAAGTCTTTCTCCAGAGCCAAGTGGGAACTGAGTTTGCACATGACTGCCCATGAGACAAAGTCTCATGCTGCGAAGTTGGCTCCTAGCATGACGTTTGTGGCTGTGTGTGGACAAAAGGAAAAGTAATGTTGCTGCACAAACCTGATACTGACCACCAGAAGCTGTACTCCGGCTCCAGCAAAAGCAAAGTCCAAAGGAAAAGCATCTGCTTACCTGTACTCTGCCTCGCTACCATGGATGGTGGCAAAACTGGTAACAAAATGATGACCCTGTTCATATTTGATACCCATGGAAGATATGCATGTATGGGAGGGAGAGGCGCCAAGGCTGTTTGATACAACTCTCCATGGATCTGAGAAACCACAGCCTCAGGGAAGAGCCTGTGTGAAAACCACACATCCTGCGGAAGGAAACACGGGGAAAGGGGCAGGGCAGCCACTTGGGTACCGGCTCTTAGGACAGACTTCAACAGGGAAAGCACCCCGTGAGGGAACAGCTCTCGGCCGGCACGGAGACCCTCCCGGGGCGACAGGACCAGGACCGCAGACGCCTCCGGTTCCCCCGGGAGGACACCCACCTCTCCGGCAGACGCAGAAGAGGAGTTCTTCCTGCTGACAGTCTCGTCCTGAAGGAGGTCCTGGCGTGCCCGGCGGCCCATCCTCGGCACCTGCGGCGGAGGGGGAAGCGGGAGGAGCACACGGTTACCGACAGGGACAGCTTCGGGAGCCGGGCACAGGACGAAGGGGCGGCCGCTCCCCTCCCGCGGCCGCTACCGGCCCCGCTCACCCCCGCCCGGCGCGGCGCCGCCGCCCGCTGCCGCTCGGCCTCCATCCGCCGCCGCCGCCGGTGCTTCCGGCAGACGGCCCGCCCCGCCGGCCTCCAACCGGCCTCCAGCCGGCCTCCAGCCGGCACCGGGCCGCGGCCGGAGCCGGGCTCCCTGCCCGGAGTTTCGCTGCCGGGGCGGGGAGGAGGCGGCCCGCGGCTGCCGCTCCTCACAGCCAGGGCCGCTCCTGATTGTACCGTTACCAGCGACAAAGAGTGACAGCGCAACCCTACAGCTCTAAGCCCTGCAGGAATACTTTGTGCTAGAGGCAATGCAACACGCCCCGTACGCCTGCTCGGCTTCAGCTGAGGCTCGTGGTCTGGCCGAAGAATTTAAGAAGTCTGAACAAATTGTGACGAATAATTCTCCCCTTTCCCATTCCTCACTGGCACTTTCAAGTAGGCATGCGGTGACCGTGATGATCTAAGGATTAGGTGAAGTAAGATTTGTAGGCAGAGGTAGTAACTTTTTGTTAGATATAACCAGGGAAAAAACATACAAGAAGCGTTTCTGTGCCTGAAAGCTTGTCTGTTTTTTCCAGCTGTATCAATTGGTCTAATAAAAGATATTATCTCTCTTTACAAACCTTGACATGTTCAAAGAATTCAATAAGTGAGAGGTTATTTTCCTTTTTTGAAGCCAGGCTGGTTAGGCTCTCTGAAATCATCATCTTCCAGATATTTGGCTCTTCTCTTTTGATTATGGATTCGGGTACCCGTCAGGTAGAGTGGGCACTTCTCACCCAGCCCCGTGTTCCACCACACAGGAATATGGCCCTGCACTTCCCATCCACTCCTCTGACGAGCTGTGGCTGTGCAGACACAAGGAGAGGGAAGGGACTGCAGCCCCCAGGGTTGCATTAGCGACTGCAGGATGTCTGAGTACAAGTGTGCCATCACAACTGGCTTCTTGCTCAGAAAATGGCACCCGAAGAGGAGTGTGACTGTATCCACAGCAATATCTGCTTAGGTGGCAGTCCCTGCGCAGTTGTGACCCCGAACTTGTAGCTGGTGGGGTGTTGCTACTGGAGGAAGGGCAGGAACGGTAAAGGGTGCCACCTCGAGCTGACAGATCACAAAACAGCAGGACCCACGGGTTCGCTCATCCTGAATTGTCCCTTCCCAGCCCTCTCCTCGCGATCTCTCCCTGGTCCTCACCCCAGGCACGACCCCACCAGCACATCCCAGCCCTTCCCAGAGACATGGGGTGCTGACCACTGCAGGGGCACCAGTCTGAGGCTGACTGAAGGAGGTGATGGAAGCAGTCCACACGCGGGAAAGAAAACGCTTGAGCAGTTGCGGAACTGAGCCTTGCCCCAGAACTTTGACTTGTGACTTCAGAAATTCTCCCTGGGAGAGAAGAACAGATATGTAGAAAGAATGAAGCCTAAAATCTGTCCTGCCCTGCTTCTCTCTGTGTTCCCACACAGACACGTCCACTCCTCAGAATGGGCTTTGTCACCCACGCTGGTATGTTTTTGCCTGCTTGGGGGAGACAACAGAGGAGAAAGAGTTTTCATCCCTCTTTCTGTGTTGTGGTTAAAATGTATCTTGCTTGCTTTAAACGTCGGTGTCACTCATTCTGAACAGCCTAATTCTCCTCTGTGTTTGATCCTGGACCTAGACCAGCCCCTACTCAACCAAGAAGGAGAAAGAATGAACAGGACAAACTTCTGTTCCTTCTGTGGCTGTCTAAAACCGCCTTCTGCACTTGCTTTTTGTTCAGCTTAGGTCTGTGGTGGCTGGGTTTCTCTTTTCCAGTGTATTCTCAACTCTCACCCTGCCTTACTTGTTCGGTTTTGTCCCCACTATAAATCAAAGTACTGCCACCCCCTCTCCTCTGAACAGCAAGTAAGAACTACGTAAGCATTCCTTTCACATACAAGTTCTCACACCTAACCATGGACTCCATCCATCTGGTTTCAACCCAAATCCAATCACACAGAATAGGACTAACAGAGTCCCCCGCTAGCACTGTTTGCTGTTGATTACTTCTTGACTGGGCCTATGAATAGAGCTTGTGTCTAGTCCTCCTTCTGCCTAAGAGAAAGCCTGGAGAGTCTGGGAAAGCAATCACACTTGAGCATTCCCACATGCTTCTGGTCCTAGACCACCTTTAAAGCAAGTGCACACACATGCAGTTAAAGCTAGAGCCGTGGTGGAAAGCTCACATGGTAGCACTACAGTGGGAGAGAACAATGACAACCTTATTCAGAGCAGCTAAAGGTTTTGTCGAGCAGCTCACAGTCAGCTGCAGAATTTATGGGATGTGGGGCGCCTCTAGTAGCAAGCAGTGACACAGAGCGCTGCACCTTTCTTCCTCACCCCTCGCATGAGGCGGCCAGCCAGACTCCTGATTTTGGCACAGGACAGTTCACTGTAAATGTTAAGCTCCCACTGGGAAGCAAAGCGCCAAGCAAACGGTAGCTGCCAGACCTGCTCCACCCTAGCAGCTCCAAGCACCTCACTTTGATTTTTTTTGCAATTTTTTCTCCAAGCTCTTGAAAATATGTGCTCCATCTCTAAGGGTTTTTGGTGGAGGAGAAAAACTACAAATATTGTTATTCACAGAGGTTTCTGGGCCAGTACCTCCTAACCATTGTGAAGCTTCAAACACAAGATTCCTCCCTCTGAAAGGAGGCAGGGCCTTTGGTAGAGAGGAAAGGCCCACGCTTTCGCCTGTCTTGATCTCCACGAGAACAGCCGCTGTTCGAGTTACATCAGCCCCAGCTCAGACCGACAAACCCCAGGCAGGGTTGCCAAGTGTGAAATATTTCCTCCAACACTCACGCGCTCGGTAGCCCTGTCAGGCTCTCCCTCAGCCCAGCTGGATTCCAGCACATCCAAGATGTGCAACCTGTTAGCGATTGCTGTTTGCAGCCACCAGCAGCGGTTCCAGCGTGTGTCAGACCATGGAGTTTCTTCTCCTCCTCTTTACAACCTAGACAGAGTAACATGCCGAGCGGGAAGTGAGCAGCCCGATACTGGAACCGGCACCGTTCCCACATCCTTCTCCTGTGCTACTATTCCCAAGCGCTAAGACCCCACTGTCAATTCACAACAGCAAAGTCAGCTCGCAGCCATTAGCAGCAAAATCTCGCATTTTCTGCTATTGAATTTCATCCCATTTTTTCCATCTCAGCCATCAGAATTACCCACCCCCTCCTATAGGACATCCCAGTCCTCCCCTGTATTGACAAAGCCTCCCGACTTTGGACAAGCAGCCAATTTCATTAGCACATTCATTTCAGCATGCCAAAATCATTAATGAAAACTGGGCCCAGGACCAGCCATTGGGGAACTCATTTCATAATCTCTTATAATTCCTGCACTTATCTCCATCTTAACTAATAACTCACCATGTGGCACTGGAGCAAATGGATTACTGCAGTCCAAAGCAATCAGTTCTACCGCATTTAGCGATGTAACGCGTCGGTTAGAGGAGTTCCCAGAGTGGAAAAGGATCCAGAATTCATCTCAGAAGCACCTCATGAGCGTTAGAAACATCCATCCCCATCCCCATCCCGCAGACAGTTAACGGCAGTGCTCAGAATTTGCAGTCTTGGTTTGCCTGAAGTCATCTTAGAGCCACCAGACCTTGTTCCACCTTTGTCTGCGCAGTCTTCTGAGGAACCATCTTCCCAAACTGCTCTTCGCAAGCAAAGCACACACAAGCTGTGTCCAGCTTGCCCTTCCATCTCCTCTCTGAAGGGTCACACCTGTGTTCCCTGGGGAGCGCTGCTTGCGTCCAACGCTCCCAGCTGCCCCGTGGACTTCCACTGCACCTCTTCCACACTCGGTGTCTTCACCGGGAGCTGGCTGTGCTCACCCCACAGCAGGACCCCAGGCATGCCCTGGTGTTTCCAGCCCCGCACCTTCACAACTCACCCCCCAGTTTCTTTGGGAAGGCGGCCAGCGGGCACGAAGCCCCCAGCCCACCCCAATTCTCCAGGACCCTCTCCAGCTGCCCCCAGCATGTCCGCAGACAGAGGCCCGGCGGGGGGTTCGGGGCACGTCCCACCTCCCGGAGAGGCCCCGTGGAGCCGTGGCAGGAGCGGGGTGCGGGCAGGGGACGGGCGCTGACTCCGGGCAGCCCCAGGCCGCGGGGCGGGCCGGGGGCCGACATTTTGTCTCCTGGCCCCCTTCGGAGGGCGGCGGGCGGAGCGGGGCAGGTGCTGGGGGCTGCCACCGCCGGGGCCCCGCGGCCGCCTTCCCCCCTGGGCCAGACGTCGCGCCGGGGGGCTCCGCGGGGCGCTTTCGGCCGCTTTTACCGCGGTCCGGCAGCGGTTACAGGGCGGGGCGCCCCCGCGGACCACCGCGAAGGGCCCGGTCCGGCCCGGCCGCTGCCCGCCCGGCTCCAGCGGGGGGCGCCCGAGCTCCGCCGCCGCGGAGGCTGCGGCGGCCACGTCGGAGGGCGCCCGGTGCCGCCCCGCCGCCGGGGGGCCCGGCCGCGGGGCTCGGGGGGTGCCCGGTGCCGCCGGCCGTGCGGGGGGCGGCGGCGGGACCCGGCGGGTGGTGGGGAGGGGGGGGGTGGCGGAGGGCGGGCGGACGGCGATCGCCGTAGCCGCGGTGCTGCGGGCGAAGGCCGGGCTTGGAGCTCCCCCCCCGGTGCCGTCCCCCCCCCGGCCGAGCCCCGTCCCGGGGACGTCATGGGAGGGAGGTATAAAATCGCGGCGGCGAGGCCGGCGGAGGGGCAGTGCGCGGCGGAGGGCAGGCCGGGGGACAGCGGGGCAGCCCGGCTGCTGGTGCCGGTGCCGCCGGCGGCGGCGGGGCGATGCCGGTGGCGGCGGGGGCATGAATGGTGCAGCGAGAGGGGCGGGCGCCGCGCTCCCCCCGCGGCGGCGGCGGCGGGGCGGCGCGGCCCGCTGCTGACACGTGCGGCGGCGCGGCGCGGCGGGGCGCTCCCGGCTCCGCGGGGCGCGGGGCGGCGCATGGGGAAGGAGCCCGGCGCGGCGAGGCACGGCGCCCGCCGCCGCTTCTCCCCGCGGAGCGCTGCCAGCTCTTCCTGGAAGTCGTGAGCGGCGCGCGGCGCGGTGAGTTCATGCACCTCCTCGCCAAGCCTCAGCCCGCGGGATCTGGGGAGGCTGCCGCCGGAGCACCGCCCGGTCCCCCGCGCCCGCTCGCCGCTGCCCGGGGGGCTCTCCCGGGGGCCTCCGCCGCCCCCTCGCACATGAAGATGTACGTGCAAAGGGCTCTGGTGCTGCTCTCGCTGCTGAGCTTCGCCACCGTGAGCCTCGCGCTGTCCTCCTGCACCACCTTGGACCTCGACCACATCAAGAAGAAGCGGGTGGAAGCCATTCGGGGGCAGATCCTGAGCAAGCTGCGGCTCACCAGCCCCCCGGAGACCGTGGGGCCGGCTCATGTGCCCTACCAGATCCTGGCCCTCTACAACAGCACCCGGGAGCTGCTGGAGGAGATGGAGGAGGAGAAGGAGGAGAGCTGCTCGCAGGACAACACCGAGTCCGAATACTATGCCAAAGAGATCCATAAATTTGACATGATCCAGGGCCTCCCCGAGCACAGTAAGTGCCGGGCTCCCGTGCGCGCCGGCCCGGCGCGGGGTGCCGCACCCGGGGGCAGCCTGCCCGCCGCACCGGGAGCCGAGGAGCGGCGGCCGCCGGGGATCGGGGAGCTCGGGGCCGGGGCCGGGGTCCCGGCGGGGCTGGGGCGCGTCCCCGCCCGGCTGCGCGCTGGGGTGCGGGGGTGAAAGGGGCCGGGGGGCGCGGGGCGCGGCCCTCCGCAGGTGGAGGAGGCTGGGCGCTGGCAGCCAGAGGGGTCCCCGGCCGGGGAGCTGCAAGGGAAGGCCGGGAGGGGAGGGAGGGCGAGGTGGGAAGGCGGCAGGAGAGGAGGCAGAGGGGGCCTGGGGTGTGTGCGGCGCATTGGGTTAGGGAAAAGAGCCCGGTCCCTGGTGCCGGGCAGGTGGCTGGGCTCGTCCCTGCCGCAGATCCAGGCAACCTGTTCGGTCAGCCGGCTCCAGAGAGGGTGGCGAGGCACTCGCTGGGAAGGCTCCTGCATGGAGGACGCCGTGGAGGATGTTACGCTGACAGCGGCGAGGGATCGGAGAGCGAGCAGAAGATAGCAGGGATGCTGAGCAGGTGCAAAGCAGACAGTGATGCACAGGGGACCCCCTAGGGAACACAGGCACTGAGGAAACGTGACAGATGTTGAGCAGGTGCAGAGCAGATGATGAACAGGCCCAGATGCAGACACTAAGCAGATTCAGGTGCAGAAGCTGAGCAGATGCAGATGCAAAGACAGAGTGAGCAGACATGAACCCCGAGTAGACTGCAGATGCTGAGCAGATGTAGGCACAAGCAATGCTTTTGGTCTGTGCTCTGGATTCCTTAGGGTTGGAAGATGTTGGTGGGCATGCAGTCATACCCCCATCCAGGGTGTCCTCCCGTGATGTAGTGCGGTGTTGGGGACACTGCTTGAATGCCTGCAGTTCTGGGGAGGAGCTGTGACTCGGTGCAGGCAGGCTCAGAATGCAGTTACTCTGCCAGGTTTATGTTAATCTTGACATATGATGAGCTGGAATAAGAGCTACAATGTGGTAATGCAACAAATTTCACTTAATCTCTAGCAGACGGCACTCCATATGGTTATATGATTAGCTCTTAGTTCAGGAGGCACCAAGACTTGAGGAACAGAAAGCGCACAGAGTACTAGCAGCTTACCCAGATTTCAACGTTTTTGACCTACTAAAGTGAAATTCTAAAAATATGTGGGGAAACCAAGTGTCTGTGCAAAATAATACAGCCGCACTACGAACTGGTGTGTTTTGGAGAAGGATACTGGGAAAGCATAACAGTGGGAAATGAAGTCGGAGGAGTGGATTTGGATAAAGTGGAGGGGTAAGGTGAAGGAAGATGCGCTCGGGAAGGAGCAGGGAGGCAGTGGGGAGGGTCTGTGAGTGCAAGGAGAGCTCGGGGCAATAGAAGTGGGTGCTGCAGGTGGGCACGGACATTGCCATAAGGAAAGTCCCACAGGCTCAGCCACTGTCCACCACATGCAGAGTAACATCTCCATGCCTATGGAAATGAACGAACCTGCCCCATGTCCCTCTAGGACACCACAGCACCAAGCTGTGCTGAGATTAAATTCCTGGGAGCGGGCAGCGGAAAGAGAAAGGGGGAACTTTGGAGTTGGGTCCCAGCAGGAGAGAAGAGCTGCAGACGGGCCGTGGTGTCAAGAGACACGCTCCTTTTCAAACCTGGGGAGTTTCATCTCGTACACCATGGCTGAATTTGGCCCCGTGTCTTCAAAAGTGGCTGATGTTCAACTTTCCCATGACTCTGTCACTGTGCCAGGTGGTGATCTCAGAGCACGTTCGGAGCCAAAGCCCGTCTCCTCCGGGGGGGAAGGGGAGCACGGCTCCATTGAGGGAACTGTGAAGATGATACAGACAAGGCTGAAATGTGCGCGCGCGCGCACACAAACTGTTCTAGATCCAAAGTATTAGTCGAGCAGTTTGTTGGCTCACAGAAGTCATCCTTCTCCAAGACTTAAGGCCCAACAGTGAGGAAAGTTGAGGAGCAAAAATAGCAGCAGGGAGAGCCTGATCCTTCTAGGAAGGAGGGATTTTCAGGAGCAGGTCCCTGTCCCCACCCGGAGCTGTTTGGTGATTCAGAGAATGGTCCTCCTGCTGCTGTGCCTCTCAGGCACGTTGTCTAAATTATAAGGAATATTCTTTGAGAGAATAGCTCCCTCTTGATCAACCATTCACTTCAAGGATCTCCTAAAACTCATGGGGGTTCAGGCCCCCTTGAGCACTGATTGCTGGTTAGATTCAACCTCAGAAAGCATCTGCAACGGTCCTGCAAAGAGCTTTGCTTTCCTTCCCAAGGAAAACCATGCCATTTTCCAAGCCAGCAGGAGAGACAAGGCAATTAAAGCAATGGGTCTTTGGGCCAAGCACCCCTTCCCTCTAAACCTACCACCTGCAGAGTTCCAGAAGGATCTTTTTTTTTTTTTCTCCTGAGTTCTGCAGCTTTGACATTAAGCACCTTGAAGTACCAGTGCTATGATACAGACTGAAGCAGCACCTGCCTGCAGCCAGCCTGCCCTTCCTTGACATCCAACTGGAACCACACAGTGATCAGCTGCCTCGAGGCTGGCCAGAAACAGTAGCTGTGTGGGATTGGTGGCACATAGAGAACCTGCACCTTGCTGAGAGCAGTTGTAGGAAGAGGGGATTTCCCAAAGAACACGCTCCCTGCATCCTACCCTGCGCTCCAGGAGGCTGCTGGTCCCATCGTTTGTTCCGTCAACAGCTCTGAGGCTGGCTGGGCTCCACAGTAATAGCAGGGCCCGATCGTGAGGATGCATCCTGTTATGTCAGACACAGAGTGGCATGGGTACACAGGTGTCACGGATTCCCTGCCTCTAGGCTTTGTTACAGCCACTGACTGTTGTGGACTTGCAGGAATATTGCCTCTAGGCTTTGTTCCTTGCTGGTATCTGGACAAGTCCAGATTCCAGCACGGTTAACGCACCACGAGCTGGGACTGGACCAAATTCCCTGAAAACATCACCTAGCTGCACTTGCCTGTGACCTCTTAAAATAAAGACTTTTCCCCAAAGCAGACAGCTTTCTGGGAGTGAGACCTGTGTTCTGGACATCAGACTGTGAGAAGCAGGCTCCAACCTTGCAGTGCTGAGAACGAAACAGAATGCAGCTCTACTGCCCCATCGCAGAGTGCTGGTTCCCAGGGTATGAAGGCAACAGGCAGCTTCTCCTTAGGAAAGGCAAGATAGCCGTTACCATTTCCACTAGGAAGGTCTCCACAGACACCTCTGCCTTACTGGTGAAGGAAGTAGGTAGGTGGCAGTGTGGAGACAGCAGGGAAGTGCACGAGATGGCCATCTGTTACCAGCACAGCTGCCTCACCTCTTAGCTGAAACATTTTAAGGAGTTGATGAACAATAAATCACTTTGTCTCTCATCTGCACTGTGCTGTAGGACCAGATTTGCAGTCTCTAAGTAGATTATCAGATAAAAGTGCCAATGTTGTAAAAAGATAGTGGGCTAGCCTGACCACTGGTCTGATCTAGAAAGGCATTTTGATGGTTACTGGGACACCCCTCCTGGACAGGCAGGCGGCTCTGCAATGGAAGGGCAGGCTGTCAGCAGCACTATTAATAGGGCTAGGATTACAAAACAGCTTAAGGGGGTATTAAAACGCAGCATCCACCTAGCTCTATGACTCAGAACAGTTATGAATGTTAGGCTTCAGCTACAAAGATGCTTTGGGACATTTAATGAGATCAGAGCTTGCTGATCTGTGCTTTTCTGTGGCACAAAACCTAGAAGTGGTCACAGTGGTGGAGTCCCCACAGTGGGTGTCCTCTCATGGCTCGGTGCACTCTCTGTGCTGCAGGGCTGTTGGGCTGAGCATACCAGCTCGCAGCTGCAATGGGGTCCGGTCTCCTGAGGCTACCAAATATTCATGTCTTTAATAGCAGGCAGAGATGTTCCTGTACAGAAATGCTGTTCCATTCAACAGTAGAAATGGCAAAAAAAAACCACCAATCAAATCTCAAGGGGAGCATCTGGTCATTAGCTTACTGAGTAGAATTTTTGCAGCCTAAGAACACATCTTTGTAAACTGTCAGGCTCCTGCTTGCCAAATCTGGGTGTAGCACGAGAGGAAGACGTTCATCTTCATGGAGATGACTCCAGAAGTGCAACAGCATTGCTCAAAGCAGAATTTGGCACAGGAAGTGAACTTCTGCTCTCAGACACTGTTCCACACTAGTCCATCTTCAGAATCTATTTCCCTTGGGAGACAGTGGTGCTATGAAGAGAGGGGCCAACTCCAGGAATATAACTTCAAGGTTACCAGGACTTCCAGCCTATTTGTCACGGAGTGGAACTGTGGCTGGGAACAGGTGATAGTTTTTCTTTTTTTTTTTTTTAATATAAAAAAGAAAGGAAAAGAAAAACCACAAATATCAGCTGACATGAGAGCCTCGTGTTGCCTTGGACAACAGCCAGAGGTCATGTGAGAAGCTTTGTAGAACTGCAAACAGATCTGCATGTGGGTGTAGAGCAGGAGTTGCTGTGCCTTATCTGCAAGAAACCTTAAAGCCTTAATGATGCTGAGCCTTGAAGGCTAACAGGTCAACAGGAGAGGAGCAACAGGAATCACAGCCTTCTCCATGGGACCAAAATGGTCCCAATGAAGAGAAGCTTTTCTTTTTTTTTTTTTGAGAACTCTTTTGGACTTTGTGTTTTTTACCCACTGTCTTTCTGGGCATCCGCGAAGTGGATTTTTCTGCTCAGCAGGCACACATCCAGGCAGAGACTTGCTGTGCTATTTCCTGCCCATGTGTCTGATCTCCGCAGGCCTCTCAGCACTATTATTCTGTCCTTGAAGAACTCTGTATCTGGTACTATCCATGAATTCCTCCTCCAGGTCATGGGTGAGAACTGACCTTAAAACCCAGTTCTTTTAGTACGCACTGAACAGTCACTGCTCCCAAGAAGTCTTCCACACCTCATGCTTTGTGGACACTTGTCTGGCTTTCATTTTAGGAGACAACGTCAAGGTTTGTAACAGGATCACCTTCAATGTACCTTCATCTCTCCAGCATGAGCACAGGGTCAGAGTGACGCCACCACGATGACTGGGAATGGGTCCTACTAGCTGCAAATGAGGCTGCCCCGTTGCCTTCGCTGGGATTGTTGTTTTGAATGCAGGAGACTTAGGAGTACCAGCAATGTGCAATGAACAGTTAGAAGAGAGAATTAAAAATACTGTTGATCTCCACTGATTCTCCAGTTTGCAGCATTGAAATAATGGTGGCAGTAGTGGGAAGATTTTGCAAAATACTCCAAACATAGAGCAAATTTGAGTGAATTCATCCTGTCTTACCTTTAACCATATAATCATACTTTAAAGGTGGTGAGATGTTTGAGTGGCAGGCCTCAGCTGGGAAGCTCTTTCTCAGTCTGTTTATTTGAGATCCCTCACCTCTGGCCTGAGGTTCTCAGTCTTTCCCTCTTTCTTTCTCCTAGATGAGTTGGGCATTTGCCCCAAAGGTGTCACCTCCAACGTGTTCCGCTTTAACGTGTCCTCGGCAGAGAAGAACAGCACCAACCTGTTCCGGGCCGAGTTCCGGGTGCTGCGTGTGCCCAACCCGAGCTCCAAACGCAGTGAGCAGCGCATTGAGCTCTTCCAGGTGGGTATCCTCCTCACCTTCCCCAGTGCCTGAGGCTCCTTAATCACTGCCTCAATTGACATGTGCAAGGCCACAGAAGAGAGAGAGAAGAAACCCCATGCCTTGCCCTAGGCTTCTTCCAGCACACGTGGTGATACAGTCACCTTTCCTCCCTGTTACAGTGTGGTGCTGTCCTTTTTCACACTCACGTTGTCCAGCTGCTCTGAGCACCCCGGTGTGGTGCTCGCTGCAGCTCTTTGCTGCACTGAGAAGGGGGTTGGAAGAGGCACCCCTCACCAGTGGAGGATCCCTGACCCTCCTGTCACATCTGCACACGTAGGTCCCTTGGCAGTTTTGTTCCTCTGACTACCGCAGCACAATGCAGTTGGTGCTAATCCAACGGGTGGAGCTCTCTGACTTGTCACAGGCTTACCGGAAAAGAAACGCTCACTTTCAATGTTCCTTTCACCAGCAGTTGGGGGCACAATTCCTGGCACCCTTAATGTAGATGCTTATCTCGAGTTTGGTTTGAACTCTTGGGCTCCCCTGGTACGATAAGGCCTGGTTCAGGTTTGGAAGTGATCTCAGGCCAGGCCAAACCACCCAGCTAACGGTACAGTTTAGCATCCAGGCAGCACATTCCCACAGGCTGCTGTCTGTCCACTTTGTAGGAGGAATACAGCTAAAATTGTCTTTGGCTGTTAGCTCTTCAGGTCTTCCTGGAATTGAGCTTTAAAAGTCAGAGCAGTTCTCCACCAGATGAGACAGCTGACAAGAAGGCAAGCCCCAAGCTTCTCCATGGGTTTAGTGTCCTGTGGAATGAACCCAGGGTGCTGCAGCAAGGTGTACCTTGCACAGACTATGGTTGCCTGTCTGGAAATGGCAGGGGATATCAGAACAGGGGGGGAGTTCTCCAAACCTTATCAGCCCTGGTGTGTTTTGGTAGAATTTGAAGAGTGGAGGACACATGAAAACACCACTTTGTAGGACTCAACAGGCTTGCTGGGCAAGGGACCCATGGCAAGGTGTTCTGTTACCCACGGCTGGGTCTACTTTGAAATCCAGACCCACATCCCACACATTAATACAAAAATAAAACCACCCGTTACATCTGTTGCTGTATGCTTCTGCCTCTGGATATGTATCCTGAAGCACGGATGGGCTGGGAGAGGTGAGCTGCTTAGGACACAGAAATAGATGCCGTGTAGATCTCTGGAGTTCAGGTTGGTTGTGAAGCACGTTCCTCTCACATGTGCCAGGGTATTCCTGCTGTCTCATGTGTTGGGCCCCACATTCTGAATTTGTTTGTAGCAAGCTGTGGAAGAAGAAAAAGCCACAAGGCTGTTCCTTCCTCATGCATGGCATTGGCTGATTCTCTCTACCACTCCTTCTAACGCAGATCCTTCGGCCGGATGAGCATATAGCAAAGCAGCGCTACCTCAGTGGCAGGAATGTGCAGACACGGGGCTCCCCTGAGTGGCTGTCTTTCGATGTCACCGAGACTGTGCGCGAGTGGCTCCTGCACAGAGGTAGGGGTCTTACCTCGACTGGGTGTCAAGATGTCCACAGAAACATGGATGAGTGTTGGCAGGAGCATATATTTGCTCCTGGTTTTGCAGGAGCACTGCTCAAATAGAGAGCAGCTTCTTTCAGCTTGAGAACAAACCTTCCCCCGGAGAGCCACCTCAGTGTGTGACATTTGCTAGCCTTCTAGCTCTGGCCTGGAGTCCCCGCTGTGCAGCTCTGTGGGCTGAGTCGGAATAAGGTTTCATCCTGTGGAGGAAGAAATTGTTTTCACTGAGAGATGCTGGAACTTCTTTTGTTTCTTTGATTCTAAGCCCAGGGGGACCTCTCCACTGCTCTAATCTATCGTCTGCAATTCGTAGAAAATGAGGATTGCTCTGGTTTAACTTTCTTGTGAGCTAGAGCACATCTAGTAGGAAAAACAGCATGGATCCTGATTTCTTTAGCTGTTTACAGCTTGGCAGGTATAAAGGTGAGGAAATACCAGAGGCTGACACACCTAGACAGAACATACCTCTGCCACCACTGGGCAGCCCTACAGATAGTTACGGGGCAGCTCCCAGCAAGAACACTGACCCCATTCACAGCTGGAGCATAGGCACCGTGACTCACAGCTGGATTGGCCTCACAGATAGAAGCTAGGTGCCACTGAAAACTGGAATGCAGGCACTGGCAAGCAGCCGCTCCCTGGAAGGATAAGCTGTGAGCTTGTAGGCTCCTCCTTTTTGAAGCGCTCCCAGTTGTGTCCCGATGGCTGGAGTTCAGCGCTGGAACTGCGGCGAGCTCTGGGCAGGCACACTGGCTGACAGACATCACAGAGTATGCTGTGCTTAGGAAAAAAGGTGCTAGGCACCTTGTCAATGCCCCAGGGAGCCAGATGTTTCAATTCATGACACAACATAGAAAAAAAGAGCTTTCATAAGAATCTTATGTTCCCTGGGTCAGGCCCACACAGCATGACTGGTCCAGGAAGTTATTATGAAAATAGACTTGCCTCTGGAAAGTCTGTGTGAATGAGACCGCCAGTGGCTCAACAAAACAGGAGGCTGCAGCTGCTGAGAAAAATGCTTCCAGTAAAATTACTTGTCCATATCCACCTCGCTTATTTTCAGATCTCTCCTTCAGACACTAACCAGAAGCCAGATAGCAGACAGGTATTGAGGACGGCAAAACTAATTCAACACAGACACCACAGGCCAACTCTTGAAAATACTTATTTTCCAGTGGAGCTCTTCAAAGCTCACAAATGTTTTTGGGTGCTGAATAGACTAAAAAACGTAACCAGAAACACCAGGTTATCAGGAGCATGGCTTTTGGCACAAGTGAGGCCACAAGATTCTGCTTCCCATTCTCCTTTCCAAGTCAGCTCCTGTGCCCCAGCTCTGATAGCATCCCTCACTTTGAGACAGACCCACAGCCTAGAAGTTCAGCACAGTCCTTGTCCCCTGTGGAGCTTCCCTGTGACAGGAACTGCCCCAGCCAAGGAAAGCTGTTTCTTACAGAGTCCTCTCTTTCTTTGCAGAGTCCAACCTTGGCCTGGAAATTAGCATACACTGCCCTTGCCATACTTTTCAGCCCAATGGGGACATCTTGGAGAATTTGCACGAGGTCTTGGAGATCAAATTCAAAGGTGATAAAGAGCTGGATTAGGGGAGGCCATTGGAGAAGGGAAAGCCTGGATTGTCTAAAGAAAAAAAAAAAGTCTTCCTTTGCATAGTTGAGGATTTTACCTTGCACAACATTTGTTGTAAAGAATACAGCTCTGGGTTTGCATGTTGATCATACAGGTATACCCATTTTGTAGATAGGTTAGAAATGGGAGAAAGGAAGCGCCGGCTGGGTGGGTTTGCATGCATGTCTGCAGAAAGGAGTAATTTTGTATTTCAGTGTCTCTCCAGGAAGCTCAGCTTGATGCCTTCTCAGATTTCCACAGAGGCTCTGCTTTCCAGTTAGGGTGACTGGAACACAAGGAAGTCAGGCATCCTGTGTGAGGTGGCCCAGAGAGTCAGTGGCTTGGCTGGCCTAAGAAGTAGGAACCTCCTGGCTTGCAGCCCTGGGCTGCAGCCACTGGCCCCCACAGGCTCCATTTCTGAGGCTGTTTGAAGAGTGCCAATGATCTGACATCTTCTTTAAACCATTCATCTTCCTGCCTGTCCTGGGACAGGAGCCAGGAGCGAGTGGGATGGATTAATGGCCCCACCAGCAGTTTACAAATGGTAAAACAGGTGGCCCACAAGACTCTATTTCAGGCCTGCAACAGTCAGATTCACCGGGAGTAAAGGGGTCCCTGGGAGGGAAGAAGTCCAAGCATAAGTGGAAGTGGTGCCCTTTTGCCTTGGTCCAAGGGCAGGCATGAAAGCGTTAAATGAAAAGCCTCGTTGTGCCATCCGCTTCCGTACTGACATCTTCTCTGTGGATCCCATTTCTCTCTGAAGGCATTGACAACGAGGATGACTATGGCCGTGGGGACTTAGGGCGCCTGAAGAAGCAGAAAGACTTGCATAATCCCCACCTCATCTTGATGATGTTACCCCCGCATCGCCTGGAGAGCCCAACGCTGGGGGGCCAGAGGAAGAAACGGGCCCTGGATACCAACTACTGTTTCCGGTAAGTGAGAATCCTGCCGTTGTCACCGGGTCCCGGGCCTGAGGCTGGCAAGCGTGGTGACACTTCACATCTCTGGGAAAGGCAGCGTCCTCCGAGGGGGTGCTGAGTCACCGTGGTGCTGCAGGGGCCATGTGAGGAGCGCTGCTCAGCTGACTGCTCCTCGTGGCCTCCAAGAAGGGGACGCTGGCCAGCTCAGCAGAGTCACTGTGAGCTTCTGGCCGAGTTGCAGCGGCCCCTTGCCAGCCCCGGGTGCGGGACAGCAGGGAGGTGCTGCCCCCGGGGCCAGCGGCAGGGCTGCCTGTCAGTGTGTGGGCAGAGGCAGGCAGCTGAGCTGCCTGCCTCTGCCGCTCCTCCGCTCCCAGAGCAGGCCAGCACCGCGTCCCACCGGGTACTGCTGATACTAGCCCTTCCCTTCAGGAAGCTGCATCATGCAAGCACATATAAGGCCCTTCTCTAGATTCACTGTGTGCTGATGCTGTGTTTCAGGAACCTGGAGGAGAACTGCTGCGTGCGTCCTCTTTACATCGACTTCCGACAGGACCTGGGCTGGAAGTGGGTCCACGAGCCTAAAGGCTACTTTGCTAACTTTTGTTCGGGCCCTTGTCCGTACCTGCGCAGCGCAGACACCACTCACAGCACGGTACATCCAGTGTCTTTTCCTTGGGGCTCTGACTCCCCCTTCCTTCCTCAGTCTTATCACATCTGGTCTCTTCAAAACAGCAGAAGCAGTTCAGATTAATACTTGTAGAAAAACTCCAAGGAAACCGCAGGAAAGAGTCTAGGTGGTTCAGCGGGGGGGATGTTCTTCGTATGGACTCAATATGGAGTCCATGCTTCCAGCCAAACGTTGAGGAGTATGCTGTATCTTGGATGAGATGGGAAACAGCAGGACTCAGAGTTTTAGGGTACCTATTTGGTAAGGGCCAGAGTGTTAACTGAATCCCTCAAATCAAATGTCAACCCTGGTCATTTTGTTCTGCCTAATTTTTTCGTGCATTTTTCAATGGATAGAGGATTTTTGTACACTCTGTCAGGTTGTCATGCAAAGCTGTTGAGCCTTGGCACACACCTGCTGTCTACTACTAGAGGGGCAGCTGTAGGCCAGAAGTAACGGGGAGTCTATGTCCATGTCCAGAAGTGAACATGGCTATGCAGCAAGCTTCCCCTTTCTGCACTGGCATCCTTTCCAGCTGTAGAAATCCCACCTGACCTATGGTTTGTTCTCACTAGGCAGTGAAATTAACATATATAACTAGCAGAAAGCAAATATTTTCAGGTAACTTTCACATAACCTCTATTTAACATATGTACACTGGGCAGTCTTTGGGAAGAGTGCCACCTGAGCCCCACTACTGTCTAGAGCGTAAAAAAAAAAGGCAATAGAAAAGCATGCCAATGGAAGAAGCACTAAGAGGAGAAGACAGACTAATCAGCTGACAGTCCATTGCTAAAGCAAGAAAAGCCAGAGGAGAATCCTGTGCTTCTGTCCACAGAATGCAACAGCTCACTTGAAACTTAGCTTCAGGTTTCACTAAAAAAGTCACTGGAAAAATGCTGACTTGGCAGAAGAATAATTAACTGGGTAAAGATGATATTGCAAGAAAGATGTTAACATATTCTTGACAGCTTAAGAGTCTGCAAAGCAGCAAGGCTCGCTAAGGCTAAAGGACTGGTATGAGTGGGAGCAGTTGATCTAAGGGAATGAAAGAGTGGACAGATGCTGGGCAGGGCAAGTAAATGAACATTTAGGTAGGGTAATGAACATTTAGGAAGGGTAATATGCATGCAGTGTGGTACATATACCATCTAGTTGTCCTGAGAAACTCCCTAATAGATACTGGGATGAACGAGCATGAGAGAAAGGAGAATTTAGTATGGTCCCTGATGTTCTCATCTTGATCAAGAAAGGAAATGCTCAAGCAGTAAGTTCAGCTGAGTGATCTGAGCAATCTTCAGAACAATACCACTGCTGACAGCTTGCCAGCACCACCTAGGAAAAACATGGCAAAAAGCAGATTTCTCACCAGTCTGTTTAACTTACTCTGCTGAGTACAGCAGCCCCAGAGGATGTAGTACCCATGTGGTACAGCCAGGGCCTTCGCTCAGTATTCCAAAGAGCTTCTACCAAAATAACTGGAATTACATGGATCTGGATGATAGAACAGGATGCCTCCTTAGAACCTCTGATCCCCCAGGACTGTAGTTAACAGCCAAGGTGCTGGACCTTGTCATATAACCCAGAGAAATGCTAACGAGACCACAGTAGCACAGGTGAGATCATATTTTGGCCCCATGATTCAGCAAGTTGCATATCACTGAAAAGTGGCCACCTCTGGGAAGAAACATGGCAATTCTTTTGTGGAGGCTGCATGGCCAGCGTGTACAGTCATCTGTGGGACAGGGCCAGCTGGGAGAAGGAATCCAGTGCGGTCCCACAGGACACTGTCCTGGCTCCAGCATTATAGTGTAATGACTTGGAGGAGGGAGTGGAGAGCAAGAGCATGAGACAGTTCAAAGCTGGGAGGGAACTGTGAATACTCAAGATGATGGGCATCCATCCAGTGCTATCTAGAGATGTTAGCTGAAATAAGCAGCACTGAGTTTCTTTCTTCTGATTTCTGTAGTGGAACCAAAGACAATGCAGCCCCGGGCTGGTTATACCCAGCCTTGTTATAAGCAAAAATTGTGACACTATACCCCATAGCCAATTAAAAATTAAAGGAGTGAATTACTCCTTGCACTCTTTCAACCCTTAGGCATTGGCCAGGGACTACACTAAAGTTAAAAAGAAAAATGTCTTTGGGTCAGGCCCGGGTAGGTGATATCCTTTAGGAGCAGGCCATGGTCAGGACATGATGAGAGTATTACTCATTTCAGGGAAAAGCCCTCTGATGAGCATAGTCCAAGTACCTAGACCAAATACCTTCCTGTCCTCAACCACTTTAAATGGATTCCTGGCTTTGTCACCACATTTACATGTTTCCACAGGTGCTGGGCTTATACAACACGCTGAACCCTGAGGCGTCTGCTTCGCCCTGTTGTGTCCCCCAGGACCTGGAGCCACTCACCATCTTGTACTACGTCGGGAGGACCCCCAAAGTGGAGCAGCTCTCCAACATGGTGGTGAAATCCTGCAAGTGCAGCTGAAAGGCACCCTGGCCCGCCCAAAGCCAAGAGAGAAACTGTCAGCACCCACTCTCCTGCTCCCAGGCTAACACAAAAGGAACCGGGGGTCAGAGACTACGCATGCAGAGGGCCGAGCACCAAACCCTGGGTCTTAGGGTCTGGCAGCCCTTGGGAATCTCTTCTGGAACATTTCTCAGTCCTGTTGGCAATGTCGCCTTCCCTCTGGGAGCTACTTTGGTGTCACGAAGGCCACACTCTCCAAAATGGCTGGACAGTTGGTGCAGAAGAGAAGGACGGAGTGGAGGAACTGCTGTGTATTTGAATGCTGGGGTAGTTGAACTGGGAAGGCAAGGAATGAGAAAGAGCAGTTGAAAGGGGGAGTGGAAATGGGGCAGCATTTCCTTTTCTAGCTGTAGCTATCTTGGGACCTCAGCCCTCCTCACTGGCCTGAAGAATTATTTTCTCCTGCAGGAGAAAATCTTGGAATTTTCTTCAGAGAAAGAAAATGCACCAAGAAGGGAAGCTGCTCAGAGAAGAGATACTCAGAGATACACACAGACTTTTGTTCCTCAGAGCTGTGATCCAGGAGTCTTGCAATTGTCACTGTGCTTCTGCCAAACCTGTAAGATCAGATGGCAGATCCTGGCTATTGGTTTCTGAATGCAAACTGCAGGGCTCCCAGTCAGCCTGCTGAGGGTGGGCAAATACAAGCAAAGAGGGTGCTGAGTCCGTTTTTAGAAGGACTGATGTCTCCATTCAGCTCTTTTCCCTTCCTGGAAGTTTCTGAATGATGGTTTCTGGGTCAGGGCAAGAGCGATGTCTGTGGGTACCTGAATTTTGGGCCCATTCGCTCATGAGCTGATACATCCTGAGGATCTTTTGTCTGTTGTGGTTTGTGAGGTGCTTTGGGGAGTTCTGCACCTGTTCTGCACAATGATCTCAATGTGGCCCAGGCCTCACCTGCCAAGACTTAAAAAAATATTAATCTCAAAAACATTGTAAAAAATAAATATTTTTGGGGGGAAATGGTCTTTTTTTTTCCCACAAGGAAGTTGCTTGTTGAAGGGCTAGATGGTTTATTATTTTCAAAGTGCTACTGCTGTGGCATACTCAATCACTGTGAAATCTTTCCCCTTTCCAGATTGTCTTTTCAAGGAAATGGGCACAATTTAGGTTAGCCAGGGAGCCCCAGAATGGAAATTCCTTCATACCTTCAAACAGTGCCTGGTGTGCATCTGCTCTGCCCTTCCCTTGTCCCTCAGATGTACACATCACCTCTGGCATCTGATTTTGATAGACTCATATAAAGCTCCCCTCAAATGTAAAACTTCTAACAGTACTGTTTAAGTAATCAGGGAATTACAGTTGTCACAGCTGACGAATGCCCTATGCTCAGTGGAATATATATGGGCTGCCAGCACAGACTTGCACACAAAGGTAAATAACCCCCCTCAGATTTACCATAAACATTGGAGATATTCATAAAAAGTTCACAGAAGTGGCCTAGGCAAGTAATGAATATACTCTTTTCAAAAAGTATGTTATTTTCAGCCACAGATATTCCCAAAAGTACAAATCTCGAGTACTTGCATGTCACGTGAGATTCAGAGGCTGCCTCTCTGACTCCCTCAACCACAACTACTTAAAGGCCTGTACTAAAGACCACAGAGGTTCCTTCCTGTCCCCTCCCAGTTCCTGGTCCCCAGCAGCTGAGTGTCAAGTGACACCTAGCTGCTTAATAGCTTGTGGCCAGGGCTCTCTGCGGGCAGCTCAGAATGCAGCCCTTCCATCCAGCCCTCCGTGTTTGTGGCTGCTTCCATACACCTCACTGTGATGCTGCCGTAGCATGTAATCTCAAACATCTTAATAAAACCTTAAACGAGTCCTCCATCACCAGCTGGCTAGAGATTAGTAAGGGTGGGTCAGTGGAGGGAGCCTGCCAACCTGGGTGACATTTTGGCTGGGGCACATGTGCTCTGACAGAGGCACTCCCCAGCGCTCAGCTGTATCCCTTTCATCTCTCTGGGGCTCCTTGACCTGTCTTTGGTGTCATGACGAAATGTACAGCTCTGATCAGTCCTGCAGCACTAATTTATTACTGTACAGCTCTCCATACCCATGCTTCCCCCTTGCCTGCCAAAGGAGGGAGCAGATAAATGCATTGCAACTACACTACTATGCTGATAGTCCAGAAATTTAGTGGCTGCGCTGGGGGGGGGGGGGGGGGGGGGGGGGGGGAGACATCCAGATGCCAATTGGCGCAGGAATTCTCTCTAATCTCCTTTTAGCAGCATTCCCTGGGGAGGTTTTGGTTTACAAGCTGCAGTCTGTTCTTTGGTCATTGTTCCTCGTGAGCCCTGGGTTGGCTCTGCTGCCCATCCAATTGAAGGGCTTTCTCGCTAGTAAGGGAAAAAAAAAACACAGGGAGGGGGAGCTGCAAAGAGCTGAGCAAGAACATGAGCTTCACAATCATACGTGGCACTTGGAGCATGCCAGAACCACCCACAGATTAACCCTGGCAAGCCCCTTGAGGTGGGTCTGTCTCACTAGCCCTTGTTCACCGCTGCTCCTCAGGGCAGGGAGGGGTGGCAGAGGGATGGGGCCATGTCTAACAGCTGCTTGGAAAGGAGAAAAAATGGGAAAGGGGGATCAGGGGCGAAGTGTCTTGGGGTGTCCAGTCAGTAAAGACACAGGTAACCTCCTGGGTACAGTAATCCTCAAAGTCGAACGCTCCCTTCAGTTACTCCTGTCTCCAGACTTCAGTTTTCCTAGCTGCATTTGAGAATTAGATTTGTGAGACAGGATCTCAATTCATTTTCTTACAGTCAAAATAACTTCCCTAGGGCTGTTTTAGCTCGAATTCAGCAACAAACTCTACTACCTATATGGGGTTAATAACAGACTGAACACACCCCTGGGCCCAGGCTTACCAAAACATTTCAGGACACTTGTGTGGGAAGGAGGAGAGGCAGAGAGCAGTTCTCTATATGCTGTTACTAGGTGGCAAACTGAGGAAGACAATGGAAAAGAAAAGTGGGCTCTTCGCTGTCAACAATGAATACAGCTCCCAACAGTTCCCTTTTGTTGCTCCCAGGAACAAACAAAGGCTGATGAAAACAATCCCAGCACACTTTCCCTCTCTTTAACAAAGGTCAATGGTTAGAAAGAGTGAAAAAAAAACCACAATTCTGCACTGCCATAGGGAAGATCCTACACAGCAGATCAAATGGCCATCTTTGTAGCCCCTGTTTCTCCGTGGCATACTCTGACAGCATGCCAGAGGCCTAGACCTGAACTTGAACACCTTGTTTTTCAGGCTACAGTGTAACGTAGAGCTCTGCAAGGAACACTGCTTCAGCAAATACAGGAACATACACTGATATTTCAGCAAATAATACACTCTTTGCAGACTAAATGAGTCTTTATCCCCTGGTCTTTGTGATGGATGGTCTCTAGCTGTCTCACTGTCCTTACAAAAAAGCAGCAGCGCATTCCTGTTACTGCTGTGTGAACTGGGATATGGTGCTTTGTTCTTCATGATTCCATATCCAACAGGCGTCAGTACACACGGTAAACCAGACAGACCACGTTCAAAAGCAATGAAAGATATAAAAGACAAACATACCTGTCCGCTCCTCTGGTAACATCGTGGCTCTGTTCTACTCTGTCCTATGATGTCTTACAGATCCTTCTGTTATGATGATTACATCTCCATTCTCTCAGTTTGCAGACTCCTTACCTGTGACTAGGGTGTCCTTATCAGGACAGAAATAAAGGAGGCTTCCTGGCTCAGATTACTTTTGTCAATGAAATCACTACAGCCACTCCACGGCAGAAGAGGATCCATTGCCAACACTGTCTTATGGTGCAGATGTCTTCAGCATCATCAAGGGTCCAGAGCAGGACAGGTTCAGTACCACAGGGTGAGCAGGATGCAGCTCTAGGGCCAGGTCCGTTGAACAGAAAAGGTTCCTTACGCACTGCAAGTGTTTCTAGTAGCATGCAAATCATCAACTCTATAGTACTGAGTTGTCTTCTCTTAATAAGTGGCTGGAAGGCAATTAAATCTATCAAGAAAACAGTTTTCATTGCACATGGAACCAACAGGAGGTATCTACACACTTGCAAAACTATACTGATATGCAAGCGTGAAGAAAAATAGATGGCTGTATGGGCTGCCTACAACCTACATTAATTGTGGTTTAGAATAACAGCAAAGATTTGAATAAAGTGCAAGGAGGAAGACATGCCTTATAAGTATTTAAAAATAATATCTATTAACATTTTTTACAATAAAAATCACTAGAATATATTGGTCAAAAGCTGTATAAAGTTAATAACTAGCATGTGCACTACGATATTTAGTAAAAGAACCTGTAGTTTCAGGTCCTTGATTTACAAATATTTTCTTTCATTTTTTATTTCATTTAAGCCCTGGTTCATTCTTGACACAGCTCCACAACTGACAGACAGAAACAAGTAAGCTCAGCGTCCTTTGTCTTCTTAAGAAGAGAGGCTTCAGATGCCCTGTACAAATGTAAGATCTTTTATCATGCAGCAAGTCAAAACAGAAGAGGCAGCTTTACTCACTGGGAAACAGACTGTCATTGAAATGACTTCAGACACATCAGCGAGAAATACAGCAAGTGAAAATTGCTAATTAATGGTTGCCATTCTCACACTTCTCTAAATAACAGTATTGCACTTGAAACACCACTTATGCCCATAGTTTCAGAAACAACATTATACAGTACTTTGGATGTCACAGCGTGTTTCCTGGAAAGACTAAATTTCAAACATTACAGACATCAGTATACTATGATTCTATGATTTAACAGTTACTCATCTGCTTTTCAAACATCCTTATCTAGGGCTAGGTTGCACAGGAAAGATGGCAGAGATGGTCTGAAGGCATTCAACCAAGCAGACGGTCCTTCCCCGGTACTGGGCTATGATTTCATGAAAAATGCACTTAAGGATAAGGACCTTGTTATCTAGTACAGAATAGAGGTTCTTTACAGCTGTGGTTTGTGGCAGAAAAAAAAAAAAAAAAAAAAACACACACATTATGGTTTCCCACTTCCTGCAGACTTAGTGAACAGCTTTCAGGCAAGAGCTCTGCTCCCTGTGGTATATGCTGGCACTGCTCAGTTACACCAGGGAATACCAATCTTTCAAACAGCATCTTCTGAAGACAGAGATTTATTTCTCCCCCTTTAAAGGGGGTAGCGTTCTTTGTGCAGGGTGATAGTTTTCACCTCTCATTCCACTTAACTGGCTAGGCAAGACGATGCCTCATTGCTGTCCACAAAGACTGATGCAAGAAGTAATTCCACATAGGGGCTATGCATGTGGCAGAAAGCGAAAGTGACTTTCTTCTGTGGTTTATCAACACCCGGACATTTTTCACTAGCTGTGTACAGATGTTCATTCATCACATACAGAAATTAGCACGAGGCATTATAATAATATGTCAGGACCACTGCATGTACCTGATTTGATGAAAGAAGCCAGGTGGGTAATATCAAACCAGAGATTTCCTGACATTCTTCAGAAAGGATTTCTTGTTTCTTCTGAGGTTATTAACACCTTCAGGAAGCAGACAAAGCAAAGATTTGCTCTACAGCCAGGTGCAAAACTTACAGAATCCGTGCAATGCATGTAGTGTAATGACTGGGGAATGTCTCAGTAACCACGTTCTGGGCATTTCTTGAAACAAAATTATGTATTGTCTTTTGAAGTGCTGAAACCCTGTTATAGGTAGTCTACACGCTTAGGAGATCTCCATTGCTTTCAAGGATTTGTAAGAAACTTCACTTTTTGGAAAAAGCAGCAACAGACAGCCTGACTTGCAACAACAGTATACGGAAGATGTCCAGCTTGCAACAAGCTGCTTTGAGTGACACAATTTGATATTTTCCCCATCAAAGGACACTTGTTACAGAAATCTCTATACTTTAGGATCTGAAGATCCCCTATTATGCTAAGCATTCTCTTGTGCTAATTTGAAGAACTGTAATCAAAAAGAACAGAGAGAAAATAAAGGATATGACAAGAGAATCTCGGGAAAGCATGGCTTTGCAGCAGTTACAATGCGCTGGCTACACTCGTGAAATAGTCTTGCATCGATGTTGTCACCTGAACTCACCCAAGTCATTCAGAAGACCTAAGAAAACTTGCACAGCCACAATTTGGCAGGAAGAGCCACCAGTCTTTATTCTCAGATATTTTTTCAAGAGAAATTATCAGTAGACATACAGAGACATGAGTTTTGTATGTCTGTAGACAAGAAAAAAAAAGTTCCCGGATGATATCAAAGACAAAATGTATTACACATTGAATTTCTAGAATTAGAAATGGTGGAGATAACACTCTTTCAGGAGGGAAGACATCCCTGATTTGAATGGGGGAAACAACGTGCAACTGGAAGCATAAGATCTGTGACTAGTGACACTAATGCAATGGCTACAGCTTCACTTGCCCTGCTGGTAGATTCACAGCTGTCTATCTGCACACCTTAAAGAATGGCACAGACACCCCAGATGTAGTAGATGTATCTGATACAGCATGCACTTTTCAGAAAGTCACATAAATAAGGCAAAATCGCTTGAAATATATCAAGTGAATCCTATATAGTAATTACTGGAAATAGCGGGGAAAAATCCTTTCTCATTTTTCTTCGCCCATCTTAACAAAAAGGAAAATAGTGGAATGAGAGAGCAATGACAGCCAAACATTTGGACTTGGTAGTAAAGGAACTTCTCAAAGATCCCTTCACGACTTTGACATGGTAGTACTCATGACACAGTGATTAGATCAATAACCCCAATGCATTTTTTAAGGAGACTTTATGACTTGAACATAACTACGCTGAGCACAGTAACCTGTCTCCTCTTAAGCCGGGGGAAGGAGCCTACACTTTACCATTGCTATAACTATGGTGAAATGATATTTTCTAAAATACTCTCGTAGGGACACCACATTAAACAAATGTTTGGGGTTTGTCTTGTGTTGCACATCCCAGAATGCCAGTAGGCAAAAGGCTAAATACAATGCTGAAATTCCTTTTAGAGATGACACCACCTCCACCTGCCCCAAGTAAACGATGAAAATTCTTGTAATAAAAGATAGATTTTGAACTGCCCCCAAAATTCTTAATAATTGCATCTTTTTTTTTTTAAGGCCAATTCAATTTTTTTATTATTTTTTATTTTTTGTCCAATAGGTCAGATAAAGAAGCAATCCCTTTTCAAAGAATGTAAGATTTCTCAAGTTCATTGTGTGCACTGTAGGCGTGGACTTTTAGAGAAGAGGCCCTGTTAAGTATACTCTTTTCCCTAGGGAACCACTATGATTCACTGAATACCACTGGCAAAGACTTCACACCAGGGTCTCCACAGTCATCAGTGATTCTTTCCTTTAAATTGGAAACAGCAGTGAAAACTCATTTTCAACGAGTGCCAATAAAATCCTTTTTTGGTAAGGTAACAGACAGAGCAGACTCCTCGTGGCAGGCTTGGTGCCTTGTTTGTCACCTTTAGTTCAGTGGAGTTTGTCCTCTTTGTTGAAACTGCACAGAGGCTGCTTCAAAAAACTCGGAATCCAACAATTTTGCAGTTTGTGTTTCCTAACTACTCATCTCTAAGGCAGCAGGGAAACCTGATCTCATTTTTTGGAAAGGGCAGTAGCGCTCTAAAGTGAGAAGAAAAGTTACCAGGTACTGTAATTCTTTAAGATGTGCTGTGCACATTCACCCTGAAGGTGCTTTGCACTCAAGCACTTTAGAAGACAAAGACTGCAAGAAGTGAATGTGTGTATATACTTAAAGCTTCAGTTAGTGGTAACTAACTTTCTTTTTCCATATTAAAGTGCTTAGCTATTTACAAATGTCATGTTATGGATGACTTCCGTACAGCAACCCACTTTCCTCCAAAATCACAACTGTCTAGAAGTGGACATTGCTGTCTTTTATGATCTAGTAAGACCTTCACCATTCTGAAAGCCTCTGCAATGTACATAGCACCAGTCCAGGTGAAGGCACAGACAAGCTGCATGTGACAACTTGGCAGATGTCGGCAACAAAGACTTCTTAGAGAGCCCAACACCACAGCAAATGCTGGTGGAGCATGCCACTGTCATGAGAGGCAGCCTTGACTTGGCTATTCTAGTAGGCTGTACCGCAACAGACAAAATAAAACATTCATACAAAGGCAGACTACAAGACCATCTAGCCCACACCTTGTTTCTGACAGTGGTCAACAGCATATGGTTCATAGACAAGCTAAGAAGTGGAAAATTTCATTGTGATACTTCCCCAGAACAGTCATTTGAAAAGGCTTAGAAATGTTCTGCTTGTTCTTTGACATTAATATTTAATATGCCCCAATAGATTTCTTTTTCATGAATTTGTCTACTTGCCTTTTCAAACTACACTTTTTTGCCTCCACAACATCTTGTGACAATACTGTCAATTATATACTGTGAAAGAAATCACCACCACCACTTTTTTTCTTTTTTCTTTGAATCTGTTATTTGCTAGTTTCATTTGATGATCCTGCTTCTTTTAGTGGGCAAGATTGGAACAATCATTCCCCTTTACACCTTCTCCTCACCTATATCTTTTCCTATTTAATGGTTTCTACCTGAAAAGAACTATGAATGCTAAGTTTTGCGCTCATGATATAACCAATCTCAAGGACTCTTTGACAGACCTAATTCTGTAGGGATAAAATAAGGTTTCATTTATGATATCTAGCATAAGCAGGGATGTCTTAGCTCTAGAAACATGAGGTTCTAGAAAGAAGAAAAGGAGGTCAAGTCCCACGTTTAAGTAAAGCTCAGAAGTTTCTTTTGGAAGAAACTCATGACAGATCCACGGGAATAATGTGTCCAGAAGGAAATAATACGAAGAGGATCAACCAGCCAGTTACTTACTGCAACAGCAAAAAAAAAAAAAAAAAATCCAACTATTTAAATAGCACCAACTAACCCATACAGGTTCAAACAGTAAGCCCAGGATTATCATGAGCAGCAAATGTAGGACAGACTGAGAAAAAAAGTCCTTGGCAGTTTGATCAAGTAAACCTTAACAAAAATAAGTCAGCAGCCAGATTACTTTAGTTTCCAGCAAATAATCCAAAATGACTGGAACTGTTATATTAGTACAAGGTACAGGCCTGAGAGAATGCAAGCTGAGATTCCAGGCTGTTCTATAAACTCATCTATAAGCTGATGATCTCCTTCACAGCTCAAGAAGAGGAATGGTCTCTCACTGCCAGCCATTCAAATCCATACATACAGAGACTCCATAGACACAGCACTGAAATTCCTTCTAGCAAACAGAGGTCCTGATACCAAAACCTCCTGCCACATCATGGAAAAAGTATCACAGATATGTATGGTGACCTTCAAGGCCTCAGAATGAGGAGTCTATCCAACAAAACATGCTTGTCTGAGAGAACATCTGGTCTTGTGAATGCAAATTCCAGTATGTCTCACTGGCACCTAAGACCAAGTGGTCTACCTAGTGTTAGAACATGATTTCCCACTGATGGCACTCACACTACCCATAGGCTGTTGTAAAGGCTAAGATGAACAACCTAAATACGAGCTTAATACATCATGTACTTAGTACCAGTCAGTTGCTTCTGGAAGGGACAGCATCTCATATCCTTCGCTTAATATGTACATTGTGATGTGCTCCTCACCTGAACACAGTATAAAAGGCTTGTATGAACTCTGTATGAACCTCTCCCTTCTGGCCTCTAGTGTGCACCCTACTCCGTTCAAAACTAACAAGCCCGATTGTCTGTCATGGAAAAGACTCTGTAACTTACAAGTGATGTCAACACCACCGAGTAGGAGAGAAGAGGATGCCTTGGTTACGTTATTTGGTCTCACCACCAAAGCAGATGCTGAATGATTATTGGGGGCATTGTATTGGCAATTTTCTTTTCTTATGGTAAACAAAGGCACTTTTGATGAAACTCATTGGTGAGCACAGGGATGGATATAAGGGTCATAAAAGCAGAGAGAGACACAAACTAATACCTACTTGAAGAGAATTTATATAATTTTACTCCCCTCATGTGCAACTATTATAAATTCAGAATGGTTTGCCATTCTTCTTTCGTCTCTCTTGTACCAGAAAACACTTTCCACAAAATGCATTCTCTCCGACACGTGTGGAAAACAGTTTTATGCCTCCCTATTGAATTACTTAACTGAAACACTCTGTGAGAGAGGTTTTTGAAAAGAGACAGACATGGAAGTAGGAGACCTGCAAAGAGACAAAATACGTTACATTCAGTTCACAGTATCCAGCAGGCACAAATACATATGTGGACTCCAGGCTGATGAGTATAAGGAAGTAGGAAAAATAACAAGCTGGAACTGCAGGATTTATTCGTGATTCCCTATTGCATCACTGCACATGCTCTCAAGATAACAGCAGCTGTGCTCAGAGCTAGGATCAGCAGATGCCCAAGGCAAAGTAATACTGCCATTCCCTTTGAAGATCTGGCTGCCCTAACATATCTCGAGGCTGAACAGGAGTTCAAAAATGAAGTGTTTGGCTGGAGGTAAAGGACCAGTCTTGATATCTCTGGATTTTTCATTTGTTGGAAGCAGAAGAAAAAGTTTTCAAGGACAAAGGATGCATGACTTCACTGCTCCTAAAGCTGACAAAACTCGTCCCTTCAAAAGTCTTAGACTGCAACATGCATTTCTCTGAACATTTGAAAAATCATAGAGGAAAGATGTCTGATATACTTCTACTAAGCCATCATAGTTACAGATGTGGTGTTGGCTACGTTTAATATACAATGCAAAGAAGTTCAGAAGACGTGGGCTACAACTGGGTACAACTTGTTATCCCAAAATCAGCGGGTGGGAGACTTGCAAAACTGACAAAAAAAATAACTTACTTTCATAATAAGCCAGCACTAACTGGTAAATTGCCAGACAAAGATATAAGAATGTTGTTTCTGTTAATGATACTCTGAAGACAATCACCTTTCCTGGGCTAACTATCTCTATCGTCCAAACCTCTGTACAGTTTTCAGTGGTGGCTGTGACAACCTGAATGAAGACACTAGAGAACAAAACCAGATGATATGAGAATTCCACAAGGATGCATACCCTACAACTACTTGATCCTGCACATGAAACCCAGTGGAATAAAGGATAACTTGGATCCCCTGGGAGGATGCAAGGAATGGAATCAGTTATCTACTGAACTAAATCTTGTAGGGAAATAGCACCTTAGTTCTGGAACAGAGCTGAAGGCTATAGCCAACACCAAACATGGCAGAGTAGGCTATGAGAAGACAGACCCAAGATCTTGAAGCCCACAGCAGCTGAGGATGTGCAGAAGTTTGCAATAAAAAACATCTGTAACTGAATTTTCACTAATGATGAGCCAATAACGTGATGCACCGGTAGAAACAGTAGAAACCTTTATCTCAAACATCCCTAAAAATTTGATGAGTACAGAAGTGACATGATCTGGTAGTAATTTCACAAGATTCTACAGAACTCTTGGTCACTGATGATATATGGTGGTGCGACAGGCAGCAGACAAGCGCTGCAGTGATTCTTGAAGAACACAGCTGAAAAACGCAGAGAAAGTGAACTAGATCATGACTGTCTAGGAACTGAAACATAAGCCAATGAATTAAGAAGAGGAACAGCTACATCAGAGAACTGGATTTTGGACAAATGAAGTATTTGATCTTTGTCATACGCGTGAAAGAGAAATAGAAAAATGCATGTTCTGTCCTATGAATTTATGCCTAGAACAAGTGATAGTTAAACTAATGGGGTACGAACCTAATTGTTTCATCCTCTCACAATTTGCCTGGTCTTGAATGACAAGAAGTATGCCCAACCCAAGAGTGAACATGAACACAAAAACTCTTTTCAAGAGAAAACACTTTCACCCTCTGACACTGTTTCTGTCAGCCGTTTGGATTGATCATTATCTAATTTGCTAGCACATTAGAATGATCTCTTAACACTGATTATACAGGGTAGGAATGACAGGGGAGCTGTGGAATAAGAAAACAGATCAAACAGGCTGTTAGAATCCAATCCCTGAGGGCTCCAACACAAACAATAGGAAACACTGTATGTACTCTTTGAGAACTGCAATCATACTGCTTGCTGTTTGACAAGGGAGAAGTTGGAAAATACCATGAAAATAGAGTTTTCCTTTAACCTGGCACCAACAAAGAGTCAGAGCTGAAGCTGCTTCCTGTTCATTTTAAGGATGGGTGGATCTTCTCTCCAATACATTTTCCAGCTGCTGAAGCTGTTTGCTAACACAAGCAAATTACTTTTCATAACATTAGGCAAATTCTAACTGGAGTGCTTCACTAAGCCACTATTGCAACTGATAGAAGCCACCTGGGCCTTAGGGTTCAATCTTGGGTCTAAAAACATCAGACAATTAAAAAAGTTTGTATAGCCTAAACAAACAGAAATCAAAATACAAAAATAAGCCACACAGAACATAAGCACCCAACAGTGAAACATAAAGACAAATTTTAAATCCTGTCCAATATAACAAGAGCAAATATTTGGAGGGTGTGAATTAATAACCAAAATTATAACCAAAACAAACAAATGATATGACTTTATTCAAATTGAGCATTTCCATGGCTCTGTGCCAAAATTCAAGACGGCAACTAACAAGGATGTCTCTGCTCATATGGTCTAATATTTTTCTCTGCTGTTGGTTGCCATGTGATGACAGCAGAGAATATTGGCTGTTACTGGACTAGGACAGACTGAAATGGCTGAGCAAACAAGTTTGAGACTTTATGTTCAAACTTGGACGTTGGGAAAAAACAATACAGATAGTTGGAGGACCTCTGTCTTATAGAAAGATCTCACGGTTAGTGATCAGGAAGAGGTGGGAGGAAAGACTCCAAGGCTCAGCAGTAGAAGCTCTCAGAGGCAATCATTCACCTCAGCCTACAGCTGTATCACCAGCTTCTGCAGATGTTCAGGTACTCTCCTCAGTGGCTTGTCCTCTCAGCAAGGACTCCATCACCCTCCCCTGGGTGTTATGGGTGCATGGTGGTCTGAAGTCGCTGCTGCTTTTTCCTTTGCCCCATACTCGAAGCAACACCCTGGATTCCTCACCTGATGTTCAGTGTTAGTCCTTCTCTGCAAGCAGAGGCTGGAAAAAAAACACAAAGCAAAGCTTTTGAGTAATCACAGGACTGTTTTATTTAAAACACTGCTGAACTGCTCTGCAAATCTCAGCCACCACCAGAAATCTGGATCTCCCTACCATACACCCTTTCTCTGCGCTACAAGATTAGATCACAGTATGACAAACCTAACTTAATAAGCTACTGTCCGAAAAAGTGCTCTTGGTATTCCTCTCAACACTTTCTTTGCACTTCCCTAATCTAGCTCATCTCTTCATATGCTCCTCCAGTAACTCTAAATCCCTCTCCCATACCAGCATGCTTTGCCTTTTTCTTTCTGCGTCTTTTATTCATTTGCTTGCAGGGAAATGTACTCCCCCACTCCAAAAGATGCTGAGTGCCTTGGTGCAGAAGAGGTGGGGATGTGAAAAAGTTGATCTTTAAAAGAAACAAGATGGGGGTAAGACAGATTTTCTTCTCGTTATTAGAGAGACATACTGCATATAGAGACATAGAGAGAGACATACTGCAACTTTTTCCTTCTTAGGCATGTTATGGGAAAAAGTCAATGTCATTGTCACTTCTTTTATGTAAAAAAACTTAGATATTCCCTTAAAAGAAAAATTCAAAACACTTAGAAATGTACCAAGTTTATTTTGGACAGTTTACATTGTCCTGTGTATTTAGCACATCAGCTTGCTCCTAAATACGAGTGACACTTGTTGAGAGCTGAGTTTATTAAAAATATTGCTATATTTTTAAAAATACACTCTCCTTGAAATCCCAGTATAGAGCCAAACACCACACAGTACAGAGGATCTGGAAAGATGTTTAGAAAGCAGTATTGCCAGCTATGTCACTGCACAGAAAGTTTGGAACCTGAATTAGGAACCAAACTGTCAACCATGTGTACGAAGATAGGATACCAGAGCAGAACACTGTCCCTTGGCAATATGCTGGTATTAAGAAAACAAAGGCACATGAGAGAAGCAGCCAACTTCAACCTCATCTTCCTGTTTTGAAGTGGCTTTTGAGCCTTCCTTGTCTTACAGAAATGCACGGTACAGTTTATCTTCTCTCACAAACTGAATTAAAATCACCTAATGTAAGTTCTTCTTGTGTGGTTACCCTCAGGACACAGCACAGAGAGGGGCATTCCCATGTCTACATGTAAATAGGTGCATTCTTACCATGAGTCCAACTCATGGCCATTGCTATGATTTAATTATTTCACAAATCTTAATGTAAATAACCCTATGAAGCTTTATCATTTCAAAGCTACTTGTGAGCACTCTACCTCCTTTTATGTTCTGGTTGAGTAGGGAAAAAACTCAGATTATTACTGACAGCAGCCAAGCCAACATGAAGTGTTGTTCCCTCTTGTGATGAGCGTCATTACAGTGAATCACCGCATAAAACAGAATGAATTTCCTTTATCCCTTGCCTGCCAGGAGGTGTTAAAACAAAGTATCTGTCTATATGTCTGTCCACATGTTTACATACTGTTATGTCATCCATGACTACATCTCAAAAACATTAACACTTTGGTACTTTGAACAGTCACATAGGGGCAAAAAGTATTATCTCCACTTTCTGGATAAGACTGAGTCACAAGGAAATCACAGGAGTTGTTTAAATGTGATGATATGTGTACACTATAATTCAGTGCCATATAGACTTTCTCAGCACAGGTTTACACAGTTTTGGACAGATACCAGCACCTCATCTACACTGCTTCCAAACTGCAGGAATGAGAGCAGAATACTGGGTTAGTCTGACAGCACCTGGTCAGGGACCTGTGCTAGGATATATTTAGTGCTAGTTTGAACTGTTTCATCATACCCATAGCAAGTCTATAGCAGAACTGAGAAGCATGTCCAAATCTTTTGAATCCAGCGTTGAAAACAGGAACTTCCTCTCTTCCTGAAAAGCTCTGATAATCCTAGAAACTCAGATCTTTTATCCCAGAGCAGAGGGAATTTCTAATCCCAGAGTGATGCCCAGCATTCTCTTGATAATATATAGTACAACTAAGAAAGGCAATAAATAGATGGGGTTTATTTATATCCTTGGGTGACTGACACTAGCAAGCAAGGACAGCTGACAACTGAAGACCAGCCTTCCCTCCCCCTTTTACTTATGGGCACAATTTCAAGTTGGCTTGCTGGACTGGGCAGACAAAGGAAAGCAGCAGTTCCCAGTCACGAAAAAGTACTGGGGGGACACACACAAACAGCACACACACAGCTGTATTCATTACAGCGAAGTCTCTCTGCATTAAAAGAGCAGTGAGCAGCCTCATTAATAAATGGACACGTGGTGGGGGAAGCCAGCATGAGGCTCCCTCCTCCTGGTGTTACAGAGAAGAGGCTGGGTGGGCTCCTCACCCTGACTGCTAATGGCCTTCTGTATTTGACAGGCCTCATTCTGCTTTCTCTTACTCAGTTTCCTACTCCCTGGTTTGTTGTGGCTCTCTGTTCTCTGGCTCTTCCACACATTTCATTTCATAACTTCAGACACTGCTTTTACTCTATTCACACACAGTTTGGCTTCTATTTTTAGTCTCAATAAGGTAATGCCAGATTAAAACAAAATCCAATTTGGATGGGCAAAGTCATCCTCTCTATAGGTAGCTTAATGCCAAAGGGCCAGATGTGAGACAGACATAGCCAAGATATTATATAACCTCTCCCCAGCCTTTGCACACCTGATCTTGAATGACATTTCCAACACAGCAAGGAAATACAGGCAGTTCGCCATCACCTCACTACTGAGAACAAGCAAAGCTCAGCCTCCAGTCAGGCAAAAATGCCAGCTGCCTGAAGTCATTACTTATCCTGCTTAGGAGTTTTCTCTGAGTCTGTCAGAAGTGAAAGCTCCTAAAACTCAAGCTGAGCTCTAGTTCTCAAAAAGGAAAGCCAATTTCTAGAGGCTCTCCTTTCCTTTTTCTCCCATTTTCCCAGTGTTCCTGAAACTTGGAATGGCCTTTCCATGAGGTTGTGGCATGAGACCAGTAGCAACAGGAAAAAGACTTTCATAAAAGGCTTTCTTTCATAAAAGAACAGCAAAAGGTTGACTAAAGGTGTGAGAGATGGGCTGTTGTCACAAGTTAAGCACTAAATGTAATTTCTGATCATTAGAAGTGAACACAGACCCTCAGCTCTAGCTGAGAGGCGACAGCTGAGTTGGCAAGATTCTTGTTAACACCTGAGAGAGGCTGAAAATGCTGCTTTCGGCAGGACTTTATACTCTGCTGAGATTCAATGAGACTGCCACAGTTTTCTGATATCTGGATAAACTCAAACATAGTCATGCCCTGTTTAAAATTTTAGGTGTACACCTTTATGGTGCATCTATTCTGTAGGTATTTGTTAAACATATTAATATATGCTTATTGCTAGTCATAAGGGAATGGCTCCCCGCTTCTTCAAAGAATACCAAGAAATAGCTTAAGGAGAAGGTCTTTCTTTACCTCTCTCCTTTCCCTTCTGGTAAATAAATACAGGCTTATCTGTCATTATCTGATATGGGATAATTGCAACAACTATACTAGGGAGAAAAATTATCTTTTCCCCTATTCCATCTTTTTACCCCATCTTTTTTATTGTTGTATCTCCTAAAAGGGAGACACAACAATAGGATTCACCTCATTTTTCTTCTCTCTTTTGCCCAAAGAAGCTGTGGATGCCCCAATGCCTGGAGGTGTTCAAGGCCAGATTGGATGGGGCTTTGGGCAATCTGGTCTAGTGGGAGGTGTCCCTGCCCATGGCAGGGGGGTTGGGATTAGATGCTCTTTAAGGTCCCTTGAAAACTATTCTATGATTCTCTGATCCTATTTTATTTTACCTCAAGCTCCACTGCTTTTCAAAATGTGCTACAACAAACTGATTATGCTTCTCAGTAAGCCTTTCTCTGAGTGAAGATGGGACTAGAGAGGACAGAGAAAGATGTTGACAGAACGTTATTCCTGCTGTTGCCAATGGCTGTATAAGGGGTGAAAAGCAGCACTGCAAGTTTGATGCAAGGTGCTGGATATCAGACCAATGATCCCTTTCAGTAACCCACTGAGAGCTTCTCAGCCAGACAGGTGGTTCTGGAAGGATTTATGTGGAAAAGTTTGTTATTCTATTCCTGGATGAGGATAAGCAATGAGATGACACCCACCAAAAGTTGCTCTTTTGTGTCACAAGATATCTTTCGCCTGAGTAGCCAAAGTAGTCTGAGGTAAAGGTTATTCGAGGTGCCCATTTGAAGGTCACCTTTCAAAGTCAAGACCACTTGTGCAGTCAGTCACAGCAACAAGAGAGAACCAGGAGGGTGGCAAACGAAGACTGGAATGAACAGGATTAGTGGGAGGGTGGAGGCGTACCAGCAATGCTCTGTGCAGAAACCTGAGTGACTTCTCCCAGCTGCTCCTGATGAAGGATTTGGACAGTGTGGTGAGACCAGCTGAAATCGTAGCCAAGGTTCCTCTCGGGAATGTGGTATCAACATAAAAATAAATACATTGGTGCTCAACAATCTACTGTCTCCCCATGCTACAGGGAAGCCTGGCAGAATCTGAGGAAGCCTGGACAAGACTGGGCAGCTGGGAATTCCACCCTAGTGCAGCAAATGGCTGGATGTCTGACACAGGCCATGCACGGTGGCAACAGTACACATCCCATTCCATCCCATCGCCACCCTTTGTACTACAGGAGAGTAGACAGACAATGACTGATAAACGAATCTTCAATTTCCAGGCATTTTCTTTGTGGAGATCTGGCAAACAATAAAAAATGATTGTACATAATCATTTTAAGTGCCTGTTGTGTTTAGCTGACTTTTTTTTTTTCCTTTTGCTGGTGCAGAACAATTTTGAAGCTTGCACATTTGCATGCCTGCTAAAATGCTCTTTTTTTTTTTTTTTTTTTTTCCACAAGCTTATACAAAGAATCTGCATTTCAAGAATGATGTTAATTCAGGCAGTGGATAGCCAACAGCCAGCACCTCCAGCATCAACTCTAATTTCAGGTCTCCAATGACAATATGTACATGACCTTCTAATGAAGAACCATACAACAATCCTAGATACAAAAAAAATCTTTAGAAATGCACAGTCTACCTGTATATTTCCTATAAAATGAAAAGTTCTGGAGTTGTGGAAGACGCAAAAAAGAGCAAGTAAAAAAGTGCTCTTTAGTATCATTGTGGCAAGCAGGCTCCATTCATTGCTCTACACCTGACCACACTGCTTGCACATTCATCTTACCTGGATAACATTCAGATACCACTCTCCACCTTAGTCTGAAGAAGGAAATCACTAGAAAACTAAGAACAGCAGACTACCTTCTACGTGGATGAAGTCCAAAACAACCCACCAATCCCCTTATTCTTCCACAAATCTCTTGGCAGTGCAGGATCCAGTTCTAAACCCTTACAGATGATGATGATGTGCTATTTCAAAGAGTTGCATCCCTTCAGTTGGCAACTGAAGTTGGCATTTATGCACATATGGGAACCAGGTGAATGTCCAAAGGAAACAGCCAATTGTACAGCATCCTGCACCTAAGCTCAGATACAGACCTAGGAACCACAGTGAGCAAAATCAACTGCAAAACACAAGAAGTTTTCTTACTAGCTTCAGATTAGGTTCTGACATTCACCTTCTCTATGAAGTATTCTCAGAGAACTCAAATACATAAAAATCAGTTTGTGACTCATGCTTTAAGCCATGCTAGGTATAGATCTGAGACTTTACATGAACTGGCAGTCTTCTCTGCTGTCAAACATGGATAGCATATTATATTATTAACTTTCTCCCCTAATCAGTAGTTCTAATACTCTTTTTCTCCCACCACGCTCAGTGTAAGAGCCATGCGGACACTAGTAATATAAACAGTAGTACAATAAAACTGCATCACTGTTAATCAACCTGAGAATGAAAAGGTGAAAGTTCTGTCAAGGCTGAAGCCAGGTATCAGCCTTGCCCAGTTTTAACCATGACTGATACTTGTTTGCAATTACATATGTAAGTTTTTAGCATATTATTTATATTTTTGCCATAGCAAACCAGAACCCCATAAGCATTCTGTGTTCAGAAGCTTTTAAAATGCAAAGAAACAAATAAATATTTCATGAACACTCAAGAAGCTGGCAGCAAAGGAAAGAGAGAAACACAACAGAAGAGAGATTTCACTCATAGTTGCTGTTACCTTTACAAATCAAATCAGCTGGGGTCATTACCTTGTAGATCCACACCCCAGTTGCACTGAGGAGTTAACTATACTTTCAAACCATTTCTGTGTCCAGGCTGTTGCATACAGGAGTCCAGCTTAGGTACAGAGAAACTGCCTGGAACTGTGCCGTTATGTTTTCGAAAAGTAAATTTTTACTTTATCCTCTATCGTCCCTAAAACCTATTTTGTGTTAGCATTTACAAAAAGGATGAATAATAAATATATTAAGTATCTAACTACATGGTCTTTAAAGTTGCTACAGAACTTCCTGGATGTTTCTTGCCAGCTGTTCAAAAGCTAAATTCTAGTGGAAAAAATACAACCTTTTTATCTAGAATTTCACTTTTTCAAGAAAAAGAATTCATGCAATATTCACCTAATGCCTCTATAGAGCAGTAGAAAATAAAACAGCAAAACACCTCCATACAGCCTTGCATTGTTAACATACACAATAAAAAATGACCAACCCATAGGTTCCTTCCTTCATCATCTGAGCTAGCCATATCAAATATATCCTCATAAAGACAGCCTGGAGCTGAACAACCCACCACACTACTTAGTTTAGCCTTCTGTTACTCAGTGAACTATATTCTGAAGAAGACTTGGAAAAGAGAATTGATTTCTTAGTTTAAAATCACCCTATTGCATTAATACTAACTGAACTGTAAAGTTCCATGAAGCAGAAAGCAAACAGCATGATGCTGAGAGACCCTCAAAGTAATGCAGGATAGAAAAAACAAACAACAATGCGATCAGGGCTGTATATACAGCTTTGTTTTCAGAATGACTGACAACCCAGTACACTAGGCAACTGGGTGTTCAATTTCAGTGAAAATCAGGTCAGAAGCATTTTGAATGTTCCCTAGAAGTAGTAATTCTTGGTATTTCTTTAGCAGAATAAATCCCCATAAACTTTCAGTAACATTGATAGGAAACTGTTCAGACACTACAAATAACCCCAAACGATAGCTTGCAGGTTTTGATATTTAGACCTTCCCCTCTAGATCTAAATATCAACTCCCCTCTAGTAGATGCTCAAGAGAACCTCTGCCTTCTCTCTTATTACCCCAGTGGCACACAGCTCACAAAGAACTTGTTTGTCCATGAAATGAGGATGAGGCCATGGGGATGAGAGGCTGGGCCACTTTTCTTGTAACGGTGCTTTGTTTCAGAATCCTTAGCTGCTTTGCAGAAACGCTGACTTTTATTCTTCCTCTTATTTCACCTCAAGAAATCTGTACTTAAGAGCTTGAGCCCGCTGCACAACACTATCTACTATTCTCCTACAATTGCGGTACTAACCACCAGGGAACTGTTCTCTGAACAATTTGGTTAAAAGTTTCCGTACTACCTGACTCACTGTTCCTTTGAGCATCATCCTCAATTTTGGTTAGCTCATTTGTGATATCTTTATGCTTCTTCTCTGCAAAGCCTCAATATTTGCTATTTCTTGGACAGGCTATTAGAGTAGATGGAAAGAAGAATGGACTAAGAGCCTGAAGGGCATCTGCCAAAGTCAGACAAGGGCCCAGTTCAATAGCAGACAAGCCTATGGTACTCAAATGACTTCCTCAGTCTCCCAGAATGTTTTCTTCACAGAAGCTGTCTGATACAATAGTAAGAAATGGTTGTGCCATCTCTGCAATTAATCATCCCACAGACCTTTATTCAAATAAGGCCTATTCAAACTTCTCAAACATTTTGAACATTCATGTGCATGTTTATATGGAGGTTCTGCCCAATTCTTCTTCTATCTCCACAACTTTTCACAGCCTGCTATCTTTGAAGGTTTGCAGTTTATTCTGTAATCTGCTTTATGCCTTGTGTCTCCAATTCCTCTAGTTGGTATCTAGGATACCAAATACATGCAGAACAGTAACCCCAAGTAAGCTGTTGATGAGGGAAATCAGGGCCCTAGTGTAAGCAATCGATGAAAAGAGTGAAGAAGAAAAACAGCTGTTCCTGCAGGAAGGACCAAAGTAGTCTCTGAGACACACAGACTGGGCACAACAGCCTCTGACGCATACCAGTGGCTTGGTGCAAAGCTGAAGAAAATATCATTCCCCCAGTTTCCAAGAACAAACATTTTGCTCTACTTACTTCAATTGCAGCAAAATTTAGCCCTGTTCTTGGAGCTATATACCTTTTCTAGGGACAAGCTTTGAGTAGCCTGACTAGATCCTGGTTCTGCTAGCCTACCCCTAAAATTACAGGGTGACAACTATGAAGTGCTCTTAAAATTGTTAAAAAGAGGGCAGAATTCAGCACACAAATGCCTTCACATAAGTCCACTTAGCAAACCAGTTTGGTCATATATTGAGAACTATGCTTTTACATTTACTTGTAAATCTGTGTGCAACCTTGCTTTATATGCTGTACGAAAAACTCAACTTGAATGATGCAGTAAACCATAACTTTTGTCTCAACTGCACATATACTACAATGTTGACAAAACTGTATTTTGATTTTCCATTATATTGCATTCCTACGCTGTCATGTTCCAATGTGCTGTAGGGTCTTTTTTATTGACTCTCGCTATTCATCCTATAAAATCTCTGGTAGGATAGCTGAAGTTTTTGGCAGGTGGTAAAGCGTGGGAGGCAGTTTGGAATTGTACAATAAGTGCATTAGCTGAATGTTTGTGCTAGAGGATCAGCAATAAAATCACTGACATTAATACTGGAAATGTCATCTTGAAGTTTCAGAGCTAAATATCCACAAGATGAATTAGGCAGTTCACCCCTGTGCTAACTTTTGTTTCAGCTTGTGAAAACATACAGAACACTGCCTCAGTGATACTCAAGTCACGTTTTCAAGGTTTTCACAGCAAAACTAAAGGTCAGAAACATAATTCTTTCAAGGCGCTCTAGATGATAATTTGCCCATATATTCCATTACAGCATCATCATAGATTACTGCAGGCCATGGGCAACATGGGTTTATCACAACTACACTCTACTGCAAATATGTCTGCGTCAATGAAAAATGGATTGGGTCCTCATTTACTAAGATCCTCACTGAACGGATTAATCACTAGGGAGGGACGAAGATTTGATTCTATAGGCCTCAGTGATTTTTCTTTGGGAGGTTTCACCTCTACTGACTGACTTCACTATGTAGCTGATTCACAAGTCTCAACTATGTCTTCCTGAACTAAGGCACTTCTCTGCAAGACTGAAGAAAAATGTAAAGAATGTCCTGGCCCTTTATTACAGCCCAAGCTTAAACAACAGAGCATCTTTGAGCCAAAGCCTAAAGCAAACAGGGGCCATTATAGCCAAGTTTTTTCCCAGCCACATTTTTAGGGATCTTCCTCTTCCAACTCTACAAAATTCAGCCTTTGCTCCCTTCTGTTTAGTCTTCTTTGTCCCAGGAGGAATAAATTCCCTACACAGCTGAACCCAGGCTGTTACCTAGGAACCACTATGTGCAGGGTAGACAGCTGCGTTTCTTCCTCTTGCTGAGTTTTTTTTTTTTCCCCTGCCAGTTCTTGAGAAAGATAAAAGTACCCCAGCATGCCCACTCCCCTTTCCTGGTCTTCAGCGCTGGCACTCACCTGTGGAATTTGACCCTGGCTCACAGGATGCAGCACTGTGAAGGCTGTTCTGGAATCCGTTCAGTTGCCTTTCAGTGGAGGTTACCCTAGCAGGTAAAAGCACCAGATTAGAAAGGATGAATGAGAAAGGATATACCAAGGAAGCGTAATGGTCTTGAACATAAAATTTATCATTCTCCTAGTTCACATAATTTCACTAGGACTGCAGCTATGAACATGATACGAGATAGGCAGTGACAGCAACTGGCCCCAAGAAGGCAGGGGATGACAGACAAACACTCGAGCTGCCAGCAAGACTTCAATGTGCCTAAAGCTTTTGTCCCATGTGCCTTGGAAGATGATTCTGAAGTATAAAGGAGATGGTAAATAATATTGGTCTACGAACGCACAACTCAACTAGTAATGCTGTAGTATACTTTCTCCAATGATTTGAAGCAAAATGATTAAGCAACCTTAAAACAAAAATGAACATGAGAAGGGGGCTAGCCACAACATGCTACTCTCAAAATCTAAGAAAATCTAAGTCCTTGCATCCTGTCTCAACAGAGACAACTAATTTGGGCAAGATTTCTCACTTGTCTCAGAAACTGAGACCCACGGGATGTGTATAGTCTCCAGCAGTGCAGCACAAGTCCTCTAGCAGACACTTTATGCAAATCCTCTTGCATTTAGCTCAGCATTTGAATTACAGCGAAACAATACTCTGTGGAGTACAACCACACTCTCTGTAGCTATTATAAATATTCATTACCAAAATGAGACCATTTTCTCCTACATTAAAAAAAAAAGTGTCTACTCACAAAAGTAGGTCAAGTTGTACAGCTGCAATGACCTTTTCTGTCCTTAAAATCTATACAATCAATCCACCTATTTTTGGTTTATCCTTTCTTCTCTTAAACCTCCTTGCCTTTCCTCCCTGCCCAACTCTGTTCTGATCACTACAGACTTGTGCATGTACACTCCTGTCCCTCTGCCACACTGCTTCTCCTTCACTCATTCACCTTTGCCATGAAATACAGTTCCTGTGAGCTCTTCCCCAGAAGAACACTGCGATCTCCAATCCCCATGTGATGCCATGATGACTAACAGACCCAGGCACATATGTGCAGTTGCTGTATTTTTTTTCTCCTGAAACATTCTGCCTTCAAATTTTGAAGTCAGCAAGTTGCCAGCAATCCAGGTGCTCCTGGCAGCTGAAAGGCCAGTGAGGGACTCCTGTATTTTATCTTAGCTGGACTTGAGTAAAATAAATCAGAGTCCATATGGGAAGGGAAGGGGAAGCAGATAGGACATTTGCAAAGCACAACCCCTCACTTCAATCAGCTGTAATTTGAAATGCTGTTGTCAAATGAGGTGCCTGTTTCTATGTTTATTGCCTCTTGGAGAGAATTTTGGATCTGTACTTATGGTTTCTTTTGCTGCATGGATACTGCATGGTCCATCTGGGGGTGGAGAATCCAGATGGATCTTTATCCTTTTTACATAAACATTCCACGCTCATAATTAGCTGGTCCACTTCATTAATACAGCACAATTGACAGCCAAATCTAGTTCACCCTTCTGTAGGTAGAATACAAGACTGGCAGTTGAAAATATCAAGGATGTCAGCCAGTACAACAAAAAAATTATCAGGGAACAGTTACCCTTCTATCTTTATGTCTGCTTTACAACATTTAGAGACTCTATTTCCCTCTCCAGACTTGCTCATCCTTTCTTCTTTCTGCCCACACTGTATACTGATTCTTGCGGTTTCAACTGTCACCTCCACACGGCTCATTCTCAGATCTACCCCACGACCGTTTGACCTCCCACCATGCTAAGCTCACCCCTCAAGTTCTCTCTCCCCTCAGCTGTCCTGATAGGATCTCCAGTCCCAGAACATATTTACTGCTTAAACTGAATTAATCCTTTCCACTTTCTTCCTCCTTGGGTTAGCTGAAACCCCATTACCTTTCTAATTTTCCTACTTTTAATGTCTGCGGAGTTTTTGTTTCTACTTCTGCAATGAAATCCCTTGTTACATTCCCAATTTCCTCCTCTTTAAAATGAACAAAACCAGCCTTTTCTCCACTGTCCACCCCAACTTAAATATCTGCCATTGGCCTTTTCTCTCTCTTATACAGCAAAGCTCTTCTTGAAATTGATACTGACCTTTCTTAATGCAGCCACTAAACCACCTCTAAGCTACCCAGCCTGGAGGGTGCTCTTGTTCTAGAGGTGACAAAGAAATATTTTCTTGACTGAATTTTGAACACCTTTTTTTAAAAAAACAATTCTTGTGATATCATGAAATGCATCTAATGTTCCGTGGGGACAGGATGGACACTAACAAATTCACATCACACACAGCCCAGGTTTGACAAGAGGACAGCAACAGATGTGAAGAGCCAGAGCCAGGAAGGCTTGTTCCCCTGTTGCTCTTGGCCAGGGTATCTCCACATGTGTATCTGCGTGTAAGATCTGAGGCTAGCCAAGGGCTAAGAGCTGCAGGCCCAGTGAGCCCAGCTGTGTCAGGGTGTTAAATCAAGGCACGTCTCTCAGATGCACTGCTTTTGCTGCCAAAAATGTCTAAGGGTCAGGCAGCCTGATTAACCCAGATGCTCAGGAGCAAAAAAAAACAAGTATGCCTCAGTACAGCAGTAGCAAAAAAGTAAAAGTGGTCTCAGTAACTGTTACATGTTTGCTCCCCTGATGCATGTCCTCTTTTTGGTGGGCGCTCAGCTTGTATACATGATCAGCTCACTTGAGACACTTCACACATGCCTGTGAATAAGCACACATGGGCAAGACAGGATACAAACCAGAACCACGGTGTTTTACAGAGCTTGCTGTGTGGCCATTCTTCTATTTTTGGCATATTTGCCAAGCTTGGCCAGCCTGTCCTGTAACAGCTGGCTGCTGCCGTATCTGACTATAGTCAGCACTCCACCCATCTGTGGGATGGAGTTCCTGAGCTCTGGAGAAATGCATCACCCCTACTCTATTTCTGTACTAGTTACAATACAGCAGAACTTTGGATCTTCTGCTGCTGACACCATACAAAGCAAATATACAAGAGAAGAACAAGGTAGAAAGACTATGTGCTGTGGTGTTGGGATTTGAAAGAAATACTTGTTCTGAAAGGTTTCCTGAGCAGAGTTGTTGGGAATGACATTTACAGAGAAGTTCAGTAAACATGCCATGAAGAAATTATGCTGTGTTGTTTAACATCTCCAATAGTTTTTGATGTTTCAGTCTATTCAGTCTACTGCTGGTAAAGTCAGCAGTCTTCTTGGGCTTGCTCTCTTCCAGATAAAATATTGAATTGTATGTTCCTTTTCTCTACCAGGCATTTTCTTTCTTTGCATACAGTGATCTAACATTGACAGCTGTATTTTTTCTGAGATCTTTCCTTTGACTATCTGATTACAGGTTGTCCAAGCCTTGCCCTACCTGATGCTTTTACAGTTAGAGAGCAGCAAGTTACTGTGGGAATGATGAAGAAATCTGTGTTTATTGTGATTTATTCATTACTAAAAGCAGAAAGATTTTCTATCTGTCACCTGTACCAAATCACTCTGGGTTCTCACAGTTGTGCTAATATATTTCCCTGCTTTGCATGCTGTCATCTGTAATGAAGGTCCTACCCACCAAATGCTGCTTCCAGGGACACCTGCTTCATCCTATGGCTTACAAATACTATTTCAGTGACCTCTGTCTCAAAATTTTGCTGTCAGTTAGCAGCAGGTCGCTTTACGGTTCACAGACATGCCAGTAACAGTGGCAACACAACAAGCAGTGGAAAGGACCCAATCTGACTCTTGGAAAGAAAGAAGAGTTTGTTGTGTTAGCTGTTCAAAAAACTATCTTACTACTTGTAATCTGAGTACATTTAATCAAAACTATGGAGCCCCAGGAGACCATTTCATGAGTATACATTTCTGAGCAGAGCTACATATTAAACCATTTCTCCCAGTTACTATAGTCTTTTTCCACACCTTAATGTGGGCCCCAGTTTTCCACTCTGTTAGCTTAAGCAAGGAGTCTGCTTTGGACACAATCCACTATAAAGTCAACCTACCACCTTTTACAAGTTGAGAGACTGAGAAAACAAGAGAGGCCAGGAACTGAAAAGACAAAACTGAATTGTCTGGCTGTTCCATTACCTTTTTCCTTTATGTTTTAACCAGAGAAGTGTCAAAGTTACTAGACTCCTTTTGAATTAGTCAGCAATGTTCATCTTTAGCATCTCGCTCTGTTTGTAGTCAAGTTTTCTACTACTTATTCTTTTCCTTCTCTTCTGGAAGCCATATGTGCAGCTAGGAGAGAAATGATAATGCATGCAAAGTAGAGATAGGTCAAAGAGACAAAGTTGATTTTAGTTTGTCTTCATGGTCCAGTCTCTAGAGGGCTTCTACAAACAACTTGAAAAAGAAGGTCTTTATTAAGATGTTAAACAAAAGCCAGGCAGTGCACGAGCAGACAGAGGAATAAGGTCTGGCTTACTGAAAAATATGAAGAAAAAAAAAAAAAGAGACACAGGAGCTTTAACAGAACAGGATTAGTTTCAGTGAGTCTTGTGGAAATAATATATATCAGTGAGATCTTCTTTGAGGAAAGAGGTCAGGAAAACAGCCAACAAGAATTAGGGGGTGAAAGCGAGCACCAAATCAAAGATGACCTTACAGAGGAATGAAGCAGCCAAAAGCCAAAATTAGATTAGATGTTATGGAGAAGGATATTTGCTATGTTATAACCTAAGGATACAGTAGTCCCACACTGGAAAAGTACAATTCTAGGTGCCACAATTGCAAGCATCCTAACTGAAGAAAATACAGTAAATTCAAGACAATTAAGAACTTGGCAGGTGGAACTACTATCTGAGGTTAACAAAACCTCAACAAGTCTAAACAACATTAGGAAATTCCAAGAAGCAGAAGATATTCAAAAGACAGAAAGTATTTTCAAGGGAAAATGTTGAGGGTGGTTCAGGAAGGAGAAACAAGGTACAACAGGATGAAACAAAGGAAAAACTCAGATTGCACATCAGGAGAAACTTTCTAATAATAAGGTTATTTAGATTCTTGAAAGGTCTTACATAGCATATGATGGGGTTTCTGCCACTGGAGTTATTTGAAGGCAGGCTATACACAGTGTCTGAAAATACTCTGCACAGAATAACCAGGAACTGTAAAGAACAGGCTGGAGCATGCAAGACATCTTTTTCATCTCTAATCTAGATTCATTTGAAGCAGAGGCTTGTCTTCATCAACTCTCATCTGTAAATGCACCTCTGGTCTATTCCTGACAACAAAGGATGGGTTAAATGAGGCTGAGACACAGCAGTTTTTAAATTATTAGCTCTCAGTATGCTGGAAATATAGCTGGGCACTGCTGCTTTCCATGTAAGTGAAAAAATGTTACTGCAAGATCCCATGAATGGCAAGAATGGGTTCGGAGCCTCATACTGGAGTCTGAAAGGCAACTTGGAAAGTATTTCCGGAGTGGCTCCTTGCAGCCTTCAATACTTGGATTAGTTTTCTAAAATTCTGAAGGAATCTTTTGCTTTTTTTCCCCCTTCTGTGCATTTTTGGTGCTGAACTTTTTCCGGTTTTCCCACACTCCTGCCTGTCACAGAGCAGAAACCACAAAAATGCAGCAAAGTAAAGTCTGTCCAAGGAGCTGCAATTCCATCTCACAAGGATAAACATTTCTTCTGCCAACAAGTGAGCACAGCACACCGGCATCTTCAAATACACATCCCTGCTGCCCAGCAGAGAAACCCACTGACACAGCCTGTCACCTGTACTAACATGAGCTATCCAACATAAAAGACATCAGATAGCAAACCCACCAGCATATACCTGCCAGACCTTATGCTCACATCTGCATTTGCTGAGTTGACAAAATCTACTGCCATTTTATTTTCTCTTTCGATAGTTTTGGGGGATCCGTTTAACGTGCTAGCTCTTAGAATAGCAAGAGTAGAAGCACGAAATACACAAGCTTCCCCAGCGCAGTTCTGTCCAAGTTCCTTAAATATGCCTTGCAGTTCCAGATTTGATCCCCACACACTGACAGTGCCCCAGCATCTTCATAAAGTGTCTTTCATTTGTGATCTTTTACTAAGCCTCCCCTCTTTAAACCAGGAAGGAAACAAAGAACCAGGAAACCTCACAGGAACCTGTTAAAGTTTTACAACTCTTCTGGCCATACAGTGTAAGGGAGGAAGTTACGAATGCAATTTTTACCCTTCAGCATTCAGGGATGAAATACATGTGAGGACATATGAGGAAAAACCTGCCAAAGAATTTAAATGGCAGAACTGCTTTAGACAAAGAAGAGATAAACAGAGCGCTGAGGGAGTTAACAAAAAAGGTAAAGAATAAGAAAAAAAGAAAACAGAAGCCTTGCTCACGTTCTCTCATAACGCACAGAAGAAAAGACACAAAGAAATGGAAAAGAAGGAAACTTAAAATCAGTAAACAACATTTGAAGGTGAGTGTTGTATTTTCTTTTTAAAGATAACACATGACAAATTCATCTTCTTTAGAATGTCAAGTGCTATAACTAAAAGATTAGTAAAAATTAGAAGACGGGTAGACATTTTTACAGATAATGAGGAAAGCTATCATTACATTAGACACAAAAACAATTTGAATGAAATAAAAACTTGTGCCTAAAGGCATGAGTCAATGTTCATGTGTTAAGTTTACAGGAAAATTTGGCTAAGGGCAAATTAGCTTGTTAAAGATATTGGTGGGTTTAGTTGTTTGTTTTTTTTTTTGGCAGCCTTTTCTGACCCACCAGACTCTGGCCTCCATCAAAGATTAAACATGAAGCGAGTGACTCAAGTGCCTAAACACAGCTGTCTAGTACCATACATGATACTCTCAAGTTTTTTGAGACATCTGCATAGGACTGGCAGATTCAACAAGATTTACAGAAGACTTGTGCTTAACTGGAGCAGCAGCTACAGTCGGGTAGAATAGCCTTATGCATCTAACATTGCACTAGCAACCTGTGTTTAGGTAACTGAATCCCAGCCTGGACCACACACTTCTCTGATTCAATCTGGCAGTTATGTCCTTAATGTTTGTATGATGCTACAGTCCTGTTTACCGTACCATTGTAAAAAATGAAAATGCACAATAGTACACATTTACTTCAGCTCACACAGGTCAAGCTGTTCTGAGATTTATCTTGAACAACACAGCCTGAAAGGCCTATGTCTGAGTCACACGTAGACAGGTTCTTCACCAATACTCCTTCTGAGGGAAACCAGTGCCAACTCCCTGTTGTAGATGGGAAGAGATAAAACTTACTTGGAAATCCTCTGGGCTGCAGCCTTTCTGGCTACTGTCTGTCTGTGGTTTGCTGGAGGCTTTGGAACCAGCTGAGAAGGCGTACTCCGGGATGGCATCACTTTGTGCAAACTGGCTGCCTTCTGGATACTAGAAGTGGCACTTGATGTCTTGCAGGCACCAGAGCCAGCTGGCATAGATATATGGCTGGTGCTGGATTGTGAGTAGTTGGCAAAGAGAGCCTGGTAAAAACAGAACAAAATAATAATAATTGGTGATTGTCTCTCTGAACACTGCTGAGAGAGCTGATGGAAGTGGGTGATGTTATCTGTCTGGTGAATGCAACCCCCAGAGCTCCAAGGACAGTCCCAAGCACAAAAAGAAGATATAAGGGATCAAGTCAGTGAAGTGGTTTTAAGAACTGAATTGTATACCCTTGGACGTTGGAACTAGCTTCTAGGAAGGCTTATTACTGCCATATAACAATACCATTCTGGAAGAAAAAAAATAAGAGGTCATATCCCCAATCTAAGCATGCAGTGGGCTCAAAAAAATAAAGCTTTTATTGGTTTGACTGACTTTCTGCACTTACACTGGTAAGCTATTCTTTGTGTGGGAGTTGGGACTGAGACAAAGTTCAAGAAAAAAAAAAAAAGATATGAGGAAGACGTTACAATGCCAGGTCTTCAGTCCAACCCTGCAGGTGCTTGGAATAACAGGAAGACTCTAAGCTACCTTCTCTGAAAAAGGGGACTTGAGGTCAGCAGCTAACAAAATGGAAATCCCCCAGTCATACCAGGGAACAGAAAATATTTCTATTCTTAAAGCAGGTGGGAGGGTAAGGATGTTGCAGATTTGACCCAAGGAACAAAAGAATCTGCATTGCGTGATACACCAGAGACCTGAGCAGCAGACTGGCCCAGCAGGGAGTGGGCAATGGTTCCCTTGGGGAGCTCTGCAAACCACTAGGCTCTTTTCAGAAAGGAGCAACCTGCTGGGAGTTCTGCCTCATCTTTCCTCGAAGTTTCTTAGTCAGTTTCCCAGGGCAAAGAGGCAATACCATAACCTTGTAATTTGGCAGCCAGAGGTCAGTGATAGGAGCCGAAGGGAATAGCTGAGCAACTGCCAGGCACCTCGGCGTGACCTTGGGAGCAGTGCACTTCACTGCAGTTGTCCTCAGTTTCTTCTCTGGTGAAAAACACAACAAAGCCACAGAGAGTGGGCTCCAGGCTCCAGAGAAAACCAGTCTGAGGGCTGGCTGCATCTCAGCACACAGACAGGAAAAGCCCCTCTCCCCCGCAATTCTCTGGCAAATGGCAGGGCAGTGGTGTGTGGGAAGGCGTTTCTGACAGGCAGAGCTCTAGGGAGAAAAGGAAGTGCAGGAGCCAAAACAGGCCTGTTTCCTAACCAGAGCTCACTGACAAGATCCCCTTGAGCTCCCAATCCTTTCTTAACCTCTCCCTCCCCTGGAGCCCTACCTTGATGGCAGCTTTCAGGTTTTGAAATAAGTAGCTGGTGCAAATGCAGAAGTCTGGAAAACAGCAGTCACACCCCACCTCTCCCCACAAAACAAACTAAAATGAAACTTGGTTCTGCTGCATCTTAGAGTCTCATGCAGTATGGGGTTGGGATGGAGACCCTCAAGTCACTGCACCCCTTTGTTATTCAGGGGTGCCATTTCACTGTGCCCTGCTCGATATCATGCGTATTTCCTGTAAGCTTTTATTTTTTCTTGTTATGAAAATCATTATGATCCTGGTGTCTGCAGAGCAGTCTTAACCCTTTCCCTGTGTTAACATGCGTTGGCAGGGAGGTCTGGGACTCTGAAGAAAGAGCAAGAAAGGATGCTCTAATAAAGCCTGATCAGCAAAAGCTGGGCTGATACCTGCCTGAAGAAATGTCATGGATGTTTTTCTTGGGGCTAATGGACTTCCAAAACGGCCTTTGTCTCCATGCTGTGCTGGGATTCTGGCTGCCTTCCAGGCAAGGATGGAGAGAGTGGAAGCTGACACGGACCACGGCTTCTGGATTCAGCTACAAAGCACACTGCCCTGCTGTGAACTCCATGGGGACAGGACAGGAAACCAGGAGAAGCTACTGTGCAAACAAAAGGGGCAGCTGGGGAAAGCAAAGCCTGACCACACAAAGGAGAGGTTGGGAAGAGATTCCAGAGATAAGCAAAAAGTGGGAGACACACCTCGTCGCTCAGGATCCTGACTGCTCAGGACCTAGGGAGAGCAGAAACCTAGAGAAACCCTGACAGAGGCATTTCTAAAGCAAGTAGCACCCTGCAACTGTTGGTGCTGCAAGTAAACAATTAGGACCCACACTTTCCAGGCTGGCAGATTTAATTTAATTCTGAGAAGACGTTTGCTTCCCTCACAAGTTCTTCAGGCTACAAATCTGAAAAGTCCTTAGAACACCAGCAGATTTTTTAGCTAAAAATCACCCAAAGCTTTAGTGAGCTAACCCTCTTGCATAATTCTCTGGGGAGATAGGACCATTCAGAAAAGGACTGCATTAACCCTGTCGTGCACACGGAGCATGTTAGGCACTGACAAAGTAATTTTCCCCAAGCCACAGACTGAAGCAATATGAAAAGCTAGGTTGTGAGCTCAGAGAGGATCCTGAGTCCTGATCCCCAGTTTGCCTCATTATATCTCACCTCTCCTTGCATCCACATCTACACACACACAGCATAGACAAAGTTATCTGTACAAAAATAGTCATTTTTAATTAGAAAATCTCAACATGTACAGCTTGTCAGTAATGACAATACACATCTAAGGGTATTATTAGCCAGTAGCAACTGAGCTTGGGCTGCTCATGATTAAAAGCAGGGAGGTACTGTAGTACTTTGAAGAAAAGCAGATATATTAATGATCTTCAAAAACAGAAAGAATGTTCCTGGCACTTACCATTCCTGTATCTAACACCCATCCCTAGCACAGTAACGGAACAAATGTTGCAAGCAAAAACATGCTCATTCTGTGACCAGAGGAGCTAATGAAGCTCATTTCCTGTGAATCTGTCTTGGGGCTGAATCTTACAGTATATAATATAAAGCATGCCCCAAATTATGCTTCCCTGCATGGGTTTGAGGCATTCTTGTGTGGATTTCTGCTGTATAATTATGAGTGGCCCAATGCTGCAGCTTTGCCTTAATGGAAACAGTAGCTGAGTCCCCTTCCCAGATTCATAGGTCTTTATTTTCATGAATTTTGTATGAAATGTAGCTCTGAGATTTCTACACCGTAGTCATTCAGTTTAAATTGAATAAGCGAGACTGAAAGCGATGAGAGACTCAGCAGTGTGAGAATTGACAGATATATATGCACGTGGACTGCACAAAGATCTGTGCAGCTAGGCAGCCAGTCCCAAATCACTACGTCTGGAAAGCAAGATGTTGATAAGGAATAAACGATGATGAGGATTTAGTTTAAAAAAAAAAAATCAAAAAACCTTTAGAAATTGTAGAAATTTTTGGAAATTGCATTTCCAATGACCTTGCAACAATACAGGGAATCAAAAGGCTTTGATGACCTTTGGATTTATACAAATTGTTTAGTGCAGGTTCCTTTGAATACCTATTAATATGCTCAGTTAAATCAGTTTGGATGCAATGATCAGTTGAGTTGAAAATCCACAAAATTGAGATAATAGCACATTCTGACCCTGTTATTTAACTGCCACAGTGTTAAATTCCATTAAGAGGAGCATCTTGGGGTTATCAAGAAAGTAAAGGAAGAAGAGCAAATTCATGGCATTCACAGAATGTCCTGAAGCAAGTCTTCCCTGGTGAATTCTTCATAAAGGTATTAAAATATACTAGAATGAATTGACTTGGTGCTTTCTTTGTCTCTCTTCCTGTATATGGTTTATCTTCTTAACCTGGGAGCTCTCTGGAGCAAGATTTGGG